>NC_090447.1:1116315488-1116940488 GCF_031143425.1 Pleurodeles waltl
TATAACACGGGTACCTGTGCCAATGCCCAATAGTTGGTGTAGGAAATGAGCAAATTAGGAAGCTTAATAACAAACAAGTCTCCCAAGATGGCCACCAGAGAACAAAGAGCTGAAATGTAGCACAAATAACAACCAAATATAGCCCAAGTATTGCTCAAAGATAGAAGTGTGCAAAACACTTAGGGCATGATAACAAGTTTGGCAGTCCGCGGACTACAATGGAGGTGGCAGCGGGACGAGATTGCTGTCAGTATGGTGGTTGGACCACTGTATTACAAGTTTGGCAGTTGTGCTAACAAAAGCTTGCCAGTGGTCTTCCGGCACTGCCAGCCAGCACATACCACCACGGTCACAAGGAAGCACAAACAGGCCAGCGGAGCCTGTATTTCTGCTGGACCCATTACAAGGAAGCACACTGCCAATGTGACTGTGGCATGTACAAGCTGGCGTAAATGGAGAGTATAAAGAGAGACACTCACCTGCAGGAAGTCTCACACGTCTGGTGCTAGCATGGAGCCATTAAAAAACGTCATGCCACTTCTGATGATCATCAGACAATCATGAAATTGATGCTGCCGTGGACGCCAACAACAATAAATACACACACCTTCTTGTATCATTGACCTCAAAAACAGCTTATCACACCTGCATAGACATCATGGGGGTACGCCACGGGCAGCAGGTACATGTCTCAACCTACACACACTCACAAACATACACAGACATGCACACAGTCACAAAACGCCCCCTTGGACAGCACACTCACATTGCACTGAAACACTACACAAATACAAATGGCCACACAGTTCAGGCACAGGGATAGTAAAGGCCCTACAACCTTGTCACACACATCAACCATAACTCACCTACAAAATCTACACAAATACTACTCACACACTCACATTCCACACTGACCAGGGACTGTCCTCACATACAACACACATCTCTATTGATGTGGCATGGAACACAACACCGCCATTAAACAACCCTTCAATGGACACAGACACCACAATGGAAGCACAATGCCATGCACAAAACACAGAGAGACAAAAAGACAAACAACAGTAGCCAACTATAACTACACAATTGGGATGGAGCTATCTGGGACACCCAGGGAAGGAGACTGAGCTGGGACATATATCACTTTCAACAGGCCACTAAAACAACATGTGCACAGTAAACAGCCATACATAGGTCTCTGGGACAAACAGTACTAACATCAAATGTCATGCAAATGTGCATAATGGGAAGGGCAAGGCCTCAAAGCACATACAACTCCTACTCCATGGGACATTCCTATACAGGAACAAGCTGCAAGGGGCACACACCTAAATAGGCACATGTACAGGCAAATGCAAACACAGCTAGCACATGTTTGCACACTTTACGTCTGCACAAACTAAACTCAAGGTGACACATATCACATGAATACATAAGCCACCAGGTGGAGAAGTCCAACACCATATATTGTCGCGTAGGCTCTCATTATTTAATGAGACTACTGGATTTGAGCGGCACTTGCGGTATGGGGGACTGAGTCTGAACCCACTACAGAGGTCACCTGTAGGCCTAATCCAGGTTTTGCTCTGGTTAACTAACAGTGCCTCATCTCCACCCAAGAGCAGGGATGATTGGGCAGCCGAGCGCATGACACAATTGACCCCTCAGGGAAATCATGGGTACTCAGATTGCATCAGTTTCTCTCAGTTACATTAGTCTCACATATACAAGGACAATCAGTGGCAGTATATGTTTCAAAAAGGTTTTAATGAAGCAACTGCATCTTAGATAATAAAGCATGTACTGCAATAACCAGGATGATAAAGCATTACAGGATTAGAATTGTGACAAGGAGAGTAAAGCACAGAAATAATGCTACCATATTGTCACTAGAATCATTAAAATAATTCCTACCTAGACTATGTTGGAGCACAGCATGTTAAGCTCTAGTTCTGCCCTTCAGGTTCCCCTGTGAAGACATCTTCCCTCAGACCTAAGCAAAAGGCCTATAGTCTACAGAAGCAGCTGTAGCAAAGCGTTTAGTAATCAACATACAGTCATGGTCATATGCTGGAATCTCCCATGCACGGGACAGAGAAGTGTTTTTCTAATAAAACAGCTGAAGTTCTGAGAAAATGTCCCTACGTAAGGATGTGTATGTTTTTGGGAACACTGTAGACAAGACATTACTACGTTTACTGGCAACCTATCTTATTTCAGCCTTGGGAAAAGCACAGAGTGAAATTAATGTCTTGTTTAAGAATGCACTACTGACTTAGGCAAAGAACAGCTAGACAGAGAGAAATAAAACAACACCACAAATGCAGCTATTGTTAAAATAATAAACAAAGCTGAATAAAATATATCTGGGTGAAAGTGCACAGCGGCAAGCCCAGTTTGCTAAAATAATATATATACATGGAGCTATAACAAAAATGACACAAAACCCCCTCCCCTTGCCGGTTCAATGGTGGCTCAAAGCCTAGTTATATATAAAAGCTTCTAAAAATACAACCTAAAATATATATATATATATATATATATATATATATATATATATATATATATATATATATGTATATATATATATATATATATATATGTATATGTATATATATATATATATATAAATGTCAATAATGACAAGTCAAAAAGACACTTGAGCATATATAAAAGGAGAATTTACAAATGTTAAATTGTGGCATGAAAAGGAATTTCAAGAGTCAGAGGCATTTTAAAAGTTGCCAATTAAATCCAGGATAATTGAAGACAGGAAATCTTCCACTTTGGCAGGTGGTAAAGTAGGAAATTCATCGCCAAGGAAAACCAAGGAGCATTTGTGTTCCAAAGCCTGAGCTCCAGCCAAGACAGCAGCATTGAGTTTAGAGCTGCATCCTCCATGAAGGGCAACTCATAAGCAGCTTTCAGTAGCAAACACACCTTCAACGCGCATTTCTTATACTAAGCCCTCAGCGAGGAAAAACAACAGATCAGCGTCCAATGAAAGCAAGCGCTGGGTAAAATGAAAAACTTTCAGTGCATGTTCGAACGAGCACCAGAGGCACCGAAACACGGGCTGCACACAATGCAAAACCGGTCTGAATGACAGAGACCAGTCACACTCCAATTGCTCCAGGGGTGTTGCTCCAAAGTACAGCATCATTCATTCACGACACAGCGCTTTCAGTCCTCTTTGTTGCGGCGGGACAGCCATTGCGCAGAAAAAGTAGCAATAGCAACATGCCACCTATTATAGCCAAAGTTATCAGAAATCCCCCCAAAATACTGGAGAATATTGAGTGGATGGCTGATGGTATTAAACCGAATATAGAGGAGAAGGTGTGAACGAAACCAGAATCAACAACCTTAAAAAAAATGTGTGATTCCAGTAGTACTGGAGGCATTAAATATTCATCCCACAAGCTCACCAAAGTGTCTCGGAAAGTTGGTACTCAAAAGGGACTGTATCTCTGCTGATGACCCTGCCACCTGTGAAATTCACATTTGAAGTAGCAATATAAAATCTCAGCTACTTCCCTCTGTCTTGTGGGAGGAAAAAGTCTGTACCCGCAGCTTGTAACAATCTTAGAGACAGAAACAACATAAACTATACTGGCTTGCATCCCACAACAGTTTTCACTATTGAGGAGAACATAGCTGCCATTTGAGAGCACCTGGAATGCAGTCTAATCAAGGGGATTGAAACAAGCCAAGTTCGCTGCCAAAGCGATACAAGCCCCGTGCAAGGACGATTATATGACGGAACACCGAATTAAAAACACTACTAACCATAACAACGAGGTCGGAACACCGACCTCGTCCTTACTACTAATGATTTTTCCACGAATGCCTTAACAACGATATTTCATTGTAAAGGCATTCCTGATAAAATCATTAGCAATAGGCACCATTCACCCTACATCCCTCACCCCAACCCCCCAACCCCACCCGAAAACCTAAAACCTCCTGACCCCCCACCCACTCCCCAAAACCAAAAACGCCCCACCCCCCCAACCCCACCCCAAAACCTAAAACCCCCTGACCCCCCACCCACTCCCCAAAACCAAAAACGCCCCACCCCCCCAACCCCATCCTAAAACCTAAAACCCCCTGACCCCCACCCACTCCCCAAAACCAAAAACGCCCCACCCCACCAACCCCACCCCAAAACCTAAAACCCCCTGACCACCCACCCACTCCCCAAAACCAAAAACGCCCCACCCCCCCAACCCCACCCCAAAACCTAAAACCCCCTAACCACCCACCCCCTCCCCAAAACCAAAAACGCCCCACCCCCCCAACCCCACCCCAAAACCTAAAACCCCCTAACCCCCCACCCCCTTCCCAAAACCAAAAACGCCCCACCCCCCCAACCCCACCCCAAAACCTAAATCCCCCTGACCCCCCACCCCCTCCCCAAAAACAAAAACGCCCCACCCCCCCAACCCCACCCCAAAACCTAAACCCACCACTTACCTTCGCCAACTCCCTTCTTTGTACCTTAACCACGCATGTTCGTTGTTCAGAACATACGTAGTTAAGGCACAAAAATACAAAGTCGTGGTTAAAAAAAGCGTTGTTACGCTTTCGTTAACCACGACTTTCGTAATAAAAAAGTCGTAAAAAAGGATGTTTACCTGCAAGGACAGCTGTTTACAAACCATCAAATGGCCGACAGAAGTCTCACATTCACTACCGCTAAGAAAGACCTCTTTCATGCCATGGAGACATTTGTACGAGAAGGGCAGGTCCCACACCTCATGGATGTAACTATCTCCTAGCCTTTCATATCTGCCTACTGGAATGTGTTTTAAGCAGGGCGTGAATTGGAGTGTTGAAACAGACAGATTAATAATCTGTGTATTAACCACCCAGCAGACTGTATTTCAGCCACAGTAAAAAGCAACTTTTCTAACTTTTCAGTATTTAACATGACATAAGTTGCTTCTTCCTTAGCCATTAGTTGTTGTTGTCGCATTAAATTAAATGTGGAAAATATGTCCCTTGCGCTAACGTGTTGCCTGTGAACACAACCTGCCTTCAATGTTTGAAGCGGTTAACCCAACTGCATAATGGACCTTAGTTGGCTCTGTCCATGGTGTGAAGACGATATATCACTTTGTATTATGTCTTTGCAGAAGAAACAGTGTTGTTTAAGGTGTATATCCAGTCGAACAGGGTATTAATCCCACTGTCTGCAACAGCTAATGCCTTCTCTAAGTTTTCCTGATCTATTCACCTTAACCGGGAAGCAGTTTCTTGTTGGGAAAGCTTCCAACTGCATGTAAGAAGCACTTTCTGTGTTGTTTTATTGGGCCTAAAAGGAAGTCCTGTAAGTCAGCGTTATTAGACAGGAGACGGAGGTGTTCTCTAACAGTATCTAGTGAGGAACTCTTCAACCATTGCTGGCATAGTTTCCCTACACTGTTTGTTGTTACTATACCCGCATGTTCCGATGACACATAGCGAGGGTCCGGCCTACTAGTTCTAAAACCCCCGTGGAGTTTATAAAACGATTATGACACCAATTGGTATCTATTGGCCACAATAACCACCCGCCAGGATGTGACAGTGAAGCATTAAATGTGCCATTGTGGACCCATTCATCAAGCTGATCTTCACTTGCATTTTTATACTTTTGGCATTTGTAAAATTGTGCAGGGGCAGAAATACTGAGCGCATTCAAATCCTTAATTTTTACTAAGCATCTATATGTTCTTCCAGGTTGAGGGTCCAGCTTCAGTTTGGGGCTGTAGGGTGCGCACTTGTTCAGTGAGAGAGTGATTTGTATCTTACAGTTATTGAATGTTTGCCTGGACTACCACCTCTCTAGTGCCCGTGGAATCAATGTCACAGTGTAGAGATATTCCCATTGAGGTCTGAGTCAAGGCTAGCCAATTCTCTGGCCCAGTCAGTCTTGATATGCTCACATAGTTCAGTTTTAACAGTGTTGAGGGTGTCCATTAAATCAGGAACGACCCCCCCACCACAGCACCTAAAGCAGACGCGATGTCCCCCTTACATATTATTAAAAAAGATTCTTCACTGATTTTTAGTATGCTTTTTTTGGCAGCATTCAGCACAGGACAACAACCTGAGACTCATCCCCGGGGTCCATGTTGCACCAGAGTCCTAGGGTCAATGGGCCTACCAGCCCTCTAGCCGGACCCATAAGCTCCTCTGCACTGCAGGAAAGGCTCATTCTGATTCACTGCTCTCACAATGGCACCCACTCAGAATCCTGTAAGTAGTTTCTGATCTCACAAAGTTCAGCAGTTCTCACGCATTGTAGTCCCTTTTCCTCTTCTTCAACCTGCCAGAGGCATTCTGCCTCTCAGTGCATCACCCCCTCGGGGCCGGCACTTGTGGGTCCCAAACAACTGATTAAATCATCCTCCAGCAGGAAGGGCCACCAAGCACCACAAAAACTCCAGCCATCTGTGGGTGACCCGCTAAGGCTCCATGAAGGGCCTCGTGTCCACCGGAGCTTCTCCGGCCTACTGCCCCTCTGCACAGCAAAACTGTGTGTCTGCTTTGCTTCCAGAGCTCCAATGCTGCCACATGCACCAGCAGCTCCAGTTCTCTTCTGCCTCACATCAGGCCCTGGGAGAGTACCCCAGGTATTGGGCCTGCAGGTTTCCTGTGACATCATTCAAAATGTCTCTCCTATGTGGTGAGCTTCTCTTCATCCCCAGCCGACATTTTGCCGGCCTCGCAGTTGAGTGGACTCCAAGCTCAATCTGCCATATCATCAGGGCTGCATCAACACAGACCTCTGATGCTCCACCACGATCTTCAATTTCGTCTGCTGCCTGTAGGGGGGATAAATCTCTGTTGCAGCACAGCCTAGATCTGGAGAAGGCGCATTGTCCTGTGAAATCTAGATGTAGGTGGCCAACTTGGATTGCCTCCTGGGAAAAACATTTTTTTAATTTGTCTAAATAATAAACTCTGCGGTCATATCACAAGTACATGAAGAAGTACTACATAGACCATATTATACATTGAGTGCACTGTCCCTGTTTGCACTGGGGTACACCTTTAATTGGGTGCACCAGGTGTAAACAGGGACAATATACCATCTGACTGATTATGTGTTGCTTTGGGGACGGTACATTAGTGAAAAATGGGCCGGCTGTTTGAAGCAACT
This sequence comes from Pleurodeles waltl, assembly GCF_031143425.1. NCBI lineage: Eukaryota > Metazoa > Chordata > Amphibia > Caudata > Salamandridae > Pleurodeles > Pleurodeles waltl. The sequence goes on from NC_090447.1 coordinate 1,116,322,639, forward strand.
GGAACATCTTTCACATTGCAGGTGGCACTTGGACTGAGTTTGCAAGGGGGTGATGAGCCCCATACATGTGGGTACAGTGACACCATCCACCAATAGGGGATCCCTGTGGGTGTAAATGGGATTCATTTTACCCCATTTTAGGGGACGTACTGACTACGCAGTACCTCCTTGTGTCGCTCTGCCATTGCTCCTCTTGCTAGTCTCTTTGCCTATAATAGGGTGCAGAAATAAAGAGCCTCATTACAAACCTGGCATTTTCATGACCGCCAGGTTCAAGAATGGCAGTCCGACCACCACCGATGTGGTGGTCCGAGCACCATATTACGACTGCAGCAGTTGTGCTATAGTTGGACTGTTAGCGCTGCCAGGGTTAGTCATCTTGGTGGTCTGGTGGTCATGGTGGTCCTAATCTACTGCCCTGGGGATTACGACTACATTCTCCACCAGTGATTTCATGCTGGGTTGCCCCTGCACTGCTCATACACTTAGCATAGGCAGCACAGGGGCTCCTCTGGCCAGCACCCATGCAATGTTCACTGTCTTTTGCAAACAGTGAACATTGTGAGGGTGCTAGTGCACCCTGCATTCTACAGCATTGCTGCCAGCTCAATTACGAGCCGGAGAGAATGCTAAAGGGTGTTTTCCACTAGGCCGGCGGGCGGAAACTCAGGTTTCCGCCTGCCAACCTAGATGGAAACTTGTAATGGGCCTACGGAGAGGCAACCTCCCGTCGCATGTTCATTGGACCGGTGAAACCGTCCGCCGAACTCATAATCAGGCCAAAGTGTTATCCTCATTTGCATGGGGCCATGCTGCCCATGCAAATGTGGGACTTCGATTTAGTAATACACCAGCACTACATGTGCACTGATTCAATCTGTATCACAGAAAGGTCTTCACAAGCATATGTGGCAGAATGTGGATGCGTATGCCTGTTTTTCTCCAAGGTCACTTTATGTAAAACAGTCACAGGAACTAAGAATATTGGTCTTTTGGTCCTGGTTTCTTACTGTGCACAAATATGATGACTTGAAGATAACTAAGGACCAGATGTAGCAAAGGGTTTTTCGCATTCTGTGTCAATGGGAAAATGTGTTCGTACATATGGCCCTAATTGTTTAAGGGTATTTCTTCTTTGTGCTACTTTCCTGAGAACCATATGCTTTCTATTTTGTGTTTTAATTATCTTATGTCTTCTTAAACGCAAATATTAGAAGTTGTTTATAAAAAGAACACCTTTTTAAACTATTAATAAGACCACCGAATTGTATCTTTTCAAACGATTTGTTAAGATAAGATCACTTAACATTAACACTTTTTCAGCGCCTACAACCCAAAAAAAATGATGGCTCACGTGCAACTTAGCAAAGAGGAGACATTTTTTCGCCTGGTCGCTATTATCGATGAATATTCTACCTTTCCCAATTGATCTTTGTATACTAAATGCTCAGTTCAACTAATTACACCACATTTTCGTCAGTATGTTCACAACGTGTGTAATCAATTAAATACATTTCAAATGTGCATAGTTTTGTGATTTTTTTGTGGTTTCAGTGATAAAGTCATATTTGATACAGTTAATAAAAAGGGCAACAAGTTAAAAGATTAAACAAACTTCTTAAACGTAGCCAGTCAAATTAAGAAATACCTTTCAAAACAATACCAATTCGGGCACGTTCCTCAAAAGTGGTCAGAGGCATTTACTATTGTTATATATAAAGAATTTCTTTTTTTCGGGTGTTTTCAAGCTGTCTCCCTTCATCATTTTCATATTCTTTAAAAGTCCTTCAGTATCACAGGACTCTAGTAGTCTCAGCACTATTTTGTATGAACCGTTTACCTGTGGTGGACTCACTTTTCAGGCCCACCACACTACCTCTACAGTGCAATGGATGTCAACGATGGGTTCACCCGAGAGCAGAAGACTATTCTTTTAGTAAAAGCATCAGAATGATTTTGTTTTTAAGAACATTAGAACCCAAGGGAAGAGCTGACAACAGGTCTTGAATAGTTTTTTTACTTTTTGTGGTTCTGGCGAACATTATCAGCACTGTGTCAAAAGTGAAAGCTTGGAAGAGATACTGCTGCAATGAGAAGATGTCTCCTTTCCAGCAATACTTCTCTCCAGTGAATCCCTAACTGGGAATTACTCACAGAGGGTTATCCCTGAGTAGCAATATACCCACTGAATATTAGAAAAAATACTTTGTTTGGGGTGGGATGCAACCCTCTGGTAATAGACACATTCTCCCTCCTTTAAAAAATGAACTGCCTTACTTTTTCCTTGTGTAGGGTTGATAGGGGGTTCACCCACAATCTCCCCCCCCCACCACAAGGAGGGTAGAAAATACACTAGCACCAAGCATTCTAGTTTTTAAACACTAAAGAAGTGGGGCAACCAATCTAGGCAACAGGCCGTGGCCTACCACATGGAAGCCCGGTAGTCATTTTCCACCACCTGGCCATCTGTGCACTATACACTAGGTAGTTTGATTATTTTAGAAAAAAAGAAGGGGGTTATCTTGCTCAGGTATTGGCTTGTGCTCCGTTTCATAATGGCTCCAGAAGTCTTTCTAGCCCTTTGGGGGTTTAACCCCTTAGCTGCTGGGCCTTTCCCCCCCCAGTGCTGAGCCCTTTTTTGGCTATTTGGGGTAGTTCGCGCTTAGGGCTTCATAACTTTTTGTCCACATAAGCTAACCACGCCAAATTTGCGTCCTTTTTTTCCAACATCCTAGGGATTCTAATGGTACCCAGAGTTGGTGGTTTCCCCTGGAGGAGACCAAGAAAATAGCCAAAATACAGTGAAAATTTTGTTTTTTCCAAAAAAATGGGAAAAAAGGGCTGCCGAAGAAGGCTTGTGGTTTTTTCCCTGAAAATGTCATCAACCAAGGGTTTCTGGTGCTGAAATCACTATCTTCCCACCTTTCAGGAACGGGCAGACTTGAATCAGAAAATCGAATTTTTCAACACAAATTTGGCATTTTACTGGGACATACCCCATTTCTACTATATTTGGTGCTTTCAGCCTCCTTCCAGTTAGTGACAGGAATGGGTGTGAAACCAATTCTGGATCCCGTAATGCTAAACATTTCTGAAAACTAGACAAAATTCTGAATTCAGCAAGGGGTCATTTGTGTAGATCCTACAAGGTTTTCCTACAGAAAATAACAGCTGAAATAAAAAAATATTGAAATTGAGCTGAAAACAACAGCCATTTTTCTTTATGTTTTACTCTGTAACTTTTTTCTGCGATGTCAGATTTCTGAAAGCAATATACCGTTTTGTCTGCTGGACTCTTCTGGTTGCGGGGATATAAAGGGCTTGTAGGTTCATCAAGAACCCTAGGTACCCAGAGCCAATAAATAAGCTGCACCCTGCAGTTGGTTTTCATTCTATACTGGGTATACAGCAATTCATTTGCTGAAATATGAAGAGTGAAAAAGAGGTATCAAGAAAACCTTTGCATTTCCAAAATGGGATCAAGATAAGGTTTTGAGGAGCAGTGGTTATTTGCACATCGCTGAATTCCGAGGTGCCCATACTAGCATGTGAATTGCAGGGCATTTCTCAAATAGACGTCTTTTTTACACACTCTCTTATATTTGGAAGGAAAAAATGTAGAGAAAGATAAGGGGCAATAACACTTGTTTTGCTATTCTGTGTTCCCCCAAGTCTCCCGATAAAAATGATACCTCACTTGTGTGGGTAGGCCTAGTGCCCGCGACAGGAAATGCCCCAAAACACAACATGGACACATCCTATTTTTTTTATAGAAAACACAGCTGTTTTTTCCAAAGTGCCTACCTGTAGATTTTGGCCTCTAGCTCAGCCGGCACATAGGGAAACCTACCAAACCTGTGCATTTCTGAAAACTAGAGACCTAGGGGAATCCAAGGAGGGGTGACTTGCGGGGCTCGGACCAGGTTCTGTTACCCAGAATCCTTTGCAAACCTCAAAAAGTGGCTAAAAAAACAAGTTTTCCTCACATTTCGGTGACAGAAAGTTCTGGAATCTGAGAGGAGCCACAAATTTCCTTCCACCCGGCGTTCCCCCAAGTCTCCCGATAAAAATGATACCTCACTTGTGTGGGTAGGCCTAGCGCCCGCTACAGGAAACGCCCCAAAGCGCAACGTGGACACATCAAAATTTTTGGAAGAAAACAGAGGTGTTTTTTGAGAAGTGCCTACCTGTAGATTTTGGCCTCTAGCTCAGCCGGCACCTAGGGAAACCTACCAAACCTGTGCATTTCTGAAAACTAGAGACCTAGGGCAATCCAAGGAGGGGTGACTCGCGGGGCTCGGACCAGGTTCTGTTACCCAGAATCCTTTGCAAACCTCAAAAAGTGGCTAAAAAAACAAGTTTTCCTCAGATTTCGGTGACAGAAAGTTCTGGAATCTGAGAGGAGCCACAAATTTCCTTCCACCCTGCGTTCCCCCAAGTCTCCCGATAAAAATGATACCTCACTTGTGTGGGTAGGCCTAGCGCCCGCGACAGGAAACGCCCCAAAGCGCAACGTGGACACATCAAAATTTTTGGAAGAAAACAGAGGTGTTTTTTGAGAAGTGCCTACCTGTAGATTTTGGCCTCTAGCTCAGCCGGCACCTAGGGAAACCTACCAAACCTGTGCATTTCTGAAAACTAGAGACCTAGGGCAATCCAAGGAGGGGTGACTCGCGGGGCTCGGACCAGGTTCCGTTACCCAGAATCCTTTGCAAACCTCAAAAAGTGGCTAAAAAAACAAGTTTTCCTCAGATTTCGGTGACAGAAAGTTCTGGAATCTGAGAGGAGCCACAAATTTCCTTCCACCCGGCGTTCCCCCAAGTCTCCCGATAAAAATTATACCTCACTTGTGTGGGTAGGCCTAGCGCCCGCGACAGGAAACGCCCCAAAGCGCAACGTGGACACATCAAAATTTTTGGAAGAAAACAGAGGTGTTTTTTGAGAAGTGCCTACCTGTAGATTTTGGCCTCTAGCTCAGCCGGCACCTAGGGAAACCTACCAAACCTGTGCATTTCTGAAAACTAGAGACCTAGGGCAATCCAAGGAGGGGTGACTCGCGGGGCTCGGACCAGGTTCTGTTACCCAGAATCCTTTGCAAACCTCAAAAAGTGGCTAAAAAAACAAGTTTTCCTCAGATTTCGGTGACAGAAAGTTCTGGAATCTGAGAGGAGCCACAAATTTCCTTCCACCCGGCGTTCCCCCAAGTCTCCCGATAAAAATGATACCTCACTTGTGTGGGTAGGCCTAGCGCCCGCGACAGGAAACGCCCCAAAGCGCAACGTGGACACATCAACATTTTTGGAAGAAAACAGAGGTGTTTTTTGAGAAGTGCCTACCTGTAGATTTTGGCCTCTAGCTCAGCCGGCACCTAGGGAAACCTACCAAACCTGTGCATTTCTGAAAACTAGAGACCTAGGGCAATACAAGGAGGGGTGACTCGCGGAGCTCGGACCAGGTTCTGTTACCCACAATCCTTTGCAAACCTCAAAAAGTGGCTAAAAAAACAAGTTTTCCTCACATTTCGGTGACAGAAAGTTCTGGAATCTGAGAGGAGCCACAAATTTTCTTCCACCCGGCGTTCCCCCAAGTCTCCCGATAAAAATGATACCTCACTTGTGTGGGTAGGCCTAGCGCCCGCGACAGGAAATGCCCCAAAACAGAACGTGGACACATCACATTTTTTCATAGAAAACAGTGCCTACCTGTGGATTTTGGCCTCTAGCTCAGCCGGCACCTGGAGAAACCTAGCAAACCAGCACATTTTTGTAAACTAGAAACCCAGGGGAATCCAAGATGAGGTGACTTGTGGGGCTCGGACCAGGTTCTGTTACCCAGAATCCTTTGCAAACCTCAAAATGTGGCTAAAATACCACGTTTTCCACACATTTCGGTGACAGAAAGTTCTGGAATCTGAGGGGAGCCACAAATGTCCTTCCACCCAGCGTTCCCCCAAGTCTCCCGATAAATATGATACCTCACTTGTGTGGTTAGGCCTGGTGCCTGCGACAGGAATAGATCACACAACGGTCAATGTTGGTCCTTACGTGAGGCAGCTGTTGACCCTGGGGTGATCCATTCCTGACACAGGCACTAGGTGTAGGCACTCAAGTGGGGTAGTGTTTTTATCAGGACAGGTGAGGAGTCACTGGGTGGTAGGAATGTTGTGGATCCCAGCATATTCCTGTAGTTTGTGTGACAGAAATGCGAGAAAAATAGAGTTTTTTCTCAACATTTCAGCTTTGCAGGGTATTCTGGGTAAGAAAACTTTGGGGAATCCACACAAGTCACACCTCTGTGGACTCCCCCGAATGTCTAGTTTCCAGAAATGTTTGGGTTTAGTGTGTTTCTCTATATGGCCGCCGAATCCAGGACCAAAAACACAGGTGCCTGCCTTACAAAACCAGTTTGTTTTGCCATAGACAATTTTGATGTCTCCACAATATGATTTGGGTGGTGGAATTTGGGGCTGAACTAAATTGGTGAGCTCCCAAGAGAGCACTCTCTCTCTGCTTGCCGCCGCATTCACCTGCTCTCTGGGTTGGCCTAACCCACTATTACCCAGTTGCACGAACAGCTTGCGAAGGGACAGCAGGACTGTCCTCATCACCTCCCTCATAATGTACTGGAAGAGGAGTTTTCGAATGGGACTCCTCTGACTGAAAAATCACTCCCAGAGTCTGCGCCATTGTCCTATCCCTCAGATGCTGTCTCAGTATCTGATGTCTCAGTCTCTGATCCTATGTCAGAGCGGTCCTCTATAACCCGAGTGCAGGCAGCAGTCATCCATCAAGATGCCATCTCTGCTATTGGCTAAACTGTTGCTCTAAAACACTAGCCTACGTAGACAGTCACAAAATCGATGATGTGTGTGAGATACGTGCAACAGTAGAGGCCACCTTACCTGCGCTTCTTCCCTCAATCAGCACGTACTTTCAAGACACTCAAAAAACACCTTGTCACATACCATTCGTCACAGTCTTTAGCACCTCCTGCGCCCAGTCCAACAATCATTATTGGTGCTCCCACTCCCTCCTCCTCGGATTCCCTCATTACCACCCAGCAAAAGTGCCCTTCATCTCTCCATAGACTTTACTAATGTACTCAGCTATTTACATAAAATACAGATGTGCTCTTTGCAGTAGGCATATAAACCTTCTGCGCTTCTTTATGGCACTAAAACTGCCACTAGACAAGTCGGACCCTTTTCCCCCCAGGGAAACCACACACATATTGACAAAAGTGATGTATATATGACAGCCAACCACCTGAAACTCAACTCAAGCAAAACCGAAATAATCCTCTTTGGCCCTCACCAAAAAAACCTGGGACCCCCCATGGTGGCCCACCACGCTAGGCCCTGCACCCACCCCCACCAACTACGCACGCAACCTCAGCATCATCCTAGACTCCTCCCTCTCTATGACCCAACAAATCAACGCTCTTACCTCCTCATGCTTCAACAAACTCCGTATACTGAAAAACATTAAAATGGATCCCCACAGAGACCAGAAAAACTGTCACTCACGCACTCATCAGCAGCAGGCTTGATTACAGAAACGCCCTCTACGCCGGCACCACTCTAAAACTCAAGTGCAAACTACACGCATCCAGAACTCAGCAGCACGACTCATCCTCGACCTCCACCGACACGAACACATCTCTCCACACCTCAAATCCCTCCACTGGCTCCCCATTGACAAAAGGATCACCTTCAAGATCCTCATCCTCACACACAAATCACTCCACAACACAGGCCCTGCCTACCTCAACGAGAGTCACCTTCCACACCCCCACACGAAACGTCCGTTCAGCTGACCTCTCTCTCGCCTCTGACCCCCGCATCAAACACACCACCACCGGGGGCAGATCCTTCACCTACATTGCACCCAAAACATGGAACGCACTCACAACTCACATTCGCAAGACCCAAAACCTACTTCTTTTCAGGAAGGGCCTCAAAACCTGGCTTTTTGAACAGTGAACCTCCTAGCCCCTTTCCCTCCCCCCCGTCCCCCCCCCCAGCGCCTTGAGACCCTCACAGGTGAGTAGCGCGCTTTATAAATCTCTTTGATACAGATCTACCTATATATATATATATAAATATATATCTACATAGATATATCTATAGATATATCCATGTACCTAGATATATCTATCTACATAGATATATATATATAGATATATACATATATTTTTTTTTAGTTGTTGTATGGTTTCCTTGGGGGCCAAAATGGCCCCCAGGGAAACCCTACAACATCTAAAAAAAAAATTGCCCCCACAGGGGGTCACCCTGCCCACGGGCGACCCCCTGTCATTTCATTTTTTTTTTTTTTTGAAAAAAAAAAAAAATCCCCTGGGGGGGGGGGGGGCGCGATCGCGCCCCCCCCCCCTCCCCAGGGGGCACCTACCTTTTTATTTTTTTAGGAAAATTATGCCGGGGGGGGGGCGGCCCGTTTTCCGGGGGGGGCTGCCCCCCAAAAGTGAAATCCCTGGTGTCTAGTGGGGTTTCCTGGCCCCCGATCGCAGCTGTGCTGCGATCGGGGGCCAGGAAACCGTTTCAGAAGGCCTCATAAGAAAGGGGAGACTCTCCCCTTTCTTACGAGGCCTTCTGAAACTGTTTCTGGCCCCCGATCGCAGCACAGCTGCGATCGGGGGCCAGAAACAGTTTCAGAAGGCCTCGTAAGAAAGGGGAGAGTCTCCCCTTTCTTACGAGGCCTTTTCAAAATGTTTCCTGACCCCCCCGATCGCAGCTGTGCTGCGATCGGGGGAGCCAGGAAACCTGAAAGTGTTTCCTGGCCCCCGATCGCAGCACAGCTGCGACCGGGGGCCAGGAAACACTTTCAGGAAGGCCTCGTAAGAAAGGGGAGTGTCTCCCCTTTCTTACGAGGCCTTCCTGAAAATGTTTCCTGGCCCCCGATCGCAGCTGTGCTGCGATCGGGGGCCAGGAAACACTTTCAGGAAGGCCTCGTAAGAAAGGGGAGACTCCCCCCTTTCTTACGAGGCCTTCCCGAACGTGAAAAAGGCCGTTTTCCCCATGAAAGCAGGAAGCGGCCGCAAGGCTGCTTCCTGCTTTCATGGGGAAAACACCTTTGCAACGTCAGCGCGCCTCGCGGCGCGCTGACGTCACAAAGGGGCGGGTGGGGGGCGGGGGAGACACGGTAGCTTCCGTGTCTCCCGGGGGGGGAAAAAAAATAAAAAATAAATCCTCGGGTGCGACGCACCCGAGGATTTATTAATGCCCTTCCTGGTGTCGGCCACTGGTCGTGACCCGCACCAGGGAGGGTGTGTGGGCGTCGGCCAGTGGCCGACGCCCGCATTTAAGAGGTTAATGGGGGGGGGTAGTGTTTACCCTAGAACCATCCCACAGGGGAAAGAAACCCCACTAGGCACCAGGGATGTTATTTATTTTTTTGACAAGAGAAACGGTAGGGTAATCCACCCAGGCATCAGGCCATGCCCGTCTTATAACTGACCCAGAAGTCTTTCTGTTCCCAGTGGGGTGGGGGGGGGGGTTTAGCCAATCTATCCCAGCCCAGAAGGGGAGAAAGAGCATAAGATACCAGAGATTTCATTTTGTTTTCAAAAGGAAGAGGGGTGGATAGCCCAACCAGGCAGCGTGCTGTGCCTCTAACCCGTTGTAGTCCCTGCAGTTTTTCTAACCTAGGATCACAGGAAGCCCACTACATTCCAGGGATGCTTTGGAAAAAAAATAAGGGGTGGAGCGGCTTGCCCAGATCAGACTTTGCCACCACCTAATAAATGAGGTCAACAGTCTTTCCGTCCTGTGGATGCAGATTGAGGGTATTCACTCCTAATCTGTGCCTCCAGGGAGGATGGAAAGCCCCTAGCTCACTCCATAATGGATCCATCAATCTTACTTACTCCCTTGGAAGCATAAAGGACACTGCACTTCAATAAAATACATGGTAAAGCAATAAAGGGTGTGGGTGGCCCACCCAGACATGAGACTGTGTCCCCACCCCTTATGGTCCTACCAGTGTTTCTAGCCCCTTGGGCCAGATTGGAGAAGTTTATTATACCAAATCTGGGTAGAAAGCTCACTAGACATAAGGGATTGTTTTTTTTGGAATACAAAATATGGGTTAGAGACAACCTGCCCAGGAATTAGGGCTTACCCTGGCCCTAAAGTCCCTAATATTATTTCTCCATGTCCCTCCCCAGGGGAGCAGAGAGTCCACTAAACTCATAAATGTTTCCTTTAAAAAAAAAAAAAGAACAGGCTGGGGGCTAGCACCAATCAGGCCATATCTTCCACCTCTATTACCTCAACGTTTCTACCCCTCCAAATGGAAAGATTGGAGTACTCATTTCCAAAATGCCCCTTGGGGCAGAAAGCCTATTGGATGCCAGGGTTAGTAAAATAACAATAGGGTGGGGTCAGCCCCTCCTGGCACTAAGCCACACTGCCACCCCTACAGCCCCAAAACTCTTTATGCCCTTCTCAGGCCTAAAGTGTTCCCATCTCCATAGCAAGCGAGCGGAAATGTGTATTCTTTTGGGTGTACTTTCCACATATGAGTAAGCAAACAGTTGGTAAATTTCAATTGTTTCTCACTTGCCATAGCAAATAGCCACACCGTTCCCCCTCTGGTTCGGCTGGGAGGCAGGGAACTCTACAAATCTAAGGCGTTTCTGCAACCAAGAGACCAGGCATATCCAGGGTGGTGTGGCTTGCATGGGTCTCAGTATGTTATCAGTATCAGTATGTCAATAAACTTTGGGTAAAATCACACAATTTCCTCACATTTCAGTTAGGGTAGGTTCCAGACTCACCAGGGATCCAAACATTTCTGCCTGCCAGTATTCCTATATTCATTCCCAATAAAAATGGTACCATACTTGTCAAATCCATATTAATGCATTCTGGAATACTGCACTACAAGAATCATGATGCATAAATATTTCTACCAATAGCATGCATGGTGCATTAAGGTATTATACCATGTTAACAAACCACATGAATCACCAATCTAATTGATACAAAACTATAACTATAAGTAGCCTAACCGAAGGCATGAAAGTGCATCCGAACTGACATCAGGACTATACTTGAGAGCCGCGGCACTCATCCTTCTAGACCTCTTAGCCGCTTTCAACACTGTCTGCCACCACACCCTATGCACACACCTCAATGACGCAGGAATCCGCAACATCGCCCTGGACCTCCTTCCTCACTGGCAGAACTCAGAGAGTCCGCCTCCCTCCATTCTGCTCTGAAGCCACCAGAATCATCTGCAGCGTACCCCAGGGATCGTCCCTCAGCCAGACCCGCTTTAACATCTACATGGTTCCGCTCGCTAACATCGCCCTATCCCACAACCTCAACATCATCTCATACGCTGATGACACCCAACTGATCCTCTCCGTCACCAAGGACCCCGCCATCACCAAGACCAACCTCCATGAAGGAATGAAGGCCATCGCCGAATGGATGAAGAACAGCTGCCTGAAACTGAACTCCAATAAGACTGAGGTCCTCATCTACGGCTCCACCCCCTCCGCATGGGATGACTCCTGGTGGCCTTCCACACTGGGAACCGCACCAACACCCACCGACCACGCACGCAACCTGGGATTCATCCTGGACCCATCACTATCAATGACCCAGCAAGTCAACGCCATCTCCTCCTCCTCCTTCAACACCCTCTGCATGCTTTTTAAGATCTACAAATGTATCCCCACTGAAACCAGAAGGATGGTCACCCAAGCCTTCGTAAGCAGCAAATTGGACTACGGCAATGCCCTCTATTCAGGAAACACAGCCAAACTCCAGAAAAGACTGCAACACATACAGAACGCCTCTGCACGCCTCATCCTGGAAATCCCCCGCCACTGCCACATCAGAGCCCACCTGAGAGACCTACACTGGCTCCCCGTCCACAAGAGAATCACGTTCAAACTCCTGACCAATGCTCAAAAGGCACTGCACAACACCGGACCAGAATATCTCAACAGACGGCTCTCCTTCCACACCCCAACCCAACAACTTTGCTCTGCCGACCTTGCCCTCGCCACCGTCCCAGGCATCCACAGAACGACTGCCGGTGGCAGATCGTTCTCCCACCTCACTGCCAAGACGTGGAACAATCTTCCCACCCACCTGCGTCTGACACAGGACCTACTTACCTTCAAGAGACATCTCAAGACATGGCTGTTTGAGCAGTAGCAGACCCCCTCCCCTCAGCACCTTGAGACTCTCACAGGTGTGTAGTGCACTTTACAAATACTCTGATTGATTGAACTAAAAACAAAGCACATAATAGCATGTAGGATAGGACTGCTTTAACTGCACATTTGAATGGTGTGTACATAAATGACAACACTAAGTAGCATATGAATGAAGACACTAATTAATATCCCAAAATGCAAATTCATTTAAATAAAACCAACATGTTGCTAATAAAAACATCCTTGACTTATCAGCTCACAGTTGTTTACATATACATATATGTCACAACTCTTAAAAATAAGATAAGCCGTGGTCTGATCCCAAACCATTTGGTTCAATAAATACTTGCAAACCTTATTGATCTGTAATTGGAGTTTTTTTTATCTTGAGGTGTTGTGCTCCTGGCTATATATTTTCACCTCTCTTGAGGAACCAAATCTGTTTAGTCATATGTGGGCAAAGTTGCCTGATTTCCATGCCCACATATGCAAGCTATATGGGCAGTGCAAAAGGTAGAAAGCATATGAGCTAATGCAATTGAACAATAATCACCTTTCCATTTGTGCCTACAAAATTCAAAATTGTGAAAAGCTAAGGCCCATAGGGGCATCTTTAAGAAAAATGGCCCTGCACCGAGTGCAGCGCTACTTTCCTTGCACCCTTTAGCGCCCCCCTTTACCGCCACCATGTGTGCACCGTATCTAAGATACGGCACACCCTGGTGCAGGGTAGGGGGCAATAGCGCCATGATTATTGACGCTATTGGAGCTACTCCTGCAGAGTACATAGGGACCCATTATAATTATTGGAAGCGCCCTTTTAACTCCTGCTCTGAGCAGGCGTTAAAAGTGCCGTAAAAAAATGACGCAATGAAATCTCTTAGATTCCCTTGCTCCATTTTTTGGGCCTTCCTGATGGGGGAATGCCCCCTTTGCATACATTTTGCCTGGCGCAGGCTGAATGTAGCGCAGGGGGTTACAAAGTGGTGCAATGCATGCACTGTGCCACTATGGAATATGGCCGAGGATTTTGTCCTCCTTGGGCCACATTAGCATAATAAATTAGGCTAATGTGGTGCAGGGTGGTGCTAGGGGCTTAGAAATCTGCCTTATAGTATGCACTCACTGCAGTAAATAAACACCGATTAACCAGGCTTGCATGTATAAAGTATTCCTTGTTGGATGGCATTCTGAGAATTAACACTAGCTTATCTCTTAAATTTTCAGCTTCATAAAAAGATCTTCAATTGAGAAGAGAGGTCATTTTTAAACAGCGTATCAGCTACTGATATATTTTAATGCTTTTGTACAATCTTTCTCAGTTTTGAACTCTGACTAGAACAAACAGATTGAGAGTAATCGAATCTCTGGTTGGGTTTATCAGTTTTTCTGCTCGCGTACATTTCACACGCATGAATAATTTAGATCTATCTTTAAGATTAGCCTTTTATCCTGGCCTGTTGAAATATTTCATTCTTCAGATCTAGTAGGTATTAGCCACTGTCTTCATGTGTTCTTCTGTCCGTGTACTGTCCCACGTGTAAATCACCTACATGAAATTATAATCATGGTATTAGGTGTACGGCAAAGGTCAGCTCGTAAAATAGAATTGGAAGCTTTCTTTTCATGAAAAAGGCATTATTAGTTTTCACTGGATATGTAAATATATAAACTCATACTTACCCCAGGGACAGTCTTGGTGAACTGAAGACCCCATGGGCCTGGGTGCAGTTTATCAAGGTAGTTAACTAAAGAATCTTCTTATCTACTCAATTTAATGAATAAATCAGAATCCAAATTTGGAAATTTGCAAGATATCCATCCAATTGTGGGATCCAAGTAAAAAATGCTTATCATTAAATTAGTAAACGAAAAGGTACATGTTGGGCTCATGGCCTTGTTTCTTCTTCATAAATAATATTCCCCTTCAACGACAAAGTAACTGGTCTGTAAAATGAACCTTGACAATTCAGCCAACATTTTCACGTGTATTGATATGAAAGGAGATATATTGATATATGGATTGCATCTAAATAAACAAGCGGCACATGTCCAATGTGTCCAAAAAGCAAATGCATAACCATTAGCTTTGCTCATTCACTACTAGAATTTCAGTTTTATTAAATATGCTGGTAATATGTTACTTTTTTGCCTGAATGGTTAAAGGCATTGCCAATTGGATGACTGAATAATATAAAAAATAGAATACTGAAAAGTCTCAGTCTCTTGTAATTACAGGCTCTCCCTCCCTTGGTGAGCAGAGCGATGTCCCAGTTACTACTGCCACCACAGGGCGCAAATTTGGTTTTGACTTCTGATTATATTGTGGGAATTTGGTTTGCTTAGTCTGTACATAATCATCACATCTGGCGTCACATCTAGCGTCGTTGGTGCTCCCATTCAGAGAGGACGTGATCTGACTGTTCTGGTTAGACTGTTCCTATAGGAAGAGGAAAATGGCTGAAATGCATATAGATGATTCTTAACCGAAGTGGGAAGGTAGGCAAAGAAACAATGGATTAGGATGTGCCTTGAGTAATACTAGTGTCTGTCAAGCATTCCCTCCTTCACTTTTTAGTTTTCCTCTGTATGACACCACAAGCGTGACAGATATTCTCAGGTCACTCACTGTGGCACAGGCCTCAAGCTATGCCTCTCTGGTGGTGTTTAACTATGCCGAAAATGATCTGGAGATGCTTGTGTTCATATTCTGCTGCAACCTGGTGTCTAGGTCTTGGCTATCACATCCCTTCTGAAACAGGACCAAAGCTTATTTGTATGGTTGCCAAAATTAGGATGGACTGAGATTTGCTGTTGAAAGCACCATTACGTTCAGAAATTGGGCCCAGAATTATGAGGGCCAAGCTCCATTCCAACACCACATTAGCGTCATTTTATTTATGCTAGTGTGGCTCTGGAATGTCCAAAACGCTGCACCATATTTTCTTTGTAACCCCTTGTGCCACATTATGCCTGCACCAGGCATAATGTATGCAAGGGGGCGTACCGGCCCTAGGGTGGAGGGGGCAAAAAAGCGGCGTCATTTTTATCTGCATTTTAAATGCCTGCTAAGAGCAGGAGTTCGAAAGAGGCTCCCGTTGTTTTCAATGGGCCTCCGGGTGCTTTGCAGGATCAGCATCAAATTTTTGATGCTATTGCTGCAAAGCTCTGGACTACCATAAAAAATGATGACGCTAGTCCCCTGAACTACTGCCATGGTGAGCCGTAGTGGCGTTAGGGGGGTGCTAAGGAGTGCAAGAAAGTGCAGTCACTTTTCATAAATCTGCGCCTAAGTGTTCATCAGAATTTGCGCACATGTTCGAGATATATTCCAGGGACGTATGGTAAATCAATAATCATCAATACGCTCAATTGATTGCTCTTTTTTGAAGTGACATAATTCGATAGGCATAATAACTTTTATTTTACGTTTTCTCTTTCCTTTTGCATTTGACATTTCAAAAAATATTTTCTCACTAAGAAAACACTTCTCTCTGAATTGTGTTCGGGGGAATCTTTTCAAAAGAATAAAATGTGCAGCTTTCTTTCAGAAAACATTTAAAGTGAATAATGTACATTTTACCTATCCATATGACATCATGAAACCTATTTCACTAATTAATATGTTAGAAATCTTTTTAAAATGTCCCCCTGCAAAAATGCTAAGAACAGCATGTGTAGTTAATGGTCAGCATTCCGTTACTATTATCTAAAGCTATTTTTTAGCCGATGAGGGTGATGCAGAATCTGCTTCAAACATCTATGTGAAGGCTTACAATGGTTACACTGTAATGTCATAACATTTCTAACTTTATCCACTACATTACTGACAAAAAGCAGGAAAATAATAAATACGCACTTTCATCGTTCTGGCAAGTGTCCTTCGACGGCTATGATGGAATTAAACAATGGCACTAGCAGAGATGAAGTGATTTGAAGGCAGCCAGGTTACTTCAGAACAAAGTTGGAATATGAGTTGCCATTAGGGACCCCACTATAAACAGGCATGTATTTTACTTCAGTGATACCACTAGAGGTAAGACATTTATCGCAGGGTGCAGAATTTTCCCAGCTTGATATTATCGCAAAATTTTGATTGGGAAAGTAGGAACTAGGCATAACATGCGATATCAGAGTGCACCTATAAAAATTACTTTATGTTATACCTAACTGTGCCCAATTTTCCCTGTGCAGGTTTTTCCAAATCGTTCCAGATGAAACTCGGCGTTGCTTGTAATCTCATTTCCAGAACAAAAATCAGTTTGCGCGCAAATATGGGAATATAGAGCTACTCGTAGCGAAGGCTTCACACTTTGAAATTCTTGTATACAAATGCCCATAGTCTACGGGACAATATGGGCCGACTGTTGCCTGACCCACTATCCCCTGATATCAAACAGAGAAGGCAAAGAGCAAAATGACAGTAATAAACATTGAAAAACACTTCTTCGGGCATAGTTGTTAAAAATGCAACACCTGCTGAGGAGGAACAACTGTCAAAGACTTAAATACAGCACTTGAAGACAATGTTGAGCCATTGCTTCCTCGAGACTTTATTCTGCCTGGTGGCAATTCGCTAACTGGGCACTCTAAAAATATTAATGATGGAAAAGACTTGTGTGAGTGGAATTATAATGTAGTAGCCCTGTGTGGTTGGTGACGCAAACGAGTCCTAGGAGTCATACTTGCCTGATGAGGTGCAAGGGTGTCTGCATTGTTGGCAGGATTGTTTTTGTGCGTGAGGGGCACCTTTCTGCACAACAATCCAGAAAGGCATTTTCCTCAAGAGAAAACAAAGAAGAGAAATAAAGATATTTCTCCATCATGCACCTAATCTGGGTAGGCGTCCAATTGTGATGCATTCCTGGGTTTACAGATTCTTCTAAATCTGAGAATGCGTCAAAACCAATAGGTGTTGAGTGGGAACACACATCTCAACGCCCATGGTATGCCTCCCTGAGGCAGCTTAAGCCAACACAGTGACTAGCACTGCATTGTCTTGAAAGGCCACGCAAAGTGGCTTTGCGTGGCCTTGTAGATATGGGTCTGCGGTGTGCTCCACTGGTGCAGCACAAAAAGTGATTCACCTGTGGTGCAAGGGGCTTGAAAATATGCCCCAAAATGTCTATGGACCTGGTTTATAAAGGCACATTTACATCAGTAGATTTACTCACATGTAGATCTACTCCTAGACCTAGGTGTCACCCTCAATTTTGTTTGTTATTAAACATTTCCAATTTGTGATTTACACCAGGGTGTAGACTTAGATACCTGCCTCTAATATGGTGCTGGAGCCTCCGAGGACTGCAGTTATGATCTTTCACCCTAATGGTTGAGCTCTCTGCCACTGGGGTGACGATCTTTCTATGTTTATTTAGAGGGACCATTTAACTGAATATAATTAAAAGAATACATTACACTTGAAACAACAAAAAATGACAGAGCAAAAACTCCTGAAATAAATGTGTATATATATATATATATATATATATCTATATATATATATATATATAGATATATATATATATATATATATATATATATTAGACTTGTGGTGATACTGGTGTTAAAGTGTCCATACAAATAGTATTTTCGGTGTCCATAATAATTCTTTCCAGAAACAAATGTGTTATCTTTGGGCCCTTTATGGCATATGTTGTGCAGTTCTATCAAGTGTAGATGAAGAAAAAGATGATGGGTCCAAAAGGGTAGTTTCTGATTTTAAATCAAAAATAATTATTTGCTCTTCAGTACAGATAAAGAGCCTCACTAGGAGTTTGATGGATGGGCAGACCTGTCCGCTGAACTTTCGACGAGGAGGATGCTGCACACTGGTTACCTCTCCGCTGGACCTATTTAGACTTTCCCACTAGGCTGTCTGGCACAAACCAAGGTTTCTGCCAGTCAGCCTAGCAGGAAAATGGTGGCAACATTGAGTCTGGCTGGTAACCATAATGGTGCTGGGCGGGGGACCCCTGCACCGCCCATGCCAATTGAGGGGCCCCCCTGTAGCCCCCTACACCTGTTCTCCACCAGCATTTTTATGGTGGTGATAAATTCATGAAAAGGCTTCCGTAGAACCAGGTCATAATCAGCAGGGCCGCCCTAGCTGATGCCAGCCTTCAGTCAAACCATTGGGATCACCAATCCTCAAGACCACCAGCCTCATAATGAGGCCCAAAATGCCTAAATTAAATTGCACTAAATTTGAGAGAAGGGTAGATATTTACTAAAGAATGGTGCTTTTATTTGGTGGTAATCCCTACACAAGTTTTAAGGAAATTACCAATTAAATAGGTGCTAATGTTGGACATGAAGAGGTTTAATTTTAGAGCTATTTGGACTGTTAATTCATAGAGGTCTTCTGTGACTAAATTTCAAAGACAACTTGAATCTGAATGTTCAATGGAGCTTTTCATCCTATCCACCATTTCTTGTTCATGGATACAGTGCTGGATGCAGAAATGAAAAGATCTCATTGGCTGGTTGGAACATCTCCAAAAACATGATGAAGTCATCATTACAGGACAGAGGGATTTGGCGCTCACATGAAAGTATCTGTAAAAGAACAGTGAACGGGGCAGTGTAAGCACACCCTGACCCTCAGGTCCATTTGAAGTGGGCCTGAAAGATTTCACAGAGCTGAATGGGAAATGCAGATCCAAGACATGTTTCACCACCTGCCACTGGAAAGGGTTAGTTTTGAATCTCTGGCTCATGAAATGCAGATCAAGCAATATATACTGTGAAGCTTGCTCGGGCTCGTGGTACTAGGCTGAGAACCTTGCAATTGGAACTGTGGATTGAATGTTTGGTCAGTAAAAACAATAAACATTTTTTACAAAAAGCAGGGACTGACTGTATAACCTGCATCAGAGAGTGGCTGCCGACAATGACCAGGCCCAGTATCCAAACACTGTTGCACATGGTCTAAGGCTGTGCATAGCATTGGTTTGCTGCCTGCAGAGGGATGGGCTTAGGGACAGAAGCCAGGTGCTATGTCCAACACCTGTTGAGCACAGCTTTGGTTGTATGCAGTGGAGGTTGTCTTCCTATGGAAAGATGGGCACAGGGCCAGACTGAAGGTTAGGTCCTGTAGCCAACCCTTGCTGTGCATGGCCGAAGACAGTGGTCCGTGGGGGTTGGACACCTACTTAGGAATGGGCAGAGAGCAATGCTGGAGGCCAGGCCCTGCAGCCATCCTCTTTTATGCATAGGGGGTTGACCAGCAGTGGACAGATGGGAGCAGAGCCAGGATGGAGAAAAAAGGCTTTTAATTGGGGAGGGCCACCTATAGAGAGATGGCCATGGTACCTGACCAAAGCCTAATGCACACAGACGAAGGCTGGGCACAGAGTGAGTTGGCCGCCCACACTGGAATGGGTTCAAGACATGGCCAGAGGCTGGGCAGTCCCTGCTTTGTATGGCCAAATGCCATTCTCAGCCAGGCTTGGCTACACACAAAAGGATGGGTGCACATCCTGGGACTGGTTATGGAGTATTACCTCTCATCAGCCATGCTATTTTCAATCCAGTGGCACAGTGAGCAAGATACCCACATCTGGGCATACCCTGGCGACTTTTGCCACACAGAAGGTTAATGTATGGAGAGCTGAAACTTTTTAAACACTCAACCCCATACGGAGGAGGGTCAAGACTGATTTGCATATTACTGGTTCCAAACTGGGGTAATGTGGCGAGCAAAATAACAATGGATTAAACCCAGATCTGTGACTGTGGGTGAGTGTTTGAAAAGTTTCAACTCTCCATCCATCATTTTCTTGTGTGATGTCATATCTATCTATCTATCAATCTATCTATCTATCTATCTATCTATCTATCTATCTATCTATCTATCTATCTATCTATCTATCTATCTATCTATCTATCTATCTATCTATCTGTCTATCTATCTATCTATCTATCTATCTATCGATCCATCTTTCTATCTACAAGAAACTGTATTATATCATACAATATTGCCGTTGACAGAATCTTTTGTCATCATAAACTCCAAGGCTGAAGGACAAAAAAGTAATATTGAACCAAATTACGCATAGTAACTTCTATGTATTTGTTTACATTACGTGTCTAGTTTGAGGTAAGTAGCTTGAAAAATCTGTTTTTCTCAAAGTACAGCTAACAAGGCGCACTTATTGAAGCTAGGTTGTTTAGTTTTTGTTTTATTTCTGTATTAAGTTATTAATAAAACAATGGACTATGGTGAGAGTTCGTGGATTTAGGTTATCCTGTAGCACAGGTGAACAATTTTGGCTTCAGCCAAACCGCCAATGTACCACACTGACCGCCACGGTGGTAACGGCCGCCGGGCTGGAGATACCAATCCCCTTACTGCCACGAAAACCATGGCGGTAGGCACTATTAGTGACAGGGAATCCCTTCTCTGTCACTGATAGGGGTCTTACCCACCCCTACCCCAGAGTCCCCTCCACCCCCTTCCTCTCCAAACTCACCCCTACATTCACGCCCCTTCAAACATGCACACACGCATACTCACACTCAATCCCACATTCATCCATGCATGCATACATCCATTCACACACACATCCGCACACACTTTCATACATACAAGCAGACACGCATTCACAGAACACAACATACATGCACTCACACCTCCATACATGCACACACACTTAACATGCAACACACAACACACACCCGCATACACTCATGCACAAACATACACACACACCCCCCCACACACACAACACCCCCGAGCCCCTTCTCCTGTTGGAGCACCCACTTACCTGTGTTCAGGGGGTCCTCCGGCAGGAGACAGGTGGGGTGCTGCTGCCAGCAGCAGCGTCCACCAGCAGAACACTGCCAGGCTGTATTATTGGTCATAATACAGCCAGCGGCGTGGCGCTGCTGCTGGAAGCAGCGCCACCTTACCCCATCCGCCGGCATGGCCACAGCCAGATTTCTGCCATCCTTCTGGCGGAAATCTGTCTGTGGTCATAATACGGTGGACAGCTGGTGGCCGCGGTGATGGTCTTTTGGCGGCCTTCGCCGTGGCGGTAGGCAGTTTTTACCGCCACTGTCATAATGAGGGCCATAATTTGTAAAATGCCCATATTTCAACACAGTGTTGTTTCCTGCACACATGGATGAAAATAAAACTGTCACATTTACATTTCTACCAAATAATTTATATACTTTTGCCACATAATTAGATCTCCTGTGCTGTTTAGTCTTAGCAGCTCAAACATGTCAAAGTTCTATTTCAAGGGCAACCATGAAATATTTTCAGTATTTCTGTACTTCAGAATTCTCTGTGAAATGTGGGGTTTTATACCATTGCATAAAGTGCAATAAATGTACCAATCATGTAATTTCTTTGGAATTGTGTTGTAGTGCCAGTGGTTGGCCCTATGTGGTACTTGAATTACTGCAAGGTTGGGTTTGAGTACCTTTAGTCCTGATTTATGCTATTAGCGCTGTAGTAATTTCAGACATTTATTTTGAGAATTACAACAGCTTTACTCATTTGATGTTGTTGTTTGTTTTAGAATGTTCCTCCTAAAAGTCCCTTCATTTTCCGTTATCTTCATACATTCTTGAGTAATTATTTCCCAATTCAAAACACTCTCTAGGTCCCTTCCACATTTACTACAAAATGGCATACTTACATGTGTGGTGATCTCCACCACTGGGTGGAAAATCTCTGAAAAGAAAGGATGGAGTGATAGATGTGGAGATCTCCAACCGTAGGTATGTGGATTGTGTTTTGTAATAAGTTGTACTATTAGAGAACTACTTTAGGGACTGCAAAATGCAATTTGTGAAATTGGCACTCAAAGTAGAAGGAGTACAGCATACATAGAAAGGCTGGGAAAATAAATAGTGATTAATAAAAATCATCCATAGTTTTAACAGGAAATTGTATCTCAAACAAAATAACCCAGGCATTACATTTAGCATTTATCCTACAAATTGGAGGAGTTTCTATTGCTACTCCCCTCAATGCGATATATGATTCTTAATGATCACCATGCCTGTTCTTAATATTGTATGATGTTAGCTACTACATTATGTGGCCTTTCATAAGTATGAAGCATAAGTATAATTGAATGTTTAGAATAAATAAAAACCTTTTTTGATTTTCTTTCTGTGGTGATTGAAATCTCCCATTGCTAAAATATGACTGTTTGCAGTGGTATATGGCAATACAAGATCTATGAAGTAAGCCTATCTAGATTCTGAAGGTCAATGATATAAAGATTTAGTAAAGTTCTTGTATACTCATAAGTGTTTCAAGATGCTGAGATGGAGAAGGTAGAACAGGTGCCTACTTTTGGCCAGTGGTTGCTGGTCGTGCTCACCCACACTAATTTTTGAGGACTGTCACTTATATTTCCTCATCAGATATTGACTGCAAGCATGAGAGGAAATAAAATACAGAAACGGGAAAGAAGATGGAAGGAAAAGGCAGGCACAGAAGGAGAAATCAGGGGCCGGCAAAGAGTGAGATAAAGGGGCAAAGAATGTCTGGTAGTAGGTTATAGAGGTCTGAGGTGAATTCAACAACAGCCTCAGTCTTGGATGCACTACTGTTTTCATAGCCCTGCAGGAGCAGAGCTTTGTGCACTGGCACTCATTCTTTTATAAATTAAGCACTGTAGAGAACATAATCTGAGACACAGAGGTGAAGCACTAGCCAAATGCGGAATCAAGTATCTTAGGGGGTCATTCTGACCCTGGCGGTCATGGACCGCCAGGGCCAACGACCGCGGGAGCACCGCCAACAGGCTGGCGGTGCTCCCATGGCCATTCTGACCGCGGCGGTACAGCTGCGGTCAGAAACGGAAAACCGGCGGTTTCCCGCCGGTTTCGCGCTGCCCTGGGGAATCCTCCATGGCGGCACTGCAGGCAGCGCCACCATGGGGATTCCGACCCCCTTACCGCCAGCCTGGTTCTGGCGGTTTTGACCGCCAGAACCTGGCTGGCGGTAACGGGTGTCGTGGGGCCCCTGGCATGGGCACTGCAGGGGCCCCCTAACAGGGCCCCACTAAGATTTTCAGTGTCTGCATAGCAGACACTGAAAATCACGACGGGTGCAACTGCACCCGTCGCACCCTTCCCACTCCGCCGGCTCCATTCGGAGCCGGCTTCCTCGTGGGAAGGGGTTTCCCGCTGGGCGGGCGGGCGGCCTTCTGGTGGTCGCCCGCCCGCCCAGCTGGAAACTCAGAATAACCGCAGCGGTCTTTTGACCGCGCAGCGGTATTCTGGCGGTTCCCGTTTGGCTGGCGGCGCCCGCCGCCAGCCAAACTCAGAATCACCCCCTTAGTCTTCTTGTGCTTCTGAAGGAGGAAAGAGCAGGAATGTGCCTTTGGAGAACGTGCTAATAATTGCAGAGAAAAGAGCACACACCGGAAGCTCGTCCATTGTTTTTTAAAATGATTTTCTACTTAGTGAAGTTGAAGTTGCTCAGAAAAGCTAAGATTTCTAGATTAAATTTAATGTATAAATGCCATTTCAGAAAGAAAGGTGCATCGCTAAATAGCAACTTCTGTACTGTACAAAGAGCTTCAAAAGCAATTCTTGTCTGGGTAGGAAACCAATGATGTTTCCTGAATGAATGTTTAGTATATCTGAATTTTGCCGCACCAAACAGGCCTAGCAGTGGCATTTTTAAAATACCTAGCGGCAAATTTTAACTAGTTCTAGTTATAGCTTGATGCCTTAACTGAGGAGCTACTCAGTTATGGATGAAATAGCAGGATGTTTACCTTCCGGTTTGACATAAGGTATGATCGAGCATAAATGCTTCAGATTGAAAGGGTAGAACATTAACTGAGCTGTTAATGGTAGACCAAGGTCAAACTTGAAACTAATGTGTTTCAATAATTTCATAGCATTTTGGTAGCTACACATTGGTAGAGACCAGAAAGTAAAGGACAATAGTTCATCTTTACTCACATCTAATATTTCATTCTTGTTAGAGTTCAGATTGACCCTGTGTCCTGATGTACTGCATAACCACCATCATGCATTGCTAGGAGACTATCAAAGATGCAGCCCTCTCCTCCACTCAAAGGACTATCTGGGTGTCATATGAGTAAATGTAGAAAAAAAACCATGGGAACAGATGTGTTTTGGCAGAGGCTCATCGTAGATGTTGCAAAAGCAAAAGAAGAGAGCAGAACATTTGGAGATATACAATCTAACTGCTGTTTAGAGGAAGTGAATATTGGAAAAGAAACACAGTGTTTGCATTCAGGTAGGGAGGAAAGAAGTTAGTTAAGAATCATTGCCTCTATACATTCTTCTTCCAGTCTGGCAAAGAGAATCTTAAGGAAACTGTGCTGAATGCTGCTGATAGATTTGATCAGTTAAAATTACAGCCACCGGGAATGAGGAATTCAAAATCAAGGTAACAAAAGTGTACTTCAAAGATTTCTATTTGTGATTTGCATTTGTGAGTATTCAAAAACAATCCACATACAACAGCAATCCCTTTCATTATCGGTAAACATAGAGAATGTTAATGCTTGTGGCTAAAGCCTTTGTGAGACCTGTCAGTTTTATGGTGGTCTTGCCTACATACCTCTGTTTTTGGTGCTGTAATTCATTATTGTTGACCGTAGTACTCTGTGCACTTTGCCACTGCTAACCAGTGCTAAAGTGCTTGTGCTCACTCCTCTAAACATGGTTTGATTGGCTTACACCTCATTTGCATATTTAATTTCTTAGTCCCTTGTAAAGTTGTATAAGATCTATACTGAGCCTGAAACTGAAATGCTAGCAGTGGGCCTGCAGCACTGATTGTGCCACCCACATAAGTATCACCTTAAAACATGTCCCAGGCCTGCCACTGCAATCTGCATGCATGTCAACTGGCATTTAAACTCCCTTGCCAAGCCTTAAACTCCCCTTTTATTACATACACGTCACCCTTACAGTAAGTCCTAGGTAGCCCAAGGGCAAGGTGCTGTGTAACTAAAAGGTGGGACATGTACTTTTAAGTTTTACATGTCCTGGTAGTAAGAAATCCCTAAAATTGTTTTTCACTACTTTGAGGCCAACTGCCCCCATAGTATAATCTTGGGGATTCCTTATTACATTTAGTAAGCTGTAATTTCCATTTGGACACAGGGAGCTGTGTCATGTGTGGTATCTACAGAATTGCAAGGATAAATCCTTTTTTAAAGGTAAAGTCAGATTTTTCTTCACAATTTTGAAAATGCTACTTTTAGAAAATTGGCATTTTTCAGCCCTTAGCCCATTATGCATGCAGCCTGTTGTGGGTCACATGACTAGGTGTAGCTGACAGTTAGACTTTGTGAATTCTTCCCAGACTGATGGGCAATCTGTTGGCAGGATGGGGTAGTGAAGCTGAGCACAGCCCTATTTGCAACTGAATAGGGTGTGCTCTGCCTTCAAGGCCTAACACCTACAGATTGTCACTGCAGCCAGCTTAGGGCCAGGGCCGGAGTGGCAAGAAATTCCATGCACTTTTATATAACCTTTCTAGAAGCTTCTCCCACCTTTGAGAAGATGGGAACCATGGTATGAAAATAGGACCTTCAGATGCACTCTTCAGTTCACTTCTGGACCTGCAGAATGACTCTCAGAGGACTGGCTGCTGCTGTTACCTGCTGTCCACTCTGCAAGACTGCTTTGCTGTACCTGGAATGGCTGCTTTTCTGCTTCGAGCCTGCCTTGAAAATTAGGGGCCAGCCATACTGTTAAGCCCTGCTTCCCTAGCTGCTCCTAGGTGCACCAGAGTGACTCCAGGGGCTAGTTTGCTGTCCTCCTGTTCAGAGCCCCAGGGACACAAAAGTCTCCCACCATCTTGACCCCGCACCCTCTCCAAGCCTGAGTGATTCCAGAACTCCCAAGAAGTATCCAACCACTCCTGGGCCCTTGCCTGTGGTGCTAAGCATGCCCAAATGGCCAAACCCCAAAACCCCAGGCCACAAACTGCTCTGAGAACCAGGAGTAGACCACGAACAACCTGCTTGCCTCTCTGCCTATGGTGCATCACCGTCAGATTAAATTCACGGCTTTCCCCGCTGCAGTCTGCTCCTCAGCAGCTAATCCTTTTCAGGGGTCCTTTGCCAAAGGGATATCCAACCTTATGGAATAGTCTTCAGCTAAAGACCTCTGCCCCACCCCACTGGAGTTTTCAACTTTTTTTGCTTTTTCCCTAACTTTGTCTGCAAACAAACTGATGGCATAGTTGGAAACTTTTGTGTTACAATCCCCATAATTATCGAGTTATCCTCTATCAGCAATCCGAAAAATAAAATAAAGTGACAAGTTAATGAAAGTCAAAGAACTGTCCTAGAGGAATGTAAAGGTTGGCAAGAGGATATTGGTCAGACTTCAAGCTGGTAATTTCCTTCTAGTTTAAAAGTATACACCATAGTAAATTTGAAGAATAATAACAGAGTTATAGCCAGCTATAAGCTGTAGTAAGCTTATAGCTTGTGTGACCCTTCCTGGCTTTTTTCATGGGGCAGCTTATCACAAAATAATTATTGTGCTCAAGGGGTCGTGTACGCCCGGTATCCTGGAGACAGAATATGGCCCTCATTATGAACACGGCGGTAAACACCACTCTGCCGACGGGCGGTCTGGACTGCCAAATTATGAGACTTGAATTCAAGAAAGGAACTATCCGTTCATTTTGGTTAATTTGCAATTAATGTAGTTCCTTCCTTTCTAGTATGTTTTTTTGAAACTGTTCTGATGTCTGAATTGATTTTATTTCCCCTGTTTTTATCTGTCTTCTCTTCACAGGTTGGTGTTTTGAGTCCAGTCGGTAGCTGCCATTGCATGGTCTTCTCACTTCACTTTTTGCCTACGTTTCTTGAGCACGAGTATTGTACATGGTGGCAGGTGTAAGGGAAACAGAGGTGTGGTTTTGCCCACTTGGGCTGTAATTGACCTACATGCAATTACTCAATTGCTTCTTCTCTTGCACGGGAGTGTGCCTTTCACATTTACTTTCTATTTGTTGAGGCATTATTATGGCCTTGCTTTGGACTTTGTCCACTGGAGCAGTACGAGTTATAAGCTTATTGAGATATTGATTGTCAATTTTGAACTCCCGATTTGCATTTACAGTCTATACATTCACTGAACCAATCTGCAGAAGCAGAAGCACATGTGAGTGATCTCACTCACTTGGATGACTGTGTGATACTTGCCTGGCTTGTGCTCACATGATCCGTCTGAGTTTGTACGTCCTCCTCTGCATATCGCATGTGTCCTTTCCACTATTTCATCACTGCCAGATCGAGCTTTATAGAATGTATTGCTCATTGTCTGTCTATTTGACTTTGAGGTATCGATATTCCAGTATTTCAATTTCCTATAGCTGAACGAGGCAAATAGTGGGGAGGTACTAATTAAAGATGGTGTCTATGTATATTTCTAGAATCTTATGGTCGTGCCATGATGATTTGTTTGCAGTGATTAATATTCATGTTTTACCTTTTAGGTAAATGCATATAGCATTTTGTAAAATTAGTCTACTGATATATGCATTTCAGAATTGACACACATGTGGCACAAGTTGGCACTAGGGGATCATAAATATGCCCCTTAGGGTTTAGGGTGGATATGGGTTTTTGGGTGGCAAGTGTTTTTTAAGGTGTAGGGTGGGTATGGGATTTTGGGTGGCAAGTGGTATTTTAGGGTGTATAGTAGGTAGGGTTTTTTTTGGTGGTAGGGGTGGGTGGTGCTCATGGAGTTCTACTCAGTGGAACTCTGCCGAGTTATCTAAAAGCTCAGTGAAATTCTGCAGAGTTCTACATGCAGCAGAATTCTGCATGGTCGTAGTTAGAACCCACAGAGGCAGGTGTCAGGCCTGCCTTTAATTAGGGAGTATGAGCAGCCAGCGAGCATATAAGAACAGAGAGCTGAGTTTCAGTCATGTCTCCGCTTCTGCAGCTCCGAGACTGCCACAGCCTCACCTGCAGCAAAAACAAGGTCAAATTTCAGCCAGCAGTAGGCTCTCCAATAAAGCAAAAGAGATTTCAGTCTGTTACAGCTCCTTAAAACTGTGAAACAGCCGCTACAGCCCTCTGTGCAGCTTTCAGTCGTCCGTAGCGCCCTCAAAGAGAAAATCCCCTTGTCTGCCATAACACAGTGCAGCACAGTACAGCTTCCAGTCTGCAGGGAGTTTTTAATCTGCAAAGACCTCACTATTTAGCAGAGAAATCAAACCAGTGCAGTTTACAGTCTGCCACAGCCACACCATCTGCAACAATCTCTGTGTGCAACTAAAAATCTTTTATAACCCTAAGTGGAGCTTCTAATCTGTCACAGTCACACCACACAGCAAACACAGCTATTCTATGGTGAATGACTCTCAGGTGTAGGTTTACCCATCACCGCCACAGCAGCATACCCAGTCTGTGAGTGCATCTATATTGTTATTCAGTCTGACACAGTCTGATACCAATTCCTCACAGGCACTACATAAAGCACTTTACCACAGCCCCATACAGCACTCAATGTTTCACTCTCACCCCTTATGTACAAACCAGTCCCTGTCATCCCCCATCCTGTCACAAAATATATGCCAAGCTCCTGATTTAAGAGGCATATGCAAAATTTAGATTTCGCCCATTTAAAATTGCTCCCCTTCAATTCAAGTAAATGGGAAATTAAACCCACACGACTTTTTCATTCTCCCTCTTGTCAGTTCTCTACATCCACAAACCCACTCACCAGCTTCCGGAATCCTTCTCCTGCAGTCACAGCAACACCTCCCACTGCAGGAGGCCTCAGAGCCGCTGGGTGGCACACTCTCTGGCAGCACCAGCACCAACTCTACCTCCCCGGACTCCTAAGTCCCAGCACTGACAAGAGGACCCAGGAAGTATCCATCTCCAGAGCTCTTTCTGCTGGATGCTGCCCTTGGAGTGATCTCTGCCGCAGCTCGGTCCACCTCCTCGCTGTCCTGATCAGTGCCCATGTTCTAGGTTATGGTGTGTGCTCGCTGCTTCCAAGCTCTGTCACTACTCACTGGGCAGTGATGCACGAAGAGCCCCAGCACCTGGTTTAAGTTACAGTCGGCAACCTCTCTGAGTGCCAGACTGTGCAGACAGCAGAGTAAGCAAAAGGCCAGAGTGAGAGCCCAACTCACTAGGCAGCCCCTTCCTCACCTAGATACAGCTCCCTCCACTCCAGAGAACCTTCACGCCAGCTCTTCAGGGACAGAGTCCATTTCTTGCCAGTTCCTCATTCTACTTCCTCTCCTCAGGTGAGCATGTGACTCCACCTAGTCTCCTAGTGCCCTAAGGTAACTATAAGTCACATCGTCACCTTCCACTGATAATTACCTCAGATATTACAGCACTCATGACATCTTTTAGAACACCACTGATAATGTTGCTGTATCATTTGCAGTAAAATTATTGATGAGATAAATGTGCATGGCGGGGCGCAAGTTATAGTTACCTTAGGGCACGAGTTATGGTTACTTGAAATAACCCTAACTATAATAGCTGAATTTCTATGGTTTTGTGCGTGTTAAAATGTGAGCCTAACTATAACTTCCCTGTAACCTTTCACTTATATATACATATATATTTATATATATGTATATATAAATATATATATATATATATATATATATATATATATATATATATATATATATATATATGTCTTTTTTTCAATGTATTTATATATATGATTCCATTAACTTGTCCCTCTTTTTAAAATAAAACCCAATGCACTCAGGTAAGCCACTTTTCACTAACTGTTAGACAATGTCATGGGTCGGCCACACATATATGAATATCAATATTTTTTAGAAGTTACTGACACACTCATATTACCTAGAATAAATCTAAGAAGCACTCGCATTGGATTGTTTGACTAATGTTGATAAGTGATATCCCTAAATTAATGTATATTCGGGTGAGGAGCTACCCTTGTGCTTTACTGGTACTATCTAAGCAGGAAACATGCTTAATATGATTTTGCTGACCATGTGTACAGTAATCAGAAGCAGAATTATAATTTTAAGAAGTTGTCTTCTCATTCATGGTCTCAATATCCTATCTCTTTTGAGATTGAATCCGACATGTTAAACAGATATCAATATACAGTTTGCATGTTGAATCATTTGAATAATTGGAATATTGTTGCTGACGTAGACTCGGGCAATGGATCTTGAAAGGCCAATCTCAAATAGTACTTCTGATATGCTGGACATGAAGAAAATGCTGTATAGAACACAAATGGTCATGAAAGGGTAAGTATAACCCCAGACCTCCACATTGGACAATATACATTAACCCACATATCATAAATTCCAACTTTTGAACAAGTTTATTAGCATCAAAGATTTATTTTGAAATATAAACTCACTTGGATTAAAGCAATATAATAAAAACTGTAGGTGCTCCAAAAATTGTGTAGAAATACAGTGCAGGTGAAGATGTGCATCAGTGTTATGCAAAATGTATACATGACTGGAAACAGCGTATAAATAAAACCAGCAACACCCAGTGAAACTAATGTTGAAATCCTTAGATAATTTATTTTAAAGAACAACCAGTCCATTGTAAAAATGTAAACGTTTCAACTTCTGTGTTAATTTTAGAACAGGGTGATCATCAGGACAATACCCTTTGGAGGAGACACCTAAGGATAGTGTAGCCATGTGTCAGTAATTTATCTGGAACCAACTGGGTTTATAAGCATTACGTTTTTAACAAAATCCAAAGTAACTTACCCACGAAGGTAAGTGGGCCACACCTGTCAATAGTCCGTGTAGTCCATAGAGTTGCGCACAAACAACCACTATATGGTGCTTTAATCACTTGCACCATTTCTACCAATCAAATAGAAACATAATCCACACTTCGGGTGCTTCAACAAGTTGTGGAAAAAAGAGATATAACAAATTAATAAACCGTCTATGCCAGGGCCAGTAGGACATAAGATTCATATGGCTAAGCACCAGCCGCGCAGTTAGGCTTGAAAGGAGCACATAAATGAGGAACTATTAACTACACAACAACTATGTCGATCAAGCATGTCCGACTGGGATACCAAAACCCACTAAGCCAGGCAGAAATGGAATACATGCAGTCATAAGACAAAGGAATACTGTAAATGTGCCTGCCAGCAATTCTGCCAGACCTCCTCTCAAGTCACTGCTAGGTCAGGCGTACAAAGTCTGTGTGTACAAATGCCAGGATATTAAAGGGCACCTACAAAAACTGGGATACCAAAGCCAGGCCTTTGCTCGAACCACTGTGCATCAAGAAAATGCTAATGGAAACAAACTAGCAACTGAAACCCTTTTCCAACAAGTGTAGAAAATTAGGTGTTCCCAATATGATTACTAGCGTGCCTGGCTTGGAAGCAGCTCTCTAAGGGAGGCTTACTAATAGAAATATAATAGCAACTGAAAACATTTATCAAGACTGCACTTACGAGCGAGCCTATCCGAGAAGTGGCTTACAATGATTGCCACAGGTGTGCATAGACATAGTAATGGAGCTAATGGTGAGAATTATTTCAAAAACAGACTAGGCACCACTCTCACTGTGGGTGCCGCAGGTGCAAGCAAAGAGAGTAATGAATCACCAGTAGTTACAAATTGTTTAGAAAGTACATGTGGCACCGTGCACTCTACACAAGCGATGAGGAAAGGGCATTTGGCGTAGCTCTGTGATTGAGAGTAAAGGATATCTCTGAACTGTGCCAAGGAAGAACAAAGTCCTAGCATGAGCGATAACGCTCACAGAATACGAGGACCTATGGGCTCACCCCAAGTTGCATATATCCCTGCAAAGGCAATGTAGGGGAGAGCATTGTGGGGACATTCAATATGAATATAATCCCATGCGTGGTGATGTGTGCTATCAGAAGGGCGTTCTATTGGCACGTCTCAATTTGAAAAAGCCCCTCCAAGGACACTAAGGGCCTGATTTACATGTTGGCGCTAATGGTCCGATCGGTGACTTTTTGATGAGAAAACTGCCCGCCAACGTGATGGCCCACCCACTGTATTTAGATGCCAGCATAGGTGAAGAATCTTCTCCCGCATCTACAGCGCCATAGGCAAAAGTGGTTGGCAGCGGGACGACTGCCCCTTTTACCACTGAGCCATTCACAATGTGCAGTCCTGCTGATGCAACTGTGGTGGCTAAACCTCCACATCTGAGCTGGTGGATTGGCAGCTATATAATCATGAACCTTTTGAGCATTTTCCATGTATTCTGTTGCCATGAACTCTCTGCTACCAGTACTTTTATTGCTCCTGGGCCAGGTCCAAGATGGAATTTGTATCCAGACCACCATACTGTTGCACAATGCTAAAGTGTGTAATGGTGAAGCATGAAAATGTATCAGAACAGACCCCAGGATATCAGTAGCATCCCCCAATTAGTAATGGATTGCCTACATGGCAATGGGCACCTACACAAAAAAGTCTCAACAATAACAAATAGGAATGTGTCCGCAAAGGTGTGTGTCAGAATGTACCCCAAATATTGAAAGTAACAACTGAAACAGTATCCCGAATTTTAACCAAACAAACCCATTCTAATGTAGCGATATCACTACAGCATGCTTCAGGTGTTTGTACCCAGAATGTAACACAATACTCACTGGTAAACAGCAAAAACAATTTTGAGATATAAGAAGGTCACATATCCCCTTGGTGTGTGCAACACATCACTAAAATATGATCATAGTCAAATGTAAAGTTCCAGGTCAACTGTGTAATGCTTATGTGCATATCATTGACACAACATGTCAAAATGAACAGACATGTATTCACCAATCACAAAAATGGAAGCAGATATATTTTTAGTGTACATGTACAGTAATGACATGAATGCTTGCACCAAAATCAACATGTTCATCACTAATGTGCAACACTATAGTTTGCATTTTTTTAAAAGCAACTGAAACATACAAACTGTGTATGTTACTGTTACAAATGAGAGTAAGTGCATGGCTCACACATAAACAGAAATAACATCATCAATGTCAGTAACAATAAAATATTAAGGCCAGGACAAAGGAATCCACAAAATAATATATATTATAGAATGTGGAGTTTCCTCACTCAAAATCAAAAGCATAAGTCAACATTTTTACATGAGAAATGTATGTGCCCATGTGGGCCACAATGGCTTCCAGGCCCATCACTTGCCTCCTAGAGTCACTGCCAGAATAAACCTCATGTGGAAGGGGCATTCATGGGGCAAAGAGCAGGCACCTCAATGATCTCACTGGGAGGGTGGGTCCTTGGGTTCGGGAGGGGTGGATTTGTGTTTTGGTTTGAGAGGGGTGGGTTTGGGTTTAAGAGGGGTGGGTTGAGATTTGGTAGGGGCCTGGGCCAGAGAAAAAGCACACTTACCACAGGAAAATAGGTAGGGGGTTTGGGAGGGAGTTGGGTTTGGGAGGTAGAGAGAGTTGCCGTGTCTGTTTTTCAATGGTCCAATGAAGGTGGTGGTGCATGAGGGTCTAGTGTATATGCTGTATCTTTAGGTTTCTGTATTTTACTGATTGTCTGTTGGGTTGGTCCGTGTGGGCTCTTCAGTCGAGTTTGTGTGTGTGGATGTGTCTGCTCTGGTTGTGGTGTGTGTTGCTGTGGTATCTGTGGGTGTGCCAGTGCATGAATGTGTGATGACTGGTGGTGTGTCTGTGGTGTGTATGTGTGTTGGGGTTGCGGTGGGTGTGGCTGTAGTGGTGGGTGTCATATCTGTAGGGGGTGTGTGTGGATGTGTAGTGGTGGGTATACTGACTGGGGGTGTGACTGTGGTAGCACTAGTCATATGTTTGTTGCCTGCATGTGTGTGTCCGTACTTATGTTTCTTGCTGTATTTGTGTTGGGAAGTGCTGCTTACATCTGTTGCTTTGGGTGCGTGCATATGTTTGCATGTGCTTTGAACAGGGCTGGGTTCAGTGAGTTGGGATTGGGAAGGGGTGTGAGTCTGGCCATGAGGTTGGGGTGGGCGGGATGGGACGGCCACTGAGGAGGCCAAACCCTGGAATGACCGCTGTAGGCTAGACAGGACACCATGAATGCCATCCAGGTAAACCAGCACGTGGGTATTTTGGCCAACCAACCCCTGGATGGCATTCAATAGTGCAGTCTGGCCTACAGTGATCATTCTTTATAGATCCACAGCCTCCTCAGTGAGTGCAGCCTGGAACACTGGGGCAGAGGTGCCTGCAGCAAAGGTGACACTGCCCCTTTTAGGTGGCTATGGCCAACTTAGGGGGAGCAAGAGGGGGAGCAAGAGGGATGGTGGAGCTGGGAATGCGGGGGTAGACAAAATGCAGGTGTCACAGTCTCTCCAGGGAAAACCCCCATTAGGGGCTGGTCTTCATTGGAGGCCTCCAAGGAAGATGTTGATTCACTTGAGGCCTCTTGGCCGGTCCCATCACACTCCCTGCCCCTGGGTCCCTCGGTGTCAGTGGTTTCAGCACCCAATCCCTTGTAGGCCAGCTTCATCCCTGCTGATCTGGCCACAGTCACCTTTGCCTTGCCCAGTTGATGCTGAAAACAATTATGCAAGAGTTTTAGTGTATATGTGAGAATACAGTTGGACGTCAACGTACATAACAGAACATTAGCAACAAGTTCAGTTATCCCCTATCTCTGTTCCCCCATCATATATGCCTTTGTCACTCATAGATTTGTAGTTCACTCCATAACAAAGGGTTTAAACAGCATGAGAAAACACATAGGCCTGGCTACATTTCTGTACCACTGCAGTACAGTTCTAAAATTGATTCCCTTCTCCCAAAGGGTAAGGTTTTTAGATGGAAATTGTCTGGCCAAAATGGCACACCACAATATCTTTGTGATTCTACCTTCCACATCTAAATGTCCCTTTCAAGATCACAGTGCTCTCTATCATCAACTTCTCCTCTGGGCATGACTATGGACGCCAAAATGTAGTCTATGGGATGTAGAAAACTCTCACCAATGTGGACACATTCCTGTCTATTGCCAAAGTACAGTTTGGCAAAGAAATGCATGTTGCCAATCACAAACTTGCTTACATGCACATTTGTGACAGGTTAAGTACTCAGGTCCACTAGTTACTGTCAACATAAAGTATTATCATACCTTTGCTGGAGAAACTGCTTTCAAACGTGTCAGATAAGGAATTATGTCACTGTACACAATATCCAGACACACAGTGCAGATGACATTCTCACATTGTCATAGCACCATTGTAGGAATGTCAAGTCTGATATAGCAGCTGCTTCACAATTTTACAGTTTTCCACAATCACCAGTAAGGAAACCTAGATTCACTACACACATTAGTAATGTGCCATCATGTAAGACCTGACAGCCTTAGGGTGGTCATCCCCCAACGTTTTGCCTGCCTCCCTCCACTTTTCTGACACTGTATTTGCTGATTTTAGGACTGCATACTTTATCACTGCTAACCAGTTCTAAAGTGCATAGGCTTTCTTCCTTAAACATGATAACATTGGTTCATCCCCAATTGGCATATTTGATTTACTTATAATCCCTAGTAACGTGCACTACATGTGCCCAGGGCATGTAAACTGAATGCTACTAGTTGGCTTGCAAAACTGATTGTGCCATCCACATAAGTAGCCCCTTAACCATGTCTCAGGCCAGCCATTGCAAGGCCTGTGTGTGCAGTTTCACTGCCACTTCGGCTTGGCATTTAAAAGTCCTTGCCAAGTCCTAAACTCCCTTTTTATACATATAAATCACTCCTAAGGTAGGCCCTGTTTAACCCATAGGGCAGGGTGCTACGTTTGTTGTACAGTTTCATTTAAAAATATCATTTGAACAGGTATCCGGCATGCTCTAAATAAAGCTTCCTTCCTCCTTATTTGCCAATTTCTTGTTCCCCACACACTTTTTAAGTCTATCTACTTCAGCCAATTTTCATGGCCTTCTATAGCCAGCCGGGAATCCAAGAAATCTGAATAAAGGAATTTTGTATCTGTCAATAATATATGTACATTTTCCATCAATGGCAGCTTGAAATAATACGACTCAGCCGTTTTAACATTATGCCCAGAAAAATATGCAAACTTATCAGAATATGTTTTCGAACTCTATTTTGGAAGAGTTGGACAATGCTCCCCTTGTGTGTAATTAAAAATAGTCTTTGGGGTACTTGCTCTGTGAATGAAATGGTGCCCATAATAATTATACCAAAACATATCACCATAATTCTCTTTACTTGTTGAATATCCTCACTTTCAAATACTGTAAAATACTGCAATTCAGTCATCATGGAATCAACTGTTTTCACATCCCAGTCACCAGAAACAATTCCGGGTATTATTACATCGTTCATTGAAGGTTTAAACACATATGGTATTTGAATGACCTCTGTGGGGCCATGTATGTCAAATGTGACTTTATCCGAAACAATCCCATAAGGAATTGGTGGAGCGGAAATGTTCATGAAAGACAAATCTCTGCAGACCTTGTGAGAATAAAATTGGGGTTTTAGGACTTCATCCACCAGTTCAACTGTTGATCTTTCAGGAAGAAAATGACCATGTACTAATAGAATGTTATGACAAAGCTAGTCCAAAGTAGGAAAGCTAATGCAGTCAAGGAAAGCCACTGATAGTTGCATGGGAAAATAAAGTAATTTGTTTTAAACCTGTTTATCAGCTGACGTGTTTTTGTCAGTTCAGATGTAGAAAAGGCAAATGAGTCCGAAAAAGTGTTGTTGATGTCGGCAAAGTATCCAGAAGCAGTTTGTGCAAAAGCTGTAGCTGTATTTGTGGGAGGAGAACTGGTAGGGGTCTCCCGCGGTGGTTCAAAGTAAACAACGTCATCCGTCTGTGTTGAAGTTGTGTCAAATCGATCAGTACTTTCAGTATTGTTTGTTGTAACAGATGTTAGTGGAACTAATGCAAGATCATTTTCCACCTCCCCCAAGCTCGGAGAGGTGTCAGCGTTGCTGCTCAAAACTTGTAGAGGGACGTCTTGACCAGTAGTGAGAGGGATTCTGGAACTACTGGCTGCTCCTCTTGGTCTGCTGTGCAGATCGGCCATATGTTGTAACTTGACATTGTCGATAGAAACAAAGTTTTTTTTTTTAGCACCAGCCAACAGTGGTAGAATGACACGTCTGGTACTGCGTATTCCCAAGACTGGGACCGGTGCACAATAAGAAGGACAGAACTCCTTTTTCGCAGCATCTTTTTCACGTAATATATCCCCAACTTTTGGAATACAGCTGGTGGATGTTATTGGTACATCCCTAATTCCTGAGGAGGCAGCACTGGCAGAAGCGTTGTCATCACTAAACTGTTGTAATTCCTGCAAGACAGTGGCACATTCATTTATGTCAAAAGGTGTTTCTGCCGCCTCCATGCCAGGCCCATTAAGATCTGGAACATACATTTGAGTTCCAAACAGTCACTCGTTTGAACTACGATCCCCCCAGAGACCTTCTAGGCAGATTGTTAAGTGCTCTCTGGACTCCATATAGATAATAAGGCCAACTACGACCTGTACCTAGGACTTTGGGTGTTAGGGACTGCTTTAAATCATGGTTTCTTTGCTACACAACACTATTTCCCTCGGGATGAAATGGAGATGAGTAATGGAGTTGGACCCCTAACGGAGCCGTGGCGTCCCTGAATGTCCTGGAGGCGAAAGCAGGTCCCTGGTCTGACTGGAAAGCTGCAACTGCATATGTGCCAATAAAGACTTGCAAATCTTTAATAATAGTCTGCGGGTCAGCTGAGCATTATGGCCACACCCATAGAAATCTGGAGCAAGAGTCAACAGCAACTATATGTAGGGGACCACAATGGTCCAAGTACACACATTGCAAAGGTTTGTTGGAAATTAGGAGGGGTGTTTGACTGTGGAACCCTTAATTTGTTGGTAAATGTCACAACAAAGGACATACTGCTTGGCCTGTTTGTATAGACTTGGCCACCAATAACGTGCTTGCAATAATGTTATTGTGGCCGCCACACCAGCATGGGCAGATGCAACCCCCTAATGTGCTGCTTTAATCAACTCTGATCTCATGTCTTTGTTGGGTATTACTCGAACCCCCACGCCTGGTATTTTTACTTCAGAGTCAAGGCAGCCTCCCATTCGGTAGGAATATTTAACAGGGAATGCTTTTGGATAGGGCGTGGCTTTAGCCGTGGCTTTCACGCAGCCAATATGTCATCATCCGATTTCGTTCCAGAATGGGTCACTGCAGCAACAGCAGCCGTAGCTACTGCTGATTTAGCAACTTCATCAGCCAGTGTATTTCCAGCAACGTGTATTCCAACGCACTGTCTAAGTGTACGTACAACCTGGATATTTGGTAGCGTTTCCTTCAGATCCGCTACTTTATCCCCATAGAAGTCTGTGTTTGATGGTGTTGCCTTTAGAATCTCTGAACCCATTCTGGCTCCAGTAATGCAAGTATTCATTGAAGGACTAGACAGAATAGTATGAATGACAAACAATCAGTGTTAACTGTGCAGTATCCGTATGTTCCAGTGCCATCACCAGAGCCTTTAGCTCTGCTAGTTGTGCTGTGCAATCCCCTAGGGTTTGCGTGAATGTATGTTGGGGACAAAATGTATTATCCTCCATATAGCCACTTACGAGTGTGCAAGCAGCGGAGTATTGATGTTTTGTGCCTATTGCAGGTTGTGCTAAGCCATCAGTATACATGACTCTTAGATTGATCAATAGGCAGTGTATTTGCCGGAAGTGGGTATTCTAGTTCATACTACAAATATTCTTGAGTTTGTAATTTTGAGTAAAAAATGTAGTCAACATCAGTGGCTGTCAAAGACGTTGCCCATTGAATCCAATGTGGATGTAATGCTTTAGCATTTGGAACGCTGGCTTTAGTAACAGCCTCAAGGGCTGGAATTGGAGATATGACAATAATGTGTTTCTCCTGGGCTAGTGGTCTTTCTTTAATGACAGCCATTTCAATAGCAGTGAGAATTTTCTCAGTGGCAACAAAGCATTGTTCTGCTGCTGAATACAAATGTGATTTGCTTGCAATCAGGACAGTCTCACACTCATTGAAAATTACATAGGTGAAACCAATGGCACCAGCAATTACTGTGATGACTAGATGTTTTTTGTTGTCCCTTGTGTGTAAGTTTTGTCCTGCAAGCATGTCTGTTTGCAAAGCTCTGAGAATGTGTGTGTGTTCGACTGTCCAAAATTTACTGGAAAAGTCAGGATGTATTAAGTCATATAAAGTTTTATGCGTGATGCGTAATCTGGAATGTAAGTTCTGTCAAAATTTTTGAAACCCAATAGTGATTGGAGTTTTTTTATTGTATTTGGAGGTTGTGACTGTGTGCATTTTTGCGAGAATTGTGGTGCTAGGCTCTTTCCTTCACTTGACAGCTCGTATCCCAGCAACAGGGTGCTAAGGAAGGCTATTTTTGTTTTTTGTAAATTAAATTTGTAGCCAAATTCGGCAAATCCTACGACAATGCGGGCTACCCATCTGAGATGTTGCAGTAATTCATCATCCGTGAGATAAATATAATCTACTTAGGACAATGTTTCAGGGTCAGTGTCGTGCAATATTGGAGTCGCATGAGCAGCGAACAGTCCTGGACTGTTCTTGTACCCCTGGGGTAAACAACAGACTTTTTCTGGGAGCCTAGTGCTGGAACTTGTTAAGTCTCTACTCTTATGTGCTATATTTTGGCAAAAGAAACCATTGGAAATATTCAGTGTTGTTTTGTATTTTTTTTTAGCACTATGTTGTTCATGACTGTTTGCTATGTGAGTTTTGTATAGCGTATGTGCGTGTATGACTTTTTAAATGTCTGTAGTCTAAGACTATTCCGTATGAATGGTCTGGTTTACCTACTGAGAATAAGGGATTATTCATTTGGTGAGACACAGGTTTCAATTACACCCTGGTACTCTAGTTGTGTGAGGATTTCCCTCCCTGGTGCTTTTGCATCATGTTTTACTGGATGTTGGGGTTGAGGTTGGGGTTGATTTTTCATAGGAATTACCTGATAGGGGGAGTCTTTATCCCACCCTACATGATTGCGATATAACACGGGTACCTGTGCCAATGCCCAATAGTTGGTGTAGGATTCTGTGAGCTCCTCGGGAACAAGGAGCAAGAAAGAAGGTTTGACAACATCTTCCCCATATGGGCAAGTACGGACAAATTCAGGTGCCCAATCCCTTTTGGCCAGTAGAATATCATATATGTTTACAACGCAGTCCCAACAGATTGTGTTGACTGTGCGGTCAATGTCTCCTTCTAACTGTAACGTTAATTGTACACCCTAACAGGCGTGGAGACACACATGTCCGCAGTCACTACTTGTAGGAAGTCATCAGTTGCGTTCACCTCCAGATGCTCTAGAAGATTTCGGCGATCTATTGTGACCTCTGCCACGCTGCTGAATAACGCTAATGCCCACTTCTTGTTCTTCAATAGAGCCCTCTTCTTGAGTGGCATGATGAACTGCAATTGCTGCCATCTTTTTCTTTTTGAATTGGATTTTTTGTTGGTGAAGTTTCTCTTCTTTTTTTACCAGAAACTTATGTTGAGCGTTGTGATTCCTGACTCGGTTTCATGTACTCAATTCTTCTCTCTGACCACCCACCTCTCTCACTGCATTTTTCTGGTGAGTCCTGAAAGGAACGAGATTGACGTATATCAGTATATTAATATCTGTCAGGCGTATTTTATATTATCTCTATTTCTGAGATTACATCCATTCTGTGGGGTCTCTGTATGCGGAGATTCTTCCCTTTCATTTTTTAGGTGTTTGTTGTTTTTTATCCCAGCGTTTCTTAGTACCCTCAGGAGCTTGCTTGGTGGAATCTTTAATAGATTTACCTTGGAATTGTGGTTTTGTAGGTCTGGCCCCCAGACTATGTCGACCAATGCTAGAGTAGGTCTCTGCGATAATCTTTGTCAGCGCACGCTCTTGAGCCTGTGGAGGAAGGTCCCGGATCCGCATGTGCAGCGGTAGTGCGACCACTTCCCCTTTAAGTTTACTTAATATAATTGAGGATACTGTGGCACAATTGCCCATTGGTTGCATCCTCAAGGGCCGGGGACCCCCGTATTTGTCTTGAATGTGTTTCAACACTTCCGGTAAATTGGCAAGTGTCAGTGTACCATATGTGGTAGTATAGAGCTTGGCAAATATTGTGCCCCAAGTATTACAGTTATTTATAGTGGGAACCATCCCAAATGGCAAGCACATAGTTAATATTCTATGCTTATCCTGAGGTCCCATATGGGGAAATACTGCTTCCAGTGTGTTTATTTTTTGAGCTCACCAAAATGGAATTTCTTCCAGTTTGGTGGGTACCTTACCCATAATAGAATGTACAGTCCCAGGGTTAATGCCTGGTGTTACTGCATGTGGTTGTGCCGGAGCAGCATGTGCTGGGTTTGTATTTAATGTTTGCTTTACAAACTGTACTAATAGTTTTGTGTTGGAGATGCAAACGATTGTGTTGTGTGAAGGGGTGTGTTTTATATTGTGATTTGCAGGTGTGTTGAGTCTGTCAGCTGTGCTGTTTTCAAATCCATCTAGTGTGGTGGTAAATATTACTTTGGTGACCCTGAACCACCATGGTTCAGACCATCATTGGCAGACCACCATGGCTGACCGTCACTGTGACTTTTGACTTGTAATAAGTTCTGTGGTTAATCGATGGGCGGTCGTTGCTGGTGGTTAGACCACTTATTTCCCGCCCTCCAAAGTACTGGCAATCTCAATTCTTTGGATAGCATTTCGCGGTCCTGCCTGTGTAACTCAAATTATAGTAGTCTGTGTGACCACCAATGTGGCGGTATATGGTGGCCGCCACTATGGCTCTCTGGCAGTCGGATCACCAAACTTGTAATGATGCCCTTAATGTTTTTTTTTTTTTTGTAGTTTCATAGAGTGCAGACTTGACCCGAAGGTATTGGAGTGCTTTACATGAACATCAGTTACATTACAGAAAGACATATTCATTTTAATTTTCTGCATTGGTAGATTAAGGCCCTCATTATGGACACGGCAGGAAAGACCGCACCACCGGCGGTGGCGGTAACTACCGCCAACAGTCAGGGTGTCTGGGCCGCCAAATAATGTAGCACATGAAAAACAGGCAGCCTGAAAAACACCCACCGCCAGCATAGGAGTGTCGCCAATGACGGAAGAGGCAGCCCACAGGCCGACAGAAAGACCCTATCTGCCCAACAGCACTAGACCGACGTCAGTTCCTGGGCAGGAACCACCGCCACGCAAAGCCTGGCGGAAATGAACCAATAAAAGGAAACACTCACCGGAGGCTCATACAAGACGCCGAAGCAGACTTGGAGAGAGAGTTGCAAATCATGCCAGTCCTGCTCCTTGCCATATACCTCTATGACCAAGACCGCTGATGAAGAAGATGATGGTAAGTACCGCAACCTACTAAACAGGGGAAGAAAGGGCACAGTTATAAACCCACCCACTCCACCCACCCCGCAAAGCACCCACAACCGCACACAACATCACAAGCCATACACACCTGAGCAAAAGGTACTTACCCACTCAAGCCCAAGACAACCTGCCCAAAGTACCCACATGTGCACAACACCCACCCACAATGAGATGAGGAACCACGGATCCAGAGTGTGCCAACTCCAATACTGGCCACACAAACTTTAATACAGCTCCAGGAGCAACATATTGTCCACATTAGGCCAATGGCCAGTCCAAATAAAAAAGGCTGATGGGCCCAAATGGCCCACACTTGACTCCCACATGTGCACATGGTACTCCACCATAAAGGGCATCAATGGCAGCCAGGCACCTTAGGGAACAGGGGAAGGGGATGGCGGGGGTGGGGACTTACATCCGGGAAGGGGGGTTTGGGCTTACAATTGGTAGGTGGAGGGGGTTTGGGTTTAGCCTTGGGAGGTGGGGGAGCAGGCTTGGACTGGGGGGCGGCAGATGTACCTGGGCCAGCATGGGGCCTCTTGCTCACAGGGGAAGGTGTACAGG
The DNA here is from genome assembly GCF_031143425.1 of Pleurodeles waltl. Taxonomy (NCBI): domain Eukaryota; kingdom Metazoa; phylum Chordata; class Amphibia; order Caudata; family Salamandridae; genus Pleurodeles; species Pleurodeles waltl. Next base: position 1,116,365,799 of record NC_090447.1, read on the forward strand.
AATGGGAAGGGCAGACTCGGATGTGGGAGGAGTAGACAGGGCAAGGAGGTGAGCACGTTTAGGGCCGAGACGGGTTGGGCCAGTGGGTTCACAAAAGTCTACATGAGATAGGAAACGTTTCTTAGGGGCAGTCGGGGTAGACCTGGAGGAAGGTGTGGGAGTGGAGGTAGAGTGAGTGGTCATAACAGGTGTAGGTGTGTGTGGCATGGATGCAGGTGACTGTACAGTATGCTGAGGTGTGATGAATGTGTGTTGGGTGGGTGTCTGGGAACGTTTGAGTGTCTTGGGAGGAGGGGGATGGACACAGTGGGACAAGACAGGCTACCAGTGTAATTGGATGTTGTCTGGGTGTCTGCAAGTTTGGTGAGTGTGCTGCAAGTGATTTTGAGAGTCGTTGTGGTAAGTGCAGGTGGGTGTCTGGGGTGCATGATTGGATGTCTGATGTTGTGGTGACTGCAAGACTGGGGCCAGAAACAGTAAATGAAGGTGCAGTGCCTGTGAGTATGCATGTAGAGGTGACAGACAGGGAGGCGGAAGAGGTGGACACAGTGGGGGAAGTGATGTTGTTGTGTGTGCCTTTGTATGTTGACTGTGTGTATGCCTGTAGTGGGAATTGTGGTGCTTATGTTTCTGTGTGTGCTTCTTGTGTGTTGAGGTGTGAGCATAGCTGTCTGAAAGTTTGCTTGGGATGGGTGAAGGAAGTGAGGTGCTGGAAGGGGTAGAGGTGGTTGGATGGGGGGACAGAAAGACCAGGGACACTGGCTGCCATCAAAGAGGAGGCCAAAGCCTGAAAAGATCTCTGTAGGGCAGACATGGCACTGTGAATGCCTTCCAGGTATGCATTATATTGCTGCCTCTGGGATGCTAGCCCCTGGATGGCATTCCAACCCACTGGTCCCCTTGGCGTTGGTCGACTCTGCTGCCTTGGAACCGTAGGCAGCTGCATCCCCACTCGCCAGTGCCACTGCTCCCTTGCCAGATGATGCTGATGTACACAGACAACACAAGAGTACAGGGGTGGGAAGACAAAACAGGAGAGAAATCTGTAAGTAGCTGAATATATGTACATAACAGGTTCACACCTACTCCCACCCAACATATATACAAACATGCAGCACCTACAGCTATACTCATGGCTATGCCCCTTACTAGTGGCCACAACCCTGGTATACATCCATCTCAAACATTACAGAAGGCCCTGAAGAACTGCAGATCTGCCACTTATCATCTAACTTCCCATGGGGGCCATTATGCCAAATGAAATCAGTCAGAGTCCCTGCCACTATACAGCATATGTATTACAGCACCCTCAGATATTCATCAGGGAGGCATACAATGGTCTTGGTACTCACCCCCTTGTGTCTGCTGTGCAGCCTTCATGTGCCCATCCAAGTCTGGATATGCCACCGCCAGAATGTGGTGCATTAGGGGGGTCAGGGCCCGACGGGTACCCCTTCCTCGGTGGGAGGACTTCCCCAGCTGGGCCTCACAGGTCTTCCTCGGCAAGCGCCGCAGGTTCTCCCACTGCTTCCTGCTGCGGGTGCTCTGCCGGTTGAAGACCCCCAGGGTCTGCACCTCCCTGGTGATGGTGTGCCAGAGTCTCCTCTTCTGATGGGCGCTGACCTGTAGTACACACACAGTAAAGAAACACTGAGGTCAGAATAAGCGCATGTGATACCGCTGGCCATACATCCCCTATGGGACAGACACCTAAAACAGCATTACAGCACCTCACTCACGCAGATTGTCATGCATTAAAGGCTGTGCAGTTAAAAATCATGCACACGTGTTCCCAGGCATCCACTACCATCACACACTCATCCATGCACCTCAATCCACCTACTCACCTGCACCTCTGTCGACCATATAACTTGGCATACAGGGATAGGACCCCATCCACCAGCTTGTCCAGCTTCTCTGTGGTGAAGGCCGGGGCCCTTTCCCCTGTCACTCGTGCCATTTCCAGGACCAGAGTCAGGACACAGCAGCACACTCAGTGGAGTACTTGCATGCATGGAATCCGGGAATCAAGTGAAGCTGGGGTGACAAAATGGCATACGCTCCATGGTGGGGTGCACCGTCACTGCCGGCGGTGATCATGATAGGCCCATTTTCCCCATTGACAACCATGTTAACCAATGAGTGGGTGCACGGCAGTGAACACCGCCTTACACCATTATGACAACCGCTAGCGGTATGAGGTCCCTTCCACTAATACATATCTGGATGTCAGGGGGCTGATATTTTGCAAACTACTACACAGTTATTATTTGGTCATTGGCCCCATGCTGGCCCTATGGACCCCAGCCCTCAAACACATGGCAAAAAGAAAATCTACTCACCACAACAGTCCAAATGTATCAGTTAGGACATGTCACTACAGTTTGACATCCTACGATGCTTATGTGTCACCTACTTGTATGACAGCAGTGTTATATACACATCATGTTGTGCAAATGAATTGGTGTACCTCACATGTGTTCTCCACTCCTCCTAGGTACAGACCAATGTGGCGAGGGAGGGCCCCACCTGTGTACAGACCACTTGTTAATTTGGAGACCATGGTGGAACATCACATCATTATCAATTACAGACTCACTCTTGCTACTATTCATGAACTTTGTGCATTACTGGATCCAGCACTGATACCGTCTAATCAGAATCAGCATGCCATCCCTACTGAAGTACAAGTGCTCTCTGTCTGGCCACTGGCTCATTTCAGGTGACTGTGGACATGGGTTCAGGCTTTTCACAGCCAATATTTTGCCTCATTCTGCCCAGATTCCTGGATGTGTTTGTGCAACACCTGCAGTCATATGTGAGGTTTCCCCAAAGTGCTGAACTACCTGCCATCAAGTCTGATTTTTATTCCTTTGCCAACATTCCCCATGTGATAGGTGCCATCAATGGCACCCACATAGCTCTCATCCCCCCAAGAGTAAGTAAACTGGTGTTCAGAAACAGGAAGAACTTTCACTCTATGAATATTCAATTGGTGTGTCCATGATTAATTTGTGCTGAGAAACAGCAGTGTGCCAAACATGATGGAACAACTACAAGGGGACAGAGGATATATCATAGGTGAGTGTGGCTAACAATTTTAATGTACATTGCTGACAGCCAGGCTGTCTGCAACTGAGGGTAGTTAGTTACAGTTATGTTTTTCCCACTTTTGTAGAAGATTCTGGCTACCCCAACATGCATTGGCTACTGACACCAGTGGGGAATCCTAGAACAGATGCTGAGAGGAATTACAATGAGGCCCATAGACATACTAAGAGGGTGATTGAGCGCACTATAGCTCTCCTGAAGGCTAGATTCCGTTGCCTCCATATCTCTGGGGGTTCCCTGTGCTACGGCCCTGAGAAGGTCTGTAGAATAGTGGTGGCCTGGTACATGGTGCACAACGGAGCTGTGAGGAAATCTATTCCCCTCTTGGAGGAGGAGGGTGCTGTATATCCAGATCAGCTTCTTCTGAGAGGGGATGAGAGTGATGGTGATGATGAAGAGAGGGTAGATGTACACTCCAGGAACCAACTGATCCAACTATACTTCCAGTGACTAAGAGGTACTGTCTGCTAATGTTGTTGTCTGTACTGCATACTGTCGGTCTGACTTATTCACTATGGGGGTGTTGGGTCTGTAGACATTTACACTTTAACAAGGTATTCAAATGCTATGTGACATGATGAACAACTATTTAGACATTTCTGTTTACTCCACACCATGTAGTGCGTGGGGTGCCATTCCTGCAATAAAGGTCTGATTATTGGATTTCAATGGCAAATGCTTTCACACTTCAAATTGATTCAACATAATGACAGGGGACATTGGCATTGGTGCACATGTGTTTTAATAGGTGTCAGGGATGCCATTGTGCTCTTTACAGTGATGCCAGTGGGCTGATGGTGGATGTTCATACTAGCTACATGGTCTCAACGATTGGTGACTGTGGTAATGTGTCCATCAGTACCTGGCAGGTTGTGGAGTTGGTATTGGCCGTTGGGGATGGTGGTTCAGTGGCACACTTGGGAGACAGTTTGTGTCAGAGTCACTTCTTTGACAGTGCCTTGGTCTTGGCAGGTGTACCAGTACCATATCTGGGCCTGAGGGACCATTTGGGTGCCTGTTGTTGGACTGTATGGGTAGGGGTGCTGGTCTCATGCTGCTGATAGCGATGGCTGGTCTGTATCGTGGTCAGTGGTAGGGGCTTCCTGGTTTGTGGGGGTCCCAGTCTGGGTTGGGAAGTGGTGCAGCAGTGCCCCTGCAATGGCGGCCATGGTGGCATTGTGGTTTTTCTACTGCTCCATGGCCTCTTGGTTGTGTGCTATCTACAGCCTTTGACTCTGGTGCTGGGTGGCAACAATCTGTCCCATCCTGTCCTGGTATAGTGGTATGCTCCCAGGACCTCAGAGATCACCTCCTGGGCTGCAGCATCCATCCTGTGGCCTCCCTCTGGGCCACTGATGCCCTCCCACTGGGCCTAGGCCCCTGTGCCTGTGTCACCTGCACAGGTCTGGCGGTAGGACTTGTACTGGGGCCATTGTCATCCTGCCTATTGGTCGGTGGTGACAGTGGCCTCTGTTCTTGTGTTCCACCAGTCTGTGGCCTGGATACACTGATGTGGGGTTGTTTGTCCAGAGCTGATGTTGGTGGCTGGGTGGTAGGGGTGTCAGTGGTGACCTGGGTGGGGCTGCTGGACGGTGACAGTCCAGGGCTGTGTGATGGGCCTGGGTATTCCTCACTGTCCATACTACTCTCGCAGGTGTCCTGAGTGCTGCTTCTGTCTCTATGTGGGGCGCTGGAACTCCTTGTCCTTTCCGTCAGGGTGGCATGGGTGGTGGTGCCTGTGGGGGGAATGGACATGGATGTTACATTTACATAATTGGATGGGGTGCACAGGGCAGGACTATTTTGTGCAGGTTTTCCCCTGCTGGGCCACTCAGGGACCTATTATGGGGTTGTCATTGCATTTAGCATGGGATGTGGCGGTGCATTGTGGGTGGTGTAGTGCCATTGTGATTCCTTGCAGGGGTAGGAGTCTGTGTACAGGGGAGGAATGTGGGCCTGTTGTTGGGTTTGTGGGCATGCAGGGTGACTGGATGTAGTGATTGGGGCCTGGGTAGGGTAGTGGTAGTGGTGGTAGTTGGAAGGATGTGGAGGTGCATGCATTACAGGTGTGGTGGATATGGGGTAATTGTAAATGACTTACCCAAGTCCATTCCTCCAGTGAGTCCAGTGAGTCCCTCCGGGTGCAGGATGGCCAGTATCTTTTTCTCCCAGTCGGTGTAGTTGGGGTGTTGGTGGGGGTCCTCCCCCAGTCTTCTGGACCACAGTGCTGTGCCTGGATGCCGTGGACCTCACCTTCCCGTGTAGGTCATTCAATCTCTTGTGGGTTTCGTCTCTTGTGCGTGGATGGTTTTCCACTGCGTTGACCTTGTTGATTATTGTCTGCCATAACTCCATCTTCCGGGATATGGGTGTGTGGACCTGTGCCCCGAATATTTGTGGCTCGACCTTGAGTATCTCGTCCACCATTGTTCTTAGCTCCCATTCTGTGAAGTGTGGATGCCTAGGGGGTGCCATGGTGTGTGTTGTGGATGCTGTGTTGTGTGGATATTGATGAGGGTGTTCTTGTGTGGTTGGGTGTGTGAGTTGTGTGCTGTTGCATTCAGTGTCTGCTTGTAGTGTTGTCAGTCTGGGTTCTCCTATTGGCAATGCAAAGGATTGTGGGGTGTGTTGTGGTGTGGATGTATGGCAGGTGGGTTGGTTTCAAACTTGCCAATGTGTGCATTTCTTGCTGTTGGGTCCCATTGCTGGCCGTGGCGGCCTGTACCGCCATTGGTCGTTCGGCATCCACTGACCGCTGCAGTGATTTGTGCATCATTATTTGGAGGGCAGGGGATTTGGTTGCTCGGCAGTGGCGGGGTGGGATGTGCATCTTTTTCGCTGACAAGGCCCTGGCAGTGGCTGGTGGTAACAGAAATTTTGGAGGATTCTGTTTTTGGCATCTTTATTTGGCAGGTTTCTGTTCACCGCCAAAGGGCGGTATTCTGTTCACCGTCGCCACGGCGGGTGACGGTGTTTACCGCCATGTTCATAATGAGGGCCAAAGTGATTTGTTGTACCTTATTCCCCAGTTGCAAAGTTTGTAGGTCTTGCCATATCACCACATCCTCTCCCTTACATGTGACATATAATCAAGTGATCAACTGGATAAAAAAACATAAAGATAGCAAATAATTTAAAAGAGCTTTGTCGCTATTTGAGAACTCAGAAAAAGTGTCCTCATTTTATTTTTTTAGACCACTAACCATAATTTCTATGGGAATAAGACCCTCCTGTTTTTATAATTTCTAAAGGAAATGCTTCAGGGATTACAGCATTGATTACATCGAGATGACGCCAGACATGCCACGCTTTTGTAATAAATATAGAACGTTAGCATTCTTGCTGTTCATTAGAATACTATGGGGAGATAGGTGTCAGGAGCACAGAATCAAATTATTGGGGGCAGGGAGGAAAGTGCAGCAGGAACAAGTTGACCTTGTTAGGCAGGCAGGCAGGAGGGGCAGAGACAGCACAATGGACCATGGAGGGCAGGGGAAACGGAGGCAGGGGAAACAAACCAACCATGCAGGACAGGCAAGAGAGGCTGTGGCAATATAATAGAGCATTGAAGGCAAAAGGAAGAGGCAGTGACAGTACAACCATACATGCCAACAGAACTGATTCAGGCAGGAGACTCCTGATGTTCTTAGGCCGAAAAAGGGCTTTATTTTATCTGTCTCCTGCCTAAAATCTCCTCTTTTTCAATGCCAGTCAATGGGGAAAATAAAATCCCCTGGTTTTTTTCAAGGAGGAATGAGGAAGGGGCATGGACTCAGAAAATAGAGGGCAGGAGCATAACAGACCATAAAGGTCAGGAGGGAGGGGCAGGGGAATGACAAATGATCAGACAAGTCAGAAGGGAGGGGATAGGCTCTTGCACAGGTAAAACAGAGGGATGGGGCAGAGAAGAAGCAGCAAGCTGACCATGGAGGGCCTGGGATGATGGTCACTGGAAGCACAACACACTACGGAGGGCAGCAGTGAGACTATAAGTGCATACACACAGACAATGGAGGCAAGGTGGGACGGGGTCATGGATAGCAAGCTGTCCAAAAAGGGCAGGTGGAAGGGGCTGTGGCAGCACAGAAGACCATGCATGGCAAGCAAGATTGTTAGTGAAGCATAACGGCTATGGTGGGCAAGAGGGAGAGGGCAGGGGCATGCACAAAGGACCATGAAGGACAGAAGGGAGGGGTAGGTGCTGGACACAGACAGGAGAGGGCAGGGAAAGGGGCTTCACAAAAGACCATGCAGGGTAGGCAGGAGGAGCGCTTGCAGCACAACAGAGCATGAAGGGCAGAAGGGAGTGGCAGCAAAATGAACCATGGGGGAGGGGATGGGTAATAGAGCTTGGACAGACAGGGTGGAGGTGGCAAGGACAGGCGGCAGCCAACGGACCAACGTAGGCAGGTTCGAGGGGCAGTGGCAGCTCAACAGAGTAGATAGGAGCGGCAATGGCAGGTCCATGGAACACAGTAGACAAAAAGGAGGGAGCTGAGATATTCACAGAAACATCAGAGGGCCGTGGAAAGGAAGGTAGGGGCAGCAAGCTAAACACAGAGTCAAAACAGAAGGGCAATGATAAGGCATAGAATTGGGCAATGGAGGGCAGGAAGAGTGAGCAGAGACATCAAGCTAAATGGAGGGCAGTGGCAGCACATCATAACATGCAGGAAATGAGGGAGGGGGCTGATGCATGGTCTTGGACAACAGAGGGTAGGGAGGAGGTGAATGGGACAGCAAGCCAAGTGTTCAGGTCAGGTGGGTAGAGAGGTGGCAGAACAAAGGCCACAAAGTGTTGAAATAAGTGAGCAGAGGCATTGATATAGACACTGGTTGGCAAAAAGAAGGGGAGCAGGAGCAGCAAGCTATGGTGGTGGCAGCACAATGCCATGCCAGGCCCTGGTCCAATCCTCTCCATGCACTGAGATGGGCATCTTAGCATCTTACATGACGTTAAAAAACCCTAGAAATTCATTGAAAAAGCCGAAGGTTACAGGGATGTCATAGTTAGGAAATAGAATTTAAAACAACTTGGGCAACTCATTAAAGAATATATATAGAAATATAGATAAAGAGATATAGTTATCTAGATAAAGATATATACTTGTATATTCAAACATATATATATATGTAAAAGTATATATATGTATACATATATATATATATATATATATATAGAGAGAGAGAGAGAGAAAGAGATAGAGATATATAGATAGAGAGATAGATAGATAGATAGATAGATAGATAGATAGATAGATAGATAGATAGATAGATAGATAGATAGATAGATAGATAGATAGATAGATAGATAGATAGATAGATATGCATTCGTACTCACACACAAAAACACAGGCATAAATGAAGCGAGGAACTTTGGTTAGTTACCAGGCTCAGCTGGAGATCAGCTCCTATGTAGAGAACCTTACAATACCAATGATTCTGAATCTGCTCCCCTCAAATGTCTGTTGCCCTTATTATGACAATGGCGGTCAGGTGACTGCCACGCCAGCGATGGCGGTAGTACCATCACCAGGCTGGTGGTAATGTCCACCAAATAATGACCATGGCGGTGATCCCTTCCGTAGACAGCCAATGTACCACCCCAACCGCCAGTGCAGTGTGGTCACTGACAACCGTGGTAGCCACCTACAGGCAGGCAGAAGACAAGGATCCGCCCACCATATTATGACATAGCAGACCACCAGGATTTTCGGGGCGTGTAACTGGGCATCTATCGCTGCGGCTACACGCACTCCGACGGAGCCTGTAACAACATACCCCCGGGGCACTCCGTAGAGGCCCGAAGGGGTGACGTCAGACGCAGAAGGCGTCTCATCCTACACTGAAATAGAGGACGGACGAGAGGAACGCCGTCCCAGCAAGCAGGAAGGAACTCTGCAGGCACGGACGAGGAGAGAGGCACGCCGAAGCAAGAAAAGGTCGGGAAGGAACGTGACGCGACCGGAAAGACGCCGGAGAAGAAAGGAGGCCTCGGAGCGTCTTCCGCAACCACCGGGGAGAAAGAGGGATACTACAAAGGGGCCGGCCACATCCCAGGAGGGGCGTGGCACCCACAGGTACATTCGTACCTAACCTGGGGTTTCTGGCCGGCTTGGCTAAGGGGAAGGAAACCAAGGGAGGGGAATACGGGGAGCAAGGGGAAACCTACAGATCCTACCACTAACCTCACTGTGAGGGGAATCCCTCTTAGGAAAAGAGATAAAGACAAAGAGGGAAAATAAACCAGAAGGTTCACAAGAAGGTGACAGTCACTGCTGAAGGAAGTTACCCCACCACAGCCCTACACCTCCCTCTCCTCCCACCAGCCTATTAACCCTATTAAGACCCCTGCCTTACCTCTACACTTACCTGTTGTCCCGTTCTTCTTTTTGTTTTGGGGAAGCCTGGGCTGCTGCCACGAGGGGAAGACTGGACTTCCTTCTATCCGGGAACGGGCTACACAGGAATCTCAACCCAGAATCCTACAAGAGAGAAAAGAGCCTGGATGAATACCATAAGAAGCCAACCTGAAACATAAGAATCAAAAAGACAACCTAAAATATGTATAAATAAAACACTTATCCACTCAATCCTGAGCCTATAGAGTTATTCCAATATCTCTTCAACCTGGAGGCAAAGAACCCATTACAGTGGTGCCAGAAGTGGGATATTGGAATAGGTTACAGGACAGACTGATACCCTGGAGGGTACTCCCACCATAGCGGACATGATGCAGCAATTGGCTGAGGGGCAGAGACATCTGCAGATCGTGTGGGAGGAACAACAGAAAGAGGCGAAAGTGGAAAGGGAAGCCCTACAAAGTGCTCTCAAAAGTCAGGCCACTATCATGGCCAACAATCAGTTGGTACATGAGAATGCACTAAAATCCTTAACCGATACCATTGCGGCCACCAGAGTACATCCGAATGTACCCAGCTCAGTGTTACAAAGGTATCAGGAAGGCGAAGATCCGGACGCCTTTTTTACCAACTGTGAGCGAGTTGCCACTTCAGCCACCTGGCCTCAGGATAGGTGGGGCCAGTACATTGCCCCTTTGTTAACCGGGACCCACCAAGCAGCCTATCGAGGGGTAAACCCGGGAGGTACGACGCCATAACAAGATATTAAAAAGAGCATCCTGGAGAGGGTGGGCTTTGACACAGAACATTATAGGGTCAGGTTTAGGAAAGCCAAGTGGGGACCATCCGAGAACCCCAGAGCATTATATTTTCGGATAAAAGATTTGGGTCTCAAATGGCTAGGACCCATAGGGGCTAATAGGGAAGATATTATCGAGGCCATCCTCTTGGAACAATATCTAGAGGCCCTACCCACCAATACCCGCAACTGGATCAAACAACATCCGAGTCCCGACACGAATACTACCATTGAGTTGGCCTGTGCTTTCCACCGCTCCATCGAGTTTAAGACACCCCTCCATCGCACAACCCCTAGCCCAATCCGACAGAACCTTGGACAATGCTCTTCCCTGGGGCGAAGACCGGTTTAAGACCCAGGAAAATCACGAGGGGCCGAGAGACCGTATTTGCAGCAACCCCAGTGTTATAGTTGCGGGGAGTGGGGCCATATAGCCCGGGTTTGTCCCCTTAAAACAGAGAAACCAGAGCCTATGGAAATAGGAATTACTAGAGGGAGGGTCTTCTTTACAGGGGGAAAAGATACCCAGTATAAGAAAGAGCTTTTCATCAATGAGAGGCTAACTGTGGCACTTATCGATTCCGGATGTAGTCAGTCCGTAATCAGAGCTGATTTAATAGACAGCTATACCTTCACGCCGGGGCTTACTGTTTCCATTTGTTGTATACATGGTGAAACGAGGGAGTATCCCATGACTTGGGCCACCCTTTCGTGGGAGGGAAAAGAAACCCCCATAAGGATGGGAGTAGTTGAACGACTGGTTGAAGAAGCCATCATCGGAACAGATTTCAAGGACTTTTCGATACTTTTGGATAGTACCAGGAATAAAGAGGACACGAGTTCCTGGTGGAGGAGCGCCCCCTTTTCTAATATACAAATACAACCCCAGGCTATTCGGCACAAACCTACTAGGAAAGAAAAACGATAAACAAGGAAACTCTATGGACAAGGGGATTCGAACTACAATAGGGTAATTACACGGGTTCATACCCTCACTGGTCTTCCCCCCTTCCGTATTTGTCAAAGGGAAGATCCTAGTCTGATTAATGCCTGGAAGACCGCCCGACCTCGAAACCCTGACGATAAGGGCCCTTCTTTTGCTATAGTTAAAAATCTGTTATATCGAATCACTAACAATGACAGGCAAGAAAAGAAACAACTACTGGTTCCGAGCACTATAGACAGCAGGTGTTACATCTGGCCCATAGTCAAGCGGGGGTGGTCACTATGGGAGAGAGAAGACGGAAGAGTACCTGTGAAGGAGGTTCTATTGGCCTGGAGTCTTTTCTCAGATCAGAAAATTCTGTCAACAATGTCCTAAATGCCAATTGATTGATCCTGGACCGAAGAAAAAATCCCCCTTACAGCCTCTTCCCATTATTGAAATACCTTTTTCAAGGATAGGGATGGACATCGTAGGTTCTCTTCTACCTTCCTCTAAAGGCTACCGATATATACTAGTATTGATAGATTACACTACACGGTACCCCAATGCCATCCCCCTCACCAGCATTAACACCAAGAGTGTTGCCAATGCAATGATAGGGTTCTTTTCCCCAAATAGGCTTTCCCCGAGAACTTTTAACAGATCAAGGTACCCAGTTCATGTCCAATTTAATGGCTCAGATTTGTCAACTTCTGGGAATTAAACAAATAAGGACTGCGGTTTATTATCCACAAACCGATGGGTTGGTGGAGAGATACAACCGCACCCTGAAAACTCTCTTAAGAAAATCGGTTTCAGAGTCAGGTAAGGACTGGGATAGAAGTTTGCCATTAGTATTGTATGCCATCCGGACACATGAGCAAGCCTCCACGGACATAGGGGGTCATTCCAACCCTGGCGGTCGGTGTTAAAGCGGCGGCCAACCCGCAAACAGGCAGGCGGCCCAAAAAATGGAATTCCGACACTGGCGGGAACCGCCAACACAGCCCGCCACTTTAACACTCCGACCGCCACGGCGGTACAGACAAGCAGCGCGGCGGTCACCGCCAACAGACAGGCGGCAGACAATGTACCGCCCACCCTATCACAACTCACCAATCCGCCACCTTTTCCGGGGCGGGAGCCCCGCCGATAAAAACATGGCGGAAACAGACTACGAACGGGAAAACGCTCACCTCTACACACTCCACGAGGAATCTGGACAGCATGGAACCGGAACTACACATCCTCCCAGCCATTGTCTTCCTGCTCCTCTACCAGGAGCATGAACGCCGGCGCAGACGACAACGGTGAGTACTGCACCTACGACACAGGGGAGGGGGGAGGCAAAAAATTACGGGGATACACATACGCCACACACCCACCCCCACCCTCACCCACTACAACACACACATCAATGCAGAGCAACAAGTCAGAGTGACACCCCCCAAACCCCCTGGAAGAATGCAAAGACAAAATGAAATGATCATTAAAAATGAAGTATATTATAGCATAATTTAAGAATAGTGAAATATGAAATATATAAATAAAATATATTACATCATGAACAATATATACATAGGTCAAAAGTCCGGCCCATATTGGCTATCATCCATTGTTCGTGGGCCAATGGGCCTAAACACATGGGCAAAGCCCACACACGAGATCCGATTCCATTTCAGATAGTAAAACTACAGGCACCTCAGGGGGAAGGGAAGGGGGGGCACCTCAGCCTGTTGAGTCCACGACGCCAGATCCACGGGGGGCCTCCATGCCCACTGTACCATCCTGGGGAGTGCAAAGCTACAGTCTCATAAGTCTCTCCAGTGGGTGGGTTGCCCACTGTACCATCCTGGGGAGTGCAAAGTCACAGTCCATCAAGTGGATTACAGACTCCACTGTTTCTGGAGGAGGCATGGTGCCCAGAGTGCTTCGTGAAGCCCACACACAGATCCGGCCCTGCCAATGGGCCAGCGGTGCTTGAGATAAAGGGCCCAGCGGAGCGGTGCTTGACAGGAAGTGCCCAGCGGAGCGTGCTTGACAGGAAGTGCCCAGCGGAGCGGTGCTTGACAGGAAGTGCCCAGCGGAGCGGTGCTGAGACGGTGATGCCCAGAGGAGCGGTGCTTGACAGGAAGTGCCCAGCGGAGCGGTGCTTGACAGGAAGTGCCCAGCGGAGCGGTGCTGAGACGGCGAAGCCCAGCGGAGCAGTGCTTGACAGGAAGTGCCCAGCGGAGCGGTGCTTGACAGGAAGTGCCCAGCGGAGCGGTGCTGAGACGGCGATGCCCAGCGGAGCGGTGCTTGACAGGAAGGGCCCAGCGGAGCAGTGCTTGACAGGAAGGGCCCAGCGGAGCGGTGCTGAGACGGCGATGCCCAGCGGAGCGGTGCTTGACAGGAAGGGCCCAGCGGAGCGGTGCTTGATAGGAAGGGCCCAGCGGAGCGGTGCTGAGACGGCGATGCCCAGCGGAGCGGTGCTTGACAGGAAGGGCCCAGCGGAGCGGTGCTTGACAGGAAGGGCCCAGTGGAGCGGTGCTGAGACTGCGATGCCCAGCGGAGCGGTGCTTGACAGGAAGGGCCCAGCGGAGCGGTGCTTGACAGGAAGGGCCCAGCGGAGCGGAGCTTGACAGGAAGGGCCCTGTTCAGCGGTGCTTGTCTTGAAGGGCCCAGTTCGGCGGTGCTTGTCACGGCGGGCCCTGTTCAGCGGTGTTTGTCACGGCGGGGCCCTGTTCAGCGGTGCTTGTCACGGCGGGGCCCTGTTCAGCGGTGCTTGTCTTGAAGGGCCCAGTTTGGCGGTGCTTGTCACGGCGGGGCCCTGTTCAGCGGTGCTTGTCATGGCGGGGCCCTGTTCAGCGGTGCTTGTCACGGCGGGGCCCTGTTCAGCGGTGCTTGTCACGGCGGGCCCTGTTCAGCGGTGCTTGTCTTGAAGGGCCCAGTTCGGCAGTGCTTGTCACGGCGGGGCCCTGTTCAGCGGTGCTTGTCACGGCGGGGCCCTGTTCAGTGGTGCTTGTCACGGCGGGGCCCTGTTCAGCGGTGCTTGTCACGGCGGGGCCCTGTTCAGCGGTGCTTAACATGTGTTCCCAGGGAACCAGAGAGGGCCAATATTTTCCGCTCAGTCGCCATCCGACCTTTCGCTTGCGGGGCCCTCCTGTTCTGGAGTCCTCGGCCCGTGGGTGTCCTCCTTCACACCCGAAATGGGGCTGGTGGGGCCCTCCGGGACAGCTCGCCTGCTGCCAGACTTGTCCGCCCTGCTGCCCTTGCCCTCTTTCGCCGATTCTCTGGGGCCCTTGCCTCCCTTTGTGGATGTGCCAGGTGACGGTGGCAGGGTAGTGCCTTTGGGGGCTGCAGTCTCTGGCCTCTCGCGCCGGCCCTTCCCTTTTTTAGTTTTTTTCCCAGGGGGTGGGCTGGCCGATGTTGCTGCCCTAGAAGCTGGTGGACTCCAATAGCCCTGGACTATGGTCCTTGTAGGTGCAGGGCTTGTGGTGGCTGAGGTGCTGTTTGGACTCTTACGAGATGGAGGGGGTGGGTCAGGTGAGGCAAAGAGGTTAATTTTGGAGAGGAAAAACTTTTTAGGAGCAAAGGGAAGGGTAGGTGCAGTAGGTATGGGAGTGGAGGAAGAGGATGTGGTTGTAGGAGAGTCAAGTGTGGTGTCTTTGGGTGCAGGTGCTTGTGGCGGAGGCTGTCGTGAGGTGGATGGCTGTTGGGTGGGTGGCTGCCTGCGTTTGTGTGGTTTGGAAGAGGGGGTGACAGACACACTGGGAGAGGACACAGGGGACGTGTAAATGGCAGTGGGGGTGGTGACTGCACGTGTGCGGAGTGTTCTGGTGGGTGTGCTGGTGATGGACGTACTGGCTGATGGTGGTGTGCATGCAGGTGTGAGTGGAGACTTCACAGGGAGGGAGGAGGGAGACGAGGAGGAGGGGGACACAGAGCAGGCAGTGGCTGTTGGCATGTCTGCATGTGGATGTTGCATGTGTTAATGCCTGTGTGATCTGTGGTGCTTATGTCTGGATGAGCTGCCCTTGGGTGTTGATGTGTGTGCAGGCTGGTCTGTAGGTGTGGCTGGGATAGGCAGAGGAACAGGGGAGTCGGACTGGGATGAGGAAATTGGAGGGGGGAGGCAGGAGACAGGGACAATGGCTGCCGTCAGTGCTGAGGTCAGAGCGTTGAACGATCGCTGATGGGCAGCCTGACCCGAATGAATGCCCTCCAGGTATGCTTTGCTCCAGTGCACCTCCCTTTCTAAACCGTGGATGGCATTCAAAAGGGTAGACTGCCAAACAATGAGCGTCTGGAGAAGGTCAATGATCTCCTCACTGAGGGCAGCAGGGGTAACTGGGGCAGGGCCTGAGGTGCCTGGGGCGAAGGAGATGCCCGCCTTCCTGGCCGAGCGGGCACTGGGCGAACGCTGAGGGGCTGCTTGGAGGGCGGAGCTGGTGCGCTGGGTGGCGGCTGTACCTGTTGTAGCGGTGGGCACGGATGTTGCCGCCACCACAAGGGAGCTCCCTTCCGAGGACGTGTCTGTGTCGCTGACATCTCCACGGGTCCCTGTTGTGGAGCTCCCCTCACCCTCCGTCTCACTGGTGATCTCGGAGTCTGTTGCATGGCCCTCCAGGGCCATGTGAGATGCAGCTCCCTCGTGCTCCGATGCCACTTCTCCTCCGCCTGATGATGCTAATGCACACATGAACAGGAAGAACAAAAAAAAGGGGGGGGAGAAAGAATGACATGTTGAGTGCATGCATTGGCGACACCGTTGGCGGAGAGGACAGACACAGAAGCCCCCTGCACTACGCCGCGCACTCGGTGTACACTACTCAATTATTGTGACTTGGCCTACAAGCCTATCGACGACAACTGCACACATAGGTGACCCTGGGCCATGGATAGCTGTACTTAGCACCCTACAGAGATGGGGGGCGGGGGCACAGGGCCATGCCTTACGGAGGGGCCTAGCCTACAGAAATCGCCCTGGCCTAGAGATACCCACAGCCCTCCTCCCCCACCCAGACACCTCCACTGTGCGCTAATATAGCAGAATGTGCTGGTACTCACCCCCTTGTGTCTGCTGTGATGTCCTCACGCGCCCATCCAAATTGGGGTAGGCCACCGCCAGGATCCGGGACATCAGGGGGGGCAATTGCCGTGTGGCACCCCTCCTAGGTTGGGAGGCCATCCCCAGCAGAGCCTCCGCGGTCTTTCTGCTCCTGCGGCGGATGTCCTCCCACCTCTTTCGGCAGTGGGTGCCCCGTCTGTTGTGGACCCCCAGGGTCCGGACGTCCTTGGCAATGGCACGCCAAATGTCGATCTTCTGATGGGCGCTGACCTATGTGACATGGACAGGGTGGGAAAATAAATATCAGCATTTTCTGCATGGTCGATGTGAGTGGCCCCCCCCTCCCCAACCTTGCCATATGGCACATGCTCTCATCTGTCGTGCGATGCATGCCTCATTCGCTCCCCTCCCCACCATCTTTCATCCACCCCACTCAACACAGGCATTGCCCACAAAGCATGGTCCCAGTGTACTTACCTGTTGGTCTGGAGGACCGTAGAGTAGCGCATACTGGGGGAGGACCCCATCAACAAGTTTCTCCAATTCCTCAGATGTGAAGGCAGGGGCCCTTTCCCCAGTCGCAGCAGCCATTGTCTCTTCCAGACCGAGGTCACAGCAGCACTTGCAGTATAGGTCCTCTCCTGTGAATGATCAGGTCTCGAGTGATTAAGCAGATAGAAAATAGCGGTCACGCCTGCGGCGGTGCGTACCGCGGCGGTGCGTACCGCGACCGCCGGCGCACATCGTCATTGGCTCCTGAGACCCATAGGGTTCAATGTTAACCAATGCTGCTTTGCGCCGCGGTCTTCGACCGCCTACTGCCACGGTGTGCCACGCCAGCGCATTGACCTCACATCCCATTGTCACACTTCACAGGTCAGGCAGCTGCCATTTCAAGGGCCCACATGGCTTAATTTCTACTGCGTCACACAGGCCTAGGCCTTGCATTGCCACTCATACAAGCCATTCAATGCATAGCGATTCGTGTTCTGTGCAAGCTGTGGTTACGTACCTAGGCACCGTCCGCTGGGACTTGCGAGGAGATGGAGGAATGTTCCCATGTACAGACCGCTGGTGGACCTGTCGACAATGGAAGGAAGACATGTCATACTGACCTACAGACTTGACCGAGCCACTATACAGGAACTGTGTGCCCAGCTGGACCCAGACCTGATGTCCCCCATTCGCCAACCCACAGGGATTCCCCCTCTGGTGCAGGTTCTGTCAGTACTCCATTTTTTGGCAAGTGAATCATTCCAAACAACAGTGGCCATATCATCAGGGATGTCTCAGCCTATGTTTTCTAAGGTTTTGTCCAGAGTGTTGTCTGCCCTGATGAAATACATGCGGAGCTACATTGTTTTCCCTGAGGTGGGCGATTTGGCTACAGTGAAGGGTGATTTCTATGCCCTTGGACATATCCCCAAGATCATTGGTGCCATTGATGGGACCCATGTGGCTTTGGTTCCCCCCAGTGAAAGTGAGCAGGTGTATAGGAACAGAAAAAGTTATCATTCGATGAATGTCCAGGTGGTCTGTTTGGCTGACCAGTACATCTCCCATGTAAATGCCAAGTTCCCTGGGTCAGTGCATGACGCGTACATCATGCGAAATAGCAGCATCCCTTATGTGATGGAAGAGCTACAGAGACACTGTGGGCCTCATTCTGACCTTGGCCTGGCGGGGCCCGCCAGAATACCGCTGCGCGGTCAAAAGACCGCCGCGGGTATTCTGGGATTTCCGCTGGGCTGGCGGGCGTCCGCCAGAAGGCCGCCCGCCAGCCCAGCGGGAAACACCCTTCCATGAGGATGCCGACTCAGAATGGAGCCGGCGGAGTGGAAGGGGTGCGACGGGTGCAGTTGCACCCATCGCGATTTTCAGTGTCTGCATGGCAAACACTGAAAATCTTGGTGGGGCCCTGTTACGGGTGCCCCTGCAGTGCCCATGCCATTGGCCCCACAACACCCCATACCGCCATTCTCTTCCTGGCTGCCAAAACTGCCAGGAACAGGATGGCGGTATGGGGCTCGGAATCCCCATGGCGGAGGATTCCCAAGGGCAGCGGGAAACCGGCGGTACACCGCCGGTTTTCCGTTTCTGTCCGCGGCTGTACCGCCGCGGTCAGAATGCCCATGGGAGCACCGCCAGCCTGTTGGCGGTGCTCCTGCGGTCGTTGGCCCTGGCGGTTTTTACCGCCAGGGTCAGAATGACCCCCTGTGTGTGGCTAATTGGTGACTCTCGTTACCCCAACCTGTCGTGGCTACTGACCCCAGTGAGGAATCCCAGGACAAGGGCAGAGGAACGGTACAATGAGGCCCATGGGCGTACTAGGAGGGTCATCAAGCGGACCTTCAGCCTCCTGAAGGCCAGGTTTAGGTGCCTGCATATGACAGGTGGATCCCTAATGTACTCACCAAAGAAGGTGTGCCATATCATCGTGGCCTGCTGTATGCTTCACAACCTGGCTTTGCGACGCCAGGTGCCTTTCCTGCAGGAGGATGGTCCAGATGGTGGTGTTGTAGCAGCTGTGGAGCCTGTGGAGAGTGAAGAGGAGGAAGACGACGGTGACGACACAGACAACAGGGACACAGTGATACAACAGTATTTTCAGTAGCACACAGGTACGAATCAACCCCGCCATTTTACATTTACTTAAAGTCTCCTGCATCTCTACTGTATGTGTTTCCCCCCAGTTCCTGTTAACTGAGTTGTGACTTTCCCTTCCGTTTTCAGAGCTGTGGGCCCCACTGCCTGACCTCTGCTTTGTTTGCCCATGGACTACAGCTGTGTGACAGTGGTATGTTGTCATCACAATGTAACTGAACATTTTGGCACCGTTATGTCTAATACATTTGTTCAAAATACAAGCAGACTCCAGATTTTTTAAGTGCAATAAGTGATTTTATTAAAGTGCTAAATTTAGGGACATGATTGTAAAACGGTGATGGGTGATGGTGGAGTAATGTCCATGGCAGAGTCCAGTTTTCAGTCTCACAGGTGCATTGTCCATATGCCTGTGGAAGGATGGAGCAGGGGCAGTTTAAGTTTGGAAAGGGTGACAATGTGGGACAGTGGGATGACATCAGGGGGTATTGTTTGCTGGCGGGGGTCTTGGCATCCTACTCTGTCTTCTTCTGAGATCTCAGGTACCACTTGCAGGGTGGTTCTTCTTCTGCAGGAGGTGGGGTTCTGGTGGCCTGTCGTTGAGTGGGGGCCTCCTGTCCACTAGCGCCGGCGGAGGTGGTAGCCTGGTCTGGGTCCAAGCTAGTGACAGGGGCCCTTTGTGGTGCCACATGGTCCCGCAATGTGCTGACTATCTGGTTAAGGGCCACGACGATGGTCCCTATTGCAGAACTAATGTTTCTCAGTTTCTCTCTGAACCCCATTTACTGTTCCTCCTGCAGTACCTGGATCTCCTGGAACCTGGCCAGTACCGTAGCCATCGTCTCCTGGGAGTGGTGGTATGCTCCCATGATGGAGGAGAGGGCCTCTTGGAGAGTCGGTTCCCTGGGCCTGTCCCCCCCTGTCGCACAGCAGCCCTCCCAGTTCCCCTGTTTCCCTGGGCCTCTGTCCCCTGGACGGTGTGCCCACTACCACTGCCCCCAGGTCCCTGTTGTTGTTGGGGTGGTGGGTCAACCTGGGTGCCCTGTAGTGGTGGACACACCGCTGATTGACGTGTCCTGGAGACAGAGGCATGGGCCCGCTGGGTGGGTGCTGTGCTGGTGTTCCCAGAGGGGGTTAGGTCTGCTGTAGCCTGTGGCTGTCTGTGGGGCACCGACTGTCTCGAGGTCCCCGATGGGCCGGGCTGGTCATCTGGGTCCAGGGAGACAGAGCTGCTGTCATCACTGGGGGCCTCTTCTGGGGGTGGGATGGACATCTCTGGACCCTCCTGGGCGGTGACGTGGCGTTCGGGTCCTGCAGGGGTATAAGAGTATGGTTATTGCTTCTGTGTGTGCCATTTCGTGTAATGGGTGGGTGCCCGTGTACCCCAGTGCTGGCATTCCCTTGTGGGGGCTTTTGTGACAGTGGCTTGTGGGGGAGATGGGTATGTGTAGTGGGCATGCTTCGGAGATGGGTGTCCATGCTTTGGGGACGCATGCAGGGCTAGGTTTTGGGATGGGTGGTTTGTGATGGTGAGCCATTTGCAAGGAGTTGGTGTGATGGGGGGGGTGAGGGTGGGGGTATGATTTGGCATGCAGGTGGGGTGGGGGGAATGAAGTAGTGAAGATTTGACTTACCAGAGTCCATTCCTCCGCCTACTCCTGCGAGGCCCTGAGGATGCAGGATGTGCAAGACTTCCTCCTCCCATGCTGTGAATTCTGGGGGAGTAGGTGGGGGTCCGCCGCCAGTCTTCTGCACCGCGATGTTGTGCCTTGATACCATGGAACGCACCTTCCCCCGTAGGTCGTTCCACCGCTTCCTGATGTCGTCCCGATTTCGTGGATGCTGTCCCACAGCATTGACCCTGTCCACTATTCTTTGCCATAGCTCCATCTTCCTGGCAATGGTGGTGTGCTGCACCTGTGTCCCGAAGAGCTGGGGCTCTACCCGGACTATTTCCTCCACCATGACCCTGAGTTCTGCGTCAGAGAACCTGGGGTGTCTTTGGGGTGCCATGGGGTGGTGTGGATGAGGTGAGGGGTGGTGAATGTGTTGTAGAGTGTGGTGAGTGTGGTGGTGTATGGTGTTTTGCGCGTGGATATTGTGTGGGTGATGTTGTGATTTGCCTCTGTGTGATGGTCTACTCTATTCTGTGCTGTCTATCTCTGTCCTTCAGTCGCAATTGTGGTCGTAAGGGTTTGTGGGTGATGTGGGTGTGTGTTTTATATTTAATTGGGTGTGTGGGAGTGGTGTGTGTATGTGTCTCAGGTGTGTGTATTTTGAATTGTCCAATGTGGCTTTGTTTTGTAGAGGTGTGTGTATTTTGAGCGCAGCGGTGTGTACCGCCAATGGAATACCGCGGTTGAAAGACCGCTGCGGGGATTTTTGGGTCGGAATGGCATGGGCGTATTGCTGTTGGCGTGACGGTGGAGGTTTGGTCATCGCCAGTTTTTCGCTGGCCGTTGCTGTGGCAGACTTTTGTTGATGTCGGGTTTTTGGCGGTTCGCCAGTTGCGGGTCAGAATGACTGTGGCGGTTTACCGCAACAGCGGCGGTGTTGTGGCGGTCTTCTGACTGGTGGTAAGCGCCTTTCATCAGAATGACCCCCATAGTCCTTTTGAATTAGTGTTCGGACGGCAACCTAGAACATTATTAGATTTGGCAGCAGAGTTGTGGGAGGAGGAGTATGACGGGGAGAAATCCCTTTTTAAATATACCAGCAATTTAAAATCCCGACTACAAACTGTATGGGAAGACGTAAGGGAACATATGGAAAGATCTCAGGATATACAAAAACATTATTACGATAGGAACACGCGAATGCGAACCTTAACAGAAGGGGACAAGGTGTTAGTACTTCTACCAAGTTCCGACAACAAGCTACTGGCAAAGTGGCAGGGGCCATATAAGGTGATAGGACTAGTAACCCCTGTTACCTATAACATCCAACTAGTTGATAATCCCAAAAGATCCCAGATCTTTCACATCAATCTGCTAAAAAAATGGGAAGAACCTATGATGGGCCCGACAGCTGGATATTTAGTCAATACGGTTAAGGAACTGGAAATAGGCTGGTGTCCCACAGACCGCCCTTACAAAACCGAAGAGCCCCAAAGAAATACAGAAATTACGTCCCAACAGAATAGCCAGTTAACTCAACTATTCAACGGTCATAACCAAGTATTTTCCCCACTACCGGGTAAAACCAAGTTATTACAACACCAAATTATAACCCAACCTTGTAAAATAGTCCGGTTACGACCATATTGTATCCCCGAAGATAGGAAAGTTCTAGTGGAAAAAGAAATAGAGAAAATGTTAGACCTAGGTATTATAGAGCCTTCAAAAAGTCCCTGGTGTTCTCCGGTGATGTTAGTTCCAATGCCGGATGGGTCTATACGCTTCTGTATTGACTTCAGACAGGTCAATGCCATATCCCAATTTGACACTTACCCCCTTCCAAGGGTAGACAAACTCATAGAAAGACTAGGAAAAGCCAAATATATGTCTACCCTGGACTTGACCAAAGGGTACTGGCAGATTCCATTAGCAACAGAGGATAAAGAAAAAACGTCATTCTCTACCTCCTCAGGCCTATATCATTTTAATGTTCTCCCTTTTGGGTTACACGGAGCACCAGCCACCTTCCAACGTCTTATAGATACCATATTGCGACCTCATACCAAATACGCAGCCGCCTATCTGGATGATATTGTTATTTATAGCGAAACTTGGGACGACCACTTGTCACATTTACACAAGATATTTACAGTCTTACAGAGGGCGGGTCTGAAAGCCAATCCCTCCAAAAGTCAACTTGCGTTTCATGAAATCTCCTACCTGGGGTATCACATAGGAAGGGGTATCATTAAACCACAAATGAACAAAGTAGAGGCCATTTTGCGCATAAAAACGCCTACCACGAAAAAAGAGTTACGTTAGTTTTTAGGCCTAGTGGGGAACTATCGGAGATTTATACCGCACTATTCCACATTGGCGGCTCCCCTGACGGATCTCTTGAAGAAAGGTCAGCCCAAAAATATTATGAGTCTCAACCCAGTCCAGTCCCATAGTTACCAGACCTTACAAAGGTGTCTTACTACTCAACCGGTATTAAAATGTCCTGATTTTGATCTCCCATTTCACATGCAGACGGATGCCTCAGACATAGGTTTGGGGGCAGTTCTTTTCCAAAAAGATAAAGACAACGTAAGCCACCCTGTGGTCTTTATTAGTCGCAAACTTTTCCCCAGGGAACAAAGATATCCTATAATAGAAAGGGAATGTCTGGCCATCAAGTGGGCGATTGAGAGCCTACAGTATTACTTCCTAGGGCGGTCTTTCCTACTATATACGGACCACACTCCTCTTACGTGGCTCTCAAGATATAAAGATACCAACGTACGTATTCTGAGATGGTTCATGGAGCTTCAACCTTTCTCCTTCCAGGTTTGCCACCTCCCTGGTGATCTTATGGGTCAGGCTGACTATTTGTCCCGGTTCCCGGGCCCTCTGGGACTCGAACAGCCCCATTCTTGGGAGGGGATGTGTACCCGGGCATCTATCGCCGCGGCTACATGCACTCCGACGGAGCCCGTAACAACATACCCCCGGGGCACTCCGGAGAGGCCCGAAGGGGTGACGTCAGACGCAGAAGGCATCTCATCCTTCACTGAAATAGAGGACGGACGAGAGGAACACCGTCTCAGTGAGCAGGAAGGAACTCTGCAGGCACGGACCGAGGAGAGAGGCACGCCGAAGCAAGAAAAGGTCGGGAAGGAACGGGACGCGACCGGAAAGACGCCGGAGAAGAAAGGAGGCATTGGAGCATCTTCCGCAACCACCGGGGAGAAAGCGGGATACTACGAAGGGGCCGGCCACATCCCAGGAGGGGCGTGGCACCCACAGGTACGTTTGTACCTAACCTGGGGTTTCTGGCCGGCTTGGCTAAGGGGAAGGAAACCGAGGGAGGGGAATACGGGGAGCAAGGAAGGCAGGTCCTACAGAGAAGGGTAAACCTACTGATCCTACCACTAACCTCACTGTGAGGGGAATCCCTCTTAGGAAAAGAGATAAAGACAAAGAGGGAAAATAAACCAGAAGGTTCACGGGAAGGTGAGTCACTGCTGAAGGGTGTTACCCCACCACAACCCTACACCTTCCTCTCCTCCCACCAGCCTATTAACCCTATTAAGACCCCTGCCTTACCTATACACTTACCTGTTGTCCCGTTCTTCTTTTTGCTTTGGGGAAACCTGGGCTGCTGCCACGAGGGGAAGACCGGACCTCCTTCTATCCGGGAATGGGCTACACAGGAATCTCGACCCAGAATCCTAGAGAGAGAAAAGAGCCCGGATGAATACCATAAGAAGCCAACCTGAAACATAAGAATCAAAAAGACAACCTTAAATACGTATAAATAAAACACTTATCCACTCAATCCTTAGCCTATAGATTTATTCCAATATCTCTTCCGCCTGGAGGCAAAGAACCCATTACAGGGCGTTAGCAATGCTACCAAAAGCCTGGCAGAAACACATCATATAAAAAGAGACACTCACCTCCAGGGACACAGAGGAGTCCACGGCCACCATGGAACCCGAACTGGAAGCCTTTCCAATGCTGTACCATGCGAAGGTGGTCCAGAAGCACCAACATCGATGAAGACGAAGATGGTGAGTACAGCCGCCTGGCACATGAGGGAGGGAGGAGAGAGTGACACACAACACACACCAAACACACATGCAAAACACCCAGAACAATCTGCAGAGAAAATCAACAGCAACATAACCCAGGAGCAAAGAAAGTCAGGACACATACCTGTTGTTCAACCACTGCAATTAGGTGGGAACCGTGACCTCAATTGAAAAAAGAGATATATTAAATATGTACAGAAAAGGTCATTGGCCAGTTCAAAGTCATCAATGGCCACAGGGCAACATCCAAGGCCTAACTTGACTCCTGACAGCCTAGGCACTCCACTGGGCAGGGGCATCATGGAGATGGCAGACAGGCAGGCACCTCAGGGGATGTGGGGTAGTTCCTTGGGAGGGGGGTCCTTGGACTTGGGTTTCTGAGGGGGCGGGTTCTTGATCTTCTGTGTAGAGGGAGGAGGAGTGGCCTTGGCACAGTGGTCCAGAGTGTCACTCTTGTTTCCCTTAGTGATGAAGGACCTCTTAGGGGGAGGACCAGGAGTCAAATGGGAGCTGGAAGCACTGCTCTGTTGGGGGGAGACTTTCCTCTTATGGGCAGGACAGGGGGTGGTTTAGGGTAGAAGTCAAGGCGGGAAAGGAAAAGCTTCTTAGTACCAGTGGGGCGCGGTGTGGGAAGAGGAATGGGATTGGAGGTAGAGGGAGTGGTTTTAGGCAGAGGAGGTGTGCTGGACTTCAGTGCAGGTGTACAGACAGTGGGCGTGTGTGAGGTGGATGGCTTTTGGGGGTCTGAGTGGGAGCGTTTATGTGTCTTTGGTTGGGGCAGACAGGGTGGGGGAGGACAAACAGAATGTGTGGATGTCTGTTGTGGTGGTATCTGCAAGTGAGATGGGTGTGCTGCATGAGGTGGTGATGGTGGTGGTGGTGACAGCGTATGTGGTGTGTGGGGTGCATGTCTGTGTGTCTACTGTTTTGGTGACTGTGAACAAGGCTTTATAGGTGGCAAGATCTGGGACTGATGATGCAGTGCATGCAGGTGTAAGTGGTGATGTGACTGTGAAGAAGGAGGAGGAGGGGAGACAGTGGAGGCAGTGGCTGTTGTTGTATGTGCTTCTGTGTGCTGGCTGTGTGTGTGCTTGTGGAGTCAAGTGTGTTGCCTGTGTTTGTCTGTGCGAGTCCTATCTGTTGTTTTGGGTGCATGCTTGTCTTATTGTGTGTGTGGGATGGGTTGGGGAGAGGGCTATGGTACTGGGAAAAGGTAGTTGGAAGGGGGAACGGAAGGACCAGGGGCACTGGCTGCCATCAGAGAGGAGGCCAGAGCCTGAAACGATCTCTGTAGGCTAACCAAGCTAACGTGAATGCCCTCCAGGTAGGAATTGTATTGCTGAATCTTGGATGACAACCCCTGGATGGCATTCACTATGGTTGACTGCCCTACAGAGATGGATCTCAGGAGGTCAATAGCCTCCTCACTGAGGGCAGCAGGGCTGACTGGGGTAGGGCCTCGGGTGCCTGGGGTGAAGGAGACGCTTCCCTCCTGGGTGAGCGGGCACGGGCAACTGATAGGGGATCTACTGGGGGGGCGGTGCTGGTACAGGGGTGGCGGAAGATGAAGTTGCTAGGGTGGTCCCAGAGGGGTCCGCCACCACCAGGGAGCTTCCATTGGAGGAGGAATCAGAGCCTGTGGTTGTTGCTCCAGTCTCCCCGTGGTGCTCTCCTCACCTTCCAACCCACTGGTCCCCTCGGCGCCAGTGGACTCTGCCTCCTGGGTCCCGTGGGCTGCAGCTCTCTCACTTTCTGGTGCCCTTGCTCTTTCACCAGATGATGCTAATGCACACATGGACAAGATGTCAGAAGAAGAGAGGGTGCGGTAGAAAGAAACGGAGCACAGGGTCAATCACAGCACCAACAGCACAGATGGCATACACATCACAATCTCTCCCTGGGACTTACATTGCACAGTATGGACCACAGTGACAAACCATTTTCCTAGGTACTACAGCAGGAAGGAACCCAAACACTACCATCTGCACACCTACTGGCAGCCCTGTCTGCCATGGTATGCTAACTACTTAGCAATACCAAAAGCTTACATAGCTAAACCTTACATAGCTAAACAGGACCACGAAGGAATGGCTAAATTGGCATATTGGGGCATCCACTGACTAGAACCTTACACCCAAAACCCATAGCCGGCAACATATACAAAATACTACAGTCTGTACTCACCCCCTTGTGGCTGCTGTGCTGCCCTCAAGCACCCATCCAACTCATGATTGGCCACCGCCAATGTGTGGGGCATTACAGGGGTCAGGCTCTGACGGGCACCCCTCCCTCATTGGGAGGCCATCCCCAGCTGGGCCTCAGTGGCCTTCCTGGCCCAGTGTCTCAGGTCCTCCCACTGTTTCCTATAGTGGGTGCTCTGTCGGCTATGGACCTCAAGGGTCCACACTTCCTTGGTGATGGCATGCCACAATATCTGCTTCAGATAGGCACTGACCTGCAGAGGAAACACAGATAGAAGGACACCATGAACCTTGCAATCCAGCCTGTCACACAAATGGCCTACATACTGCATTTGCCCCTAATCAAGCACACACATGCCCCATACCTCTGCATTCACATTGCCTGCAGCCATACACCCCAAATGACACACTTCTAGTACACACATATATCTAAATGCAGCCACATTGCATGCAAAATACCCATGATGTACTCGGCTGTTGCTCTGGAGGCCCATACAACTGCCCATACAGGGGTAGGACCACATACACAAGCCTCTCCAACTCCTCCAACGTGAAGGGTGGGGCCCTTTGCCCTGTAGCACGGGCCATGGCAGGTTACAGACACAGGTTACAGTAGCACATGCAGTGGAGATGTCGTTCAGTGAAAAGTCAGGAATAAAGTGAAGTAGTAGTAAGAAAATGGCGGTCATGTCCGTGGCGGTGAAGACTGTCACCGCTGGCATTGATCATCATTGGTTCCTGTACTCCATAGAGCTCCATGTTATCCAATGAGGAATTGCACTGCAGTACAGACCGCCTTCCACCATGACGCCTAACGGCAGTGAATTGAGATCATTTCCACCTGTCATTGCATACAGAACAGGCAGTTGCCATTTTCTACTGCTAGTACTCATGTTTTGAATTTATATGTGCGTCATTGGTGTCGACTGTACACACCTAGACAATTCTAGTGTCCTACATACATACATGCTCTATGTATTATGATGTGTGTTCATAGGTCCTTTTGTCACACCCATTTTTCTTTTGGCTCACTTCGATACCAACCACTGCAGAGGAATAGGAGGAGGAGGCAGGCACCCGTGTACAGACCCCCTGTGGACTTGGCTCCACTGGAGGACCGGCACATCATACTCACCTATCTTTTGGACAGGGCCACAATCACAGAGCTCTCTGCACAAATGAAGCCTGATCTGATATGTGCTCTCCGTAGCACCACAGCAATTCACCCTTTTGTGCAAGTACTGTCAGTGCTCCTTTTCTTGGCAACTGGTTAAAACTTCACACTTGTATAGCGCACTACTCACCCATTAGGGTCTCAAGGCCCTGTACGCGTACCGCTGTGGAACCCCTCCTGGCTTTTCCCTGTGAGGCGTCCACTCCTGGACAGCCCCAGGGTGAAGCCAGGCATCCAAGCGCTGTGAGGGCCGTTGTGGAGATTAAGCAAGCTGTTGCCCAGAGTTACCGAGTGGGACCCATTAATTAGATTAGGCACTGAGGCAAGAATTAGCTGGTCCAAGGGAATTGAGTCCAAGACCTGCTGAGGCGGGAATTGAACCCTGGTCCCGGGCCAGATCTCTGCATCAGGGTCTGCCACTCTAACCATTAGGTGACTGTGGTCTTGAATGCAGGAATGTCACAGCCAATGTTCTCGATTGTGTTTGGAAGGGTTTTGGCTGCCTTGCACAAACACATGAACAGCTACATTGCATACCCCCAGGTTGATGATTTGCCCACTGTGAAGGCTGGATTCTACACAATGGGACATATACCACATGTGATTTGGGCCACTGATGGGACCCATATTAACTTAGTCCCTCTCAGGACAAATGAGGAGGTGTATAGGAATAGGAAGAGTTTCCACTCTCTCAATGTCTAGATGGTGTGCCTTGTTGACCAGTACATCTCCCACGTCACTGCCAGGTATCCTGGATCTGTGCATGATGCCTATGTCTTGGAAATAGCAGCGTCACACAGGTGATGGCATGACTACAGAGACCTAGAGTGTGGCTTAAAGGTGAGCTCGAGTCCGCATCCGATGTGTGTCAGTGTATGCCTACTGGAGTCATACCCCATGCCATTGTGCATGGCTAATGTGTGTCCCTCACTTCTTTCAGGTGACTCTGGCTACCCAAACCTTTCCTGAGAGTTGACCCGGGGGCTGAAAATTGGTACAATGATGCACATGGACGTACCAGGAGGACTGTGGAATGCACTTTCAGTCTCCTAAAAGCCAGGTTCAGGTGCCTCCATTTGACAGGTGGATCCCTATGCTACTTCTCCGAGAAGGTCTGCCAGATTGTAGTGGTCTGCTGCATGCTGCACAATTTGGCCCTCAGATGCCATGTGCCCTATCTGCAGGAGGAGGGGGTGACAATGCACCTGTTGCAGCAGTAGCGACCGAGGACAGTGAGGAGGAGGAAGAGGAGGAGGATGTGGACAGCAGGACACATACCATTCAGCAGTACTTCGAATGACACTCAGGTAAGACTGTTGATCTATACATGTCTCCATTTTAGTAAAGTGCTGTTTGGGTGTTGTGTTGTGCTAGTCACAACCTTTGGATCAAAATTGACTGTCACCTACGCCTTCCCTTATTGCAGATCTTTGTGTGGTTACAACAGTGTACTGATGTGTTTAGAAGGCTGGCCTAGTTTGTAGTGGGCACCTAAGGTACTTGCACCTTATACCAGGTCCATTTATCCCTTATTAGTGAAATGTAGTCAGTGTCTATAAGCCAGGATTTCTAGAGGTAGCTGTAGACAGAGCAGCCAAGGCTAAACTAGGAGACATGCCAAGCTCTTGCAATACTACTGTATTCACACACAAGAAAGAGAATACTCAGTGTTACCAAAAATAAAGGTACTTTATTTTAGTCACACAATGCCAAAAATACTTTGGAGGCTATACTTCCCTTATGAGGTAAGTAAATTACATAGTATACACACTAGTAACCAAAAAACAGGTAAGTAAATAGTCAGAAAATTGTGCAGACAGTGAAAATGACAGTAGGTTGCAATGGGCCTAGGGGGAACACAAACCATATACTAAAATAGGGGAATGCGAAAGTCAGTTTCCCACCTAGGAATGTGTAGTGTGTGGAGGGGCACTGGGAGTGTAAGGAAACACCATAGGTAAGTGGAATACCCCACCCCAGAGTCCAGGAAAGAAGGAGTAAAACACAGCAAGTTTCCTAAAACACAGTAGAAGTTGTGATAGAAGAAAATGGAAGAACCAGAAGAGACTGCAATACATTAACAATGGATTCCTGGACTTGAAGACTTTGGAAGAAGGGCACCCAGTCCAAGAAGCACTGAATGAGGGGGAGACAGAGGGGACTCTCAGCAACTCAGAGAGCTTTCAGAAGACCAGGCAGCATACAAAGGAGTCCCACAGCATGGGGACAAACGAGGTGCAAATGGAGGCCCACACAACACAAAGGATTCCCAAGCTGCTGGACAACCACTCAGGAAGCTGTGCATCACAGGATGGAGTGCTAGGGGTCTAAGCTGTGCTGTGCATTAAGGTCTTTTTGGAAGGATGCACACAAGCCTTGGCAACTGCAAGTGACACTGTGCACAGGGGTACTGTCTTGCGTGGGAAAGCAAGCTCTTACCTCGACCAAATTTGGACAGCTGGACATTGGGACTGTCGGAATCCCTTCAGTCCACCACCCATATCACTGGATCCACGCTTGTCGTTTTGAGAGGGGACCCAAGCCACTGGTCGTCACTGCAGAGAGGTGCCTGCTGAAACAGGGATGTGACTCTGTCACTCCATGGGAGATTCCTTTGGTTCTTCTGGTGCAGGCTGAAGACAGGCACTCCGCGGAGGATGCATGACCTCAAAACTGTTGCAGTTGCTGGCAGAAGCTGAAAATACAATGTTGCAGAAGTTGTCCTAGCTTCTTTGTTGCAGTTTTGTAGAGTTCCTGGAGCAGTCAGCGGTTGATCTGTTGGTAGAAAATGAAGTAAAGAATGCAGAGGATTCCTGATGGAGTCTTGCAATCCGAATCTGAAGAAACACCCAAAGAAGAAACCCTAAATAGCCCTGAGAGGGGGATTGGTCAACTAACCAGGTAAGCACCTATCAGGAGAGGTCTCTGACATCACCTCAGATGTTCCCAGAGTGCCCCACCACCTTGGAAGCCAAGATGGCAAAACCAAGGGACACTCTGGAGGAGCTCTGGGTACCACCCCTGGGGTGGTGATAAATAGGGGAGTGGTCAATCCCTTTCTTTGTCTAGTTTTGTACCAGAGCAGGGCCTGGAGGTCCCTGAACCAGTGTAGACTGGATTATGCAAGGAGGGCACCATCTGTGCCCGTCAAAGCATTTCCAGAGGATCCGGAAGGAAACCCCTCCCATGCCTGTGACACCTATTTCCAAAGGGAGAGGGTGTTACACCCCTCTCCTAAAGGGAATGCATTGTTTTGCCTTCCTGGGATTGAGCTGCTCAAGCCCCAGGTGGACAAAAGCCTGTCTGTGAGGCAGCAGCATCTGGGGCTGCAGTAAAAACCTCAGAAGGCTGGTATGGCAGCACTGGGTGTCCACTGTCGAGCCCCCAGAGTGCATGGAATTGTGCAACCAATACTGAAATCCATATTGGGGTACAATTCCCAGTTGTTAGACACCTTACATGGCCATATTCAGAGTTACCATTGTGAAGCTGTACACAGGTATTGACCTATGTGGAGTGCACTTTTAAAATGGGATTCCCACACTCACGGAGTCTGGTAAAATGGGCCTGGACAATGTGCAGGCACTTCTGCTAGTGCAAGGGGGTCCTCACACACAGGTACTTTGAAACCAGCCTTTCAGAGTCTGAAGGTGTGGTGTATAGGTGACTTAAAAGTGACCTGGTGCAGTGAAAATGGCTGTGAAAAGTGCATGCAATGGCAGTCCTGCAGAAGCCTTTGTATGTATTCCTTATGGGTGTCAAAACAAATGCTGCAGCCCATAAGAATCCCCTGAATCCCAATTCCCTGGGTACCAAGGCACCATATACTAGGAACTTATACGGGGGTCCAGTAGTCCAATTTGGAGTGAAATATTGGGTTACCAGTATGTGAGTACAAATTTGGAACCAGAGAGAGCATAAGCACTGGAGCTCTGGTAGCAGGACTCCAGTGACACAATTAGGCATACTGACAAAAACAGTGAAACAGACTGACAAGCAGGCCACAAACCATGAGCACTGGCATCCTGGCTAGCAGGATCCCAGTGACACAGTTAATACACACTGAAATGCACTGACAAACAGACCAAAAATGGGGGAAACCATGATAGAAAGAAGTTACTTTCTCACAATGTGATGGCTGCAGACTGCTGAGATACATTTGTTGGATTGATTCACACATTACAGGACATTTGCACAGGATAAACCAGTTCAATATAGCTCAATACATTGCACATTTCTTTCTGATAAAGCACTATTACTCAAGTTGTGTTCAAGGATATTTATTTGAATTAAACAAAACAATGGAAAGTGCAATAGAGTGGGGGTGATGCTTTGGAAAAGTCCAGTGTAGTGGCCCAGTCTGTTTGTAGCACAAGTCCAGTGT
The DNA here is from genome assembly GCF_031143425.1 of Pleurodeles waltl. Classification (NCBI taxonomy): domain Eukaryota; kingdom Metazoa; phylum Chordata; class Amphibia; order Caudata; family Salamandridae; genus Pleurodeles; species Pleurodeles waltl. The sequence goes on from NC_090447.1 coordinate 1,116,398,101, forward strand.
CCATGGGACCATAGGAAGAGGAGCAATGGAAGTCCAAAATGAACAAGGTGACTCAGTGGGACACAAAGGGGACATTCTGGAGGGGCTCATTTCCTAGTGGTGGTCTTGGCAACTGTCTCTGGTGTCTGTCTGGGCTGCAGGGAACGTTCGTGGGGTGGTTCATCCTCTGTAGGAGAAGGGGTGCTGGTGGCCTGTGCGTCCTGTGGCAGGGCCTCTTGTCCACTAGCTGCAGCAGATGTGTAGGGCTGGTCAATACACTGGCTAGTGGAAGGAGCCCACTGGTGTGCTGTGTACTCACCCATGATGTTCGCCATATCACTCAGCACCCCTGCAATGGAGGCCATGGTGGCATTCAAGGCCTGCAATTGTTGCATGATTGCCTGGTGGTGTTCCCCTTGCAGCCGCTGGTTCTCCTGCATGATGTTGAACACCTGACCCATCCTGTCCTGGGACTGTTGGTATGCCCCCAGGACATTTGTGAGTGCCTCCTGGGCAATCGGTTCCCTGGGCCTGGCCTCCCCCTGGTGCACAGCTGTCCTCCGACTACCTCTGGCCCTCTGTGCCTGTGTCCCTGAACAGTGTGCCCACTCCCACTTACACCAGGACCTTCATCATCTTGCCTGTGTAGTGTCGACTCGGTCCCTGTACAGATGGGCGCACTACTGATTGACGTTTCCTTGGGACAGAGGGTTGGGAGCGTTGGCTGGCTGCTATGGTGTTTGAGTCTGAGGGGGGACTGCGGTGGAATGGCTATGGGATGTGGTGGCCGACTGACCAATTTTCCCAGATGGGCCAGGGAGTTCATCCAGGTCAAGACCTCCAGAGTAGCTGTCATCACTGAGGGTATCTTCTGGTGGGGCCTGGGTTGCTGTGGAGCCTCCTTGCCGCTGACATTGGCTGGGGCACCTGTAAGTGATTTGTTAGGGTAATTGTCTGTCACATATTCTGCATTTCTACCTTTCCCAATTATATTGATGTTGTCCTCCTACCTTTGATAGTGTATAGTGATGGATTGTGGGATTGGTAGTTCTACCTGCTGTCCATGCATTTCTGGTGGGTGTGCATGCAGAGCTGGGAGGGATGTGCTTGCAGTGGGTATAGTAGGCAGGGGTAGACATTTAAGTGTGGTAATTGTGGTGGTGCACTGTGTGGGATGGAGTGGGGTGAAGGGAGTCAGGGTGAAGGGCTGGTATGCATTCAGGTATGGGTGGTGGTAGGTTGGTAATGGTGACTCACCAGTGTCCAGTCCTCCGGCTACTCCAGTGAGGCCCTCAGGATGCAGTATTGCCACGATTTGCTCCTCCCATGCTGTCAGCTGTGCCGGAGGAGGTGGGGGTCCACCCCAGTCCTCCTGATGGCAAGCCGGTGCCTTGATGCAATGGAACACACCTTTTCCCTTAGGTCGTTCCAGCTCTTCAGAATGTCATCCCTTGTGCGTGCGTTTTGTACCATGGTATTCACCCTGTCCACGATCCTCTGCCATAGCTCCATCTTCCTGGCAATGGAGATCTGCTGTACCTGTGCTCCAAACAGCAGTGTCTCTACCCTGACTATTTCCTCCACCATCGCCCACAACTCCTCATCAGTGAATCGGGGTGCCTTTGTGGGGGCATGGGTGTTGTGTTGTGTGTGTGTTGTGCAGAGAGTGTTGATGTGGTGGGGTGTGTGGTGCGTGGTTGATGAATGGGTTGTTGTGGTGTGTGTGTGCAGTTATCTCAGGGATTGGCATGGCAATGTGTAGCGGACTTCTCGTGTTTGCCAAGGAATTTGGGTGATGTGGGGGGGTGTTTTATAGTTCTGTTGGTGGGTGTGTGGGGCGTGTGTATTTGTGTCAGGTGTTGTTTTTTTAGACTGGCCAATGTTGGCTTGTTTTGGTTTTGGGTGGCCATTTCCGCCTCGGCGGTGTGCACCGCCAGTGGATTACCACCATTGAATGTCCACTGTGGTGATTTGTGGGTCATTATTTGGACAGCGTTGTTTTGCTGGCATTACGGTGTTGGTGCTAGTTCCAATCCTTTTTCGCCTTCATTGGGTCTGGCGGATTTGGCTGGTTTCTTTTGGTTTTGTGTGTGTGTGTCATAATCTGGAGGGCAGATGTTCGCCTCTGCGCGTTATGATGGCAGCCGTCACCCGGCAGCAGTCGGTAAATACGCCAATGTCATAATGTGGGCCAAAGTCTTTTACTATTTTTCCAACAGAGTTTTGGGACCCAACCATGCTGAGCTGGAAAATAACAAAAGCTTTTAGCCATTCCAGGCACAGTATTTCAGCTTGTGATTGGTAAAATACCATCCAAGCCAGGTAAGTATTTATTCCAAGGCAACCTGCAATGAATACAAGCAACCCCTGTCACATGTTGTGCCCTTGTTATGAGCACTTCAGAGAGGTACAGCTTTGTTCGGCCACAAGACAGCACCCAGTATATATAAATATATATACATACATATATATATATATATATATATATATATATATATATATATATATATATATATATATATGTGTATATATATATATATATATATATATATATATAAATATATATATATATATATATATATATATATACACACACATATATATATATATATATATTTTTTTTTTTATATATATATATATATATGGAGAAAGTGAAATACATTTGCATTAATAAATACATATTTATTATTTTACAGTTTTTAAAAGTTAGCTCATTTCAAATAATTAGATTGTATGTTAAACTGTAGATAATAAATATAAACTAAATCATATTTTATATTATTTAATTAAAAAACATTTATTTTCAATGACATTTTATTTGATGAGTTAAAGGTTAAACATAATTATTCCAGATATTTACGTTACATCAAATTAATGTTTTTTAATAAAAATAATTACAATTTATTATTTCCCTGTAGTTTGCCATTGGATGATCTTTGCCATGGTGGTGAAGATCACCACCTAGGTGCATGTGAACAGATACTAGTAGTGACGCCACACACGTAAGTTCACTCTAAGATGTCTCCATGCCTCAAATTAAGGAGTTGGAGATATGTAACTGTAAATTTACACTCGGAAATAGTGAATATCAAAAAAGTTTAGACTTGCACTTAGGTGCAGGAGTAGATTTAAACATGAATAATTTTACACATGAAAATTTACATTTGTGAATGGGCCCTAGGGTTCTTTTGGAATCTAGCATATTCAAAGTTAAAATAATTAATATCATTGTTAGTATAGAGTGGGTAGAAGCAACAGGTTTGTTTTCTGATTCACAAACAAAGTTGATTTACTGTTTGGTGGATGTGTACTCCATTCTACCAGAGGAATGTACTCTTGTGGAGTACAGCCAAACTCATTTAGAGAAACAAATAAAATAAGGCCCTGGATCTTTTGACAGATGTAAGCACAGAAGCATGTTAATTCCTCAGCACAAATGTAGGGTTTGTGGGTAAAATGTGTTTTTTAAATGTCCAAGTATGTATTTGTTATGGTTTGTCTGTGTAAAACCATTTTTTCTTGATACTAAAAGCAAGGAAACATATGATGACTGACTAATGTTGATTAATCAATGTAATCATGCAAATTTAAATTCCTGATTGCATTAGTAAGTAGTATTTTCAAAGTTATTAAGGCAAGACACGTTTTTGCATAGTTTATTGTGGGCCAACCTTACTGAATTACAAGGATCCAACCCCTACTTCAAATCACTTTTAGAAAGTTGGCATTTTCCTGCCTTCGTCATTTGGTGCCTGCAGACCATCTCTGGGTCACCTCTTGCCTGGATGAGAAGAACTGGACCTGCATCTCATGAACCCAGAACCCCAGACTGACTCCAAGAGCTAGTTGGCGGCCCTCCTGATCTGAACCCTCAGGGACAAAGCAAGCTTCCAAAAACCCTGCAACTGCTCCTCGATTCTGCCATCTGTGATTTTACCCTGCCAAGTAGTGCTACCACAGCCCTGGACACTTGGAAATGGGTCTAAGGTGCTCTTCCAGTCTCTGCGGGTCCAGTAGAACTGACGCATCCCCTCTTCTGTGTGGTGCCACCCACAGTAAAAGAGCTCCATTTCAGCTGCTGGGTGAATTGGTCCTGTCCCAAAGACCTACATCACGGCCACAGTCGGCAACCTCTTGGGAATCGCCAATGTGCGACGCATCCTTGGCACAGACCCTCACATCCCTTGTCAACAGCAGCCTTGACACTGATGCTGGATTCTGCATTGCAGCCTAATAGCTCCTCAGAACTGACACATTACACCGAATGCACAATGAATCTTTGACGCCAGAATTCCCATCGCAAGCCCTCATCAACATGATTCTCGACAATGACACAGGAACTCACATCACAGACTCGCTGCATATCAGAAAAGACACATTGCTTAGGCTGCATGATGCATCTTTGACAAGTACCATCACAACTATTCCAAAAAAAAGTCGAATTTAAGGTACTTTTTTCAGTAGGCCTAACTGGGTCTTTGTAGCCAGTCTACTATTTATCGCAATTGGCCTGAACGTGTGACTGAGTCAAAGTCCGACGCAACCAGATATTCACATTTGACAATTTGTACTTTTTAGCACTATTTTCACCAAAACCTTTAAATTGGTATCTCTGGATCTAATGATTAGATTTTTGTCATTTTGGTCTGGTTTTATTAAAAATCACTCTAGTTTTCTAAATTGGCGTAGGATCCTTGCTGTGCGGTGTTTTTTCACTGTATTACCATTTTACGTTTTTCAGAAATACTTTACACATTGCCTTTTTTAATCCTGTCTGCTTTGTGTCAAGCTACTAGACGGTTGAGCACAGGTATTTTAGGGTTGACTTGTGCCTCTCCCTGACAACGATTGTGGTTGCTGCTTGACCAGGACACCCCAGTCAACCAACACCCCAATTTCTTACAATACATTTCAACTTATTACACCATACTAACCTGAAACCAGTTAAACCTGGCAGAATATATCGGGATAGGATAGCTGCATATCATTAGTGTGGTAGGCAGGGCATATAATGTATGCATAGGACATGGTCAGGACATGGTCTTGTGGCGCAGTCACACTCTTTTTGACAGGATGGTCGACAGACTTCGAAGGGCTACTTCAATTCCATTGGGTCTCATCAAAATGAAATGTTTGCTGGGTATTGTAAAAACAAAAAATGTAGGGAAATACAGATTGAATTTCTGCATCTTTCATTCATGTTGAGATATGCAAGTGGACTTTCCCTGCATACAAATCTCATATGACAAACCTTTACTGCATGAAGGTTGAAGAGCAGGATTGCAGTGTGGCCACGGGTGGCACTTCAGTCAGGTGCAGCTCAGCACTTGGTGCACATAAAAACAACACAGAATCTCACTGTAAGACACTTCTGATTTTTTAATGGATCTTTTTGTTTAGCTTTTGTATGGACGTAAGTTGTAAAGCAGTCATTTGAAGGGAGGTGTTTTAGATAGTTTGGTACTTACATCTCATATTTATGCAGTCTTTCATTGCTTTTAGGTTCAGTTCCATTCATTATTAGTTTCACGCTTTGTGTCTCAAAGTTCACATTGAGGGCTTCTTAATAGCTGGGTTTTTCCATCTTTGTGGGTGCACATTCTTTATCCTGTCCTGGGTCTGTGGTCAATAAAACAATAATACATCAAGAAAGGACCCGGCACATCAAAGTGTTTTTTAGTATCCAAGAACTTATTGTCCCATTTCTTTAAAGGGGCATTAGATAGCAAAACTACAGGCACCTCAGGGGGAAGGGAAGGGGGGGCACCTCAGCCAAATGAGTCCACGACGCCAGATCCACGATGGGCCTCCATGGCCACTGTTCCATCCTGGGGAGTGCAAAGCCACAGTCTCTCAAGTCACTACAGTGGGTGGGTTGTCCACTGTTCCATCCTGAGGAGTGCAAAGCCACAGTCTCTCAAGTCTCTACAGTGGGTGGGTTGCCCACTGTTCCATCCTGGGGAGTGCAAAGCCACAGTCTCTCAAGTCTCTACAGTGGGTGGGTTGCCCACTGTTCCATCCTGGGGAGTGCAAAGCCACAGTCTCTCAAGTCTCTACAGTGGGTGGGTTGCCCACTGTTCCATCCTGGGGAGTGCAAAGCCACAGTCCCTCAAGTCTCTACAGTGGGTGGCTTGCCCACTGTACCATCCTGGGGAGTGCAAAGCCACAATCTCTCAAGTGGATGCATGTCTCCACTGGTTCTGGAGGGGGACTGGTGTCCAGAGTGCTTCGTGCAGCCCTGCCCGACACAGAGGCGGGCCTGCCCCTTCTGCCAATGGGCCTGCGGTGCTTGAGACGGTGGTGCCCTGTTCAGCGGTGCTTGAGATGGCGGTGTCCTGTTCAGCAGTGTTTGAGACGGCGGTGCCCAGTTCATCGGTGCTTGAGACGGTGGTGCACAGTGCAGCGGTGCTTGAGATGAAGGGCCCAGTTTAGCGGTGCTTGAGACGGCGGTGCACAGTGCAGCGGTGCTTGAGATGAAGGGCCCAGTTCAGAGTTGCTTGAGACGGCGGTGCCCTGTTCAGCGGTGCTTGAGACCGCGGTGCCATGTTCAGCGGTGCTTGAGACGGCGGCGCCCAGTTCAGCGGTGCTTGAGATGAAGGGCCCAGTTCAGCGGTGCTTGAGATGAAGGGCCCAGTTCAGCGGTGCTTGAGATGAAGGGCCCAGTTCAGCGGTGCTTGAGACGGCGGTGCACAGTGCAGGGGTGCTTGAGACGGCGGTGCCCTGTTCAGCGGTGCTTGAGACGGCGGTGCCCAGTTCAGCGGTACTTGAGATGAAGGGCCCAGTTCAGCGGTGCTTGAGATGAAGGGCCCAGTTCAGCGGTGCTTGAGATGAAGGGCCCAGTTCAGCGGTGCTTGAGATGAAGGGCCCTGTTCAGCGGTGCTTGAGATGAAGGGCCCAGTTCAGCTGTGCTTGAGACGGCGGTGCCCTGTTCAGCGGTGCTTGAGACGGCGGTGCCCTGTTCAGCGGTGCTTGAGATGAAGGGCCCAGTTCAGCGGTGCTTGAGATGAAGGGCCCAGTTCAGCGGTGCTTGAGATGAAGGGCCCAGTTCAGCGGTGCTTGAGACGGCAGTGCACAGTGCAGCGGTGCTTGAGACGGCGGTGCCCTGTTTAGCGGTGCTTGAGACAGCGGTGCCCAGTTCAGCGGTGCTTGAGATGAAGGGCCCAGTTCAGCGGTGCTTGAGATGAAGGGCCCAGTGCAGCGGTGCTTGAGATGACGGGCCCTGTTCAGCGGTGCTTGAGACGGCGGTGCCCAGTTCAGCGGTGCTTGAGATGAAGGGCCCAGTTCAGCGGTGCTTGAGATTAAGGGCCCAGTGCAGCGGTGCTTGAGATGAAGGGCCCAGTTCAGTGGTGCTTGAGACGGCGGTGCACAGTGCAGCTGTGCTTGAGACGGCGGTGCTCTGTTCAGCGGTGCTTGAGACGGCGGTGCCCAGTTCAGCGGTGCTTGAGATGAAGGGCCCAGTTCAGCGGTGCTTGAGATGAAGGGCCCAGTTCAGCGGTGCTTGAGATGAAGGGCCCTGTTCAGCGGTGCTTGAGATGAAGGGCCCAGTTCAGCGGTGCTTGAGACGGCGGTGCCCTGTTCAGCGGTGCTTGAGATGAAGGGCCCAGTTCAGCGGTGCTTGAGACGGCGGTGCACAGTGCAGCGGTGCTTGAGACGGCGGTGCCCTGTTCAGCGGTGCTTGAGACGGCGGTGTCCTGTTCAGCGGTGCTTGAGACGGCGGTTCCCAGTTCAGCGGTGCTTGAGACGGCGGTGCACAGTGCAGCGGTGCTTGAGATGAAGGGCTCTGTTCAGCGGTGCTTGAGACGGCGGTGCACAGTGCAGCAGTGCTTGAGACGGCGGTGCCCTGTTCAGCGGTGCTTGAGACGGCGGTGTCCTGTTCAGCAGTGCTTGAGACGGCAGTGCACAGTGCAGTGGTGCTTGAGATGAAGGGCCCTGTTCAGCGGTGCTTGAGATGAAGGGCCCAGTTCAGCGGTGCTTGAGACGGCGGTGCCCTGTTCAGCGGTGCTTGAGACGGCGGTGCCCGGTTCAGCGGTGCTTGAGATGAAGGGCCCAGTTCAGCGGTGCTTGAGATGAAGGGTCCAGTGCAGCGGTGCTTTAGATGAAGGGCCCTGTTCAGCAGTGCTTGAGACGGCGGTGTCCAGTTCAACGGTGCTTGAGACGAAGGGCCCAGTTCAGCGGTGCTTGAGATGAAGGGCCCAGTTCAGCGGTGCTTGAGACGGCGGTGCACAGTGCAGCGGTGCTTGAGACGGCGGTGCCCTGTTCAGCGGTGCTTGAGACGGCGGTGCCCAGTTCAGCGGTGCTTGAGATGAAGGGCCCAGTTCAGCGGTGCTTGAGATGAAGGGCCCAGTTCAGCAGTGTTTGAGATGAAGGGCCCTGTTCAGCGGTGCTTGAGATGAAGGGCCCAGTTCAGCGGTGCTTGAGACGGCGGTGCCCTGTTCAGCGGTGCTTGAGACGGCGGTGCCCTGTTCAGCGGTGCTTGAGATGAAGGGCCCAGTTCAGCGGTGCTTGAGATGAAGGGCCCAGTTCAGCGGTGCTTGAGACGGCGGTTCACAGTGCAGCGGTGCTTGAGACGGCGGTGCCCTGTTCAGCGGTGCTTGAGACGGCGGTGTCCTGTTCAGCGGTGCTTGAGACGGCGGTGCACAGTTCAGCGGTGCTTGAGACGGCGGTGCACAGTGCAGCGGTGCTTGACATGAAGGGCCCTGTTCAGCGGTGCTTGAGATGGCGGTGCACAGTGCAGCAGTGCTTGAGACGGCGGTGCCCTGTTCAGCGGTGCTTGAGACGGCGGTGTCCTGTTCAGCGTTGCTTGAGACGGCGGTGCACAGTGCAGCGGTGCTTGAGATGAAGGGCCCTGTTCAGCCGTGCTTGAGATGAAGGGCCCAGTTCAGCGGTGCTTGAGACGGCGGTGCCCTGTTCAGCGGTGCTTGAGACGGCGGTGCGCGGTTCAGCGATGCTTGAGACGGCGGTGCCCTGTTCAGCGGTGCTTGAGATGAAGGGCCCAGTTCAGCGGTGCTTGAGATGAAGGGCCCAGTTCAGCGGTGCTTGAGACGGCGGTGCACAGTGCAGCGGTGCTTGAGACGGCGGTGCCTGGTTCAGCGGTGCTTGAGACGGCGGTGCACAGTGCAGCGGTGCTTGAGAAGGCGGTGCCCGGTTCAGCGGTGCTTGAGATGGCGGTGCACAGTGCAGCGGTGCTTGAGACGGCGGTGCCCAGTTCAGCGGTGCTTGAGACGGCGGTGCACAGTGCAGCGGTGCTTGAGACGGCGGTGCCAGGTTCAGCGGTGCTTGAGATGGCGGTGCCCTGTTCAGCGGTGCTTGAGATGAAGGGCCCAGTTCAGCGGTGCTTGAGATGAAGGGCCCAGTTCAGCGGTGCTTGAGATGAAGGGCCCAGTTCAGCGGTGCTTGAGACGGCGGTGCACAGTGCAGCGGTGCTTGAGACGGCGGTGCCCAGTTCAGCGGTGCTTGAGGCGGCGGTGCACAGTGCAGCGGTGCTTGAGACGGCGGTGTCCTGTTCAGCGGTGCTTGAGACGGCGGTGCCCAGTTCAGCGGTGCTTGAGACGGCGGTGCACAGTGCAGCGGTGCTTGAGATGAAGGGCCCAGTTCAGCGGTGCTTGAGACGGCGGTGTCCTGTTCAGCGGTGCTTGGGACGGCGGTGCCCGGGTCAGCGGTGCATCAGATGAGTGTCCAGCTCAGCGGATCCGGCCATGGCATGGAGGTCATTCGCCACCTGACCTGTGGCTGGCGGTGCCTTCCTGCCCATCTGTCGTGTGGGTGGCGGGGCCCTCCTGTGTTGCAGTACCGGGCCTGTGGGTGTCCTCCTGCCCACCTGGGATGGGGCAGGCGGGGCCCTCCTGGCCAGCTGGGCTGCTGGCTGACTTGTCGGGCGTGCTGCCCTTCCCAGCCTTCCCTGTTCGCCTGTGGCCCTTCCCCACCTTTGGCGGTGTGCCAGGTGGCACCACACTTCCTGCCGGAGCCATGGTTGGGATTTTGGTCCCTGGTGTCTTCGGCCTCTCGCGCCGGCCACTGACAATCTTTGGATGTTTTACCGGGGGTGGGCTGGCCGTGCCTTGGCTCCTTCCTGAACTGGCTGCCCTTGAGGGTGGGGGACTCCACAGTCCATGGCACACTGTCATTCCAGGTCCCGCTTTTGTGGTGGCTGAGGTGCTGACTGGAGTCCTATGAGATGGACGGGGTGGGGGAGTTGTAGGAAAGAGGTCAAGTTTGGAAAGGAAAACCAATTTAGGAACAGAGGGACGGGTAGGTGTAGTGGGTATGGGAGTGGAGGAAGAGGTTGTGGTTGTAGGAGTCTTCAGTCTGGTGTCTTTGGGTGCAGGTGCTTGGGCTGGATGCTGTCGTGAGGTGGATGGCTGTTGGGTGGGTGGCTGCCTGCGTTTGTGTAGCTTGGAAGAGTGGGTCACAGACACAGTGGGAGAGGACACAGGGGACTTGTAAATGGTAGTGGGGGTGGTGACTGCACGTGTGCCGGGGGTTCTGGTGGGTGTGCTGGTGATGGACGTAGTGGCTGAAGATGTTGTGCATGCAGGTGTGAGTGGAGACGTGACAGGGAGGGAGGAGGGAGACGAGGAGGAGGGGGACACAGTGGAGGCAGTGGGTGTTGGTATGTCTGTATGTGGATGTTGCTTGTGTGAATGCTTGTGTGATGTGTGGTGCTTATGTCTGGATGAGCTTCCCTTGGGTGTTGAGGTATGTGCAGGCTGGTCTGATGGTGTGTCTGGGATAGGCAGAGGTACAGGTGATAGGGTATGGGTGGAGGAAGTTGGAGGGGGGAGGCTAGAGACAGGGACAATTGCTGCCATCAGTGCTGAGGCCAGAGTGTTGAACGATCGCTGATGGGCAGCCTGACCCGAATGAATGCCCTCCAGGTATGGATTACTTTGGTGCACCTCCCTTTCTACACCCTGGATGGCATTCAAAAGGGTAGATTGCCCAACAATGAGCGTCCTCAGGAGGTCAATGACCTCCTCACTGAGGGCAGCAGGGGTGACAGGGGCAGGGCCTGAGGTGCCTGGGGCGAAGGAGATGCCCACCTTCCTGGGTGAACGGGCACGGGGCAAACGCTGAAGGGCTGCTGGGAAGGCGGTGCTGGTGCGCTGGGTGGCGGCTGTACCTGTTGTTGCGGGGGGCACGGATGTTGCTGCCACCACAAGGGAGCTCCCTTCAGAGGACGAGTCCGTGTCACTAATGTCTGCACGAGTCCCCGCTGTGGAGCTCCCCTCGCCCTCCGTCCCACTGGTGTACTCGGAATCCGTTGCATGACCCTCCAGGGCCATGTGGGATGCAGCTCCCTAGTGCTCCGATGCCACTTCTCCTCCGCCTGATGATGCTAATGCACACATAAACAGGAAGACCACAAAAAAGGGGGGGGAGAAATAAAGACATGTTGAGTGCATGCATTGGCGACACAGTTGGCGGAGAGGACAGACACAGAAGCCCCCTGCACTACGCCGCGCACTTGGGGTCCACTACTCAATCCGTGGGACATGGCCTACAAGCCTATGGACGACAACTGCACACATAGATGACACAGGGCCATGGATAACTGTACTTGGCACCCTACAGAGGTGGGGGGCGGGGTCACAGGGCCATGCCTTACGGAGGGGCCTAGCCTACAGAAATCGCCCTGGCCTAGGGATACCCACAGCCCTCCTCCCCCACCCAGACACCTCCACTGCACGCAAAGTCAGCAGAATGAGGTTGTACTCACCCCCTTGTGTCTGCTGTGATGTCCTCACGCGCCCATCCAAATCGGGGTAGGCCACCGCCAGGATCCGGGACATCAGGGGGGTCAAAGTATGACTGGCACCCCTCCCACGTTGGGAGGCCATCCCCAGCTGAGCCTCCGCCGTCTTCCTGCTCCAGCGTCGGATGTCCTCCCATCTCTTCCGGCAGTGGGTGCCTCGTCTGTGGTGGACCCACAGGGCCCGGATGTCCTTGGCGATGGCACGCCAAATGGCTATCTTCTGGTGGGCGCTGACCTATGTGAAATGTACAGGGGGTGAAAAAGAGTCATCACCTTCTGCACCCTCAATGTGAGTGGCCCCCCATCCCTACCCTTGCCATGTGGCACATCCTGTCATCCGTCGTCTGATGCATGCCTCATTCGCTCCCCTCCCCACCATCTTTCATCCACCCGACTCAACACAGGTATTGCCCCCAAAGCAGGGTCCCAGTGTACTTACCTGTTGGTCTGGAGAGTAGCGCATACTGGGGGAGGACCCCATCCACGAGTTTCTCCAATTTCTGAGCAGTGAAGGCAGGGGCCCTTTCCCCAGTCGCATGAGCCATTGTCTCTTTCAGACCGAGTTCACAGCAGCACTTGCAGTGTAGGTCATCTCCTGTCGAAGATCAGGTATCGAGTGATTAAGCCGATAGAAAATGGCGGTCACGCCCGCGGCGGTGCATACCGCGGCAGTGCGTACCGCGACCGCCGGCGCACATCGTCATTGGCTCCTGAGACCCATAGGGTTCAATGTTACCCAATGCTGCTTTACGCCGCAGTCTTCGACCGCCTACCGCCACGGTGTACTACGCCAGCGCATTGACCTCACATCCCATTGTCGCACTTCACAGGTCAGGCAGCCGCCATTTCAAGGGCCCACATGGCTTACTTTTAACTGCGTCATACATATCTAGGCCTTGCATCAACACTCCTACAAACCATTCAATGCATTGGGAATTGTGTTTGGTGCAAACTGTGGTAACGTACCTGTGGGCTGATTGACTCTGTGCTCGCTGTTGTCCTACATAGGCACCGTCCGCTGGGACATGCGAGGAGATGGAGGAATCTTCCTGTGTACAGACCGCTGGTGGACCTGTCGACAATGGAGGAAAGACATGTCATACTGACATACAGGCTTGACCGAGCCACTATTCAGGGACCGTGTGCCCAGCTGGAGCCAGACCTGATGTCACCCATCCGCCAACCCACAGGGATCCCACCTGTAGTGCAGGTGCTGTCAGTACTCCATTTCTTTGCAAGTGGGTCATTTCAAACAACAGTGGCCATATCATCAGGGATGTCCCAGCCTATGTTTTCCAAGGTGTTGTCCAGAGTGTTGTCTGCCCTTCTGAAATACATGCGGAGCTACATTGTTTTCCCTGAGGTGGAGGATTTGCCTACAGTGAAAGGTGATTTCTATGCCCTTGGACATATACCCAACATCATAGGTGCCATTGATGGGACCCATGTGGCTTTAGTAACCCCCAGCAGGAGTGAACAAGTGTACAGAAACAGAAAGAGTTATCATTCTATGAATGTACAGATGGTGTGTTTGGCAGTACATCTCCCATGTTAATGCCAAGTTCCCTGGCTCAGTGCATGACGCCTACATCATGCGGAATAGCAGCATCCCTTACGTGATGGGTCAACTCCAGAGGCACCGTGTGTGGCTAATAGGTGACTCTGGTTACCCCAACCTGTCCTGGCTACTGACCCCAGTGAGGAATCCACGGACAAGGGCAGAGGAACGGTACAATGAGGCCCATTGGCGAACTAGGAGGGTGATTGAGCGGACCTTCGGCCTTCTGAAGGCCTGGTTCCGCTGCCTCCATATGACAGGTGGATCCCTATTGTACTCACCAAAGAAGGTGTGCCAGATCATCATGGCCTGCTGTATGCTTCACAACCTGGCTTTGCGACGCCAGGTGCCTTTTCTGCAGGAGGATGGTCCAGATGGTGGTGTTGTAGCAGCTGTGGAGCCTGTGGAGAGTGAAGAAGAGGAAGCCGAAGAGGACGACATAGACAACAGGAACACAGTAATACAGCAGTATTTTAAATGACACACAGGTAAGAGTCCAACCCGTCATATTACATATACTTAACCCCTACTACCTCTCTACTGTCTGACCTTTTCCCCCAGTGTATGGTAACTGAGTTGTGACTTTCCCTTCCAATTTCAGAGATGTGGCCCCCAGTGTGTGATATCTGCTTTGTTTCCCCATGGACTACAGCTGTGTGACAGTGGTATGTTGGCATCACAATGTAAATATGCATTTTCGGACGGTAATGTCTAATACATTAGTACAAAATCACAGCCAGACTCCTGATTGTTTTGTGCAATAACTGTGTTTATTTCAGTGCTCTATATTGGTGGGTGATTGCAAATCGGTGAGGGGTGATGGTGGAGGATTGTCCATGGCAGGGTCCAGACTATTAGTCTCATAGGTGCAATGTCCAAATGCCTGTGGAAAGTGGAGCATGGGCAGTATAAGAATGGACAGGGTGTCAATGTGGGACAGTGGGATGACAATCAGGGAGGTATCCTTTCCTGGCGGGGGTCTTGGCATCTTACTCTGTCTTCTTCCTGGATCTCAGGGCCCGCTTGCGGGGTGGTTCTCCTTCTGCAGGGGGTGGGGTGCTGGTGGCCTGTTGGTCCTGTGGTGGGGCCTCCTGTCCACTAGCGCCGGCGGAGGTGGTAGCCAGTTCTTGGACCATGCTAGTGTCAGGGGCCCTTTGTCCTGCCACAGTGTCCCGCAATGTGGTGACTACCTGATTCAGAGCCCCTACAATCGTGGCCAGGGCGGAACTGATGTTTCGTAGTTCCTCCCTGAACCCCAAATACTGTTCCTCCTGCATGCGCTGGGTCTCCTGAAACCTGGCCAGGACCGTCGCCATTGTCTCCTGGGAGTGGTGGTATGCTCCCATGATGGAGGAGAGGGCCTCGTGGAGAGTGGGTTCCCTGGGCCTGTCCCCCCCTGTCGCACAGCAGCCCTCCCAGTTCCCCTATTTCCCTGGGCCTCTGTCCCCTGGACCGTGTGCCCACTACCACTGCCCCCAGGTCCCTGTTGTTGTTGGGGTGGTGGGTTAACCTGGGTGCCCTGTAGTGGTGGACACACCGCTGATTGACGTGTCCTGGGGACTGAGGGATGGACCCGCTGGTTGGGTGCTGTGCTGGTGTTGGCAGAGGGGGGAAGGTCTGCTATGGGCTGTGGCTGTCTGAGGGGAACCGACTGTCCCGAGGTCCCCGATGGGCCGGGCTGGTCATCTATATCCAGTTCGACAGAGGTGCTGTCCTCACTGTGGGCCTCTTCTGGGGGTGGAGTGGACATTTGTGGTCCCTCCTGCGCGGTGACGTGGCGTTCGGGTCCTGCAGGGGTATAAAAGTATGGTTATTGCATTTGTGTGTGCCATAGCGTGTAATGGGTGGGTGCCCTTGTACCCCAGTGCTGGCATTCCCGTGTGGGGGCTTTTGTGACGGTGATTTGGTGGGGGATGGGTATGTGCAGTGGGCATGCTTTGATGATGGGTGTCCATGCTTTGTGGTCGCATGCAGGGCTTGGGGTTGGGATGGGTGGGCTGTGATGTGGAGACATTTGCAAGGAGCAGGATGTGATGGGGGTGAGGGTGAGGGTGGGGGTATGAGTTGGCATGCTGGTGGGGTGGGGGGGATGAAGTAGTGATGATTTGACTTACCAGAGTCCATTCCTCCAGATACTCCTGCAAGGCCCTCAGGATGCAGGATCGCCAAGACTTGTTCCTCCCATGTTGTAAATTCTGGGGAGGAGGTGGGGGTCCGCCGCCAGTCTGCTGCACCGCGATGTTGTGCCTGGATACCATTGAACGCACCTTCCCCTGTAGGTCGTTCCACAGCTTCCTGATGTCGTCCCTATTTCTTGGGTGCTGTCCCACAGCGTTGACCCTATCGACTATTCTGCTCCATAGCTCCATCTTCCTGGCAATGGTGGTGTGCTGCACCTGTGTCCCGAAGAACTGTGGCTCTACCCGTACAATTTCCTCCACCATGACCCTGAGTTCATCCTCGGAGAACCTGGGGTGTCTTTGCGGTGCCATGGGGTGGTGTGGGTGATGTGTGGGGTGGATTGTGTGGTGATGTGTATTGGTGTGTTGTGTGAAGTGAGTGGAAATATTGCTGGGTGAAAGTAAAATGCGCGTCTGGGTGCTCAGTTCTCTTTTTCTCAGTGCGTGGTCCCGATTCTGTAGAAGTGGGTGTTTGTGGGTGTAGCCGGGCGCCTCCGGACGCCGCGGCTTCAGGAGAGAAGACGACCGCCGACGGATACCCCGGGGGCATCCGAGGAACTCCTGACGTGATGACGTCTAACGTCATCCGTCAGGAAGAAATACGGAAAGAAGAAGATGGACAAAGAACGAGAAGAGGAGAAGAGAGAGACGCCGACACCACGAGGAGCACCTCCGGACACAGCAACCCCCTGCATCCGGAGGATAACCCTGCCGCGAGAGGAGGAGGACGCGCGAAGAACGGAATACCCAGGGCGCCTCCCGCCCCTGTAGAAGACAAGCCGGGAGACTGTCTACAAGCCGGCCGCGTCCCTGGAGGGGCGTGGCCCGACCAGGTACGAGCGTACCAAGGGTGGAATTGGGGTTACGGGTGGCTGACTGGGCGGAAGGACACCAAGGAGAGGGAGTTAAGGTCCTGCAAAGAGGGGGAGGTGGTATAAATGGGAACCCAGACCCTGCCTATAACTACAACCACGACCTAACCCAGAAATAGCAAGAAAAGCTAAGAGAAAAGGGGTCACCAAGAGGACACTATAAGGAATTAGGAGACATAGCTTCACCTATCCCCCCCCCCACTACCTCGTCCCTCACTCCCTACTAACCATAAAGGAAACAGGAGATAAATTATATTCCCCACTTACCTGTGCCTTGTTTTTCTTTCTTCTTTATTTTGGGGAATCCGGTCCCACTGAGCCTCGGGGAAACAAGGTCCCCCTCCACATCGGAACACGCCATTCCCGGAACTCTCGACCCTGAAAGAAAAGGGATTCATATTGGTTTCTGGACTCTGACAACACCAAAAAGCTTTGTGACACGAGCTAGTGTCCCCTACGAGCAGATAGAAATAAAAGCACTAACCCCTTAAAACCCTGAGTCTGTCGCCTTCTTCCAATATCCTTTCGACTCGGGATAAAGAACCCGCTACAGTGGTGTCAGAAGTGGGATATTGGAATTGGCGACAAGGGCTTCCAGAAAATGGAGGAACAGTGTAGCATGTCTGATATGATGCAACAGTTGGCCTCAGGACAGAGACACCTACAATTGGTGTGGGAAGAGCAACAAAAAGAGGCTAAGTTGGAAAGAGAGACACTACAAAACGCACTCAAAAGCCAGGCTACTATAATGGCCAACAACCAGTTGGTTCATGAAACCGCCATTAAAAATCTCACTGATACAATAGCCGCTACTCGTGTGCACCCAAATGTGCCTAGTTCAGTCCTACAACGATATCAAGAAGGTGAAGACCCCGATGCCTTTTTCACCAATTTTGAACGAGTTGCTACTTCCGCTACCTGGCCACCGGAGCGCTGGGGCCAATATATCGCCCCCTTATTAACGGGAACACTCCAAGCCGCTTATCAGGCGGTAAACCCCGGCGGAACAACCCCATATAAGGATATTAAAAAGAGCATCTTGGAACGGGTGGGATTTGACTCTGAACATTATCGTGTCCGATTTAGAAAGGCTAAATGGGGACCCTCCGAAAATCCCCGGGCTCTATACTTTAGGATTAAAGATCTGGGTCTCAAATGGTTGGGCCCCATAGGGACTAATCGGGAAGACATTATTGAGATTGTGCTCTTAGAACAATACCTAGACGCTCTACCGCCTTCTACGCGTAACTGGATCATGCAACATCCAAACCCGGATACCAATACCACCATCGAGCTAGCCTGTGCTTTTCATCGCTCCCTCGAATTCAAAGTCACAACCCCTCGATCCACGCCTAGTCCCCTACGTCAAGGTTCTGGGATATCTTCATCAGGGAGCCGAAGAATCAATGAAGAAATAGGGAAACCACGGGGTCTTGAAAGGCCATACATACAACAACCTCAGTGTTTTAGCTGCGGAGAATGGGGTCACATCGCTCGCGGTTGTCCCCTGAAAACAGAGAAACCGGAACCCATGGAAATAGGGGTCACGAGGGGAAGGGTCTTTTACACTGGGAGAAGGGCAACCCCTTACAAAAAGACACTGCTTATCAATGGGAAACCCACGGTGGCCCTTATTGACTCAGGGTGTAGCCAGTCAGTAGTCAGGGCTGATTTGATTAATAAGAGTCTCCACACGTCAGGGCTTACGGTATCAATCTGCTGTATTCACGGAGAAACCAGAGAATACCCCCTGATCTGGACAACCCTCATCTGGGAAGGAAAAGAAAACCCCATAAGGGTGGGGTTAGTAGAACAGCTGGTTGAAGAGGCCATTATAGGGACTGACTTTTCGGAGTTTTCCAAACTCTTGGAGAGTGTTCGCCCGGCCGAAGAACCGAATACCTGGTGGAAAGATGCTCCTTTTTCCACCAGTCCTCTGTCACCTCCGACGGTGCGACCCAAACTCTCCCGGAAGGAAAAAAGAAGGATCAAGAAAACCTACAACTCGGACAACCCCAGTCTCGCGAGGGTAATTACAGAGGTTTTTGCCCTTACTACTCTTCCCCCCTTCCGGACCTCTCAAAGAGAAGACCCCAGTCTAATCCACGCCTGGGGAAGCGCACGACCACGGACCCCACAAGACAAGGGTCCCTCGTTCACTGTAATTAAGGATCTATTATATCGAGTCACTAATCAGAACCAAGAAGAAAAAAAACAGTTGATAGTTCCCGAGCCTTACAGACAACAAGTCCTACACTTAGCGCACAGCCAGCCAGCGGGTGGCCATTATGGAAGGGAGAAGACAGAAGAATATTTGTTGAGGAAGTTTTATTGGCCGGGGTTTTTTTCACAGATTAGGAGGTTCTGTCAACAATGTCCAAAATGCCAATTGATTGATCCAGGTTCACGGAGGAAGGCCCCCTTGCAACCTCTTCCCATCATTGATGTTCCCTTCTCCAGAATAGGGATGGACCTGGTTGGCCCCCTTTTACCCTCATCCAGAGGTTATCGTTATATATTGGTATTAGTGGACTACGCCACTAGATATCCTGAGGCTATTCCCCTCTCTAGTATTAGCACTAAGAGTGTCGCCCACGCCATGATTGGGTTCTTTTCCCGAATCGGGTTTCCTCGGGAGATCTTAACAGATCAAGGCACCCAATTCATGTCCAACTTGATGACACAAATATGTCAATTATTAGGGATTAGACAATTGCGGACGTCGGTCTATCATCCACAAACCGATGGTTTGGTGGAGAGATATAACCGCACCCTAAAGACACTACTAAAAAAATCCATCTCAGAGACAGGTAAGGACTGGGATAGAAAACTTCCCTTAGTCTTATACGCAATCAGGACCCACGAACAAGCATCTACAGGCCATAGTCCTTTTGAGTTGTTATTTGGGCGACAACCCAGGACCCTACTAGACATGGCCGCGGAAATGTGGGAAGAGGAAGAAGGAGAAAAGACCCTTCTAAACTATACCCGAGACTTAAAAACTCACCTACATACAGTATGGGAAAGCGTTAGGGAACACATGGAAAGGGCCCAGGACAAACAGAAAAGGAATTATGATCAGAATACCCAATTAAGGACTTTTGCCATAGGGGATAAAGTATTAATCCTTCTCCCCAGTTCAGACAACAAATTGTTAGCAAAATGGCAGGGACCATATCTTATAACAGGCATAGTAACACCCGTAACCTACAAAATTCAGCTCAACGATAATCCTAATAGATCACAGATCTTCCACGTTAATTTGTTAAAACGATGGGAAGAACCTCCAGCCGAACAAAGGCCAGGATGTCTAGTTAACACTGTTAAGGAGTTGGAGATAGGATGGTGTCCCACTGATCCGCCTGGCGAAAGGGAAATTCCTGTCATAAATACAGACCTCTCTTTTCACCAAAATAGACAGTTAGACAAACTCCTCTATAACCATATCCCGGTGTTCTCATCGATGCCCGGTAGGACCCGATTGGTACACCATCAAATCATCACCCCCCCAGGGAAAACAGTACGGTTAAGGCCTTATCGTATCCCTGAAGCTCGGAAAATCCTCGTAGAAAACGAAATAAAAAAAATGTTAGACCTAGACATCATAGAGCCTTCCCAGAGCCCCTGGTGTTCACCAGTGGTATTGGTACCCAAGCCTGACGGGTCCATACGCTTTTGTATTGACTTTAGACAAGTCAATTCCATATCCCAGTTTGACACATATCCTCTCCCAAGGATAGACGAATTATTGGAAAGGTTAGGAAAAGCCAAATACATGTCCACCCTCGACTTAACAAAAGGGTATTGGCAGATTCCGTTGGCCCCCGGTGATAGGGGAAAAACGGCTTTCGCTACTCCCTCAGGGTTATATCACTTTAAGGTACTTCCTTTTGGGTTACACGGCGCTCCTGCAACCTTCCAACGTCTCATTGACACCATATTGCGACCTCATAACAGATACGCGGCAGCCTATCTGGATGACATCGTTATCTTCAGTGAGACCTGGGAAGATCATTTGATCCACCTCGACAGAATCTTCTCGGCTTTAAGGAAGGCTGGACTAACGGCCAATCCCGCCAAGAGCCGACTAGTTTTTAACGAGATCTCCTACCTGGGATATCACATTGGTAAAGGCATACTACGTCCACAAATGAATAAAATCGAAGCCATCCTACACACTAAGGCTCCCACCACGAAGAAGGAGGTTCGTTCCTTTTTAGGGTTAGTGGGGTACTACCGAAGGTTTATTCCTCACTACTCCAGTTTGGCGGCCCCCTTGACAGACCTATTAAGGAAAGGGCAACCAAACAACATCACGATCCTAAACCCGATCCAACTACGTAGTTACCGTACTTTACAAAGGTGTCTCACCACTCAACCGATTTTACGGTGCCCTGAGTTTGATAGTCCCTTTCATCTCCAAACAGATGCCTCCGACGTTGGAGTAGGTGCCGTCCTTTTTCAAAAAGACGAAGACGGAATTAGCCACCCCGTTGTCTTCATTAGTCGTAAGTTACTTCCCAGAGAACAAAGGTATCCCATTATAGAGCGGGAGTGTCTTGCCATTAAATGGGCGATCGAAAGCCTCCAATATTACCTCTTGGGACGGCCGTTCCTGTTATATACAGATCATGCACCCCTTACCTGGCTCTCAAGGTATAAGGATACCAATAATCGGATATTAAGATGGTTCATAGAACTCCAACCTTTCTCCTTCCAGGTTTGCCATCTCCCTGGTGACCTTATGGGTCAGGCTGACTATTTATCCCGGTTCCCGGGTTTTGCGGGGCTCGAACAGCCCCCCGCATGTGAGGGGATGTGTAGCCGGGCGCCTCCGGACGCCGCGGCTTCAGGAGAGAAGACGACCGCCGACGGATACCCCGGGGGCATCCGAGGAACTCCTGACGTGATGACGTCTAACATCATCCGTCAGGAAGAAATACGGAAAGAAGAAGATGGACAAAGAACGAGAAGAGGAGAAGAGAGAGACGCCGACACCACGAGGAGCACCTCCGGACACAGCAACCCCCTGCATCCGGAGGATAACCCTGCCGCGAGAGGAGGAGGACGCGCGAAGAACGGAACACCCAGGGCGCCTCCCGCCCCTGTAGAAGACAAGCCGGGAGACTGTCTACAAGCCGGCCGCGTCCCTGGAGGGGCGTGGCCCGACCAGGTACGAGCATACCAAGGGTGGAATTGGGGTTACAGGTGGCTGACTGGGCGGAAGGACACCAAGGAGAGGGAGTTAAGGTCCTGCAAAGAGGGGGAGGTGGTATAAATGGGAACCCAGACCCTGCCTATAACTACAACCACGACCTAACCCAGAAATAGCAAGAAAAGCTAAGAGAAAAGGGGTCACCAAGAGGACACTATAAGGAATTAGGAGACATAGCTTCACCTATCCCCCCCCCACTACCTCGTCCCTCACTCCCTACTAACCATAAAGGAAACAGGAGATAAATTATATTCCCCACTTACCTGTGCCTTGTTTTTCTTTCTTCTTTATTTTGGGGAATCCGGTCCCACTGAGCCTCGGGGAAACAAGGTCCCCCTCCACATCGGAACACGCCATTCCCGGAACTCTCGACCCTGAAAGAAAAGGGATTCATATTGGTTTCTGGACTCTGACAACACCAAAAAGCTTTGTGACACGAGCTAGTGTCCCCTACGAGCAGATAGAAATAAAAGCACTAACCCCTTAAAACCCTGAGTCTGTCGCCTTCTTCCAATATCCTTTCGACTCGGGATAAAGAACCCGCTACAGTGGGTGATGTGGGTGTGTGTTTTATATTGTGTTGGGTGTGTGGGAGTGGTGTGTGTATGTGTATCAGGTGTGTGTTTTTCGATTTCTCCAATGTGGATGTGTTTTGTAAATGTGTGTGTATTTTGAGCGCGGCGGTGTGTACGGCCAATGGAATACCGCGGTTGAAAGACCGGCGCGTGAATTCGTGTGTCGTGATAGTGTGGGCGTATTTCTGTTGGCGTGACGTTGGAGGTTTGGTCATCGCCAGTTTCTCGCTGCCCTTTGGGGTGGCGGACTTTTGTGGATGTCTGTATTTTGGCGGTTTGCCTGTTGTGGGTCAGAATGACCGTGGTGGTTTACCGCGGCCACTGCGGTATGTTGGCGGTCTTCTGACAGCGGTAAGTGGCTTTTACCGCCAAGGTTGGAATGACCACCTATATGTATATAGAGATGTACAGAACATCAATGGGCAGTACATTTGCGTCAAATCTAACTAATCTGTACATGTACGTATTCAGCATCCACAAATAAGTTCTGTAAAAGAGTACAGCTTCCTTATCAATAAAAAATGTCATACTTTTGTTTTTAATTTAAAAACAGCCAATTAGATTAAACTAATGTACAGTATATTATTGTGGAAAATGCATGTAAGGTGACTGTATTTAAAAGTGTTATGTGTGCCGACTCCAAAGCCAGCAATACCAGGTAGGCAAAATTGGAGAGACCTTAGTCAATGTGAGTGGCCCCCCATCCCTACCCTTGCCATGTGGCACATCCTGTCATCCGTCGTCTGATGCATGCCTCATTCGCTCCCCTCCCCACCATCTTTCATCCACCCGACTCAACACAGGTATTGCCCCCAAAGCAGGGTCCCAGTGTACTTACCTGTTGGTCTGGAGAGTAGCGCATACTGGGGGAGGACCCCATCCACGAGTTTCTCCAATTCCTGAGCAGTGAAGGCAGGGGCCCTTTCCCCAGTCGCATGAGCCATTGTCTCTTTCAGACCGAGGTCACAGCAGCACTTGCAGTGTAGGTCATCTCCTGTCGAAGATCAGGTATCGAGTGATTAAGCCGATAGAAAATGGCGGTCACGCCCGCGGCGGTGCATACCGCGGCAGTGCGTACCGCGACCGCCGGCGCACATCGTCATTGGCTCCTGAGACCCATAGGGTTCAATGTTACCCAATGCTGCTTTACGCCGCAGTCTTCGACCGCCTACCGCCACGGTGTACTACGCCAGCGCATTGACCTCACATCCCATTGTCGCACTTCACAGGTCAGGCAGCCGCCATTTCAAGGGCCCACATGGCTTACTTTTAACTGCGTCATACATATCTAGGCCTTGCATCAACACTCCTACAAACCATTCAATGCATTGGGAATTGTGTTTGGTGCAAACTGTGGTAACGTACCTGTGGGCTGATTGACTCTGTGCTCGCTGTTGTCCTACATAGGCACCGTCCGCTGGGACATGCGAGGAGATGGAGGAATCTTCCTGTGTACAGACCGCTGGTGGACCTGTCGACAATGGAGGTAAGACATGTCATACTGACATACAGGCTTGACCGAGCCACTATTCAGGGACCGTGTGCCCAGCTGGAGCCAGACCTGATGTCACCCATCCGCCAACCCACAGGGATCCCACCTGTAGTGCAGGTGCTGTCAGTACTCCATTTCTTTGCAAGTGGGTCATTTCAAACAACAGTGGCCATATCATCAGGGATGTCCCAGCCTATGTTTTCCAAGGTGTTGTCCAGAGTGTTGTCTGCCCTTCTGAAATACATGCGGAGCTACATTGTTTTCCCTGAGGTGGAGGATTTGCCTACAGTGAAAGGTGATTTCTATGCCCTTGGACATATACCCAACATCATAGGTGCCATTGATGGGACCCATGTGGCTTTAGTAACCCCCAGCAGGAGTGAACAAGTGTACAGAAACAGAAAGAGTTATCATTCTATGAATGTACAGATGGTGTGTTTGGCAGTACATCTCCCATGTTAATGCCAAGTTCCCTGGCTCAGTGCATGACGCCTACATCATGCGGAATAGCAGCATCCCTTACGTGATGGGTCAACTCCAGAGGCACCGTGTGTGGCTAATAGGTGACTCTGGTTACCCCAACCTGTCCTGGCTACTGACCCCAGTGAGGAATCCACGGACAAGGGCAGAGGAACGGTACAATGAGGCCCATTGGCGAACTAGGAGGGTGATTGAGCGGACCTTCGGCCTTCTGAAGGCCTGGTTCCGCTGCCTCCATATGACAGGTGGATCCCTATTGTACTCACCAAAGAAGGTGTGCCAGATCATCATGGCCTGCTGTATGCTTCACAACCTGGCTTTGCGACGCCAGGTGCCTTTTCTGCAGGAGGATGGTCCAGATGGTGGTGTTGTAGCAGCTGTGGAGCCTGTGGAGAGTGAAGAAGAGGAAGCCGAAGAGGACGACATAGACAACAGGAACACAGTAATACAGCAGTATTTTAAATGACACACAGGTAAGAGTCCAACCCGTCATATTACATATACTTAACCCCTACTACCTCTCTACTGTCTGACCTTTTCCCCCAGTGTATGGTAACTGAGTTGTGACTTTCCCTTCCAATTTCAGAGATGTGGCCCCCAGTGTGTGATATCTGCTTTGTTTCCCCATGGACTACAGCTGTGTGACAGTGGTATGTTGGCATCACAATGTAAATATGCATTTTCGGACGGTAATGTCTAATACATTAGTACAAAATCACAGCCAGACTCCTGATTGTTTTGTGCAATAACTGTGTTTATTTCAGTGCTCTATATTGGTGGGTGATTGCAAATCGGTGAGGGGTGATGGTGGAGGATTGTCCATGGCAGGGTCCAGACTATTAGTCTCATAGGTGCAATGTCCAAATGCCTGTGGAAAGTGGAGCATGGGCAGTATAAGAATGGACAGGGTGTCAATGTGGGACAGTGGGATGACAATCAGGGAGGTATCCTTTCCTGGCGGGGGTCTTGGCATCTTACTCTGTCTTCTTCCTGGATCTCAGGGCCCGCTTGCGGGGTGGTTCTCCTTCTGCAGGGGGTGGGGTGCTGGTGGCCTGTTGGTCCTGTGGTGGGGCCTCCTGTCCACTAGCGCCGGCGGAGGTGGTAGCCAGTTCTTGGACCATGCTAGTGTCAGGGGCCCTTTGTCCTGCCACAGTGTCCCGCAATGTGGTGACTACCTGATTCAGAGCCCCTACAATGGTGGCCAGGGCGGAACTGATGTTTCGTAGTTCCTCCCTGAACCCCAAATACTGTTCCTCCTGCATGCGCTGGGTCTCCTGAAACCTGGCCAGGACCGTCGCCATTGTCTCCTGGGAGTGGTGGTATGCTCCCATGATGGAGGAGAGGGCCTCGTGGAGAGTGGGTTCCCTGGGCCTGTCCCCCCCTGTCGCACAGCAGCCCTCCCAGTTCCCCTATTTCCCTGGGCCTCTGTCCCCTGGACCGTGTGCCCACTACCACTGCCCCCAGGTCCCTGTTGTTGTTGGGGTGGTGGGTTAACCTGGGTGCCCTGTAGTGGTGGACACACCGCTGATTGACGTGTCCTGGGGACTGAGGGATGGACCCGCTGGTTGGGTGCTGTGCTGGTGTTGGCAGAGGGGGGAAGGTCTGCTATGGGCTGTGGCTGTCTGAGGGGAACCGACTGTCCCGAGGTCCCCGATGGGCCGGGCTGGTCATCTATATCCAGGTCGACAGAGGTGCTGTCCTCACTGTGGGCCTCTTCTGGGGGTGGAGTGGACATTTGTGGTCCCTCCTGCGCGGTGACGTGGCGTTCGGGTCCTGCAGGGGTATAAAAGTATGGTTATTGCATTTGTGTGTGCCATAGCGTGTAATGGGTGGGTGCCCTTGTACCCCAGTGCTGGCATTCCCGTGTGGGGGCTTTTGTGACGGTGATTTGGTGGGGGATGGGTATGTGCAGTGGGCATGCTTTGATGATGGGTGTCCATGCTTTGTGGTCGCATGCAGGGCTTGGGGTTGGGATGGGTGGGCTGTGATGTGGAGACATTTGCAAGGAGCAGGATGTGATGGGGGTGAGGGTGAGGGTGGGGGTATGAGTTGGCATGCTGGTGGGGTGGGGGGGATGAAGTAGTGATGATTTGACTTACCAGAGTCCATTCCTCCAGATACTCCTGCAAGGCCCTCAGGATGCAGGATCGCCAAGACTTGTTCCTCCCATGTTGTAAATTCTGGGGAGGAGGTGGGGGTCCGCCGCCAGTCTGCTGCACCGCGATGTTGTGCCTGGATACCATTGAACGCACCTTCCCCTGTAGGTCGTTCCACAGCTTCCTGATGTCGTCCCTATTTCTTGGGTGCTGTCCCACAGCGTTGACCCTATCGACTATTCTGCTCCATAGCTCCATCTTCCTGGCAATGGTGGTGTGCTGCACCTGTGTCCCGAAGAACTGTGGCTCTACCCGTACAATTTCCTCCACCATGACCCTGAGTTCATCCTCGGAGAACCTGGGGTGTCTTTGCGGTGCCATGGGGTGGTGTGGGTGATGTGTGGGGTGGATTGTGTGGTGATGTGTATTGGTGTGTTGTGTGAAGTGAGTGGAAATATTGCTGGGTGAAAGTAAAATGCGCGTCTGGGTGCTCAGTTCTCTTTTTCTCAGTGCGTGGTCCCGATTCTGTAGAAGTGGGTGTTTGTGGGTGTAGCCGGGCGCCTCCGGACGCCGCGGCTTCAGGAGAGAAGACGACCGCCGACGGATACCCCGGGGGCATCCGAGGAACTCCTGACGTGATGACGTCTAACGTCATCCGTCAGGAAGAAATACGGAAAGAAGAAGATGGACAAAGAACGAGAAGAGGAGAAGAGAGAGACGCCGACACCACGAGGAGCACCTCCGGACACAGCAACCCCCTGCATCCGGAGGATAACCCTGCCGCGAGAGGAGGAGGACGCGCGAAGAACGGAATACCCAGGGCGCCTCCCGCCCCTGTAGAAGACAAGCCGGGAGACTGTCTACAAGCCGGCCGCGTCCCTGGAGGGGCGTGGCCCGACCAGGTACGAGCGTACCAAGGGTGGAATTGGGGTTACGGGTGGCTGACTGGGCGGAAGGACACCAAGGAGAGGGAGTTAAGGTCCTGCAAAGAGGGGGAGGTGGTATAAATGGGAACCCAGACCCTGCCTATAACTACAACCACGACCTAACCCAGAAATAGCAAGAAAAGCTAAGAGAAAAGGGGTCACCAAGAGGACACTATAAGGAATTAGGAGACATAGCTTCACCTATCCCCCCCCCACTACCTCGTCCCTCACTCCCTACTAACCATAAAGGAAACAGGAGATAAATTATATTCCCCACTTACCTGTGCCTTGTTTTTCTTTCTTCTTTATTTTGGGGAATCCGGTCCCACTGAGCCTCGGGGAAACAAGGTCCCCCTCCACATCGGAACACGCCATTCCCGGAACTCTCGACCCTGAAAGAAAAGGGATTCATATTGGTTTCTGGACTCTGACAACACCAAAAAGCTTTGTGACACGAGCTAGTGTCCCCTACGAGCAGATAGAAATAAAAGCACTAACCCCTTAAAAACCTGAGTCTGTCGCCTTCTTCCAATATCCTTTCGACTCGGGATAAAGAACCCGCTACAGTGGTGTCAGAAGTGGGATATTGGAATTGGCGACAAGGGCTTCCAGAAAATGGAGGAACAGTGTAGCATGTCTGATATGATGCAACAGTTGGCCTCAGGACAGAGACACCTACAATTGGTGTGGGAAGAGCAACAAAAAGAGGCTAAGTTGGAAAGAGAGACACTACAAAACGCACTCAAAAGCCAGGCTACTATAATGGCCAACAACCAGTTGGTTCATGAAACCGCCATTAAAAATCTCACTGATACAATAGCCGCTACTCGTGTGCACCCAAATGTGCCTAGTTCAGTCCTACAACGATATCAAGAAGGTGAAGACCCCGATGCCTTTTTCACCAATTTTGAACGAGTTGCTACTTCCGCTACCTGGCCACCGGAGCGCTGGGGCCAATATATCGCCCCCTTATTAACGGGAACACTCCAAGCCGCTTATCAGGCGGTAAACCCCGGCGGAACAACCCCATATAAGGATATTAAAAAGAGCATCTTGGAACGGGTGGGATTTGACTCTGAACATTATCGTGTCCGATTTAGAAAGGCTAAATGGGGACCCTCCGAAAATCCCCGGGCTCTATACTTTAGGATTAAAGATCTGGGTCTCAAATGGTTGGGCCCCATAGGGACTAATCGGGAAGACATTATTGAGATTGTGCTCTTAGAACAATACCTAGACGCTCTACCGCCTTCTACGCGTAACTGGATCATGCAACATCCAAACCCGGATACCAATACCACCATCGAGCTAGCCTGTGCTTTTCATCGCTCCCTCGAATTCAAAGTCACAACCCCTCGATCCACGCCTAGTCCCCTACGTCAAGGTTCTGGGATATCTTCATCAGGGAGCCGAAGAATCAATGAAGAAATAGGGAAACCACGGGGTCTTGAAAGGCCATACATACAACAACCTCAGTGTTTTAGCTGCGGAGAATGGGGTCACATCGCTCGCGGTTGTCCCCTGAAAACAGAGAAACCGGAACCCATGGAAATAGGGGTCACGAGGGGAAGGGTCTTTTACACTGGGAGAAGGGCAACCCCTTACAAAAAGACACTGCTTATCAATGGGAAACCCACGGTGGCCCTTATTGACTCAGGGTGTAGCCAGTCAGTAGTCAGGGCTGATTTGATTAATAAGAGTCTCCACACGTCAGGGCTTACGGTATCAATCTGCTGTATTCACGGAGAAACCAGAGAATACCCCCTGATCTGGACAACCCTCATCTGGGAAGGAAAAGAAAACCCCATAAGGGTGGGGTTAGTAGAACAGCTGGTTGAAGAGGCCATTATAGGGACTGACTTTTCGGAGTTTTCCAAACTCTTGGAGAGTGTTCGCCCGGCCGAAGAACCGAATACCTGGTGGAAAGATGCTCCTTTTTCCACCAGTCCTCTGTCACCTCCGACGGTGCGACCCAAACTCTCCCGGAAGGAAAAAAGAAGGATCAAGAAAACCTACAACTCGGACAACCCCAGTCTCGCGAGGGTAATTACAGAGGTTTTTGCCCTTACTACTCTTCCCCCCTTCCGGACCTCTCAAAGAGAAGACCCCAGTCTAATCCACGCCTGGGGAAGCGCACGACCACGGACCCCACAAGACAAGGGTCCCTCGTTCACTGTAATTAAGGATCTATTATATCGAGTCACTAATCAGAACCAAGAAGAAAAAAAACAGTTGATAGTTCCCGAGCCTTACAGACAACAAGTCCTACACTTAGCGCACAGCCAGCCAGCGGGTGGCCATTATGGAAGGGAGAAGACAGAAGAATATTTGTTGAGGAAGTTTTATTGGCCGGGGTTTTTTTCACAGATTAGGAGGTTCTGTCAACAATGTCCAAAATGCCAATTGATTGATCCAGGTTCACGGAGGAAGGCCCCCTTGCAACCTCTTCCCATCATTGATGTTCCCTTCTCCAGAATAGGGATGGACCTGGTTGGCCCCCTTTTACCCTCATCCAGAGGTTATCGTTATATATTGGTATTAGTGGACTACGCCACTAGATATCCTGAGGCTATTCCCCTCTCTAGTATTAGCACTAAGAGTGTCGCCCACGCCATGATTGGGTTCTTTTCCCGAATCGGGTTTCCTCGGGAGATCTTAACAGATCAAGGCACCCAATTCATGTCCAACTTGATGACACAAATATGTCAATTATTAGGGATTAGACAATTGCGGACGTCGGTCTATCATCCACAAACCGATGGTTTGGTGGAGAGATATAACCGCACCCTAAAGACACTACTAAAAAAATCCATCTCAGAGACAGGTAAGGACTGGGATAGAAAACTTCCCTTAGTCTTATACGCAATCAGGACCCACGAACAAGCATCTACAGGCCATAGTCCTTTTGAGTTGTTATTTGGGCGACAACCCAGGACCCTACTAGACATGGCCGCGGAAATGTGGGAAGAGGAAGAAGGAGAAAAGACCCTTCTAAACTATACCCGAGACTTAAAAACTCACCTACATACAGTATGGGAAAGCGTTAGGGAACACATGGAAAGGGCCCAGGACAAACAGAAAAGGAATTATGATCAGAATACCCAATTAAGGTCTTTTGCCATAGGGGATAAAGTATTAATCCTTCTCCCCAGTTCAGACAACAAATTGTTAGCAAAATGGCAGGGACCATATCTTATAACAGGCATAGTAACACCCGTAACCTACAAAATTCAGCTCAACGATAATCCTAATAGATCACAGATCTTCCACGTTAATTTGTTAAAACGATGGGAAGAACCTCCAGCCGAACAAAGGCCAGGATGTCTAGTTAACACTGTTAAGGAGTTGGAGATAGGATGGTGTCCCACTGATCCGCCTGGCGAAAGGGAAATTCCTGTCATAAATACAGACCTCTCTTTTCACCAAAATAGACAGTTAGACAAACTCCTCTATAACCATATCCCGGTGTTCTCATCGATGCCCGGTAGGACCCGATTGGTACACCATCAAATCATCACCCCCCCAGGGAAAACAGTACGGTTAAGGCCTTATCGTATCCCTGAAGCTCGGAAAATCCTCGTAGAAAACGAAATAAAAAAAATGTTAGACCTAGACATCATAGAGCCTTCCCAGAGCCCCTGGTGTTCACCAGTGGTATTGGTACCCAAGCCTGACGGGTCCATACGCTTTTGTATTGACTTTAGACAAGTCAATTCCATATCCCAGTTTGACACATATCCTCTCCCAAGGATAGACGAATTATTGGAAAGGTTAGGAAAAGCCAAATACATGTCCACCCTCGACTTAACAAAAGGGTATTGGCAGATTCCGTTGGCCCCCGGTGATAGGGGAAAAACGGCTTTCGCTACTCCCTCAGGGTTATATCACTTTAAGGTACTTCCTTTTGGGTTACACGGCGCTCCTGCAACCTTCCAACGTCTCATTGACACCATATTGCGACCTCATAACAGATACGCGGCAGCCTATCTGGATGACATCGTTATCTTCAGTGAGACCTGGGAAGATCATTTGATCCACCTCGACAGAATCTTCTCGGCTTTAAGGAAGGCTGGACTAACGGCCAATCCCGCCAAGAGCCGACTAGTTTTTAACGAGATCTCCTACCTGGGATATCACATTGGTAAAGGCATACTACGTCCACAAATGAATAAAATCGAAGCCATCCTACACACTAAGGCTCCCACCACGAAGAAGGAGGTTCGTTCCTTTTTAGGGTTAGTGGGGTACTACCGAAGGTTTATTCCTCACTACTCCAGTTTGGCGGCCCCCTTGACAGACCTATTAAGGAAAGGGCAACCAAACAACATCACGATCCTAAACCCGATCCAACTACGTAGTTACCGTACTTTACAAAGGTGTCTCACCACTCAACCGATTTTACGGTGCCCTGAGTTTGATAGTCCCTTTCATCTCCAAACAGATGCCTCCGACGTTGGAGTAGGTGCCGTCCTTTTTCAAAAAGACGAAGACGGAATTAGCCACCCCGTTGTCTTCATTAGTCGTAAGTTACTTCCCAGAGAACAAAGGTATCCCATTATAGAGCGGGAGTGTCTTGCCATTAAATGGGCGATCGAAAGCCTCCAATATTACCTCTTGGGACGGCCGTTCCTGTTATATACAGATCATGCACCCCTTACCTGGCTCTCAAGGTATAAGGATACCAATAATCGGATATTAAGATGGTTCATAGAACTCCAACCTTTCTCCTTCCAGGTTTGCCATCTCCCTGGTGACCTTATGGGTCAGGCTGACTATTTATCCCGGTTCCCGGGTTTTGCGGGGCTCGAACAGCCCCCCGCATGTGAGGGGATGTGTAGCCGGGCGCCTCCGGACGCCGCGGCTTCAGGAGAGAAGACGACCGCCGACGGATACCCCGGGGGCATCCGAGGAACTCCTGACGTGATGACGTCTAACGTCATCCGTCAGGAAGAAATACGGAAAGAAGAAGATGGACAAAGAACGAGAAGAGGAGAAGAGAGAGACGCCGACACCACGAGGAGCACCTCCGGACACAGCAACCCCCTGCATCCGGAGGATAACCCTGCCGCGAGAGGAGGAGGACGCGCGAAGAACGGAACACCCAGGGCGCCTCCCGCCCCTGTAGAAGACAAGCCGGGAGACTGTCTACAAGCCGGCCGCGTCCCTGGAGGAGCGTGGCCCGACCAGGTACGAGCGTACCAAGGGTGGAATTGGGGTTACAGGTGGCTGACTGGGCGGAAGGACACCAAGGAGAGGGAGTTAAGGTCCTGCAAAGAGGGGGAGGTGGTATAAATGGGAACCCAGACCCTGCCTATAACTACAACCACGACCTAACCCAGAAATAGCAAGGAAAGCTAAGAGAAAAGGGGTCACCAAGAGGACACTATAAGGAATTAGGAGACATAGCTTCACCTATCCCCCCCCCACTACCTCGTCCCTCACTCCCTACTAACCATAAAGGAAACAGGAGATAAATTATATTCCCCACTTACCTGTGCCTTGTTTTTCTTTCTTCTTTATTTTGGGGAATCCGGTCCCACTGAGCCTCGGGGAAACAAGGTCCCCCTCCACATCGGAACACGCCATTCCCGGAACTCTCGACCCTGAAAGAAAAGGGATTCATATTGGTTTCTGGACTCTGACAACACCAAAAAGCTTTGTGACACGAGCTAGTGTCCCCTACGAGCAGATAGAAATAAAAGCACTAACCCCTTAAAACCCTGAGTCTGTCGCCTTCTTCCAATATCCTTTCGACTCGGGATAAAGAACCCGCTACAGTGGGTGATGTGGGTGTGTGTTTTATATTGTGTTGGGTGTGTGGGAGTGGTGTGTGTATGTGTATCAGGTGTGTGTTTTTCGATTTCTCCAATGTGGATGTGTTTTGTAAATGTGTGTGTATTTTGAGCGCGGCGGTGTGTACGGCCAATGGAATACCGCGGTTGAAAGACCGGCGCGTGAATTCATGTGTCGTGATAGTGTGGGCGTATTTCTGTTGGCGTGACGTTGGAGGTTTGGTCATCGCCAGTTTCTCGCTGCCCTTTGGGGTGGCGGACTTTTGTGGATGTCTGTATTTTGGCGGTTTGCCTGTTGTGGGTCAGAATGACCGTGGTGGTTTACCGCGGCCACTGCGGTATGTTGGCGGTCTTCTGACAGCGGTAAGTGGCTTTTACCGCCAAGGTTGGAATGACCACCTATATGTATATAGAGATGTACAGAACATCAATGGGCAGTACATTTGCGTCAAATCTAACTAATCTGTACATGTACGTATTCAGCATCCACAAATAAGTTCTGTAAAAGAGTACAGCTTCCTTATCAATAAAAAATGTCATACTTTTGTTTTTAATTTAAAAACAGGAGAATTGAAGTGGGAAGGGATTGACAAAGTGTCTTTTTCTGCTTTCTTTAAAATAAGTTTTTCAATTGCATATCTAGTGGCAGGGAGGCCACATCTGAAAATGAAAACATAACCATAATGGAGCAATAGATGAATAGTATCCTTTTTTAAAGTAGTCTAAATACTGAAAAAAAAAAACAATGCGTGGAGATCCAGCTGTATAGAACATGACCAGGACAAGCCTCTTAGTGGGTCTAGTAAACTTGTATCTTTGAATATCACTTGCACCAAGGCTTGCTCAAAGAATTTTAATTATCAGTCACATTTCTATTAAAAATCCCAAAGCATGAGTTTAGACTTAAGAGCCCTCCTCATGCTTCATCTTCAGCGATGTTCTACTGAGGTTTATTGAGTTCCATGAACCCTCAGTTTGCAAACTATAAGAGAGGACATTGTTTTTCCCAAGGTCTCTCCAATTTTGCCTACCTGGTATTGCTGGCTTTGGAGTCGGCACACATAACACTTTTAAATACAGTCACCTTACATGCATTTTCCACAATAATATACTGTACATTAGTTTAATCTAATTGGCTTTTTTAACTTTTAGGAAAGGCCGTGGTAGGTGGCTCAGAAAATGAATAGGGACATGAAAGTTAAATGTCACATGGTGGCTGCAGTGTCTATTTACACATCCCACATACATGAATAAAATGAAGTTTATCTGACTGTGACTAAAATGAATGGCTCCACAGATTACTGCAGTGACATGTGCAAGGAGAAGTACTTTTGCCATATAGTAAAACTTATTTATACTTTAAGTATTTCATCCCTAAAGTGTGGCTTGTAAGGCTACAGTGCTGGGTACCCAACCTCCAAAGGTGGGGCAAACGAAACATAGGGAAAAGTATGTCCCTACAGTGAATGTTTACAAAAAGCACTTTCCATTGAGGAAATAAAACTGGATTTTAACCGTGGAAGCCTAGTTAAACCAATACATCAGTCCATAAATATTATTTGTCACTTAATTTTACAATGTAAATTCAATAGAAGTCGAATTTTAATACCTTTAGTAGAAAAGTAACTTCATAAAACTGTACTTTATACTACCTGAGAGCAAACTGTTTACTGTATACACATCCCTTTGTTGTGGAATTCCCAGATGAGGCTGCCAAAAATGCCACCATTGATTCCTAGAATCACACTAGACATTTTGCGCATGTAAACAGCATGAGCCCCTGTAGCAGGTAAGTAGAAAGTAGAAAAACAATTCTGTCAATGATAGACTAGGAAGCGCCTCTCTCTAGAGACAAAGGGAAAGTGAGTTGTCTAGACTTCTGAATGTGAAGAAAAGTTAGAAAGCATACAGTTTTGGGATTCTGAGAATGTCCGCTGTACATTGAAAAAGGAAGTACTGCAAAACAAGGTAGGAATGCTATATGAAAGAATCATAAATGGGTGTAGACAATTCTCCAGTCTCTGGCTAATGCACAGTATGAGACTGGCACTTGATCAGACATTTTTAAACCTTAAGGAAGTGGTTTCTGCCTGGCTGCTGGCATCTATGATCCTGTT
This sequence comes from Pleurodeles waltl, assembly GCF_031143425.1. NCBI lineage: Eukaryota > Metazoa > Chordata > Amphibia > Caudata > Salamandridae > Pleurodeles > Pleurodeles waltl. Next base: position 1,116,433,135 of record NC_090447.1, read on the forward strand.
GTAAACCAGGTATTGGAAAAGCTCACCAAGGCACAAGTGGTCAGTTTCCTACTACCTGCTTCAGGGTCACCACAATCGGAAGGACTCCTGACTCCAAGAGGGCCCAGTTGACCACTGTATAGCTTTACACTTGACTATGGATGGAAAGAGACCTGGAGACTAGAAGCCTGCCCTTGGAACCTGAGGTCTGCAGGAGTGCTTTGTCCAGCACCAATAATTGATTATGGTGTTGTCATTTTATTACCTCTGGAGGAACCAGAGAAAGTGATAAGGATTCATGAAGGAGGGCAAACTCTTGACAGTCAAGAAAATCCTCAATCAAAGCATTTGACTACAAAGAAAAAGACAAGGCTGAAGCAGGACCTTGTGGCAAAGATACCTCGCTTAATGGAGCTCAGACTGTTTATAGCTTCTAGCCTTGCCCTCCTGGTGGATTTCGAAAACCAAAACACTTGAAGGTAAAATGAGGCACATTGGGCAGAAATTACTGGTAAAGAAGCAACATGGAACAACAAAAATAAATTATGCAAACCCTTACCAGGGGGTTAACCTTAACTCAGTCCAGCCACTGACACCAAATAGGACTTGGAAAAAAAAGAAACATCTTGTAAAAGGCAACAGCTTTGTCATGGTATATCTGAAGAAATTCTCCTGTAAGATGTGATGACTAGGCAGGGATGAAATTTAAATTATGTCAGCATTGTTTATGTAATTTCAGGAATGTTGCTTTATGCTTGTGTCATGAAGTTCCTGAAATTATGCCATTACACAACTTAAATTACAACCTTGGCGGAGGGGATTACTCCATCACAAATGTGACTGATATCCCACCCGCCATATTACAAGTTGCATTATATCCTATGGAACTTGTAATACAGCGTGCAGGATATCTGTCACACTTGTGACGGGATAGACCCCTCTGCCAAGGTGGTAATCAGGCCCTTAGTGTTTATTATGCAACATTTGTGGTAAAAATTGCGATAAACATTCCATTTGCAGTAAAGGTTTACCCAAACACACTGGAACATCAGAAAATGAGTGACTGTTGTTTCCAGTGCTTTTGTTTTTGCATAGTCTTTTAGTACGAAATGTGTCCATGCTCCAAAAATTGACATCAGGATGCAATTTGTAGTAAAATATAGCTCTGAATGATGGTTTTGTATTTTGCATAATTACACATTATTTTGCAGAACTTTGCTGTAATAATGTGAAAGCAAAGTACCTGAATTTTGCACACCCTCAGTGGAGACATGAACATACAGAGCAAATATGCCTGTCAATGGCCTTAGTGTGTTTTCAAGAAAAGGCCCCCAACAGCCACAAACTAAAAACCCTCTGATTAGGTGATATATTTGATGGTAAATTACTTACTTGGTTAAATCTTACTACAAGGCACTTCAACCTGATAAAATAACTAATTTAAAATAGCTTTGGCTATTACAACAGATTTTGGCCCTCATTACAACCCTGGTGTTAAAGTCCACTGACCACCGTGCCGACGGCCGCCAACATACTGTGTCTGCGGCGGAAATCTGCTACGGATATTATGACCCACAGTTAGAAATCCTCCACAATACAGACACCCACAAAAGTCAGCCACACCAAAGTCAGTGATAAATTGGCGGTACCAAAACCCACACCGTTATGCCAACATGAATACGCCAGCACTATCACGACTCACTAATCAACGCAGCAGTCATTCAACCGCGGTAAACCATTGGTGGTACACACTGCTGCGCTCAAAATATACACACACTTACAAAACACAACCACATTGGACAATTTAAAATACACATACCTGATACACATACACACACCACACCCACACACCCAATCCAATAAAAAACACGCACCGACATTACCCACAACCCCTTACAATGAAAATGTTTGAAGAAACAGAGAGACAGAAAAGCAAAGACCACACCAGCATCCAGAGGCACACAACACCATCACTCATACACCATCCACGCACATCACACCACACACCACAACACATCACCCCACACATCACATCACACATCACTCCACACATCACTCACACCACATCATTGCACCTCAAAGACAACCCAGGTTTCCTGAGGAGGAGCTTAGGGTCATGGTGGAGGAAATCATCCGGGTAGAGCCACAGCTATTTGGATCACAGGTGCAGCAGACACCCATTGCTAGAAAGATGGAGCTATGGCAGAGAATTGTCGACAGGGTCAACACAGTAGGACAGCATCCAAAAACACAGGATGACATCAGGAAGAGGTGGAATGATCTATGGGGGAAGGTATGTTCTGTGGTATCCAGACACCAGGTAGCCATACAGAGGACTGGTGGTGGACCCCCACAACTAACAATATGGGAGGAGCAAGTCTTGGCAATAATGCATCCTGAGGGCCTCACAGGAGTTGCAGGATGACTGTACTCTGGTAAGGCAAATCTTTACTAAAATATCCCCTACCCTACCTGCATGCCACCCCAAACACCTACCTCTACCCTCACACCCATCACTCCACCACCTCACATATACCCCACTATCACAACCCACCCACCCCAATACTAAGCCCTGCGGTTACACTAATGCATGGACACCCATCGCAGACCTGCATGGACACCAATCACCAAAGCATGTCCAAGGGAGAGACTCACCCAGGGCACACAATCACCACTCACACAAGAGCCGGAAGGGCTGCTGTGTGACAGGAAGAGGACAGGCCCAGGGAACCGACCCTCCACGAGGCACTCTCAAACATCATGGGAGCATACCACCATTCCCAGGAGACCATGTGCACGGTACTGGCCAAGTTTCAGTAGACCCAGCGGCTGCAGGAAGGACAGTACTGGGGATCAGGGAGGACTTGAAGTCCATTAACACCACCTTGGTCACCATTGCAGGGGTGCTGGCAGACATGGCCAACACCATGAGAGAGACAGTGGCATACCACCGGGCCACTGACACCATCCCAATGATGATCAGCCTTCCACATCCAATAGCGCTAGTCCCGGTGCTCCCGCCAGAGGACCAACAGGCCACCAGCACCCCACCCCCTGCAGAAGGAGAACCACCCCACAAATGGTCCCTGCGATCCAGGCAGAAGACAGAGAACATTGCCAAGACCCCCGCTAGGAAATAAGGATCTCCTGATTGTCACCCTTCTATCCCACTCTGTCACCCTGTCCACCTTTAACAGACATTACTCCACTTCATATGCTCATTGGACAATGCACCTGTGATACCGAGAGACTGGACTCTACCATCACCCCAGCCCCTTCCACATACCCCTATACACATTAGCCCATAAATAAGCACCCTTGAATCACAAACCAATCTGGAGTCAGTCTGTACTTTCACAAAAGTAGAATTACAACTTCTTCCCAAATATCAATGTAAATGTTCAATTGCACATACAAATGCATGACAGTTGTTGGGCAGCATGAAATATAGCAGAAGGCAGAATGAGGTACCAAGATCTGTGAAATGGAAAGCCAAAGTGAACTGTCACTGTCCATACACAGAGGTTAAGAGGCTGACTTATACAATGTCCTACAGTAGTCAGATATGAGATGAGCAGTGCCAGTCTCTTACCTGTGTCTCACTGGAAGTACTGCATGATGATGTTGTTTCTGTTGTCAATATCTTCTTCCTCTGCCTCCTCTTCTCACTGTCCACAGGCTCCACAGCTGTCACAGTACCATCATCAGGCCCATCCTCCTGCAGAAAAGGCATCTGGCATCACAAAGCCAGGTTGTGAAACATGCAGCATGCCACGATTATCTGGCACACCTTCTTCGGTGAGTAGTATAGGGAGCCACCTGTTAGATGATGGCACTGGAATCTGGCCTTCAGGAGGCCAAAAGTCCTCTCAATAATACACCTAGTTCACCCATGTGCCTCAGTATAGCATTCCTCTGCCCTTGTCCTGGCATTACTCACTGGGGTCAGTAGCCATGAGAGGCTGGGGTAACCAGAGTCACCTGCAAATGTTGAGGGAAATCTGTTAGACACACACTAACCCTTAGTGACTACCTCATACCCAGACACCTATTCATACTGTGTGGGGACTTTGGGCTTACCTATTAGCCACACCCTGTGCCTCTGGAGTTGGTCCATCACATAGGGGATGCTGCTATACTTCAAAATGTAAGCATCATCCACAGAGCCAGGATACTTGGCATTCACATGAGAGATGTACTGGTCTGCCAAACACACCATCTGCACATTCATAGAATGGTAGCTTTTTCGATTTCTATACACCTGTTCATTTCTGCGGGGGGGGCAAAAGCCACATGTGTACCATCACTGGCACCAATTATGTTGGGGATATGTCCCAGGGCATAGAAGTCAGCTTACACTGTGGGCAAATCCTCCACCTGGGGGAATATGATGTAGCTGCGCATGTGTTTCAGCAGGGCTGACAACACTCTTGTCAACATGTTAGAAAACATTGGCTGAGACATCCCCGATGCCATGGCCACTGTAGTTTGAAAGGAGCCACTTGCCAGGAAATGGAGCACTGACAGGACCTGCACTAGAGGGGGTATTCCTGTGGGATGGCGGATAGCTGACATCAGGTCTGGCTCCAACTGGGCACTCAGGTCTTGGATTGTTGCACAATCAAGTCTGTAGGTGATAATGATGTGTCTGTCTTCCATTGTCGACAGGTCCACCAGGGGTCTGTACACCGGAGGATGATGCCAGCTCATCATCTGCCCCAGCGGATGTGCCCTATGGAGGAGAATGGAGAGCAGACGGTCATGTACCACATAGGTTGCACTAGTGTTTTTGCTGTAATGTGAGTAAATCCATGTGTGGCGTGCTTTGTCTGTATTTCTGCTAAAATGTGCTGTGACGCAGTTAGGTGCCATGCCATGTGCCCCCATGAAATGGCAGCTGCCTGACCTGTAAGGAGGGACAAGGGGAAATTAGGTAACTGCGCTGGCGTTGTGCAACGTCGCGGTAGGCAGTCAAAGACCGCCGAGCAATTTAGCATTGGTTATCATTGGGCCCTATGGGTTCCAGGTGCCAGTGACGATGTACGTCAGTGGTGACGGTGCTCACCGCCGCGGATGTGACCGCCATTTTCTATCTGTTCACTCACTTGATACCTGACCTTCAACAGGAGAGGACCTACACTGCAAGTGCTGCTGTGACCTCAGTCTGGAAGCGACAATGGCTCATGTGTCTGGGGAAAGGGCCCCTGCCTTTACTGCGGAGGAGCTGGACAGACTGGTGGATGGGGTCCTCCCTCAGTACACGCTACTCTACGGTCCTCCAGACAAACAGGTGAGTACACTGTGAGCATGATGCGTGGGCCATGAATGTATGGCCTGGTGTGGATGGAAGATACATGGGGGGCTGAGACCTGCATGTGAGGATGGTGAGTGTATGTGTGTCAGGGCATGGGTGGGAACTGGTGGGCAATGACTATGACGGTCCAGATGGGAGAGTAATTTCCTTTCATCTTGTACCTTTCCTCTAGGTCAGTGCCCACCAGAAGAAGGGTATTTGACGTGCCATCGCCAAGGAAGTGCGGACCCAGAGGGTCTATCATAGACAGAGCACCCACTGCCGCAAGAGATGGGAGGACCTGCGCTGCTGGAGCAAGAAGACGGCGGAGGCCCAGCTGGGGATGGCCTCCCAACGTAGAAGGGGTGCCCGTCGCACCATGACCCCCCTGATGTTCCGGATCCTGGCGGTAGCATATCCGGAGTTGGATGGGCGCTTGAAGGCTTCACAGCAGCCACAAGGGGGTGAGTACAGTCTCATTCAGCTGCGAGGTGTCTGGGTGGGGTATGTGGGCTGTGGGTTCCCCTAGGCCAGGGCGAACTTGGTATGGTAGGTCCCTTGTTAGGCAGGCTCCGAGGCACTCCAACGCCAATAGTGGTAGTGGGCATCTACAACTAGTCAGGCTTCTGTGGGTTCCAGGTGTCCAGCAAATGGTGTTAGGCATAGTCCCCCATGGGCAGGTGATTTTCCTACTAACTGCTAGTGCATGGCCTAGTGCATAGGGCTACTCCCTGTGTGTTGTGTCCGCCAACAGTAGTGTGTTGCTGGCATTGGCCATGTGTCTCCTCTGTCTTTCCCCCCCTTCTTGTTTTGTCACCCTGTCCTTGTGTGCATTAGCATCATCTGGCGGAGGAGGGGAGGCACCTGAGACGGAGCGAGCTGCATCCCACATGGCCTAGGAGGGTGAATCCACGGAGGGTGAAGGCACCAGTGGGACGGAGGGCGAGGGGATCTCCATGACGGGGACAGGAGGGAACACCAGCGACAGCGACTCCTCCTCCAATGGGAGCTTCCTTGCAGTGGCGGGCACCTCTGTGCCCACTGCAACAACAGGTACAGCCGCCACCCCCTTACCAGCACCGCCCTCCCAGCAGCCCCTCAGCGTGTTTCCTGTGCCCGCTCACCCAGGAGGGTGGGCGTCTCCTTTGCCCCAGGCACCTCAGGCCCTGCCCCAGTCAGCCCTGCTGGCCTCAGTGAAGAGGCTATTGACCTCCTGAGATCCCTCACTGTTGGGCAGTCAACCATTCTGTATGCCATCCAGGGTGTCGAGAGGCATTTGAAACAAACAAATGGATAGCTTGAGGGCATTCATTCTGGCGTGGCGGCCCAACAGAGAGCATTTCAGGCTCTGGCCTCAGCACTGATGGCAGCCATTGTCCTTGTGTCCAGCCTCCCCCCTCCAACTTCCACTACCCAGACCCAATCCCCTCTACCTCAGCCTATCCCAAGCACACCATTAGACCAGCATGCACACACGTCAACACACAAAAGTGGCTCAGGAAAACATAAGCACCACACATCCCACAGGCACTCACACAAGCACCATACCCATGCAGACACACCAACATCCACTGCCTCCACTGTGTCCCCCTCCTCCAGGTCCTCCACCTCCCTCCCAGTCTCGTCTCCACTCACACCTGCATGCACTACATCCTCAGCCACTACCTCCAATACCAGCACACCCATCACTACACACCGCTCATGTAAAATCACAACACCCACTACCATTCACATGTCCCCTTTGTCCTCTCCCAGTGTGTCTGTGAGCCCTCCTCCCAAAGAAAACAAACACAGGCACACACCCACTCAACAGCCATGCACCTCACAACAGCCTCCTACCCATGCACCTTCACCCAAACTCAACAGACGTACACCTCCTACAACTACTACCTCTTCCTCCACTCCCAAATACTCTCCATCTTCCCGTCCCAGTATGTCCAATAACATGTACCTAGCTAACCTGGAGCTCTTCCCTACACCTCCCCCCGTCTTTCTCCTATGGCCAGGATGTCTAGATCCCAGCCCAGCACCTCAGCCACCAAATCCGCATCCGCTGTGGTCCCTGCTACTCCAGTATGGTCAAAGGGGGCACCCGTCAAAGCTGCCAGTGTGCCACCGACAGAAAAGAAGGACCACTCTATTCCACCAACTGCAAAGCTCAAAAGGGACCAGCTTCTAGCAGGGGACAGTCACACCACCCACCCAGCAAGGCCTCGCACAAACACAGAGTGGACAATGCCAAGGTCCCTGCGGCTGTCAAGATGGGGAAGGGCAACAAGCCAAAGGGCACATCACCTCTGGCCACAATTTCACCTGGGGAGGGGCTGGTGACCACCAAATCATCAGGGATGGCAGCCACATGCACCGCAGTCACCACCGTCGCTCCGAGTGCCACCTGCATCACCTCCTCCACCACCACCTGCACTGCTGCTGCCACAACATCAGTCTGCAGCATCCTCCCCAAGGATCAGCCATCCTAGGCTGCCGAAGATGGCATGGTGTCTCCATCCACCCCAACAGTCACTTGCACCACTGCCAGCACTGGCAGCATCTCCGCCACAGCCACTGCCGCCAGCACCCCCATCAGCACTGCCACGTGCACAGCCGATGCCACTTTGTCGGACGTCGGCCCCATCCCCAGTGTGCAGCCGTCAGAGTCTGCAGGTGACGTCCTGGACCCTGGACACGCCACTTGAGACACCACCTCCAGCACTGACACGAACCAGCAATTGGTAGCCTAAGTCGCCGCAGGATGGAGTGTGGGTCTTCCTCCATAGAGTATCCTGCTACCTGTTCTGGGTATATCGCGGGGCTGTGACACCCAGGTGAGACGAAGTCAACATGCCACACCCTAGGTGCAGCATCACTGGGCACAAAGTCCCCTCCAGAACCAGTGGAGAAAAGCATCCACTAACACAGTCCTTGGCAGGATAAAGCACTCTGGGCGCAATGTCCCTTCCAGAACCAGTGGAGAAAAATATCCACTAACACAGTCCTTGGCAGGATGAAGTACTCTGGGCACAAAGCCACCTCCAGAACCTGTGGAACATGTCACTGACTTGGGAGACTATGGCTTTACACTCCCCAGGACCAAGCAGTGGGCAGTGCACACACTTGAGCGACTTGAGAGACTGTGGGGGTCATTCCAACCCTGGCGGTCGGTGTTAAAGCGGCGGCCAACCCGCCAACAGGCAGGCGGTCAAAAAAATGGAATTCTGACCCTGGCGGAAACTGCCAACACAGACCGCCACTTTAACACTCCGACCGCCACGGCGGGACAAACAAACAGCGCGGCGGTGACCGCCAACAGACAGGCGGGAGACAATGTACCGCCCACCCTATCACAACTCACCAATCCGCCACCTTTTCCGGGGCGGGAGCCCCGCCGATAAAAACACGGCGGAAACAGACTACGAACGGGAAAACGCTCACCTCTACACACTCCATGAGGAATCTGGACAGCATGGAACCAGAACTACACATCCTACCAGCTATTGTCTACCTGCTCCTCTACCAGGAGCACGAACGCCGGCGCAGAAGACAACGTTGAGTACTGCACCTATGACACAGGGTAGGGGGGAGGAGAAAAGATTACGGGCACACACATACGCGACACACCCACCCTCACCCACAACTACCTACACATCAATGCAGAGCAACAACTCAGAGTGACACCCCCCAAACCCACCGGAAGAATGCAAAGACAAAATAAAATGATCATTGTTAGAAATTGGGTTTTTGGTTGGCAGTCAGGTTGCCCTCTGTCCAAGCAAGAACCCTCACTCTAGTCAGGGTAAGTCACACACAATCCAAAATCAGCCTGTGCCCACCCTCTGGTAGCTTGGCACGAGCAGTCAGGCTTAACTTAGAAGGCAATGTGTAAAGCATTTGTGCAACAAATCATACAACACCATAGTATAACACCACAAAAATACACCACACAGTGTTTAGAAAAATATATAATATTTATCTGGGTATTTTCAGGTCAAAACGATCAAAGTTGCAATATGAATTTGTAAAGATATCACTGAAAAGTGATATAAAGTGTCTTAAGTCTTTAGAAAGCAAACAAAGTCTCTTTCAAACACAAAGTACCTGGTTTCTGGTCTCCTCAGAGGGCCACAGGAGAAGAGATACGTGGAAAACTGGTGTGTGCGTCGATTTCTCCTCAGCACACACGGACTGGCGTCGTTATTTTCCACGCGGGAAGTCATGCGTCGTTTTCCAGCGCGCGGACAGTCTCTTTCTGTGGATCGCGGGGAGTACCAGATGTCCCGGGTCTGTTCGTGGATTTTCCTGCTTGTTTTCCGGCTGCGCGTCGTTCTGCGGGACTGTGCGTCGAAGTTTCGATCTCACGGCAGGCGTCGCGTCGATTTCTCTTTGGGAGTCGAGCAGCGTTGTCCTTGCGAGGCCGTGCGTCAAAGTTTTGATCTCACGGCAGGCGTCGCGTCGATTTCTCCTGGGAAGTCGGGCGGCGTTGTCCTTGCGAGGCCGTGCGTCAAAGTTTCGGTCGTCCCGATGGCGTCGCGTCGATCAGTGTCGGTGTGCGGCGTTTTTCTTGCCGCGGAACAAGCTGTGCGTCGAAACTTTCGGCGGACGGAGCGTCCAAGTGGAAGAGAGAAGTCTTATGGGTCCTGAGACTTCAGGGAACAGGAGGCAAGCTCTATCCAAGCCCTTGGAGAGCACTTTTACAGCCAGACAAGAGTTCAGCAAGGCAGCAGGCCAACATTAAGGCAGCAGTCCTTTGAAGAAAAGCAGACAGGTGAGTCCTTTGAGCAGCCAGGCAGTTCTTCTTGGCAGGATGTGGTTTCTGGTTCAGGTTTCTTCTCCAGCAAGTGTCTGATGAGGTAGGGCAGAGGCCCTGTTTTATACTAAGTTGTGCCTTTGAAGTGGGGGTGACTTCAAAGAGTGTCTAAGAAATGCACCAAGCCCCCTTTCAGTTCAATCCTGTCTGCCAGAGTCCCAGTAGGGGGTGTGGCAGTCCTTTGTGTGAGGGCAGGCCCTCCACCCTCCCAGCCCAGGAAGACCCATTCAAAATGCAGATGTATGCAAGTGAGGCTGAGTACCCTGTGTTTGGGGTGTGTCTGAGTGAATGCACAAGGAGCTGTCAACTAAACCTAGCCAGACGTGGATTGAAGGGCACAACAAGATTTTAGTGCAAAGAAATGCTCACTTTCTAAAAGTGGCATTTCTAGAATAGTAATATTAAATCCGACTTCACCAGTCAGCAGGACTCTATATTACCATTCTGGCCATACTAAATTTGACCTTCCTGCTCCTTTCAGATCAGCAGCTGCCACTTCAACAGTGTATGAGGGCAGCCCCAATGTTAGCCTATGAAGGGAGCAGGCCTCACAGTAGTGTAAAAACGAATTTAGGAGTTTTACACTACCAGGACATATAACTAAACAGGTACATGTCCTGCCTTTTACCTACACAGCACCCTGCTCTAGGGGTTACGTAGGGCAACCATTAGGGATGACTTATATGTAGAAAAAGGGGAGTTCTAGGCTTGGCAAGTAATTTTAAATGCCAAGTCGAAGTGGCAGTGAAACTGCATGCACAGGCCTTGCAATGGCAGGCCTGAGACAGGGTTAAGGGGCTACTGAAGTGGGTGGCACAACCAGTGCTGCAGGCCCACTAGCAGCATTTAATCTACAGGCCCTAGGCACATATAGTGCACTCTACTAGGGACTTATAAGTAAATTAAATAGCCAATCATGGATAAACCAATCAATAGTACCATTTACACAGAGAGCATATGCACTTTAGCACTGGTTAGCAGTGGTAAAGTGCCCAGAGGTCAAAAGCCAACAACAACAGGTCAGACAAAATAGGAGGAAGGAGGCAAAAAGTTTGGGGATGACCCTGTCAAAAAGCCAGGTCCAACATGACCCCCTACCAGCCTAAAGCCAGGGGAGAACAATCACTATCCTGATGTACTTCCCTGTTTGAGGCGACAGAACAAGGACCCAGGCCCACAACAGCAGGGGTATGCTCCAGTTCTTCGCCTTCCTGACTCCAATTGGATCCCTCTGTCCATACTCTCAGGGCCCACTAAGCCAACCCATGGGGAACCTTTCTCCTTACCTGCGGATCCCATCTGTGCAGCCCCTAACCTTACTTTGCTCACAGATGTATCCCAGGAGCAGGATAGTATCACCATGACCAACACAGTGGTGTTGCCCACTCTACCCCCGGGGTGTGACACTTGTCCTCTCCCCAGGGATAACTCTGTCCACCCGGACAGCAAGCCACAGTGGTTACTGACAGCTGCCAGGGATGAGAGCCAGGCCCCAGGCCTCTCAAAGCTCTCCCACCACTGTGGCTGTGGAGAGTGGGGGGTGGTAGCCCCAGGTGCTGGGCACCCTTTAACCACTCTCCCTTCCACCAGGTCAGGGATGACAGCCTGAACCTGGTCCTCCCCTCTGGGGCTCTGTAACCTCCCTCCTGGAGCGGTACCCCCAGAGTCCAACATGGTCCGGGTGCTTATAGAAGTCGCCCTGTACCATTCCTCCACCAGTGTAGGGCTGTTAACCTGCAACTGGCCCTCCAACCTGGGGTCTGTACCTTCAGGTTGGACTAGGGCCCGGGGTGAGGCTTCCCTCCCCCTGCCCTCCCTTCTGGGGTCCAGCACCCTCCAACTAGGAGTGGCCTCCTCAGAAGACAACATGGTAGGGGCACTGCTATCAGTAGCCCCTCCCTCCAGGTCCGGGGGGACACACTGAACCTGGTCTTCCAGCCCAGGGTCTGTACTCTCAGACTGGATCACTGCCTGGCAAACCAGGACTTTCTGGGAGGCACACCTACCCCCACCAGGTCAGAGTTTAACCTCTGCACCTGACCATTGAACTCAGAGTCACCACCCTGAAGTTGAACAATTGCCTGGCACGCCAGGACTTCCTGGAGGGCACACTGACCCTCCACCAGGTCAGAGTTTAACCTCTGAACTTGGCCATCCAACTCAGAGTCACCACCCTGAAGTTGAACAATTGCCTGGCACGCCAGGACTTCCTGGAGGGCACACTGACCCTCCACCAGTTCAGAGTTTAACCTCTGAACCTGGTTCTCCAACCTAGGGTCACCACCCTGAGGTTGGGCAACTGCCTGGCACACCAGGACTTTCTGGGAGGCACACCTACCTCCCACCAGGTCAGAGGTTAACCTCGGAACCTGGTTCTCCAACCCAGGGTCACCACCCTGAGGTTGAACAATTGCCTGGTACACCAGGACTTCCTGGGGGGCACACCTACCCCCCACCAGGTTAGAGGTTAACCTCTGAACCTGGGTATCCAACCCAGAGTCACCACCCTGAGGTTGAACCATTGCCTGGCAGGCCAGGACTTCCAGGGAGGCACACCTACCTCCCACCAGGTCAGAGTTTAACGTCTGAGCCTCGTTCTCCAACCCAGGGTCACCACCCTGAGGTTGGACAATTGCCTGGCACACCAGGACTTTCTGGGAGGTACACCTACCTCCCACCAGGTCAGAGTTTAACCTCTGAACCTGGCCATCCAACCCAGAGTCAACACCCTGAGGTTGGACAATTGCCTGGCACAGCAGGACTTCTTGGGAGGCACACCTACCTCCCACCAGGTCAGAGTTTAACCTCTGAACCTGTGTATCCAACCCAGAGTCACCACCCTGAGGTTGAATCTTTGCCTGGCATGCCAGGACTTCCTGGGGGGCACTCTCACCCCCCACGAGGGACACACCGTCCCCAAGGGCCACACAAGAGTCTGGTTGGCGCAGGTCTCCCGACCTCTGCCCATCCGGCAGAGTCTGGGTTTCCCCCAAACCAGAAACGGTTTCACCTGGGTCATTCCTGGGGGGCTCTGCTCTCAGAGCTGACCCCTGACTCTCAAGGTCCTCCACTGGGGTCTGCAACCCCCTCTCAACCCTTTGTCTGGACTTCTGCACCCCCTCACTAGGAGGGGTACCGCCAGACACCAGACCTGTTGGGATGCTGGCTACAGTCACCCCCCCAAGTTCTTCTGACACTGCAGGGCTTCCCTCAAAAGGTGGCCCTACGGTACAGGCTAGGCTTCCCTCCTGGTGTTCCCTCATGGAACCCTCTAGGACCTGGGACCTACCTGGGACACTACAATCCTTTCCCACCTCACTCGGTTGGGAACCACCTAGACCACTCCCTTCAGGAGCACCCCCAAATGCCTCTTCAGACTCTCTGGTACTCACCCAGAAGTCTGCCTCCATTGTAAGTTCCCTGGGGTCAGAGAACTCACACTCCACCTGGTGTTGGCGTAGCTCTGGAAAATAAGGACCAGACATATGCTCTCCAGCAATTACATCACTCTGCCCTTCACATGTATTAACCACAGTACCCTTCACCCAACCATCCAGTGACTCAACCTTGAAAAAGCACTCTACATCACCCTTCTGAGACTGGTGAGACAGTATCTGACTGTCCCTGACACTCAACCCATACTCTTCTGGGATGTCTCTACACTCTATATCCAGGACGTCCACCAGGGGGGAATCCTTTTCTCTGTCACTCTCTGCTAGAGTCAGTAAAGTGTCCCTCCCCCAGTAGGAATATGACTCCCTGTGCCAGTTCCCCCATCCTTCTCAGGGACCCTGTGCATAACGGGAACTACCTCATACCCTTGAACCGCCTGGGGTGTGTCAACTCCCTTCTTCAAGTTGGGCACCACATCTCTGGGCTTGTGCCCTTCTTCAGCAGTACTAGATGCAAGATTTTTGCTGCCACCATCTGAACTGGACTCAGCCCTTCCGGCTTCCAGTTTCAGCTCTTTACAGCTCAGCTCTTGAGCTGCAATCTTTTCTTCTTCCAGGGCTATGAGACTTGCTGCCTCAGCCCTTTCAAGCTGCTCATCTAGCTCTTCCATACACTGCTCTAGAGCTAGGAGCCATTCATCTCTCACTGGTTCTCTTTCCTCATCTGAGTAGTCTTCCTCCTCATTTGAGCAGTCCCCCTCCTCATCTGAGAGGTACTTAGTCATTTGTTTTTTTTCTGCCTCTCTCTCTGCCCATCTTTCTTCCCCCCAGACTATGTAGGCATGTAGCATTTCCATCTTAGTAGATCTCCTTGATACAGGAAGGCCACATTTTCTGCAAAGCCTCCTTAGGTCAGCCTTAGTGAGGTGGTCAGTAGGCACAAAGAGTGAGTAGGTAAGCAATCTCATTGTTGATAAGGTCTTACCGGCAAAAACCAAAATCCAAAGTCCAAAATCTCAATAGTATATCCAGGAGGACATCAGAGAACCAAAAGCAAAAAAGATGAAAAATCAAGTTGACCTTCAACTGTGGGTAGGTAGTGAAATACTTAGCTACTGTATGTCACTGCACAAACACAAGTCCTATCCTCACCTCTGATCACCAATGTTAGAAATGGGGTTTTTGGTTGGCAGTCAGGTTGCCCTCTGTACAAGCAAGAACCCTCTCTCTAGTCAGGGTAAGTCACACACAATCCAAAATCAGCCTGTGCCCACCCTCTGGTAGCTTGGCACGAGCAGTCAGGCTTAACTTAGAAGGCAATGTGTAAAGCATTTGTGCAATAAATCATACAACACCATAGTATAACACCACAAAAATACACCACACAGTGTTTAGAAAAATATATAATATTTATCTGGGTATTTTCAGGTCAAAACGATCAAAGTTGCAATATGAATTTGTAAAGATATCACTGAAAAGTGATATAAAGTGTCTTAAGTCTTTAGAAAGCAAACAAAGTCTCTTTCAAACACAAAGTACCTGGTTTCTGGTGGAAAATCTCCTCAGAGGGCCACAGGAGAAGATATACGTGGAAAACTGGTGTGTGCGTCGATTTCTCCTCAGCACACACGGACTTGCGTTGTTATTTTCCACGCGGGAAGTCGTGTGTCGTTTTCTGGTGCGCGGACAGCCTCTTTCTGTGGATCGCGGGGAGTACCAGATGTCCAGAAGTTTCGATCTCACGGCAGGCGTCGCGTAGATTTCTCTTTGGGAGTCGGGCGGCGTTGTCCTTGCGAGGCCGTGCGTCAAAGTTTTGATCTCACGGCAGGCATCGCGTTGATTTCTCCTGAGAAGTCGGGCGGCGTTGTCCTTGCAAGGCCGTGCGTCAAAGTTTCGGTCGTCCCGAAGGCGTCGCGCCGATCAGCGTCGGTGTGCGGCATTTTTCTTGCCGCGGAACAAGCTGTGCGTCGAAAATTTCGGCGCACGGAGCGTCCAAGTGGAAGAGAGAAGTCTTTTTGGTCCTGAGACTTCAGGGAACAGGAGGCAAGCTCTGTCCAAGCCCTTGGAGAGCACTTTTACAGCCAGACAAGAGTTCAGCAAGGCAGCAGGCCAACAGCAAGGCAGCAGTCCTTTGTAGAAAAGCAGACAGGTGAGTCCTTTGAGCAGCCAGGCAGTTCTTCTTGGCAGGATGTGGTTTCTGGTTCAGGTTTCTTCTCCAGCAAGTGTCTGATGAGGTAGGGCAGAGGCCCTGTTTTATACTAAGTTGTGCCTTTGAAGTGGGGGTGACTTCAAAGAGTGTCTAAGAAATGCACCAAGCCCCCTTTCAGTTCAATCCTGTCTGCCAGAGTCCCAGTAGGGGGTGTGGCAGTCCTTTGTGTGAGGGCAGGCCCTCCACCCTCCCAGCCCAGGAAGACCCATTCAAAATGCAGATGTATGCAAGTGAGGCTGAGTACCCTGTGTTTGGGGTGTGTCTGAGTGAATGCACAAGGAGCTGTCAACTAAACCTAGCCAGACGTGGATTGAAGGGCACAACAAGATTTTAGTGCAAAGAAATGCTCACTTTCTAAAAGTGGCATTTCTAGAATAGTAATATTAAATCCGACTTCACCAGTCAGCAGGACTCTATATTACCATTCTGGCCATACTAAATATGACCTTCCTGCTCCTTTCAGATCAGCAGCTGCCACTTCAACAATGTATGAGGGCAGCCCCAATGTTAGCCTATGAAGGGAGCAGGCCTCACAGTAGTGTAAAAACGAATTTAGGAGTTTTACACTACCAGGACATATAACTAAACAGGTACATGTCCTGCCTTTTACCTACACAGCACCCTGCTCTAGGGGTTACCTAGGGCAACCATTAGGGATGACTTATATGTAGAAAAAGGGGAGTTCTAGGCTTGGCAAGTACTTTTAAATGCCAAGTCGAAGTGGCAGTGAAACTGCTCGCACAGGCCTTGCAATGGCAGGCCTGAGACAGGGTTAAGGAGCTACTGAAGTGGTTGGCACAACCAGTGCTGCAGGCCCACTAGCAGCATTTAATCTACAGGCCCTAGGCACATATAGTGCACTCTACTAGGGACTTATAAGTAAATTAAATAGCCAATCATGGATAAACCAATCAATAGTACCATTTACACAGAAAGCATATGCACTTTCGCACTGGTTAGCAGTGGTAAAGTGCCCAGAGGTCAAAAGCCAACAACAACAGGTCAGAAAAAATAGGAGGAAGGAGGCAAAAACTTTGGGGATGACCCTGTCAAAAAGCCAGGTCCAACAATCATGAAATTCAAATATATTGTAAGGCTACGTAAAAAAAAAATTCAAACATCTATAACTATATACACATATGTAAATGGTCCTGTCCAAATTGGGTTTCAGTCATTGTACGTGGGCCGATGGGCCTCAACACATGGGCAAAGCCCACACAGGAGACCCGAAGCCATTGGAGAGAACACTGCAGGGGCATCAGATAGAAAAACTACAGGCACCTCAGGGGGAAGGGAAGGGGAGGCACCTCAGCCACATGAGTCCACGACGCCAGATCCATAAAGGGCCTCCATGCCCACTGTCCCATCCTGGGGAGTGCAAAGCCACAGTCTCACAAGTCTCTACAGTGGGTGGCTTGCCCACTGTGCCATCCTGGGGAGTGCAAAGCCACAGTCTCACAAGTCTCTACAGTGGGTGGCTTGCCCACTGTGCCATCCTGGGGAGTGCAAAGCCACAGTCTCACAAGTCTCTACAGTGGGTGGCTTGCCCACTGTGCAATCCTGGGGAGTGCAAAGCCACAGTCTCTCAAGTGGATTACAGACTCCACTGGTACTGGAGGAGGCATGGTGCCCAGAGTGCATCGTGCAGCCCTGCCCGACACAGATCCGGGCCTGCCCCTTCTGCCAATGGGCCAGCGGTGCTTGAGATGAAGGGCCCAGCGGAGCGGTGCTTGAGACGGCGGTGCCCAGCGGAGCGGTGCTTGAGACGGCGGTGCCCAGCGGAGCGGTGCTTGAGATGAAGGGCCCAGCGGAGCGGTGCTTGAGATGAAGGGCTCAGCGGAGCGGTGCAGAGATGAAGGGCCCAGCGGAGCGGTGCTTGTCTGGAAGGGCCCAGCGGAGCGGTGCTTAAGATGAAGGACCCAGCGGAGCGGTGCTTGTCTTGAAGGGCCCAGCGGAGCGGTGCTTGAGATGAAGGGCCCAGCGGAGCGGTGCTTGAGATGAAGGGCCCAGCGGAGCGGTGCTTGTCTTGAAGGGCCCAGCAGAGCGGTGCTTGTCTTGAAGGGCCCTGTTCAGCGGTTCTTGAGACGGCGGTGCCCTGTTCAACGGTGCTTGTTTTGAAGGGCCCAGTTCAGCGGTGCTTGTCTTGAAGGGCCCTGTTCAGCGGTGCTTGTCTTGAAGGGCCCTGTTCAGTGGTTCTTGACATGTGTCTCCAGGGCACCATATCCGGCCAATATATGGAGTTCACTCGCCATCCGACTTCTCGCTTCCGGGGCCCTCCTGTGCTGGAGTCCCGGGCCCGTGGGTGTCCTCCTTCACACCCGGAATGGGGCTGGTGGGGCCCTCCTGGGCAGCTCGCCTGCTGCCGGACTTGTCAGCCGTGCTGCCCTTGCCATCCTTCCGTGATTCTCTGTGGCCCTTGCCTCCCTTTGTAGATGTGCCAGGTGGCACCCCACTTCCTGACGGTGCCAGGGTAGTGCCTTTGGAGGCTGCCGTCTCTGGCCTCTCGCGCCGGGCCTTGCCTTTCTTGGTTTTCTTCCCAGGGGGTGGGCTGGCTGTCCCTTTACTACTGGCCGATGTTGCTGCCCTTGAAGGTGGTGGACTCCAATATCCCTGTACTATGGACCTTGTAGGTCCAGGGGTTGTGGTGGCTGAGGTGCTAATTGGACTCTTACGAGATGGAGGGGAGGTTCCTTTTGGACAGGAAAAACTTTTTAGGAGCAGTGGGAAGGGTAGGTGCAGTGGGTCTGGGAGTGGAGGAAGAGGATGTGGTGGTAGGAGAGTCAAGTGTGGTGTCTTTGGGTGCAGGTGCTTGTGACGGAGGCTGTCGTGAGGTGGATGGCTGTTGGGTGGGTGGCTGCCTGCGTTTGTGTGGTTTGGAAGAGGGGGTGACAGACACACTGGGAGAGGACACAGGGGACGTGTAAATGGCAAGGGGGGTGGTGACTGCACGTGTGCGGAGTGTTCTGGTGGGTGTGCTGGTGATGGACGTAGTGGCTGATGATGTTGTGCATGCAAGTGTGAGTAGAGACGTCACAGGAGGGAGGAGGGAGACGAGGAGGAGGACACAGAGGAGGCAGTGGCTGTTGGTATGTCTGCATGTGGCTGTTGCTTGTGTGAATGCTTGTGTGATGTTTGGTGCTTATGTCTGGATGAGCTGCCCTTGGGTGTTGAGATGTGTGCAGACTGGTCTGTAGGTGTGTCTGGGATAGGCAGAGGAACAGGGGAGTGGGACTGGGTGGAGGAAGTTGGAGGAGGGAGGCAGGAGACAGGGACAATGGCTGCCATCAGTGTTGAGGCCAGAGCGTTGAACGATCGCTGATGGGCAGCCTGACCCGAATTAATGCCCTCCAGGTATGCATTGCTCCGGTGCACCTCCCTTTCTACCCCCTGGATGGCATTCAAAAGGGTAGACTGCCCAACAATGAGGGTCCTGAGGAGGTCAATGACCTCCTCACTGAGGGCAGCAGGGGTAACTGGGGCAGGGCCTGAGGTGCCTGGGGCGAAGGAGATGCCCGCCTTCGTGTGCGAGCGGGCACGGGGCGATCGCAGAGGGGCTGCTGGGAGGGCGGAGCTGGTGCGCTGGGTGGCGGCTGTACCTGTTGTTGCGGTGGGCACGGATGGAGCTCCCTTCCGAGGACGTGTCTGTGTCGCTGATGTCTCCACGTGTCCCCGTTGTGGAGCTCCCCTCGCCCTCCGTCTCACTGGTGAACTCCGAGTCGGTTGCATGGCCCTCCAGGGCCATGTGAGATGCAGCTCCCTCGTGCTCCGATGCCACTTCTCCTCCGCCTGATGATGCTAATGCACACATGAACAGGAAGAGCAGCAAAAAAGGGGGGGGGGAAATGAAGACATGTTGAGTGCATCCATTGGCAACACAGTTGGCGGAGAGGACAGACACAGAAGCCCCCTGCATTACGCCGCGCACTTGGGGTACACTACTCAATCATTGGGACTTGGCCTACAAGCCTATGGACGACAACTGCACACATAGGTGACACAGGGCCATGGATAGCTGTACTTGGCACCCTACAGAGGTGGGGGGCGGGGGCACAGGGCCATGCCTTACGGAGGGGCCTAGCCTACAGAAATCGCCCTGGCCTAGGGATACCCACAGCCCTCCTCCCCCACCCAGACACCTCCACTGCGCGCTAAGATAGCAGAATGTGCTGGTACTCACCCCCTTGTGTCTGCTGTGATGTCCTCACGCGCCCATCCAAATCTGGGTAGGCCACCGCCAGGATCCGAGACATCAGGGGGGTCAATTGACGAGTGGCACCCCTCCTACGTTGGGAGGCCATCCCCAGCAGAGCCTCCGCGGTCTTCCTGCTCCCGCGGCGGATGTCCTCCCACCTCTTGCGGCAGTGGGTGCCCCGTATGTTGTGGACCCCCAGGGTCCGGACGTCCTTGGCGATGGCACGCCAAATGTCGATTTTCTAATGGGCGCTGACCTATGTGACATGTACAGGGGGAGAAATAACATTATTATAATTTTCTGCAGGCTCAATGTGAGTGGCCCCCCATCCCCACCCTTGCCATGTGGCACATGCTTTCATCCGTCGTTTGATGCATGCCTCAATCGCTCCCCTCCCCACCATCTTTCATCCACCCGACTCAACACAGGCATTGCCCCCAAAGCATGCTCCCAGTGTACTTACCTGTTGGTCTGGAGGACCGTAGAGTAGCGCATACTGGGGGAGGACCCCATCCACGAGTTTCTCCAATTCTTCAGAAGTGAAGGCAGGGGCCGTTTCCCCAGTCGCAGCAGCCATTGTATCTTCCAGACCGAGGTCACAGCAGCACTTGCAGTATAGGTCCTCTCCTGTGGATGATCAGGTCTCAAGTGATTAAGCAGATATAAAATGGCGGTCACGTCCGCGGCGGTGCGTACCGCGGCGGTGCGTCCCGCGACTGCCGGCGCACTTCATAATTGGCTCCTAAAAAGCATAGGGTTCAATGTTAACCAATGCGGCTTTGCGCTGCGGTCTTCGACCGCCTACCGCCACGGTGTGCCACGCCAGCGCATTGACCTCACATCCCATTGTCGCACTTCACAGGTCAGGCAGCCGCCATTTCAAGGGCCCACATGGCTTAATTTCTACTGCGTCACACATGCCTAGGCCTTGCATCGACACTCATACAAGCCATTCAATGCATAGAGAATCATGTACTGTGCAAGCTGTGGGAACTTACCTGTGGGTTGATTGACTCTGTGCTCGCTGTTGTCCTTCCTAGGCACCGTCCGCTGGGACTTGCGGGGAGATGGAGGAATGTTCCCGTGTACATACCGCTGGTGGACCTGTCGACAATGGAGGAACGACATGTCATTCTGACATACAGGCTTGACCGAGCCACTATACATGAACTGTGTGCCCAGCTGGAGGCAGACCTGATGTCACCCATTTGCCAACCCACAGGGATCCCCCCTCTAGTGCAGGTGCTGTCAGTACTCCATTTCTTAGCAAGTGGGTAATTTCAAACAACAGTGGCCATTTCATCACGGATATCTCAGCCTATGTTTTCCAAGGTGTTGTCCAGAGTGTTGTCTGCCCTGCTCAAACACATGCGGAGATACATCGTTTTCCCTGAGGTGGGGGATTTGCCTACAGTGAAGGGTGATTTCTATGCCCTTGGACATATTCCCAACATCATTGGTGCCATTGATGGGACACATGTGGCTTTGGTACCCCCCAGTGAAAGTGAACAGGTGTACAGGAACAGAAAAAGTTATCATTCCATGAATGTCCAGGTGGTCTGTTTGGCTGACCAGTACATCTCCCATGTAAATGCCAAGTTCCCTGGGTCAGTGCATGACGCGTACATCATGCGAAATAGCAGCATCCCTTATGTGATGGAACAACTACAGAGACACTGTGTGTGGCTAATTGGTGACTCAGGTTACCCCAACCTGTCGTGGTTACTGACCCCAGTGAGGAATCCAGGACAAGGGCAGAGGAACGCTACAATGAGGCCCATGGGCGAACTAGGAGGATTATAGAAAGAACCTTCGGCCTCCTGAAGGCCAGGTTTAGGTGCCTGCATATGACAGGTGGATCCCTAATGTACTCATTAAAGAAGGTGTGCCAGATCATCGTGGCCTGCTGTATGCTTCACAACCTGGCATTGCGACGCCAGGTGCCTTTTCTGCAGGAGGATGGTCCAGATGGTGGTGTTGTAGCAGCTGTGGAGCCTGCGGAGAGTGAAGAGGAGGAAGACGAAGAGGACGACACAGACAACAGGGACACAGTGATACAGCAGTATTTTCAATAACACACAGGTAAGAATCAACACCGGCATTTTACATTTACTTACAGTCTCCTGCCTCTCTACTGTCTGTCCTTTTCACCCAGTGTATGCTAACAGAGTTGTGACTTTCCATTCCAATTTCAGAGATGTGGGCCCCACTGCGTGACCTCTGCTTTGTTTGCCCATGGACTACAGCTGTGTGACAGTGGTATGTTGTCATCACAATGTAACTGGTCATTTTGGCACGTTTATGTCTAATACATATTTTCAAAAAAACAGGCAGACTCCAGATTATTTGTGTGCAATAAGTGTGTTTATTAAAGTGCTCAATTTTGAGACATGGTTGAAAATCGGTGATGGGTGATGGTGGAGGAATGTCCATGGCACAGTCCAGATTCTCAGTCTCACAGGTGCATTGTCCATATGCCTGTGGAAGGTGGAGCAGGGGCAGTTTAAGGTTGGACAGGGTGACAATGTGGGACAGTGGGATGACATCAGGGGGTATCCTTTCCTGGCGGGGGTCTTGGCATCCTACTCTGTCTTCTTCCTAGATCTCAGGCCCGCTTGCGGGGTGGTTTTTCTTCTGCAGGAGGTGGGGTTCTGGTGGCCGGTTGTTGCTGTGTCGGGGCCTCCTGTCCACTAGCGCCGGCGGAGGTGGTAGCCTGTTCCTGGTCCATGCTAGTGACAGGGGCCCTTTGTGGTGCCACATGGTCCCGCAATGTGGTGACAATCTGGTTGAGAGCCACAACGATGGTGCCCATTGCGGAACTAATGTTTCTCAGTTCTTCCCTAAACCCCATAAACTGTTCCTCCTGCAGTACCTGGATCTCCTGGAACCTGGCCAGGACCGTCGGCATCGTCTCCTGGGAGTGGTGGTATGCTCCCATGATGGAGGTGAGGGCCTCGTGGAGAGTGGGTTCCCTGGGCCTGTCCCCCCCCCTGTCGCACAGCAGCCCTCCCAGTTCCCCTGTTTCCCTGGGCCTCTGTCCCCTGGACCGTGTGCCCACTACCACTGCCCCCAGGTCCCTGTTGTTGTGTGGGTGGTGGGTTAACCTGGGTGCCCTGTAGTGGTGGACACACCGCTGATTGACGTGTCCTGGAGACAGAGGCATGGGCCCGCTGGGTGGGTGCTGTGCTGGTGTTCCCAGAGGGGGGTAGGTCTGCTGTAGCCTGTGGCTGTCTGAGGGGAACCGACTGTCCCGAGGTCCCCGATGGGCCGGGCTGGTCATCTGGGTCCAGGGAGACAGAGCTGCTGTCATCACTGGGGGCCTCTTCTGGGGGTGGGATGGACATTTCTGGACCCTCCTGGGCGGTGACGTGGCGTTCGGGTCCTGCAGGGGTATAAGAGTATGGTTATTGCTTCTGTGTGTGCCATAGCGTGCAATGTGTGGGTGCCCGTGTACCCCAGTGCTGGCATTCCTTTGTGGGGGCTGTTGTGACGGCGGTTTGTGGGGGAGATGGGTATGTGCAGTGGGCATGCTTAGGTGATGGCTGTCGATGGTTTGTGGTGGAATGCAGGGTTTGGTGTTGGGATGGGTGGGTTGTGATGGTGAGACATTAGCAATGAGGATGTGTGATGGTGGTGGGGGGGAGGGTGGGGGTATGAGTTGGCATGCTGGTTGGGTGGGGGGGATGAAGTAGTGAAGATGAGACTTACCAGAGTCCATTCCTCCAGATACTCCTGCGAGGCCCTCAGGATGCAGGATGTTCAAGACCTGTTCCTCCCATGTTGTAAATTCTGGGGGTTGAGGTGGGGGTCCGCCGCCAGTCCGCTGCACCGCGATGTTGTGCCTGGATACCATGGAACGCACCTTCCCCCGTAGGTCGTTCCACCGCTTCCTGATGTCATCCCGATTTCGTGGATGCTGTCCCACAGCGTTGACCCTGTCCACTATTCTTTGCTATAGCTCCATCTTCCTGGCAATGGTGGTGTGCTGCACCTGTGTCCCGAAGAGCTGGGGCTCTACCCGAACTATTTCCTCCACCATGACCCTGAGTTCTGCGTCTGAGAACCTGGGGTGTCTTTGGGGTGCCATGGGGTGGTGTGGATGAGGTGTGGGGTGGTGTTTGCGGTGATGAGTGTGGTGAGTGTAGTGGTGTGTGGTGTTTTGTGCATGGTTGTTGTGTGGGTGATGGTGTAGTGTGCCTCTGTGTGATGGTGTTCTCTATTCTGTGCTGTCTCTCTCTGGGCTTCTTCTCTGATTTGTGGTCGTAGGGGTTTGTGGGTGATGTGGGTGTGTCTTTTACAGTTAATTGGGTGTGTGGGAGTGTTGTGTGTATGTGTCTCAGGTGTGTGTATTTCAAATTGTCCAATGTGCCTGTGTTTTGGAGCTGTATGTGTATTTTGAGCGCTGCGGTGTGTACTGCCAATGGAATATCGCGGTTGAAAGACCGCCGCGTGGATTCGTGGGTCGTAATGGCATGGGCGTTTTTCTGTTGGCGTGACGGTGGAGGTTTGGTCTTCGCCAGTTTAACGCTGGCCGTTGGTGTGGCGGACTTTTGTTGATGTCGGGTTTTTGGCGGTTTGCCTCTTGAGGGTCAGAATGACCGTGGCGGTTTACCGCGGCGGTGTTGTGGCGGCCTTCTGACCGGCGGTAAGCACCTTTTACCGCCTAGGTCAGAATGACCCCCTGTGTCTTTGCACTCCTCAGTAGCAAGCATTGGGCAAACCACCCACTTGAGAGACTTGGAAGACTGTGGCTTTGCACTCCCCAGGACCAAGCAGTGGACAAACCACACACTTGAGAGACTTGAGAGACTGTGGCCTTTTACTCCCCAGGAGCAAGCAGTGGGCAAACCACCCACTTGAGAGACTTGAGAGACTGTGGCTTTGCACTCCCCAGGACCAAGCAGTGGGCATGGAGCCCCCGTGAGGAGCAGGAGTGTTGTACCATCATCTGGCTGAGGTGCGCCCCCTCCCCTCTGAGGTGGCTTTTTTATTTTTGACCTGAGGCCTTTACAGTGTTCTCTCTGTTTTGAGGCAGGTGTCATGTGTGGGTTTCGCTCATGCTTTTTGGGACCACTAGTACACGGACATTTGATGGGACAGTGTTCGGACTTGGGTACTTGCTGTAATTCTTTGTGTAGACTGCTTATTTGTTGTTCTCTTTGGCTATCTGATTGCTCGAATATTACACTAGTTAAACTCATTTTGTTTGGTCCTTGCGTTCTTCCAGGGGGTGACAGGGTGTATCAGTTTTGGATATGTGTGTGTGTGTGTTGGTGTGGGTGGGGGTGTTGCGTTTTGCATGTGTGTGTCACTCTCTTTTCCCTCATCCCCTCCCCTGTGTGCTAGCTGCAGTACTCACCGTGGTCGTCGCCGCCGCCACCTTCTTTCCACTTTGTGGTGTATTAAGAGATACAGCAACATGGGCAGGACCTGAAGTTCGATCTCCATGGCGTCCTGGTTCTACGCTGAGTGTCGTGAGGTGAGTGGTTTCCCTTCCAAAAACTGTTTCCGCTGTGCTTTTGAAGGCATTGGTACCGCCCCGGAAAAGCTGGCGGATTGGTGCCTTGTAATAGTGTGGACGGTACATTGTCTTCCGCCTGTCTGTTGGCGGTGTCCGCCGCGGTGTTTGTTGCTACCACTGTGGCGGTCAGAGTGTTAAAGTGGCTGGCTGTGTTGGCGGTTTCCGCCATGGTCGTGATTCCATTTTGTTTACCGCCGGCCTGCTAGTTGTATTACCGCTGCTTTATCACCGACCGCCAGGGTTGTAATGAGGGCCTTTATCTATTTCGTTGGTGACAGATGCAAGCTAAGGGATCAATTTACCAAGGAAATTTAGAAACCTGAAACAAACCTAACCCAGAAAAGATGGACCTAATTTACAAGCGATTTTACCCTGAATTAAGAAAACTTTCAATAAGGAGATTCTTCTGCCAGAACAAACAATTTTTAATTCTGGCCTTAAACATAATGAAAGCATTTTCCCACAGTCCAAACTCCAATAGTAAACCATCCTTACATATAGGCAATTTGTGGAATATTTCCAGTTTTCTCATTAACTCTTTGTGAGTCTGATGTGGACTGTCACTTTGAGCACATATTTACTTTTCAAGTCAATCAAGTCACACTCCTCTACCAGCTTCCCCCACTGCCTGGTGCCTTTGTCCATTTTGCTGAGTAGGTACAGGCTGCTGTTTCAAATGTCTGGCCTTTTGCTTACCCCTCTTTTCTGTTTTGTTGTACCCCTGTTGCCATCCCCTCCCCCACTGCCCTCCTGTCATTTTTTGCCCACCTTTTGCCCCACATCCCCTCCTCTCATTGCACCCCTCCCACTCCTGGACCTACTTAATGGGGGTTACTCGGCAGGGTCTGTGCCAACTCACCCCACTGCATGGTGCCTCTGCCCACTCTGCTGCGAAGGTGCAGGGTGCTGTTTGGCCTGTCTGGCCTTTTGCTTGCCCCTCTTTTCATTTTTGTTGCCTCTGTTGCCCCCATCCCCGCTGCCCTCCTACCATTTTTTACCTGCCTTTTGCCCCCCCTCCTCCTACTATGCTCCTCCTACCCCAGGACCTCCTTAATGACAGTTGTATCGTGACCATGCAGCATTCGCACTCAGCAGGTGCATCGAAGGCACGTCAAAGGCAAAGCACATCTGTGCCAGTCCACTCCCAAACCTCACCCAGCAGCAGGAACCCTGGATCTCCCACTATCCACTGTTATTCCACCCCCAAGGTCCGGATCCTTCATCAAAGGAACTGAGACAACAACTGCAGCCTCACCTCCCCCTGGACCACAGTCGGACCCTTCATGTACCACATACCACTTCACCTGCAACAACAAGGCCTATGCCTCCACCCTCTAGGCCTGCAAAACAACTCCAATTTCTACTACTTAAAGCAAGATCCCTCTGCAAATATGCTATGGAAATGGGGGACACTGTATCTACCCACAGCCAAGATCTGATATTCATAACTGTGATCTGGCTCACACTTGCCTTGGCTCCTGACATCTCCTGTGCCACCCCGCAAGGCTACAAACTGATCCACAAAGACCACCAAAACAAGCAGGGAGGAGTCATCACCATCATGCATAAGACAGCCTACTGTCTGCCAGCTCCGAGGATAAGACATCTCCCCTCTTTGAACACCTCAACTTCCTGTTCCAAATCAATGCAAGAACAACCGTCAGGGGAATCCATGCATACAGAACCCCAGCCCCCCCCCACCTTCTGCAAAGACATCGCCGATCTCATCACCCCCGCCCCCAGCCCCCAGCCATTGACTCGACACACTCCTAATTTCTGGGAGAGCTCAATTTCCACCTAGACGACCCCAATGACCCCAAAGGCCACAACTTCACCAACCTCTTGGACAACCTAAACAATATCGGACTCAAACAATAAGTCACCATCCCCACGCACACAGCAGGACACATCCTGGACCCCATCTTTACACCCAGCAGCAAAATTAAGTTCTCCCACACAACAGAGCTCACATGGACTGACCACCACCTGCTACATTTCTCCCTAACTGACAGACAAGAGGTATCCATCACACACCCTCCTCCCCCTCCGCTGTTGGGGCAAAATCACAGAGACCCAATGGACCCTCATCCTCAACTCCAGCAAACCAATCCTCATCGGTATCCTTGAGCAAGACACCCACAATCTATCTAAGTGAATCCTCCACAGTGCTGATAAAGTTGCACCTATACGGAATTCCACCGCCAGAAAATCCAGCAAGCCCGCAGGTAGTGCACCCCCAAACTCAACACACTCAATAGATGGTTGCAAAAGACTAGAAGGACAATGGTGCAGCAGCAGAAACCATGTAGACCGCACCACCTTCAAAAATGCACTGAACAAATATCTTCATCTCAGGGAAGCAAAAAAGGTCACAATAAATAGCCGTATCGAGAAAGCACCAACCGGCGGAAGGAACTTTTCAAAATTATTAAAGAGTTCTCCTACTCAGTAGATCTTGAAAATACAATCAAACCCTCTCAAACTGTCACAGAAAGCTTCTTTCTCCGGATCTTTTGGAAGATTTCTTGTTCCAACTCCAGGCAGCTTCAACTTAGATGCTGTTTTATCACTCAGTGTTGAAGAGGGGAGGTGAGGGAAAGGGGTTTGGGTTGGAAATTGCAGAGAAGGAGATCTGTAAAGGAAAGTTACACAGATACATGAACAACATATAACATAAAGAATGCCCAGCTTAGTGTGTGAGTCAGGCTTATCAACAAAACATCAAGACTAATAATGTTTATGTCTGATGTATTTAGTCTTTATTGCTCTATCTCTTGTTTTTCCCAAGTTGTAGTCTGAACTGCGGAAGTTATTCTAAATAACTTTGCACATAGAAAGTCTCAGTTTAATTCACTAAGAGAAAGGAAGTCCCTCGGTAATGATTTGCTATGAATAATAAATACATATCCTTGGTTTTATCTCCGGTTCACAATCCCTAAAACAATATGTTTAATCATGGATCTCCGCGAGGCTATTCATAACTGTGTAGTCAGAAAAGCTGTACCCGGAAGTAGTTAGGACACATTAGCCTTTGAACATTCTATCATGCCAAATGTACATGAACAAATTGCCTGTAGAAAACCGTGGCTCGAAATGAGTAGAGCAAATGGAACACAGCCGTGCAAAGAAGAACCACAGATGTAACTGGACTTACAGCTGGAGTCTGGCCCAGCCTCCCGGTGAAGAAATGACTTGGGAATGGCAGTGTATGAGCTCCCATCAGGAAAGAAGTCACTTGGTTCCCTGCGAGAACACTGCCCAGCCCTAGTGAGAGTTGTCAACAGAAGACAGTGGCATCAGTAAGAAGTCTGGAATAAGAAGCCCTGGCAAACGGATGGGGCTCCTTCTTATAGACTGGTGCCCTTCCCAGTATGGCTGCCGCCTAAGGTTTTCTGGGACCTAAAGTCCCTTTAGTGCTAAAGGAAAAAAATAAACCAAAAATGAACCAAAATGAAAATGTCACAGTATACATCCAGTATCAATTACAACCAGCAATGATAAAAAATATATTCTGACAATGCTTTCTTGTGTGATTGGTGTACACATTTGTCATTCATGGGACAAATGGCAGTCAAACAAGAGTTCACACAGGACCATCATGGTCTGTAGCAAATAATGGGTGGGATTGGGCCTAGACTGCCCAACGCCCATTAATACAGACCCTCTGCAATGCTCAAGTTGGTTTCTTCCATGACAAAATCACAGCAAGACACAGCAACTTTGACCCCCAACCCACCAGCACTGACCACCTGCTGCACATTCCAGGTGATGCCACCAACCATCTGATCATCGACTGGAAGCCTCTGTCCATCCAAGAGACAGCAGCCCTCATGAGTTTGACCCACTACGGCTCACCGAACAACCCATGCCCCCACTACATCTTCAACCTGGAACAGAAGGAAATCAGCAACAATCTTGCCCCTATCCTCAACACCTCTATCAGGACCACCTCCATCCCTGAAGCTTGGAAGCAAGCAGTGATCAAGCCGCTCCTGAAGAAACCATCCTCCAACCCCAGCTAACTCAAAAATTACCACACCATATCTCTTCTCCCTTTCCAAAGTAAGGTTATGGAAAGGGCCATTAACCAATAGCTCTTCGACCACCAGGAAAGACACAATCCTTTGGACTCCTCCCAATGCGGTTTCCGCAACAACTACACCACAGAGACTGCCCTGATCATCACAGATACCTCCCTGACCTCAGAGAAAAGGTGTCCCTGATCCTTCTCAACCTGTATGCCATGCTTGATACCATCACCCACCACACCCTCACTGCCATACTCCACCACATTGGGATCCGAAGCAATGTCCTGAAAGGGATCCATGCCTTTCTCACAGGGTGCACCCAGACAGTCTGCCTCCCTCCTTTCACCTCAGAACCAAAGAGCATCATATGCACCATCCCCAAGGAGTCCTCACTCACAGTTAGCTCCCATAGAGTTAACATCATCTCATACGCCAACGACACTCAACTTATGTACTCCCTCTCCGAAAAGCACGCCTCCCTCTTAACTAACTTCAACAGCGCCATGACCCACGCAGCCGAATGGATGAGATCCAACTGTCTAAAACTAAGCACCGACAAGACCGAGGTGATCATCTTTGGAAACAAAACCTCTCCCTGTGATGACTCATGGCGGCCCTCCATGCTCGGACAAACCAGGACCATGACCAACCAAGCCAGCAACATCGGCTCCATCATCAACCTCAAACTAAGACAGATAAACACAGTGCCCTCTTCCTGTTTTCACAATCTCTGCCTGTGAGAAAGTAGCCTCTTTCTAGCATGGTTACCCCCACTTTTGGCCTCTTTGTGAGTGTGTGCCAGTGTGTTTTTACTGTGTCACTGGGATCCTGCTAGCAAGGACCCCCATGCTTATAGTTTGTGGCCTAATGTATGTGTTGTCAGTAGTGCTTAACTGTGTCACTGAGGCTCTGCTAATCAGAACCTCAGTGCTTATGCTCTCTCTGCTTTTAAATTTGCCACTGTAGGCTAGTGACTTCATTTACCAATTTCAATTGGCCCACTGGACACCCCTTAGAAGTCCCTCGTATATGGTACCTAGGTACCCAGGGCATTGGGGTTTCAGGAGATCCATATGGGCTGCAGCATTTCTTTTGACACCCATAGGGAGCTCAGACAAACCCTTGCACAGGCCTGCCATTGCAGCCTGCATGAAAAAACGCACACGTTATTTCACAGCCATTTTCACTGCACTTAAGTAACTTATAAGTCACCTATATGTCTAACCTTCACTTGCTGAAGGTTAGGTGCAAACTTACTAAGTGTGAGGACACCCTTCCACTAGCAAACGTTGCACCACATAGTTCAGGGCCATTTCCCAGAACTTTGTGAGTGCGGGGATGCCATTACACGCATGCACTACCTATAGGTTAATACCTATATGTAGCTTCACAGTGGTAACTCTGAATATGTCCATATAACATGTCTAAGATCATGGAATTGTCCCCATGCCAAATCTGGTATTGGAGAGCCAATTCCAAGCACTACAGCTACAGCTGCTGCCACCTCACAGACAGGGCTCTGCCCTCCTGGGGTCTGGGAAGCCCAGTCCCAGGAAGGCAGAACAAAGCATTTCCTCTGAGAGCAGGGTGTTACACCCTCTCCCTTTGGAAATAGGTGTTAAAGGCTGGGGAGGGGTAGCCTCCCTCAGCCTCTGGAAATGCTTTGAAGGGCACAGATGGTGTCCTCCTTGCATAAACCAGTCTACACCGGTTCAGGGGCCCCTTCTCCCCTGCTCTGGTGCAAAACTGGACAAAAGAAAGGGGAGTGACCACTTCCCTGTCAATCACCACCCTAGGGGTGGTGCCCAGAGCTCCTCCAGTGTGTCCCAGACTTCAGCCATCTTGCTTTGCAAGGTGTGGGGGCACTCTAGAGGCCTCTCAGTGGTCAGTGCCAGCAGGTGATGTCAGAGACCCCACCTGATAGGTACGTACCTGATAAGGTAGCTAATCCCCCTGTCAGGGCTATTCAGGGTCACTCCTTTGTGTTCTCTTCAGATTCTGCTTGGACGTTTCCTTCAGGAAACCTCTGCAACTACTTCAGCATCCTCTGACCTCGGATCAACCGCAGCCTGCACCAGAAGGACTGAAGAAATCTCCTGTGGAGCGACGGAGTCACTCCCCCCTCTCCAGCAGGCAGCTTCCAAGACAACCACCGGTACCCTTGGACTCCTCTCACAGTGACAAGCGTGCTCCTAAGGACACAGAGGGTGGAAATTATCCACATAGACTGTCCTGAGGTCCTGCTGACGCAATTTGGAGGAGGTAAGACCTTGCCTTCCCAGAGAGCGATGGTACCCCTGAATACTGTGTCTTCCTCACCTCCTGATGCCTCTCTGCACTGTTTGCAAAATTTCTTCATGCACAGCCTGGCCCAGGCCCCCAGCACTCCATCCTGCAACGCTCAACTCACTGAGTTGTTCTCCTCTGACGTGGGACCTTCCTTTTTTTGTGCTGCATCAAATGCATTTTGCACCTCCTTTGTCCCCGTGTCCTGGGACCTCCGGGGGTGCTGGCTGGCATCCTGAGGGCTCTCTAAAGTGCAGAGAGTCCCCCTTCCTCCTGACACAGAGTTGAGGCCCTTAGGTCCCTCCTGGGTCCATCCAGCGCCATTTTGATGCAAAATGCACTTTTGTCGTAGCCAAGGCGGCTTGTTGGCGTCTTCCAACACAAAATCATGTCTGCAACAATCTTCACATCGTGAGACATTCTTTGCATCATGCAGGAACCCGCTGGCATCTTCCTAGTGTGCATCCCTACAGTGTTATACTAACCAGGGACTCTTCTTTTGCACCCTCTTCTGGGTTGGCAGTGTCTCCTGTTCTTCCTGGAACTTCTTTCAACTTCTGGACTTGGTCTCCTTCCTTTGCAGGTCTTCAGGTCCAGGAATCCAGCAGTTGTTCTTTGCAGACTTGTTTGGTTGCTGCAAAATCCCAAAAACGAGGTGTAGTGTGTCCTAAGGAAACTTGCAGTACTTTACTCCTGCTTTTCTGGGCTCTGGGGTGGGGTAATTTACTTGCCTTTACTGCATTCTTACTCTCCCAGCGATTCTGCACACACTGCACTTGTCTAGGGGGGAATTTGTGATTCGTATTCCACTTTCTTAGTATATAGTTTGTGTTGCCCCTACACCTATTTTTTCCCATTGCATTCTGTAGCATTTCCGATTGTTTGCATTGTTCTATGACTATTTTGTTGTCTAATTTTGGTGTCTAGTGTATATGTTGTGTATAATACTTACCTCCAGAAGGAGTATTATCCCTAAGATATTTTTGGTACTGTGTCACCCAGATAAGTACCTTTATTTTTGGTAACACTGAGTATTGTCTTTACTTGTGTATAAGTACTGTGTAACTATAAGTGGTATTGCATGAGCTTTGCATGTCTCCTAGTTCAGCCTACGCTCTCTGCTATAGCTACCTCTATCAGCCCAAGTTGCTAGAATACTACTATTTTACTAATGAGGGATAACTGGACCTGGTATAAGGTGTAAGTACCCAAGGTACCCACTACAAACCAGGCCAGCCTCCTACACTGCATGCTTCGGAAGATTTTCAGATGGATCCTGTTAGACCTGACAGCCTTAGGGTGGTCACCCCTAACATTTTTCTTGCCTCCCTCCACTTTTTGGACACTGTTTTTGCTGGTTTTTAGAATCTACACTCTTTACCACTGCTAACCAGTGCTACAGTGCATATGCTCTCTCCCTTAAAACATGGTAACATTGGATCATATCCAATTGTACTATTTAATTTACTTATAAGTCCCTAGTAATGTGCACTGTATGTGCCCAGGGTCTGTAGATTAAATGCTACTAGTGGGCCTGCAGCACTGGTTGTGCCACCCACTTAAGTAGCTCCTTAACCTTGTCTCTGGCCTGCCATTGCAAGGCCTGTGTGTGCAGTTTCACTGCCACTTCGACTTGGCATTTAAAAGTACTTGCCAAGCCTAAAACTCCCCTTTTTCTACATATAAGTCACCCCTAAGGTGTGCCATAGGTAACCCCTAGAGCAGGCTGCTGTGTGGTTAAAAGGCAGGACATGTACCTGTGTGGTTTACATGTCCTAGTAGTGTAAAACCCCTAAATTTGTTTTTACACTACTGTGAGGCCTGCTCCCTTCATTGGCTAACATTGGGGCTGCCCTCATACATTATTGAAGTGGTAGCTGCTGATCTGAAAGGAGTAGGAAGGTCATATTTAGTATGGCCAGAATGGTAATATACAAAATCCTGCTGACTGGTGAAGTTGGATTTAATATTACTATTTTAGAAATGCCACTTTTAGAAAGTGAGCATTTCACTGCACTTAAATCTTTCTGTGCCTTACAATCCGCGTCTGGCTGGGTTTAGTTGACTGCTCCTTGTGCATTCACTCAGACACACCCAAAACACAGGGTACTCAGCCTCACTTGCATACATCTGCATTTTGAATGGGTCTTCCTGGGCTGGGAGGGTGGAGGGCCTGCTCTCACACAAAGGACTGCCACACCCCCTACTGGTACCCTGGCAGACAGGATTGAACTGAAAGGAGACCTGGTGCACTTCTAAGCCACTCTTTGAAGTCTTCCCCACTTCAAAGGCACATTTGGGTATAAAACAGGGCCTCTGCCCTACCACCTCAGACACTTCCTGGAGAAGAAACTTGTAACCAGAACCTGCATCCTGCCAAGAAGAACTGCCTGGCTACCCAAGGACTTACCTGACTACTTTCTGTGAAGGACTGCTGCCTTGCTGTTACCCTGCTGCCTTGCTGCTCCCTGGCTGTGGTGAAGAAGTGCTCTCCAAAGGCTTGGATAGAGCTTGCCTCCTGTTCCCTGAAGTCTCATGACCAAAAAGACTTCTCTCTTGCAACTGGCCTCCTTGTGTGGCAGAAATTCAACGCACAGGTTGCTAAAAACGACGCCCAGCCTGTTCCGCGGTGAAAAATTCACTGCACGCCGACCCGGGATGATGCTGCTCGACTTCGCAAGGAAAAGATTGACGCGGCGCCTTCGGTGCAACCGGAACTCCGACGCACGGCCCACCAGATCGACACACAGCCGACCTGGGAGATGCCACCCAACTTCCAGAGGGGAAATCGACGCAGTGCCTGCCATGAGGGAGAAATTTCCCTGCATCGCCCACCGGAACGACGCAGAGCTTGTCAGCAAGCCCAGGATTCCACACACAGACCCCGGGGAGTCTGAAAACCCCGCAACCCGAAGAGGATCCACGACCGAGCGCCGGAAATCGACACCCAGCCCTCCCTGCGTGGAAACTAAACGACACATCGACTGTGTGCGGCCTGAGAAATCGACGCACACCCCTTTGTTTCCACACTTCTCCTCCTCTGCTGCCCTTTGCGGAGATTTTTCACTCAAACCAGGTACTTTGTGCTTGAAAGAGACTTTGTTTGCTTTTAAAAGACTTAAGACACTTTACATCACTTTTCAGTGATATCCTTACATGTTCTTATTGCATCTTTGATCGTTTTTGACCTGCAAATATCCAGATAAATATTATATATTTTTCTAAACAATGTGTGGTGTATTTTTGTGGTGCTATATGGTGTTATTGTATGATTTATTGCACAAATACTTTACACATTGCCTTCTAAGTTAAGCCTGACTGCTCAGTACCAAGCTACCAGAGGGTGGGCACAGGATAATTTGGATTGTGTGTGACTTACCCTGACTAGAGTGAGGGTCCTTGCTTGGGCAGGGGGCAACCTGACTACCAACCAAAGACCCCATTTCTAACAGATCCCCATCAAAACGAGAAAGACAGTAACCCAGGCCATTATCTCCAGCAGACAGGACTATGGGAGCGTCCTTTACGTCAGACTCCCCTCCCAGCTCATCCACTCCCTCCAAACCATCCAAAATATTGTGGCAAGAATCATCCTCGACCTCTCCAGGGGGACCTCCATCAGCCCCACCTAGGAGATCTCTACTGGCTACCCATTCAGAAGAGGTGCAAATTCAAAGTTCTCACCCTTGATACAAAGCCCTCCATAACATCAGACCCAAACTCATCAATCATAGACCCTCCTTCCACTAGCCCACTAGGGAGATCCATTCCACAACCCTCGATCAATTCCGGAGAGTTTGCCACCGTCACAGCAGTCTCTTCACTTGTCGCCAAAACCTGGAACAAACTTCCCCTCCACCTGCGCACCACTCTCACCCCCTGACTTCAGGAAGAAGCTCAATACATGGATCATGGACGAGAAACCACCAGGCCGCAGCAACAACCCATAATGCCAGGATACCCACAGGAGCGAGAATCTGCGCTCTATAAATCCATTGATTGATTGATTGACCTATCCATTGTCTGGAAATGTCGTACTGTAAGCTTAATATTTCCAACCAAATACTCTGAATAAAATGGGGATGAGTGCATGAATATGCTGGAGCACAGAGGGGCATAAATAATTTGCTGAAAACTGACCTATCCTCCACTAGGCCAAACATCTCACTATAAAGAGAACCGTAAATAAGTTTCCATGTTATTCATGGAAAACCTCATCACAAAACACGTTGCACTTTTCTAATGAGAAGGGCAAGCGAACAAGCATCTTGCATCGAATTAAAGAAACAGAGAACAATGCGTGCCTGACAGCAGTTAATTAAAAGCAGGCTTCAACTGTCAAGTCATGTTGCAAGAAACATTTCACCCAATTTAGTGCCTTTTGTGATCATTTATTGTTCATCTGCCATGGCATTCATGTGTTTTGCGCAGAAGACACTGCATGGCACGACTGTCCTGTCAGCTGGCTCAGAAATACAAGTCAGAGAAAATGCCGAGGTATTGTTTGCACGGTCACCCCTGCCTCTTCCAACCAGTCATTGTTTGCAACTGTTTGCAGTTTTTGCAGATTGCGGATAATTCATATCGATGTATAGTTGTTAAAATTCATATCAGTACTCATTGTTTGTTACCACATGTATCATCTTATTTATAACGTCAGATAATCATATCTTGAAAATGTAATACGTGCAAATTGTGTACAATTTGAACCGAATCAGCTGAACTGTGGAGAATGACATTAGCCGCATACCAGGCAGGCTTTATTTGATGAAGTTATTGGACATTTCATTCCCCTCAGTTAATGCAAAAAGCAATCATACACACTTTCGCTGTCCTCTACCGAGGGAAGCTTAGAAGATCGTGAAAAGTATATTGCCTCTTCTGAACATGTCATAAGGTTTAGAAGGGGATGCCTGGTAGTTCTTATTGAAAATTAGTATTAATTTCGAGTTTACTTCTAAAGCCTTTCTTTAGTGTAGAAGGAAACGAGAAATTAAACAAGCATTGGCACAACTAATGGGTCCGACTTTAATGTGAAAACATGGAAACAGTGCTCTTTAAAGCTAAACCCACTGGTGTTGGCACAGCTTTGTTACCTGAAAACATAGTTAGGGAAGACGAAATGATGAGAGACATGCGGGCAAAGGAATGTAAAAATGTATATAGGGTAAACAAACAGGACATTAAGATACAAGCAAATTTAACAGGAAAACTATAGGTGAACAAAGGGAAAAACAGACAAGGAAAATGTACAGATACTTGCTGTCCAAAACTCGAAAAACATGCTGCAGCAGAAAAAATAAATAAATAACTATGGGCCAGATGTATGAAAGTTTTTGCACTCGCAAACGGTGCGAATCGCAAAAATCGGCCGTTTGCGAGTGCAAAAACGTGGTCTGCGATGCATGAAAGGCATTCGCAAACCAAAAATAAGAAATCGCAAAATTTGCGTTTTTTTGTGGAGCGACCTGGTTTTGCGACTCGCATTTTCCGATTCGGTATTTCCAGTAGGAAATTGCGTGGTGCAAAATGCGATTCGCAAAATCCAAATCGCAAATAGATGCATCAAAAAATCGCAGTTAGCGATTTTTCGCACATGCAAAATACCACCAAGTGAAACCAGGTGGTAACCAGGTGCAACCTATATAAAGAGGCCCAGAATGCCTCAGACTCTTTTCCACAATGGTGGCACTCTACGTCATGGCGAGGCAGATGAGGATCTTGGCAGGTTTGAGGAGAGGGAGGAGGAGACAGGAGCACATTTACAAAGTGCGCATTACACTATTTGACCTGTCAGAGGAGGAAATATTTGAGAGGTATAGGTTGAACTCAGCCATGATACTTGATCTGATAGCTGAGCTACAACCCATACTGCAGCGCAGAACACTAAGGACTCACAGCATACCCACCCATGTGCAGGTATTATGCTCCCTACACCTACTCGCCTCAGGGAGCTATCAAGGGGTCGTAGTAGCGGCTGGGGGGGTGTCACAGAGTACCCTTTTCAATGCATTTATCAATGCCATGCTAAGCAAACTCCAACAGTACATCAGATTCCCCCACACCCCACAGGAAATACAGCAGACAAAAATAGAGTTTTACCAGATAGCACAGTTCCCCCACGTCCTAGGTGCCATAGATGGCACACATGTGGCAATATGTCCACCATCAGTCACAGAGTATGTGTACCGAAACCGTAAATACCAACATTCCATGAATATACAGGTGATAAGCAATGCCTCCTATATCATAACTGATCTCGTGGCCAGGTACCCAGGGAGCACACATGATTCTTACATCTTTCGTCACAGCGGCATTCACACAAGACTGCTAGCTAGGGAGTTTGGTGAAGGATATCTACTAGGTAATGTCACTCTGTACACTGGCGCATAGATGACAAACCCATGTCAGATGGCAGAGTTACTCATCACACCTTCTGTCCCTTCCAGGAGACAGTGCCTACGCAGTGCGCACCTACATGATGACGCCCTACCTCAATCCCGCAACACCAGCAGAACGGAGATACAATGCAGCACACAGGGCAACCCGCAACGTTGTGGAGCGCACATTTGGCCTGCTGAAGAGTCGCTTCCGTTGCCTCCACAAAAGTGGAGGGGCACTACAGTACAGTCCAGAAACCACATGTAGAATAGTGGCTACTTGTGCAATCTTGCACAATATAGCTACAACCAGGGGCATACCTATAGAAATCAGTGACACTGAATCAGATGAGGATGATGATCCCATACCACCTTTTCAGCCAGCAGACAGGACCAGTGCAGCAGAGGGAAGGCAAAGGCGTTCCGACATCACACACAACCATTCCAGACGTGAGTATGAATGACAAAAATCCACTGACAACTGTACCTGTAGTGATAGAAATGTATTACCTTACGTCAGATAATGAATGAGTGATAAATGAAGTAAACAGGTGATGGAAAAAACTAAAATTAACAAAAGAACTGAGTCACGCACTATTACGTCATAGTGGCAACACCAGTGTTAATGCGGCAAGAGTCACTTTCTCCTCCCACGCACACCACTTGTGTGCCCAGTTAACTCACTGGCACCCTGAATGTCACCTTCAGTGGCAGTGCTGCGCCTGGCACTGCGCCGTCTGGTGTCTGCTGCAGGTACGGCCACACTACTGAGGCTAGAACTGTCCTCACTGTCCCCCAAGGCTACCTCACTGGGAGTGGCAGATCTCTGTCCCATGACAAGTTCAATCACGTTAGTGATGTGCACAAGGCCCTGGACCACGTCCCTGCTGGTGTGTGCAGCTTCCACTTGTGCCGCCACAGCGTGACGGGCGATGAGTGCTGTGGAGTTCACCATCCTGTTGGAGGACCTGCAGTAGCTTGCAAACATTGTCCTGAATCAGTGTTCATGTCTGCGCCGGTTAACCCTTTCATGGCGCAGCTCCTGGCAGAGGTCACGCACTGCACTAGTAAGGTCCCTAGTGTCCTCAGAAGCCTGCACCTGTCCCTCACGCAGCTGTGTGATGTTGCTGTTCAGTGCGTCCAGTTGCCGATGCAGGCCCATCATGTGTCTATTGTGGACTCTCAGGTTCCGGTCCAAACTAAGTATGCGCTTGTTTTGCAGGCGCTGTTGCTGCAACATAGCAGCCTCAAGGCCCCCGAACAAGGACGGTCCCTCACCTGCCTCATGAGGTTGCTGCTGGCACACTGTGGCACTCCTGCGTTGTGCTGGCTGACCCCTGCCCTCCAGTATCTGGCTGCGCCTGACTGGTGCAGACGGTGTGCTTGGCCCTTCCTGCTGCACATCCGAGTCGCCGCTGAAGTCTGGCAGTGGTAGTGCCCTGGGCCTGCGGCGCACAGTGGAGATGTGGAGGGACCCACTGGTGTTGGTGTCAGAGGGCTGCTGGGTGTCCGTCTCCCCTACACATGGACTGTGTGTGGCTGCTAGGCCTGGCCCACCTGGAACAACAATATGCAGCATGTCAGGTCTGTATGTTACATTATCTGTCTGAAAATGGCAATAAAGGTACAGGTACTGCTCAACATGGTGTTGTGTGTGTTGTGTTACCTTGGGTGTCACTATGCTTCATTACATTGTTATGCTACTGTCTGTACTAGTTTGTGGACCGCAACTCCCAGAATGCATTGTTGTGCTGCTTCTAAGATGTGGACTGGACTACTTCACACACTACTTCACATTACATGCTAATTCCTAAGGGGCTTTTGTGGGTCCACAAACAACATTGCACTTACCTTGGTTGGTACTCGGTTGACCAAAGGTGTCGATATCTGTGACCCCTGTCACAGCTTCAGGGAGGACTGTGGATTCCACCAGGTCCTCCAGTGGTGTGGATGGTGGTTCGGTTGGTGGTCCGCCACCTGTGACCCTGGCCTCCGCAAGTCTCCTTGCCACCCTCTCCTTTGCCCGGGAACGCAGGTCGTACCACCTTTTCTTAATCTCCTCTATGGAGCGCTGTGCCACTCCAATGGCGCAGATTTTCCCTGGATGTCCAGCCATAACCTTCTTTTCTCGCTCTCAGGAACCTGGAGTGAAGATTTCCCAAACATGCGGTCATGGCTCCTCACAACCTCTTCAGTCAGTACCTCCAGCTCCTGTTCACTAAACTTGAGCTTGCGCTTCCTCTCCTGCTTCTCCTGTGACTGGGCTGCTCTCTCTCAGGATGCTGGTTTGGGTCTGGCACCTGAAACTGCCTGGGATGACTCATTTCCTGCTGGTGATGTCATCAGGCTCCTCCAGGTGTGCATTCTCGAACTTTCTCGCAATTTGAGATTTTTTACAGAATCGCAAATTGCGAGAATGCAAATTGTGGTTCGGTAAATGGGCCTCGCAAACCACAAATAGCGATTTTTAAGAAATCGCTAATTCCGAATCACAAATTTGATACATGGCCAATTGCGACTCGGAAATAGTGATTTCTTAAAAATCGCTATTTGCGATTTGCAGTCCCCAGTTTTCATACATATGGCCCTATATTCTATATACAACTCAAATAATTTACTATGTAATGACTCAGTTTCTTTTAGAAATGTAAAATAATCTTTCACGCATGGCAGTTTTTAGCACTCCACAGAAGGCTGAATGATACATCAGAGAGCTAATAGAGCGAAATGAGAGAGTAATACTCCTATGGATAAAGGCAAAGTTCACAGAGCATTTTTAGAGAATTGGTAACAAAAAGTCGTTGGGGCGGCTGCACTATCAAGCCAGACCTCAAACCCAAGGGGTTAGGAAGCATATTTGTTTTAACATAGACACACGTAATCTATGCCCATGACCACCAGGTCCCATAAATTCACATATGCAGAAAAAGCAACACCAATACAGACATTCATGACCATACGGGGCAATACGTCTACAGCCATCGATTAACACAAAGCCCAACACACTGGCACACAGCCCACCAGACATACAGTTACACATGCCTAGTAACCTAAAACATGCAGACTAGTAGGCATTTACTCAAGCATGTCCAGGAATTAAAAGAAATATAGGTACCGATGCAGAAACACAAACACACATAGGCTCCAACACAAAAAGAAAGTACATACAGACACACTTTCAGAAGCCCATAACACGTGTACTCAGATTACACACAAGAGGTTTACAGAGTGAAGGTCAGACTGATACACAGATCGGTTTAATCCTGAAGTACACTTAATCGTTAGCCTTTTTGCTGAGGAATTATAATTACTGGTGGAGAACAGAGTGGAGTGTTCAGGCACATTCATTCCTTCGTCTCTACTTGGGGTAATGAAACATTTCACCATTCAAGCCCATCCAGTGTGCAAAGTTTCAAAGACCTAGTGCAAATGTGCGTGAAATGTTGTAGTGGATGTAGCACAGAGTAGAGACACCCCACATTTGATGTGTATGCCTCTTATCTTCAGACAGTTCTTATTCATTAGAGATCTCTCTTCCACCACACCAAGATCTGTTTCAGTCCAACCATTTTTTTTTGGGGGGGGGAATTCTATTTGATAAGGAGGGTGCATGGAGACAAGCCATCAACACTATAAAACACCAGTATATTAAAGCTGCAACAGTCCTACAAACCTTCTCTAGGAAGTTGGGTAGAAAACGTCTTAAAAGATGCCATCCATCTATAAAGCTAAATGCGTACTGTTCAATCAATCAATCAATCAGTTTTTGTGAAGTGCAGCTACTCAGGGTCTCAAGGAGCTGGGGGGGAAGGGAGGGGCCTCATCCGAAGAGCCACGTCTTGAGGTTCTTCCTGAAGATGGTGAGTGATGGGCTTTGTCTGAGGTGCTATTAGAAATCGGGGGGCCAGATGTATCAAGCTTCCAGTTTGCATTTCTTAAATAGGGAATTTTAAGAAATCGCTATTTAAGAAATGCAAAATGGGATGTATGAAAATTGCGATTCGGTATTAGCAATTTCTCAAAAATCGCAATCGCTATTACCGAATCGCAATTAGGGAATGGGAATCCATCCATTCCTATGGGCCTGGTGCAAATGGTTTTGCATTTCTGAATTTGCGAATTCCTGTTAAGAATTCGCAAATTAGGTACTGCAAATCCCAGGGGGCTGGGGGCCTACGGCCTCCTTTGATGCACCTCAAAAAAATATTTGTGGACATGTGAAGCGAACACATACCCTTTTTTAAAAATACATTTATAATGCATTTAAAAAAAATGCACATGCTTATCACCAAATTGGATTTGGTGGTAATAGCATTTCCTAAATGCCCAATTCGCATTTAGGAAATGCTTGATACATGTGCTTTGGAAATTGCAAATAGCAATTCCCTATTTACGATTTCCTATTTAGAGAATCGCAATTTGCAATCCCTTAAATGGAGTTGAAATTTCGGGGAATCGCTATTTTAGGGATTCCTTGAAACTGCACTGCGAATGCATTTCATATATCTTGAAAGGTATTTTTGCATTCGCAAATGGACAAATTTTGTGACTCGCACCGTTTACGAATACAAAAATGTTTGATACATCTGGCCCGGGGTCTCTAGTTCGCAGAGGTATACACCTTTGTCCAAGTAGGGACCACAATCCTAGTCAGGGTAAGTCACAAAAAATCCAAATTATCCTGTTCCCACCATCTGGTAGCTTGACACTGAGCAATCAGGCTTAACTTAGAAGGCAATGTGCTGAAGTATTTGTGCAATAAATCATACAGCAACACAGTGAAAAGACCAAAAAAAGACACCACACAGGTTTGGAAAAATAGAGACTATTTATCTGAATAAAATACTGTTGAAACCATGAAAATCCAATGTACTCTAGAAAAATTATGACGTTTTAAAGATTAAATCCAACTAAAACCACTAGAAAACAAATAGCTCCAACTGGGGCTATCACAGCATCATTGACAGAATCGTTCCCAACAATCCGGCCCTGAGCCATGAGGCAGGTGGAGGTGCGATGTCAGCTCCCTCTAGTTGCAGGGGGAGATGATGTGGTGTCGTCCACAATGCATCGATTTCTTGTGACCCAGCGGGATCATTGGTTCCAGTCCGTCAGGATGTGATGTTTTGACTTCGCAGTGTTGCAATGACCCTAAGTAATGTCAGCGGAGTCTCGGTGATGTTGGACTTGCGTTGCAGGCCAAAGTCATTGTGTGCAGTGAGGTCCACGGAGCGGGAGCAGGCTGCGGCATTGCTGGCATCACTGAAGCCGTTCCAAAGTCACTGAAGTTGGTGTACTAGCAAAGATCTAGCAGTGGAGGTTTTTGTAGAACCTGAGACACTAAAAAAGGAGGCAACCTCAATCCAAGCCCTTGGAGAGCACTTGGGGGGGAAAGCAGAGTCCTTCCAGCACAGTCAGAGGTCAGCAGGGCAACACCAGGGCAGCAGTATTTTGCAGCAAAGCAGTCCAGAGTGTTCTCTGGGCACACAGGCAGGTCTTTTGACAGCGTTCAGGTGCAGGTCCAGAAGTGTCTGAGATGGTGGGGTCAGAGACCTATTTTATATTCCCAAAAACTGTCTTTGAAAAGGGGGAGACTTCAAAAAGTTGTTTTGAAGTGCACAAGTTCCCCTTTCAGTGCAGTCCTTTCTGCCAGGGTCGCAGTAGGGGGTTTGGCAGTCCAGTGTGTGAGGACAAGCCACTAGCCTTTGAAATGTAAGTGTCAGGCCCTCCACCATTCCAGCCCAGGAAGACCAATCCAATATGTATATGTGTGCAGGTGTGACTGAGTGTCCTGTGTTTGTGGTTGTCTGGGTGAAATGCACAATGGAGCTGTCAACCAGCTCAGCCCAGACATTGATCGGAGACAGGCTGTAAGGCATAGATGGTTTTTAAGTGCAGAGAAATGCTCCCTTTCTAAATGTTGCATTTCTAAATAGTAATATACATTCGAACCTCACCAATAAGCAGGATTTTCTATTACCATTCTGGCCATATTAAGGCCCATATTTATACTTTTTTAGCACCGCATTTGCATCGTTTTTTGGACGCAAAATCGGCGCAAACTTACAAAATACAATTGTACTTTGCAAGTTTGTGCCACTTTTGTGTCAAAATATGATGCAAAAGCGGCGCTAAAAAAGTATAAATATGGGCCTAAATGTGACCTGGTTACCCCTTTCAGATCAGAATCTACCACTCAAAAAGTATATGAGGGTAGACCTAATGCTAGTCTATGAAAGGAGCAGGCCTCACTGCAGTGGAATACAAATTTAGGACTTTCTCACTACCAGGACATGTAAAACACATGTGTACATGTCCTGCCTTATACCTACATAGTACCCTGTCCTATGGTTTACCTAGGGCCTACCTTGCGGGTGATTTATATAT
The DNA here is from genome assembly GCF_031143425.1 of Pleurodeles waltl. Lineage (NCBI taxonomy): Eukaryota > Metazoa > Chordata > Amphibia > Caudata > Salamandridae > Pleurodeles > Pleurodeles waltl. Next base: position 1,116,477,606 of record NC_090447.1, read on the forward strand.
AGAAAAAGGAGAGTTTAAGGCTTGGCAAGTACTTTCAAATGCCAAGTCGAAGTGGCAGTGAAACTCCACACACAGGCCTTGCAACGGCATGCATGAGACATGATTAAGGGGCTCCTTAGGTGGGTAGCATAATCAATGCTGCAGGCCCACCAGTAGTATTTAATTAGCAGGCCCTGAGCACATGTAGTGCAGTTTACTAGGGACTTATAAGTAAATGAAATATGCCAGTTGGGGATGACCAATGTTACCATCTTTAAGGGAGCGAGCAAATGCACTTAATCACTGGTTAGCACTGGTAAAGATGGCAAAGTCGTAAAACCAGCAAAACATTGTCAGAAAAGTGGAGAGAGGCAGGCAAAAAGCTGGAGGATGGCCACCCTAAGGCTGTCGGGTCTAACACGTGCAAACTGCTATGGGGTGGGAGTGTTGGGTATATTACTTGTCAATGTTTACAACTGGTGGAAAATGCTTTTCTAATGTACCTTCCTCCAGTCCCAAGTGGTAGCTCCACAGTCATATGCCATGTTGAATTGGGAATACCTTGTTTATTAAACAGATATAGATAGGGTGCAGCCGATTTTGCCAAGGCACATAAGCTGGATCTCTGAGCACTCCAAGTAAAATGGTGACATTGTCAGGGATTATCTCAAATCTCCTTTTGTTCTTAAAATTCCTAGACTGAAATATAATAAAAATCTCAGTGGGGATCTGGGGCACCCAGAATGTTTTGAGAAGCCTGACACTGTGGTGTGCATCAGTCATAGCGAGTTAAAGGAAGAATGCATGACATTGTTTGAAGATTTAAGGTTGTCTACAGAACTGCTGAAGCGTAGTGTATTGGAAAACCAAATTATGCTGTTCACAATTAGCATACAACTTTACTTAGAATTTGTACATAATGACAAACATAGATTTATGCTAATTCGATTCAGAATGGACACATTTCATCGCCTTACCAGTCTACCCAGGATGAATGATTGGTAGACCCCTTTAGTTAACTGTCCTTGCGACAATGTGTCTTCTCAAACCACTATACATATTGTTTTTTATGCAAATTGTATCAAGTCCAGAGGAGGCGTTTGTGTTTATTTATACCACTGTCGAAGTCTTGTAATTTTGTACAGTGTCGGAATGCATATTTGTTTTTACAAATTTTACAGTCTCTTCTTATTTACAACATTATGTCACATTTTTTATGGGCTGTGATTAATCACAGAAAAAGGCATTAATCTTGCAACTCTACCCTCGATGACCAGTGGTACTTTTTAATTGTAATCATTATTAGTATGGAGTCTGTAATATATTTTATATATATATATATTTATATATATATATATATATATAAATATATATATATATATATATAGTTAGTTTTTATTGAAGTGGTTGTTTTTTTGGGCTTCATAATATGATTTTTCTGATTTGCTGAAATGAAATCGAATAAAGCTCCTTGACAGACTGATTCTTCCACCAAGAGCAATTACCAGCAGATAGGAGATTAATTTCAGCAGTGCCTGAGGATTATTATACGATGGGTGGCAGATATGAGCAGTCACTGAGGTCTGACTGCAGGGTGATTAACACACCCTTAGGCATTTACTGATGACTTTTAGGGAGTGATCGGTACAGGATGGGGTGCTGCATTTTAATTAGAAGAATGCTCACAGTTATACTGCACAATAGGGAGAGGGAAAGCTCTACAAATGACATGCTAACTTGTTTACATGAAAAGTGATTATGTAACCAGCACTAATCAAAGTAAAAATAATAATTCGTATACAGAAAACGTTGGAAAAATTGTACTCTGATAGCAACTAAAAAACACAGGATTTTATAGGATGCCCGTGTCACGAACAGGCTGGAATTAGACAAAGTAGAAGAAGCCAGTACCTTTTATCTCCAGCCACTTTCTTCATTTCTATTAGTAATATCTCACTCTTGAAGCCCCTTTGAATTACTGTATTTTATTGTTGCAGAAATAAATATGTGACTAGGAAATAGATGGCCTGACAGACTGACGTCTTGATGGATGGATTCTCAAGGAATGCGGAGCTATTCAGGTTTTAAGTCTACTTAACCTGTAATCTATCTACAGAGCAAAGCATGTTCATCTTAGAGACAGCAATATCATGTCAATGCCCAATGGCGTAACTCAAAATGATGGGCTCTCCCTGCATAATGTGAGGAGCGGCCCCTGAGTCCCCCATATCTCACAAAGGTTCATTAGCCATGGACTGAATGGGGGCCCCATGAAGGGCTGGGGACCCCCAACATGTTAGGACCCCCTGTGCCACAGGGTCTGCCGAGGACTGTGTTACGCCCCTGTCAATGCCCATTCACTCCTTGGCCTTGGAGAGCTCCCTCTCACTCTAAAGACACACTCTCCTTGTCCACTACATGGAATTATCACCTAACTGATGCTGTGCACTCTGCATTTCCATTACATCCTTGGCCTTCTGTTACAGTCAAACATCTGTAGAATGCCAAAATAGTACCAGCCTAATTCTAACATCACTATCGTATGATGTAAGCTTCTAGGGGTGATCCAGGTACACAGAGCAAAATGGACCCTCTTTGGGCTTTCCTTTGACAAATCAGTTATCAGTTGTATAAACTGAATTGGGTCAACTGAAGCAAACAAAATAATGACGTCTTAGAATGTAGTGAGTTTGTAAATGAAGACGTAGTAAAGAAACATGGGTCTCAAGCCATGAAGTCATTTGTGATCATAAATCTATGATATGGACACAAATGTCGGGATTAATAAATTAATACTATTTACGAAAGGATATTTTGTTTATGTAAATCCCCTTTCAGCCGTGTACTATTGTCCAATGCCTTTAAGGGGCAAATTCACATTAAAAGGTCATGAGCATTCACAAATTTCCCTCCAACACCTTCCCACGTTGGGTTGAGATTTGTTGATGTGCACTGCTGGATTACTCCATTTCTGTGGGATAAGGGAAAAGCAATGCCCACAAATGTTGCAGGTGAAGCAAAAACTGTTTTTCTGCGAGGGCAACATTTTTCTCCCGTCACACAGAAAAAACAATGAAAAAAATGCCACTGCACAAATTCCTTGCTATTTGACAATGCATTTGAGACTATACCCTGCAATTTCCATGTGCTACCTACATCAACTATAATTTCTTTACTAAAGATCCACTAGGTGTTTGCCAAGAGATGCATTTCTCTTAGTTTGTCTTGTTTTGTGGATTACGGAGGAATACACAAGTTTTGGCAGTTTGAAACATAAGAGCAATAAATCTATTCAATCAATCAGCCATTCGTAAAACACTGCAAATCTCCAATGAGGGTCTCAAGGCACTGAGGTTGCTGATACCTTGTGGTAATCTGTTCTTTTGAACAGTCAGGTCTTGAATCTTTTTTTGAATTACTGAAGCGCTGAAGCGATAAGTTAGTCCTTAGGTGCAGGGGAAGGTTGTTCCAAACTTTGCCCTCCAGGTGTGAGAAGGAGTGCCCTCCGCTGTTGCTTAAGTGGATCCATGGGGTATCTGCGAGGAAGAGGCACATGGATCGTAGGTGACTGGTTGGTTGCTGAAAGGTCAAGCATTTGCTGATGTAAGTTTTGTTGTGTAGGGCTTTGTATGCGTGGGTCAACATATTGAATTGTTTTTTCTTCTGAAGTGGGAGCCAGTGTAGCTTCTTAAAGTGGGGTGTGATGTGGGTTCATTTTGGGAGGTCGAGGATGAGTCTGGCCAAGAAGTTTTGTACTGTCTGTAATCTCATCAGGAGACGTGGGGTGATTCCTGTATAAAGTGCATTCCATTAGTTCAGCCTGCTGGTAATGAGGGCCTGCATGACGGTCCCTCTGGTGCTGACTTGGAACCACCAGAAGATCTTGCAGAGCAGATGTAGGTTGTGAAAGCTGGTGGATGCAACTGCATTCACCTATATCTTCATGGAAAGCTTGCTGTCCAGGATGATGCCACGGTTGCATGCATAGTCAGTCTGGATGGGCAGACTTCAGCAGGCCACCATGCATTGTTCCATGAAGGGGTTTTGTTTCCGAGGATGAGGGCTTTCATCTTGTCCGTGTTGAGTTTGAGACAGTTGTTCTTCAACCAGTTGGTGATGTTCTTCATATATCTGAGGAAGTTATCTCTGGTGGTGGAGGGGTCGTCTGACAGCGAAATGATGAGCTGGGTGTCATTGGCATAGGAGAGAATGAGTCCGTGCAATCTGACACTGCTGGCCAGCGGAGTCATGTACATGTTGAAGAGGGTGGGGCAGACAGATGATCCTTTGGGAACACCGCAGATAATTTTCATGGGTTTCGAGGTGAAGGGTGGGAGACTGGTTCTTTGGTTCTTCCAGCAAGATAAGTGGTGATCCATTTGAAGGAGTCTCCATGGATTCTGATGTGGTGGAGTCTGTTGAATTAGATGTGTTGGGAAATGGTGAAGAAGATGGCTGATAGATATAAGAAGATGAGGACTGATGTTTTACTGCGGTCCAGAAGACCCTGATATAATCAGTGGCTGTGATCAGGGCTGTCTCAGTGCTGTGGTTTTCTTGGAATCCGGATTGAGAGAGGTCCAGGAGGTCATTGCATTTCAGGTATTTGGTAAGTTGCTGGTTGATTGCCTTCTTGAGAACCTTAGCTGGAAAGGAGAGCAGGGAGATGTCTGGTAGTTCTTTGGTTTTACTGGTTCGGCAGATGGTTCCTTCAGGAAGGGCCTCACTTCGTCATGTTTCCAGTCACAAGTGAAGTAGGCCAAGGTGAAGGAGATTATCAGAACTTTTTTGAGCTTGTTGCCAATTGTCTTGCTTCCAAGGTTGAAGATGTGGTGGGGACAGGGGTCCATGGGTGCACCCAAGTGCATGGAGTTCATCTTGGAGATTTTGGCTTGGATTGTGATACGGTCCCAGTAAGTGGTGAGGTGTTTTGGATTTGTGTTCATAGGTGTGAGTAGGCTGATGCTTTCAGCAGTGGGGAGTTGGGGTTTGAAACTTTCAGAGATGACGGAGATATTACTGTGGAAGAGGTCCTCCAGGGTGTCACACAGTTCCTAGGAGGGGGTTATGCTATTCCCTGGGGCTGCACGGTTGGAGAACTCTTCCACGATGGTGAAGAGCTTGTGTTGTGCTGGCTTCTATGTGGTCTGCTAGAGTGCTCTCCTTGTTCCCTCCAGGAGGCAGTGGAACTGGTTGAGAGCTGTCTTGAAGGTGGTGTGGTCTCTTGTCTCTTTGCTGGTGCTCCATTTCCTCTCTAGTTGCTGGCAGTTGTGGTTGATGGATTTCAGTTCTGTGGTGAACCAGCTGGCTCTTCTGGTAGGTCTTTTCTATTTGGCTGGATTGATAGAGGCAATTGTGGCAGCACATTCAGAGATCCACTGGAAGACGTTCTTTACTTCCTGATCTGGGTTGGATGTTGCATCTGTGAAGTGGGAGGAAAGAGCTTTGTTCCACTGTACTTCTGATATATTTTTCCAGTTCTTATGTGTGGAGCTGGAGTGTATGGTGAAGTGGACTCTGCAGTGGTCGGTTCAGGTAAACTGACAGAAGTGGTTGTATGTGACTTTGTCGCTGGAAGTTAAAATGGGGTTGAGTGTGTGTCCTGCAATGTGGGTAGGGTCGGTGACGAGTTGCTTGAGGTCAATGTTGCTCATGCTTTCCAGGATGTCAGTTGTGTTGAGGATCATTGGGGTCATTGAGGTGAAAGACAAGATCTTATAGGAGGATTTATTTATTGTACTCGATGGCGAGGGGAATGATGAGATCAGGGATGGTGTTGCAGAAGCTGGGGAATGGTCCAAATGGTCTGCAGGTGAGGATAGCCTCTGATGGTGCTTTTTCTGCTTGTGTGGAGTTGGAAGTTTAGATGCTCTCTTATTGGGGTTGGATCATCTGAGGAGGCTGAAAAACAGATTGTATCCTTGTGTATGATGGGAATTCCCCCTCCGTATTTGTTGGTTTGGTCCCAGTGTGTTATTTTGTAGCCTTTGGGCGTAGCAAAGGTGATGTCCGGTGTGGTGGTGGAGTTCAGCTTAGTCTCTGTGAGGAACATGATGTCAGGGGTGAGATCATGTCCTAAATCTCTGTGGTGTGTTTGTCGAGTGATCAAGCATTGAGTAGAATGCACTGGAGTGCGCAGTGGCACTCTTGGTTGGTGTTGTAGATGTTGTCATCTTTGTAGTGTCGTTGGTGTTGTTGGTTGCTCTGGTGTTGCAGGAGAAGAGACAGTGGCAGCATGTGAAAATTCCCACCATTGAGCATGGGGCGATGTGGCAGCACTTGTTGTTGTTGTGTCTAAGGTCCCTGGCTCAGAGTTCAGCAGAGGAGTATCTGTGGGTGGTCGGAGGGCCTGGGTTCCTGGTGCTGGAGGTGGTCAAGGCGCAGATGGGTGTAGATGATCATGCCAGCACATGTTCACTGTGTGTCAGCTGTGCAGCCAAGCTACAGCCTCCATTAAGTAGGTCCCGGGATGAGTGAGGGGCTCTAGGTTGAGGGTGGGGCAAGCAGGATGGAAAATGGCAGGAAGTAGTGGCTAACCGGGAAAAACACAGTGCCCATAAAGGGGGGGGGGAACAGAGGCATTGAACAGAAGAATGCAACAAACAGGCAGACAAAACAGTGACAAAAGGCAAAATTGAGGCAAGCAATGGAAAATGAAAACATGAAGAGGCAGTCTGGCACAGCAACCAGTGCACAGAGCAGCACACAGGGTGGTGAAGAGGGAAGATGGCTTACAGAGACACAGCAACAGAAGGAATAAGAAAAAGCAATCAGACAGGGATGCTGTAACAAAGAGGCAGAGTAAGCAGCAGCAGGGATAGCCGTCATCGGGACCTTCTTTCATTGTGCTGGGCTATCAAACAAGTTCATTAGTACACCTTTTTTTACATTAATAACACAGAACAGTTTGCATGTAACAACAGCCTGTAAAGTGACATACTCACTGCTTAATTTGTAAATTAATGAGTGTCTGCGCCATATCATTTACCCATAAATCTGTTCAGAAACCTGCGGCCTGGGATACAAAAAGCCAGTGAGACGAAAAGCAGGGCTGTATGTTCTTGAACCCACTCATGCCTATTTAATCCTTTATAGAGACATCCTGACCCTTCATCTCACTCTTGCGGGTTCCGGCTGTTGGAAAGTGGATTATTGGTAAAAGCAGGTAAGGACCTACACTTAGCAATAGGCCACTACCCCCACCAGGTCCAGTCAGGTCTCAGTAAATTAATCTCAACTCAACTATTGGTAGCTTGGCAATGAGCGGCAAGGCTTAATTTAGGAGACAAGTGTGTAAAGCATTTGAAAATCACACAACAGTAAAAAAGTAAAACACAACACACATTAAAAATCTAACACCAATTTATAAACATAGAGTATATGTTTATCTTTAAAATTACACCAAAATGATTAAAATCGGATAGGAGGAACCGGAGATTTGAATTTTTAAAGAATTAACATTTTCTAGCGCATAGAAACTAAAAGCGCCAATCTGGTCATTTGGTCGCGCTCGACCGAAGGCTAGTCAAAATTTGAGGCCAAATGTGATTGTAGGAGGCTAGCCTGGTTTGTAGTGGGTACCTTTGGTAATTACACCTCATACCAGGTCCAGTTATCCCTTATTAGTGAAACTTAGTAGTGTTCTAGCAGCCTAGGCTGATAGAGGTAGCTGTAGCAGAGTAGCTTAGGCTGAACTAGGAGACATGCAAAGCTCATGCAATACCACTTATAGTTACACAGTACTTATACACAAGTAAAGACAATACTCAATGTTACCAAAAATAAAGGTATTTATTTGGGTGACAAAGTACCAAAAATATCTTAGAGACAATCGTCCTTCTGGAAGTAAGTATTATACACAATATATACACTAGACACCAACATTAGACAAGTAAATGGTCATACAACAATGCATACAGTGGGAAATCCTATAGAATGCAATGGGACAAAATAGGTCTAGGGGCAACACAAACCATATACTAAAAAAGTGGAATGTGAATCACGAATTCCCCCATAGACAAGTGTAGTGTGTACAGAATCGCTGGGAGAGTAAGAATACAGTAAAGATAAGTAAATTACAGTCTATGTCGATGATGTCCACCCTCTGTGTCCTTAGGAGTACGCTCGTTGTTGTGAGAGGAGTCCCAGGGTACCGGTCATCGTCTTGGAAGGTGCCTGCTTGGAGCAGGGGAATGACTCCGTCACTCCACAGGAGATTTCTTCGGTCCTTCTGGTGCAGGATGAAGACAGGGAGTCCCCAGAGCGTGCATATCATGGGAACTGTTGCAGTTGCTGACTTGGAGCTGAGGTTGCTGAAGAAAAGTGTCTCTTGTAGACACTTTGTTGCAGTTACAGCATTTCTTGGAGCAGTCTGCGGTTGATCCGACATCAGAAGAGTCTGCAGTTGTTGCAGAGGACTCCTGAAGGAAACTTGCAAGCAGAATCTGAAGATAACCCACAGGAGAGACCCTAAATAGCCCTGAGAGGGGGATTGGCTACCGTATCAGGTATGGACCTATCAGGAGTGGTCTCAGACATCACCTGCTCACACTGGCCACTCGGAGCGTCCAGAGTGCCCCCACACCTTACAAAGCAAGATAGCTGAAGTATGGGACACACTTGAGGAGCTCTGGCACCACCCCTGGGGTGGTGATGGACAGGGGAGTGGTCACTCCCCTTTCCTTTGTCCAGTTTCCTACCAGAGCAGGGGAGAAGGGGCCCCTGAACCGATGTAGACTGGTTTATGCAAGGAAGGCACCATCTGTGCCCTTCAAAGCATTTCCAGAGGCTGGGGGAGGCTACCACTCCCCAGCCTGTAACATCTATTTCCAAAGGGAGAGGGTGTAACACCCTGCTCTCAGGAACTGCTTTGTTCTGCATTCCTGGGTCTGGACCACAGGAGGGCAGAACCCTGTCTGTGAGGTGGCAGCAGCTGTAGCTGCAGTGCAAGCCTCAGAGAGCTGGTTTGGCGGTACTGGGAGTCCATGGTGGAACCCCCAGGATGCATGGAATTGGCTCCCCAATGCCAGATTTGGAATGGGGGACAATTCCATGATCTTAGATATGTTACATGGCCATATTCGGAGTTACCATTGTGAAGCTACATATAGGTATTGACCTATATGTAGTGCACACGTGTAATGGCATCCCCGCACTCACAAAGTCCCGGGAAATGGCCCTGAACTATGTGGGGGCACCTTTGCTAGTGCACGCGTGCCCTCACACTTAGTAACTTTGCACCTAACCTTCAGCAAGTGAAGGTTAGACATATAGGTGACTTATAAGTTACTTAAGTCCAGTGAAAATGGCTGTGAAATAGTGTGTGCACTATTTCACGCAGGCTGCAATAGCAGTCCTGTGCAAGGGTTTGTCTGAGCTCCCTATGGGTGGCAAAAGAAATGCTGCAGCCCATATGGATCTCCTGGAACCCCAATGCTCTGGGTACCTAGGTACCACATACTAGGGACTTATAAAGGGGGTCCAGTATACCAACTGAAATTGGTAAATGTAGTCGCTGGCCTACAGTGACAAATTTAAAAGCAGAGAGAGCATAAGCACTGAGGTTCTAATTAGCAGAGCCTCAGTGGCACAGTTAGGCACTACACAGGCATACACATTAGGCCACAGACTATGAGCACTGGGGTCCTGGATAGCAGGATCCCAGCGAGACAGGCAAAACACACTGACATATAGGTTTTTATCTATGAGCATTGGAGTCCTGGCTAGCAGGATCCCAGCGACACAATAAAAACACACTGACACACACTCACAAACAGGCCAAAAGTGGGGGTAACCATGCTAAAAAGAGGCTACTTTCCTACAGGGATGGAGCCCTCTGTTGGTACAGCAAGCTGGAGGCCTCTGTGAAACGTTTACCTTAGACTTAGAGGGTCATTACTACCCTGGCGGTCAGACCACCAGGGTTGCGGTCTGACCCCTGTGAAACAGTGGTCCAACCCCTTTGGTGACAGTCTGACTGCCACATTATGACCGTGACGGTTGCACCACGGTCGGACCACCAGCATTGCCAGTTTTCCTCCACAGGAAGGACTGGCAGTGCTTGTGGTCCTAATCCACCAGGGCAGCGATACAAGTAGTGCCGCCCTCTGGATTATGACCCCGCTCTCCGCCAGCTTTTACATGGTGGTAGCACGGCCATGTAAAGGCTGACAGAGACGTGGTGCAGTGGGGCTCTGCACTGTTCATGCACTTGGCATGGGCAGTGCAGGGAACCCATGGCCAGCCCGTTGCTCTGATTAATGTCTGGTTGCAGACAGTGAAGAGCGTGACGGGTGCTGGTGCATCCAACGCACTGCAGCATTAGTGCTGGCTCAATTATGAGCCAGCATCAATGTTGTAGGCTGTTTCCCGCTGACCAAGAGGGTAGCTCCTAATGGGGCCCATGGGAAGGTGGCCACACAGGTGGCAACATGAACGCGGGAGTTTGGTGGACGGCCTTTTCCGTCCGCCAAACTCATAATGACCCCTTTAGTCTTTTTCTTGTGGATTTTTCTCACTGGGACAAAGTCACCAATCCGATCCGGCCTCCCTGGAGCATTCTTCGAATAGGCGTTGCAGGAGACCTCCGTGAAGAATTCTAACTTCGGACTTAGAATATTTTTTAGGATGGAAATCTTCATCCAGGCCAAAGTTAAATTTGGATCCGACGTCCCTGCAGCCCTCCTCAGTTACACTGAGTGGGAAGTCCTGGTCAACTTTTGACGTTCGGACTTTGTCACTCTTTTGGAGGTTTTTCTCTCTGACGTCAAAGACCCTCCACAGGAAGCCAATTTCTGGTTGTCGTCTGATTGCCTTCCCAGGAGCCCCTGGTGAAATCCTGGAAGACTGGGGCTCCAGAGCTTCTCAGCGGGATGAACGTGCAAGTCCGGCCGGGTCGCTGTTGAGGTAAGCCGCATGACTCACGATGTCGGGTCGGTCCCTTAAAGGAGCTTTTTTCTAAAAGTTCTCCAAACTTCTCCAGACTTCTGGATCTTCTTCCAGAAAGACTTTGAAGGTCCTTTAGGAGTCCACAACTCACCCCAAGGGTTCCAGAATCTCTGAGTTGTTCCCTGAGGGTTAGGACTCCCTTAACACATCCCGTTTCTGCCCTCTCCTAATCTAATCAAGGGGAACATGGTTGTCTGGGCTTGCACGAAAAGGGGGAGCTCCTGAGCTGCTCCAAATTTCCTTCTCTCCTTTGAAGACCAGTTTGGCTGATCTCCCCGCATCTTGTTTCAGCATCTGCTGAGTCAGATCTCCTCTCCCAGGCACTTCCTTTGTCCTTAGCCCAGGCCACTTCACACTGCATCAAGGCAGACTGGCCCGGCTGCCAGAGGCTGACCAATTAGGAAATGGCACTACAGAGCTGAAGTTGGCAACTTTCAGGTAGAGTTCTAAAACTTGCTCCCTGAACACGTTATTTAAATTCAACAATGCTGCTGCATTTAATATAGCAATCAGTTTTAGACCAAACTTGACTTATCTAGCTCCTTTGCAGACTTTATTAATTAAAATAAAATCTCCCCATTTTAGCCTATGTACCCTTTTCACTACAGTGAGGGAAATGAATTTGGCTTTTTTTCCTCACCAGGGCTTACAAAACCCATTTTACAAGGTCCCTGCTCATAGTTACACTGCATCAAACCCTGGGGGCAACTGGGGCACACCTTATGGAAGACATATGTAAACATAAAGTAGTTTAAGACTTTGGAAGTACTTGTAATTCTAAAGTTGTTTTTGCGTGTAACTTTAATTTAAAAGCAGCCAGCAAGGCAGGCCTGCCTTTAAAATGACACTGGGCTCCTCAGCAGTACACCTATGGGTGCACCACCTATGCTGGGGTCCCTAAATTTACATGCCACACCATATACTAGGGACTCATTTGCATAATAATTTTATCCAGGGCACAAGCCCTGGATCTGGTTAGCAGTGTCCAGGGCACCCTCACAGTAAGGAAAACTCCAGCAAAAAGTGAAAAATGGGTGAAAATGTTAGGGGGCTTCTGCAATTAGCCCAGTTCTCTCACACTAGCTTTCTCCCTAACAGTTTTTTGTCTTTCTCTTACTCTTTCTTTCCCCTTTTTATGTTTTTTCTCTCTGTTGTGCTTTGTAAATAGTTAATGAAGAAAAATAAGAGCTGGTCCCGACAAATGAGTCCCAGTGGGCCTCACCAGCATCTGTGGCTCAAATTAAGCACAGATCACACTAGGCAGGAGAGGTATTTGAAATGATGCATGTCTTGTTAGCATGATTGTGCAAATGCACTGGCATATTGTGAAGACAAATCTGTCTTGTACAGTGAAGTCTTTATATGAAGCATATGGTACAGAGACAACTTACACATCACTATTCATTAACCAATAACAAAATCCGTATTTGAACGCATTAGAACCCGGTACCTTACTTTTTGTTATAGTTCCAAAAGGAATTTACCTATTAACTCCGCAACTGGAATTTGAAAAGCCAAATCTAAGGCTTTTCACTTAACTACATAAACCTATGAACACTATCAGCATCAATACTTTACCTAGCTGGATTTGGGGAACACTTGTAAAATTTCACCCTTCACAAAATTTTCCTATCACATATGCACGTGCTCTCTTCTGACATCCAGGGTTTTTGTGGTTTTCAAAAGGCATGACAAAATCAGTACAACCCATTAAAATTTGCTATAGAATTATTCAGCACATCTCATAACCTCATTTCCTTTCATTGAGTTGAATTCCATCTGTTCACATTGGGCATGATGTACAAAGGTTTGACAAATCACAAATCATTTGTAGATTGGTTTGCAGCACCTAAATCAGTCATATGTGATCTATCAATTTTCGCAAAACCAAGGTTAGCAAATGTAACACAATTCTAACAATATCTAAGACAGCCTTATGTAGAAACAAAAAATATAGATTCTAAAACTGTTACTTTAATTTAACGGTTTGCAGTTCACATACACTAAAACTTGCAAATTCTGAATACTCACAAAATAGCAAATTGTACATGCAATTTACTATCAAGGGGAGCCAGCTGGTAACAAGGTGCACAGTATAAAAGGTCTCCAAAGGTGCAAATTAAAATTCACAGTAGTATTACTCTGCTATGGTGAGGAGGATGTGCATTTTAGGAGTTCAGTAAAGAAAGAGAAGGTAAAATGAGATGATTCTCAGGCAGACCGGCCAAATTTGAACAAACTGAGCAGGATGTTTATTCTAGCTGTACATTCAGGAAGCAAGTGATTGTAAAGATTACTGATGAGCTGCAGCCTGTTCTCTGCATGTAAACCAAACACAGTGAGACAATAACCAAACACTTTCAGGCTTGTGTAGTCACATTTGGTTGCAAGTGCACAGTAGCAGTTGATGGGGACATACCGCAGAGCATGCTTTCAAATATTTTCAGGAAGATCCTTGATACAATGGTGTACCTAATTAATTCAACCATAACATTTCCAAACACCCCTTCTCAGTTGCAGGCTACAAAGGTACAATATTTTCCTATTGCACATTTCTCACAATAATGGATGTTTGGAGGAAGTCAACGTCACCCTGTGCAAGAGACTGAGTACATTTACTGAAATCACAATGGTTGACTCTCCCTTGATATATATATGATCTTTAGTGCCACATGCCTCATCACATGCCTACTTGCATGATACCCATGAAGCACTCAATTCCTATGTCTTTTGCAATTGTGTAGGTTATGACGCACTAACAATAGGAGAGCATGGAGATGAGTGATTATTTGTTAAGGCTGCATGAAGTGGCACTCTGTATAGCAATGATATTTTGTGTTGGATTCATGGCATATTAAGTATCTGCCTCACCATTTGTAGTGAAAGTGCCGATGTGCTATGGTCAGGGCTAGTGACATTGTACTTAAATCCATGAGCTCCCAGAGAAAGAAGGTGCAAGCCAGATCAATAATAGAATACACATCTGGGAGGTTGAAAGGCAGGTCTTGTTGAATGCACAAGAGTGTGAGTGCCTAGAATATGATCCTTGTTCTTTTTTGCAAAATCATAGCCACATGTGCCATGTTGCGCAATACAGTCATTAGAAAGGGCATACCCATGGAACCTTTTTAGTGATGACTTTGTTTATGATGAGGACCTCCACCCTCAAATGTTACAAGCAGCACAGGAAGCAGTAAGCATCACAGGGCATGCCAGACTGATCTGAAACGTAATTACTCTTTATACTCTTTAGGTAAACAAGCCAGAAGCATTGGGAGAGGTCAACCAGGCCAACATGGTGGCCACATCTTAAAAGCACTCCGGGACCTCCTCAAGCATCTTGCGCCATTCTTTGGCATGTGCTGCCCAGCCTCATGCTCTTTTGAGCCCACCTGCTGGCAGGGTGAGCCCTTTTTCACAACAGGGCCCTGAGAGCAGCCCTAGCCTGCCTGAGCTAAACTTAAGATGGAGAGGTCAAGAGGCAGTGATAACAAGATGGCACTCAGGGGAGTTGCCTGACCTTTGTGACCGGATCTGCTCTCCAGGGCCTCCATGGCACCAGTATGCTGAACACGGGGCCATGGGTCTTGGCAGTGTTGAAAAGCTTGAGTGGGATTGGCTATGCCTAGCTGACATGGCCTCCCTGCCCATAACTCAGAGCTGTGTAGTGGTATGGCCATGAGTTGGGGGAGGTGCGAGACACTGAAATCCATGGGCTGCAGGCAGATGGAGGGGGTCCACTCTACACAGAGCATCCCTGGTGGTCTGTCAGCTGTTGCTTCTCTCGTCCCAGCCTAGAGGGGTGGTGGCAAGCAGGCCAGACAAAAAGGCTCCTTTATTGAGTGGAACAGGACCTAGACATTGCTGAGACTTGGGATGTCGACAGCTCTTTGAGTCCCTGGACAGGCCTGAATGTCTGGCACAAACTGCTTCCTTGGGCCAAAGCAGTCTGTTTGATAGGAGCATGTGCTCACTCATGAACTGGAATACACCTAGAGTGGGGGTGATATTGTCATTTGGGAGGACTCCCCACTTTTGCCCTGTGACCTGGATAATGTTGGGGGACCTTTCCCCGATGCCTGCAGAGCAGGGAATCCACTGATTGCCCTAGTAATGACCTGACGAAGGGTGTTCAACCCTGGCAAAAGTGTGACCAAGGTCTGGGCGAAATAGGATCTCCCTCACCACCCATAGGGCCCTGCTGGGAGTTGCCCCACTGAAAGGGTCTTTCCCTGGTGGGCTTCTGCCCTTGTTATCTTGGGATTCCTGTGAGGCCTCTTGTGCTGTGGGCAAGGACAATGGACCCATACCCAGATACAAATGGTCATGGTTGCAATTTAAGCCACTCTGGGATCTAACTGCTGGACAGACCTCCCTTTGGCAAGCCCTGCTGCCATTGCAACAGACCTAGCCACATTCTGCAGGCTATACAGTACTCGAAAGAGGTGGTTAAGAACAGGATTGGAGAGGTCAGCAAGGACGTGGCTCTGCTCCAGCAAGATCTGTGCAGTGTGTTTGGCAGGGTCTCTGAGGGCTGGGTGTCTACATGAAAAAATGAAGGTGCCACTCTCAGATGATCCATTGCCAAGCTAACAACAACAGCACCTCCCTGTAGGCCCAAGCCAAAGACTCTGAAAACCATTCTGTTGAAATAACATGTGGTTTGTCTGCTTCCCTGAGGTTGTTGAGAGCCTGTAGCCCAAGAAGTTCCTGGAGTCATGGCTGCATCTTTGATCCCCGGGGTTAGCTTTTGCCCTGGTTTGTGCTTGAATGGGTCCACCACTCCTTAGCCCAGCTGCCTCTCCCATTAGTCTACCCCCAATCCATGTTAGCCCTGTTCTTAACTACAGAGACAGGGATAACATCCTGCAAGAAACTCAGCTAGAGGGAACTGTGATCTTCCTGCACTCCAGGGCAGTCGAGCACTGTCCTGGATAAAAAGGCCAAGAGGATGCTCGCCCATGTCCCGGAGCCTGCTATATGGTGAGGTCAAACAGGGAGTGTCTGATTGCCCAGACCCCTTCCGGAGCTGCTGAGGGTGGCACAGACTTATTTTATTCATTTATGGTTTTAGGTCTCTCAGCTCTACAATATGCTATCTACTGCATCCAGACAGAGACATGCTACTAAGTGATGGATCATAGAGGTGGCTGAGTAAACAACAAAGGTTTTAATACCTTACAGAAACAAAGGTCTGAGTCCAGGGCCCTCAAAGAGAAGGGCAGCGAGTAACACAACTTGGCTGCGTTAAACTGAAATGAGCAGCCTCCACTCCTGGCTCTTTTAATAGTCAAAGAGGCATTCGAAGATCTTAAAGACATGGTTGGCACATAAGGAGTTAAAAGAGACTTGCACAGTATTTGTCCAGTGTTTGTTAAGGCCCTGCGGGCGATACAGAGAGATTTCAATTTAATCCTCTGTACCACCGGGAGCCAATGCAGGCATTTAAGAGCAGGTGTGGCAGAAAAATGTCAAGAAACATTGAAAAGTAAGCGGGCAGCGGTGTTTTACATCATTTGAAGTTTCCTTGTTGTAGATATAGGAGCTCCCAATTACAGGGAATTTCCATAATACAAAGGAGAGAAAACAAGAGCCTGGATAACTAATCTTTTGGAAAAAAAGGGAGTAAGTGGAGAACGTTCCTCAGTGTTCTAAGCAACCCATAATGGGTTGCTGCTAATTTTGCTGCTTGGATATCCATGGTGAGGGCCTTGTCCAACCAGAAGCCTGGACATTTTACAGTGGGTTTAGGGCTGGGAGGAACACCCTAAGTCTTAGGCCTCCCCAGGATGAACTGAGTTGGAGATGGATTACCAAGAATCAACAGTTCAGTCTTTTCCCCATTCAGTTTTAAAGCAGATCATTTCATCCATTTGGCTAACACTGTGAGGTATGGTCCTATTGTTGATGAACAAGGGGTATGAGCATGACTGAGTGAAAAAAACAGTTGGGTTTCCTCAGCATAAGAGATAATTGAGATGTCATTGGCCATCACCACATCTACTAGCAAGAGCATGTAAACATTAAACAATGTAGGACTTGTGAAAGAGCACATTTCAGAGAAAAGACCTTAGAAGTGCAATTTTCCTCAAATACCTGGAAGGATCTATTGCTCAGAAGAGACAGCAACCAGGTCAGGGCTTGGCCAGACACACCAACCTCTGAAAGCCTTTCAAGGAGAATTTCATGGCTAACAGTGTCTTAGGCTGCGCTGATGTCAAAGAAGATGATTGCAACTGTACTTCCCTGATAAAGTCGCATTTTGGTCTCTACTGCCATCAGTAGGGCAGTTTCCATACTGTGTTTCTCTCTAAAGCCCTTCTGCATAGGAAGGAGAGAATTGTATTTCTCTAAAAATTCAGACAGGTTGCTTTCAAGTATCTTACTTGGGCCCAGCAGCAAAGCGATAGGCCTATAGTTCCTAAGGAGTAGGAACATCTCCTTTGGCCAAAGAGAAGTTTAAGATCTCAATAAGAGCTGGACCAAGCTGTTCATGAACTTTGACTAAGATGAACAGAGGAAGAGTATCAAGTGGGGAAGGCTAGTTATAAAAACCTCAGAGGTGACCTTAGGGACGTGTGTAAGAACAGCAGTTCAGATTGAGCGAAAAGAGTTTCTGCCTTGTAAATGCAAATCAAGATTTATGGGACCAAAATAGGGATAAATAACTTCGATCTTTTTCACAAAAGCCTGGACAATAACATTGCAAAGGATGGGTGATGACCGAGGAATTGAAGAATTGAAGGTGGGATTCAAAAGAGTTTGACAATCTGAAGAATCTCTCTCGAAGGGTGTAAAAGCAGTTTTTATTTTGTTTTCATAGAAAGTCCTTTTAGAATCTGTGATTTCTAGATGATATTTCCTAATGGTCTACCCATAGCTAGCCTTACTATTTGGAGAATAATCATTTTTCCAAATTCTCTCTGCTCTCTTGAATTGTTGCTTTAGCAGCTTGAGCGGAAGCGTATACCAAGGCCTAATTTTTTAACATTTTTCCTTGTCTGCTTCGTTCTAGGGGCAAGAGTATCAAGAGATTGATTTATCCAGTGTTCAAATTGAGTATAGGTGGAAGTAGGGACTTGGGGAGGCAATGGTCTTGATTCTATATGCAGCTTTATAAAAACATCAATGCTGAGTTTCATCCATTTGTGCTCTGTGTGTGAGGTAAGATCGGAGGGGGAAGATGATGAGGAATAAAAAGAATAATAAAAAGAATAAAGCTACAAAGAATAATAAAATGATTAGACAAGATCACAGGAGAGGGAGTCTGGGTTCCTAACTAACTTTCATTAGAAAAGATCAAGTGAATGTCTCTTCTCCTGGGTAGCACCAGATATTAATTCGGTCAACCCCATTGCGAAGAGATCTTGCATGAGCATAGGTGCTTGTAAATCTGCAGAATCCTCAAAGTGACAATTAAGATCCCCAAAAAAGGTGAAACTGAGTTTAGAATGAATCAAATTTGCTATATTATCAGGAAGAGAGTCTAAAAAGTCCTTACCAGAACCATTGGGTGATACATTAAAATGCTAGAAAATGTGTATGTGGGGGTGAAAGAAATAGCAAAAGTCAAGCTATCGGCAATCAGGCATTGATCAATCCGACTCCTAAACTCTGTATTAAGGATAATGGTAA
Source organism: Pleurodeles waltl (assembly GCF_031143425.1). Classification (NCBI taxonomy): domain Eukaryota; kingdom Metazoa; phylum Chordata; class Amphibia; order Caudata; family Salamandridae; genus Pleurodeles; species Pleurodeles waltl. The sequence goes on from NC_090447.1 coordinate 1,116,496,167, forward strand.
TCCTTCCTCCTTTCCTGTTGACACGGTCTAGCCTCCAAATGTAATAACCTGGGGGTAAGGCACAGGCCAAATCAGGGCCTGAGACTTCCTGTAACCAGATTTCCGTTAGGAAGACAGTGTCAGGATATCTCCTGCTGCAAAGAATAGATGGGAGACAGTTGTCTTAACCCACCAACACCACTCCTTTTGGACTGTGTCGAACCTGAGCCTGGACAATGGTAGTGGAAAATGCTCTGGTGCATCATTGCAACTGCAACGTCTCCTAAGTGACCAGATGGTGCTGCTTCATCATGTAACGTAAAAGGTCCCACTCTAATATTACTGTTCTTGATAATGTTGGGGTGTTGGTTGTGAAACATTTGAGGGCAACATATGCTTCATAGGGAGAAGTACGAGGTGAGGAGCTGGAGGGAGGGGTTGGCTTGCATTCCACTATTTCTTTATTTTCTTTAGTTATCTTTTTCACTCTCAGACCATACACACAGGCTTGTTGCATAGAGGGCACTCAGGGGTAATAGTTTACCTTTTTCTGCCTTGCACAATCTGACTCAATTATGGGTCACATGACACATGCTAAGGTTCTGTCATGACTATAAATGGACTTTTAGAACACATCAAGTACAATGCAGTCCTCCAATGAGCCAAATGCTCCAAATCTGAAGTATTGCTGCTCCAATAGACCCACCTCTCTGGTTCCCAATGCCCTTTCTTGGGGAGATTTGGATATGACAGGGTATGCCATGCTGGCTTTATCAGATGGTCCTGGGCAGTAGCAAATCTCCCCCATGAATCCTTCCCATTTGTGGTGACCTCCACAGTTACTGATGCCTTAGACCGTCATGTGGGAGTGGAAGGTGTCCTTGATGGGAAACCATATACCTTCTTTAGTGTATTCCTGCCACCGTGGGATCATGCCCATGCCTTTTCTGCCCTGCGAGCAGTGCTTATTGCGGAATCCTTTGGGTTGCTGATTGTCAGAGATAACAATAATGCTCCACCTGGTCAGACCCAAGAATGCTCCAGTCCTCCTAACATCCACAGACGTCCCATGCCCATCAGCTCTCCTCATGGACAGACTCCCTGTGGTTGTGTGACACATGATGGGTGTAGCATCCCATAAGACGTGAATACACCCATACCTCAGTGGTCCACTGGTCTCTTTCCTGTATCGACCTGCTGATTTTGCTGCCTGCACATATCCTTCACGTTACTGATACCATGATTTGTATCTTGGATCACTCCTCGGTCTCTCTCAGATTTGGACACCCAGGTCACTCACTCCATCCGGTGTTGTACCTCAATGCGTGGTGCCATATGGATGAACAGCGCATGGCTTTTCCTCGGTCTGCGGTACAAGAATACTTTGATCATAAGAAAGTTTCAGTTGACTCCCCTTGTTTCCTATGGGCAGCAGGCAAGGCCACTGCTACAGACAGGGCACAAGGCGTCCTCTGAGGCCAGATCTGATAGAAACTGTACCAGATTACTGCACTTGGTGTGCACATATTAGAGGTGGGACGCAAGCTATGGTGTGGCCCCCTTCAACTCTGGAGTGTCTGCTGCAACTAGCGTGTGGCTCCCAGGCCAAAACTCTTTGGACGAGCAGCAGCAGTGCTGGAGGGTCTCAACCCAACAGGTGTATGAGTGGGGCAGCAAAAGTTGCAATCTAATGCACTGGCTGGGTACCTGAAATCCTACTTCTAGAATTGTCCCCAAGATTACGGACTCAACGGGGATTGGTTGGTGTACCACTCCTGAGATGGTGGTGACCTTTTTGGTATACTATCATCAGCTGTATGCCCGACAGCTGACACCACTGACTGAGCTCAATCATCCAACCCTTAATAATTTTCCTCTGCTGCAACTCTTCCCCTCCCTTTGATCTGAACTATAGGAACCACTGACAATAGATTAACTTACCTCAGTGGTGGCTGCTATCAACTCAGGCAAGACACCTGGGCCCGATGGATACCCCTTGGAATACTATCATAGATTTGGGGAGGTCCTGAATCCCCTCCTGCTTGATATGTATGTAGAGGCACTGATCAAGGGGCATTTTACATTGGGAGTCACACAGCTACTACAGTAGTCATTCCAAAAGCAGGGCAGCACTCGGGCGGTGCTCGTCCAACCGGCCGATTTCCTTGTTTTACACTGAACACAAAATCTATGCCAAGATGACTGCTGAATGTCCTGCCGATTCTGGTCCACCCCGACCAGTGTGGCTTCATGCCCAACCGAAGCACAAGACATTGAATCAGATGAGTCCAAATGGCACTGACTTGTACCCCAACGCGCAGAAACCTGAGGGCCCTTCCTTTTTGCAGTTCTCCCACAAAGGGCTTTGACCCCAAATTTCTGTTCTACCAATGGGGAGGGCCCGGAATAATGGGGTCCTCATTGCTGAGTTCCCAATAAATAAAAGGACGCAGCAGGGGTGTCCCCTATACTGACTACTTTTTGCTCTTGCCATCGAGCCTCTGGCATAACTCCTTTATATCAATGCATAGGTGAGCGGATAGAGAGGAATGGATTACCTAGAAGAGAGAATCGCACTTCACGAGGATGACATTCTCCTTTTTCTCAAAAACACACCTGTCAGGGACCCGTACTCTTGTATCCCTCACCTGTTTGAGATGGCCTCCGGGGTGTGAGTCAATTGGAGCAAATCCCTCCTAGTCCCAATTCATGGGGACTGCCTTACAGTGGACTGGCAGGACTCCATACCCATATGGTGACTGAGCTTCCTCTACCTAGACTTCTATATTTCCCCAAATCCTAACATGGTCTGGAGAACTAAACCTTGACCCCTTGTTTGCGACATGATTCACGATTTACAGAAATGGAGCCCACGTCCGCTCAATGTCTTGGGATGAGTAGCCCTGTTCATAATACCCCCACTTCCTCCATATTCTTCAACTCTTCCCATTTGTCATTCCTAACAATTGGTTCCAGGCCCTCAATGTCTCTTTTCCCAAATTCCTGCAGGTGAACCACCACTCTTGAATGGCAGAAGTCAGGGTCGTCTGTGATGTACGATAGCTGCCTTAGATGTGCTGATGTCTGGCTCTACTACTGAGCGTCTCACTTAATGGTCATCAGTGGCCGGATTACTTGGGGTGGGTCAACCCTGCCTACAGACTGGAGCTTGATGACCTAGGCCTGGAAGCGGTCATCGGGCAGCTGTATATTGATCCACTACCATGTTCCCCCCTCAGTCTTACTGCGATGGTGATTGAGGTGTGGCGGGCTGCCCTGTGCTACACAAAATGGGATAGGACATGTACATAACTCACCCCTTTATGGGAAGGACACTGGCTTCACCATACTGCACAACATGATGGCTTTAGGGGATGATACAGAATTGGGATCACCACCCTGGGGGATTTCTGGGAGGCTTACACAGTATTTTCTTCAATGACCTGCAACAACATTTTTTTGGGCTAACTCCCAATTTCACCAAAAATGACCGCTGTGTCATGCCCTCACCTGCCATCTGCAAGCTCCCATGGCTCTCCCCAAGTTTAGCCCACTTGAGGCCAAGCTGCCTTATGGGTTGCTTGGGAAGGGGTGCAATCTTCTGCATCTACCGTACATTAATCATTCATACCCTGGAGGAATTTCCTTTCCTCAAGCAGAGGTGGGTGGGCCTCCTGCAAGAGGTAGATTCACAAGCTGTGCTTGGGGCTCCTCTGCAGATTGCTATCTGGTCCAGATCATGCCTTTGATGCCTTTATTTATATATCCTACTTATACATTTCCTACATCACTGCCCAGTAGCTGTAGCATCCCAGGGTTCTCCCATAACCCTCCTGCTTTCATTTTCCTGCCCCAGATGCTGAATTATTCCATGTGGTTTGTCCTGCCAGTGCTTGCAGTCATTCTGGCAGGGGGTGGAGACAATCCTTTTCTGCGTCCTGGATAAAGAAGAGGAACTACTTCACGGATCTGTCTGCTGGGATTTTTTGATTATCTGGGTGACCTTAGGCTGAGTGAACTATGGTTGGGGTGGCTACTCTGAGTTTAAAACAAGAGATCACCCACCAGTGGAAGTTGTAACAGCCCCCCCCACCCTGATTGAGTGTAGAAAGGGAGTGGAATGTTGCAATGGATCTGCTGGTCTATTGGGAGCGTGGATGCCTGTCGAAAATCCACAATATATGGGGAAAGTGGTGCGCACACTTTGACCTAGGCCCCCTTGTGGGCTGGTGAGGCCCCTGATTTTTCTATGTGATGTGCTGAATTGAATGCAATGCCTTACAACTGTCTGTATTCTGTGTTAGATCTATAAAATGAATCAAACTGTGTTATAAAAGAAAAGAAGCATAACTGTAGACCTACATTTTATTTTACAATTTGTATCATTTGGACATGCTTATTCAATTCTTATAATGAGTAAAACAAGTTAGTAAAGGCTTTGCCAGTCAGCTATGTTCACAAATTACAGTATAGAACATTAGTGAAGAATTTGTACACGAATATGAAAGCAGCATAGTTAACCTACACATAAAATGTATCAATTAATCTGGAATTTGTAAAGCGCACTACTCACCCATGAAGGTCTCAAGGAGCTGGGAGGTGAAGGGTGGGAAGTGCTGCTACTGCTCGAACAGCTAGGTCTTAAGAAGTTTCCTGAAGGTAAGGAGGTCTTTGGTCTGGTGCAGGTGGGTAGGAAGAGTGTTCCACGATTTGGCGGCGAGGTGCGAGAATGATCTACCGCCGGTTGTAGTTCTGCAGACGCATGGGACGGTTGCGAGGGTGAGGTTGGCAGAGCAGAGATGTTGTGTCGGGGTGTAGAAGGAGAGCTGTCTGTTGAGGTATTCTAGTCTGGTGTTGTTCAGTGCTTTGTGAGCATGGGTGAGGAGTTTGAATGTGTTTCTCTTGTTGACTGGGAGCCAGTGCAGGTTTCTTAGGTGGTCTGTGATGTGGCAGTGGCGGGGATGTCCAGGATGAGGTGTGCAGAGGTGTTCTGGATGCGTTGCAGCCTCTTCTGGAGTTTGGCTGTGGTTCCTGCATAAAGGGCATTGCCGTAGTCCAGTTTGCTGCTTACCATGGCTTGGGTGACTATTCATCTGGTTTTGGTGGGTATCCATTTGTAGATCTTTCGGAGTATGCAGAGGGTGTTGAAGCAGGAGAAAGAGATGGCCTTGAGTTACTGAGTCAAGGATAATGAGAAGTCCAAGATGAATCCTAGGTGCGTGTGTGGTCGGTGGGAGTCGGAACGGCTCTGAGAGTGGCTGGCTACCAGGAGACATCCCATGCAGAGGGGCTGGAGCCAAAGATGAAGTCTTCCATCTTGTCGGAATTGAGTTTGAGGAAGCTGCTCTTCATCCATTCGGCGATACCTTCATTCCTTCTTAGAGGTTGGTCTTGCCGGAGTCCTTGGTGAGGGAGAGGATCAGCTGGGTGTCGTTGGCATATGAGATGATGTTGAGGTTGTGGGATCGGGCCATGTTAGCAAGCGGGGTCATGTAGACGTTGAAGAGGCTCAGGCTAAGGGAAAAACCCTGGGGTATGCCACAGATGATTTTGGTGGCCTCCGACTGGATGGGGAGATGCAGACTCTCTGGGTTCTCCTGGTGAGATAGGAGGTGACCCAGTCCAGGGCTCTGTCATGGATACCTGCATTGCTGAGGCGTGAGCGTAGGGTGTGGTGGCAGATGGTGTTGAATGCGTCTGAGTGGTCCAGAAGGATAAGGGTTGTGGTTTTGCCATTGTCCAGTATGGTTCTGATGTCGTTGGTGGTGGCCTGCTCCCATCCGCGCCTGGCCGCTACGACCCCATCACCCTCCACGCCCTCAACCCAGGGCGCTCCAGCACCTACTTCCAAGCTAACCCCAAACGTACCCATGGACCTTTCGCATGTCACACCTGCAAACTTACCTTCCACCACGAAACTACCACGACCACCAGCCCACGCGCCATCAACCACCTCAAATGCATCCTGGTCAACGCTCGATCCGTCCACAAGCACGCCGTTGAACTCTGGGACCTCCTGGACTCCACAGCACCAGATGTCGCCTTCATCACGGAGACCTGGATGAACGCCTCTTCAGCCCCCGACATCGCCATAGCCATCCCCGAAGGCTACAAGATTTCCAGGAAAGACCGCACCAACCAAGTAGGAGGAGGAATCGCCATCGTCTTCAAAGACTCCCTCAGCATCACCACCTCCACCGAAGACACCCCCCTCGCCGCCGAGCACCTGCACTTACAGATCCGCACTGACCCTAGGACCACCCTCAGAGGATCCCTCATCTACCGCCCCCCCGGACTGCGCGCCCTCTTCAGCGACTCCATCACCGACTTCATCTCCCCGCACGCCCTCGCCTCGCCAGACTACATCCTCCTCGGCGATCTCAACTTCCATCTAGAACAGAACAACGACCCCAACACCACCGCCCTGCTCGACAACCTCGCCAACCTCGGCCTCAAGCAACTGGTGAACACCCCCACCCACATCGCCGGACACACGCTTGACCCCATCTTCTCTGCCAGCAAACATGTCTCCTTCAGCCACGCCTCCGCTCTACACTGGACCGACCACAGTTGTGTCCACTTCACCTTCCGACGCGAGACCCGCCACCTCCGCACTCAACCCATCCCTCGTCGACAGTGGAACAAAATCCCCGAAGAACAGCTTTTCTCCACGCTCATCGACAACCAACCTACCTTCACCGCCGACCCCAACGACGCAGCCCTCAGCCGCACAAACTGGATCACCAACTGCGCAGACAACCTCGCTCCCCTCAGACGCCTTCCAAGACAGGCCAACACCAAAAAACCTCTCTGGTTCTCTGACACCCTTAAGGAATCAAAGAAAACCTGTCGCACCCTCGAGAAAGCCTGGCGTAAGGACCACACCGCTGACAACATGACCGCCCTCAAGAACGCTACCGGCGAACACCACCACCTGATCCGAGCAGCCAAAAGGAATTTCTTCACAGACAGACTGGACAAAAACAGCCACAACAGCAGAGAACTCTTCAGCATGTAAAAGAGTTCTCCAACCCCAACGTCAATGCCATCACGCCCTCACAAGACCTGTGCAACTCCCTCGTCACCTTCTTCCATCGTAAGATTACCGACCTACACGACAGCTTCGGACACCAGACCCAGCCGACCAACACTGAACCCACACCCCCAGCCATCACCCTCAACGCCTGGACCCACATCAACACAGAAGAAACCAAAACCACCATGAACTCAATCCACTCCGGTGCCCCCTCGGACCCCTGCCCACACTTCATCTTCAATAAAGCCGACGACATCATCGCCCCGCACCTCCAGACCATCATCAACTCCTCGTTTTCGTCTGCTACCTTCCCCGAAAGCTGGAAACACGCTGAAGTCAACGCCCTACTGAAGAAACATACGGCTGACCCAAGCGACCTGAAGAACTTCCGCCCCATCTCGCTCCTCCCCTTCCCTGCCAAAGTCATAGAGAAGACCGTCAACAAGCAGCTTACCAACTTCCTTGAAGACAACAACCTTCTCGACCCCTCACAGTCTGGATTCCGAGCCAACCACAGCACTGAAACCGCCCTCATCTCAGTCACAGATGACATCAGAACCCTGATGGACAACGGTGAAACAGTCGCCCTCATCCTCCTCGACCTCTCGGCTGCCTTCGACACTGTCTGTCACCGCACCCTAATAACCCGCCTCCACTCCACCAGGATCCAAGGCCAGGCCCTGCACTGGATCGCCTCCTTTCTCTCCAACCGCTCTCAAAGAGTCTACCTCCCACCTTTTCGCTCAGACCCCACCGAGATCATCTGCGGCGTCCCTCAAGGCTCCTCGCTCAGCCCGACACTCTTCAATGTCTACATGAGCCCCCTCGCCGACATCGTACGCAAGCACAGCATCATCATCACCTCTTACGCCGACGACACTCAACTTATACTCTCCCTCACCAAGGACCCCACCAGCGCAAAGACCAACCTGCAAGATGGTATGAAGGACGTCGCAGATTGGATGAGACTCAGCCGTCTGAAACTGAACTCAGACAAAACGGAAGTCCTCATCATCGGCAACACCCCGACTGCCTGGGACGACTCCTGGTGGCCCACGGCCCTTGGCACTGCACCGACCCCCTCAGACCACGCTCGCAACCTCGGCTTCATCTTGGACCCTCTCCTCACCATGACCAAACAAGTCAACGCCGTGTCCTCCTCCTGCTTCCTCACCCTCCGCATGCTCCGTAAGATCTTCCGCTGGATCCCCGCCGACACCAGAAAGACCGTGAACCACGCCCTCGTCACTAGCCGCCTGAACTACGGCAACACCCTCTATGCTGGGACCACCGCAAAACTCCAGAAACGTCTGCAACGAATTCAAAACGCCTCCGCCCGCCTCATCCTCGACATACCCCGCAACAGCCACAACTCCACCCACCTGAGACACCTGCATTGGCTTCCCGTCAGCAAAAGGATCACCTTCCGACTCCTCACCCACGCACACAAAGCCCTCCACAACAAGGGACCAGAATACCTCAACCACCGCCTCAGCTTCTACGCCCCCACCCGTCTTCTCCGCTCCACCAGCCTAGCTCTCGCCGCCGTCCCCCGCATCCGCCGCTCCACAGCGGGTGGGAGGTCCTCCTCCTACCTGGCGGCCAAGACTTGGAACACCCTCCCCACCATCCTCAGGACCACCCAGGACCACTCCATATTCCGGAGACTCCTCAAGACCTGGCTCTTTGAGCAGCAGTAACCCCTTCCCCCTAGCGCCTTGAGACCCGCACGGGTGAGTAGCGCGCTTTATAAATGTTAATGATTTGATTTGATTTGATTTGTGGAAACCGGATTGGGAAGGGTCCAGGGTGCAGTTCTCCTCGAGGAACAGGGTTAGTTGTCTGTTGACAGCCTTTTCTATGACTTTTGCCAGGAAGGGAAGCAGGGAGATAGGCTGGAAGTTCTTGAGGTCCTTTGGGTCTGCCTTGGGTTTTTTGAGAAGGGTGTTGATCTCAGCGTGTTTCCAGCTCTCCGGGAAGGTGGGGGACTCGAAGGAGCTGTTGATGATCTTCCGTTGTTGGGGTGGGATGACTGAGCTTGCTTTGTTGAGGATGTGGTGAGGGCAGGGGTGAGATGGAGAGCCAGAGTGGATGGTGTTCATGATTTCAATGGTGTCATTGTCATTGACGGGGGTCCAGGAGAGCAGGTGAATCTGTGGTGTTGGTGGTTGCCGGGGGGGGGTCTGGGTGCTGAAGCTGTTGTGGATGCCTGCAATCTTGCTGTGGAAATAGGAGGCTAGGGAGTTGCAGATGTCTTGGGATGGCAAGATGTTGTTAGCGTTGGAGCTGGGATTAGAGAGTTCCTTCACGACATTGAAGAGCTCCTTGTGGCTGTGTGCATTGATGTTGATTCGGTCTTTGAAGGTGGTTTTCTTCGTGGCTCAGTTGAGTTGGTACTGTCTATGGATGGCGTTTCTGAAGGCTGTGTGTTTGTACAGAGTCTGATCTTGGCGAACTTTCTTTCGAGTCTTCAGCAGGTTTGCTTAGATTCGTGGAGGTTACCCGTAAACCAGAAGGCCTTTCTGTCAGTCTGTCTGTTGGAGGGATTCTTGAATGAGGTGAGAGTATTGGCACAGATGTCAACTCATTGCCTGAAGTTGCGGCCAGCTGCATCAGTGTTGGTGGTGTCGATGGGTGGGTTCCTGGAGAGGGTCGCGATAAGTTGGTCTTCGGTGACCTTATTCCAGCTGCTGTGGGGGATCCATTGTGGGTGGTGATGTGTTGTGGGTTGTGTATCCAGTTATGTCTTGGCTTACGAATCGCTGCTCTTTGAATGGGGCAGTTGGACTAGATTCTCTCTGGCCAGCTGTCACTGACACATTAATAACACTAAAAACGTCTTCGTTGCACATCTGCACGTGGTTGTTGTTGCAGATTCCAGACTTCAACCCAAGAAACCTATATTTTGGAGATAGTTTTCTGTGTGACTTTGCTTGTGCCTGTGTAAATTAGAGCCAGGGAGAGTAATTAGGCACAACTTTGTTGCTGCTTTTGCTAATTCAGTCATACAGGATCTAAGGATCTCATTACTTTCAGACATGGGTGTCTTTGCTCCTGAACCCTTTGCTGCTTACAAGGAATAATTAGCATATATTTCTCTACTATAAAATCCTCCACTGCAGTAGAAGAGTGAATTGGTACCTCAGGTAACATTAACCTTAGATTGACTTAGACATTCTACGTTTTCTGCCTAATATCAGATTCTGGCCCCTATCAACACAGAACTGCGGTGTTAATTGAGTGTTTTTCGACTGTGTAACTGTGGTTGAAAATATAATAGCAAGTGTTGAAGATTCCTGCAAAGGATTTCCTGATTGCAAACATTCTCTTTGCTGTTGCTGTAGTATCTTCAGCGGTTGTTACAACTGCACTGATGTTTCCATGTTCTACTGTGTTTCTCTCAATTTGTGCCTGGTTTCTCAGGCAGGTGGCTTGCAAGAATCCACAACTTATTTAATGGCAGTTAAATTTTGGTTGATTGACTAAGATATGTTAATGCAAAAGTTAATTATTCATATAAACAAATGTGAAAGTTGAATGTATTGAAGTGTGATAATTACAGCTCGGATGAAATATGTATACACTACGTAAATGTAGACCTTTCTTTTTCCCATAGTAGTTTTGATGTTCTATTTATGATTTTGAAATGTTGGCAAGCCTTATTCTATGAGAACTACTTGCCCATACTATGATATAGGTAAGGTCATACAAAGAACGTTAAACAGTATTTTTTGCCTTGCTGTACTAAATATAATTTGTTTACAGTAATGACCAGTTTACAAGACTTCACATTCAGAATTAAATTCTGTGATTTAAGAACACCTGGGTCCAGATTTTCAAATGTTTTGTTGATGTTGTGCCACTTTTGTGCTACAACCAGATGTAAAATTCATATTGTTATTTACCTAGCAGCGTGGGATTGTGCCAAAAGTAAAGCAAGACAGCAATAGCACAACGGTGCATTACCTTGTGTCAGGGAGGCAGTACATGGATGGAGTATAGGCGTTTGCAGGCATCCACACATATTTTTTTACACATACCCATATTTATTAAATTAAGTAAACATGGATTTCTGCTAAAATGGTGTACCAAGTTGTGGCTGGTGTAAAGAGGAAAAATATCTTTATTTCTCCTCATAACTTCCTCTTTGGATGTGTTCTGCATGTTCTTCTTTGCCTGAGGGCTGCAATAAGCCTGTAAGACACGTTTTTGTGCAGAAACTGATACCTTCCTGCACAAAAAATATTCTGCCCCCAATGCAGATACCTTTGCTTCATGGTGCTTGTATTGGCACAAGTCAGCCAGAAGTGTGTCATTGCTACAAAAGAGCAGAACTGTGCCATAGCATAGTAGATCTGGTGCATTCTTTCTCTTTGACTCAGTGCAGGACCTTCCGTTGCTGTTTTGCATCAAAATTTAGTACATCTAGGCCTGTTGTGCTTTGTCCTTCAGCTGAAATGTTTATTGTAGATACTTTAGTCACACTCTGTTGCAGAAAAGTTTATTCTTTTTGTCAGGCCCTGGATGGTGAGTGATGCCTTTCCAAATAGTTTGTTGTGTCCCGCGAAACATTCTTCCACCAGGATCTTCCCATCTCTTCCTTTGGCTCCTGGCTTGACATAATTTCTGTTTGACCAACACTCCAGTGGCAAAGACGTGGTAGAGAAGTCGGCTACCCTCCAAAGCTCAGAGGCAATGCTTTTGACTCACTACTTGGGTCTGCGAGGTGCTTTGGTTACTGTGACCTTCACAATCAATTTGTGAACCAATTTGAAATGTAAATTAGAAATGTGTATTTTACGACTGCAAACACTTAGAAATCACTGTTTGGTAAAAACAGTGCTTAGCACATATTTGTGACTAAAAAATTGCAATTTATAATTTTTTTCTCCAAATTACGAATCATAAAATCAAGAATTATACATCAGACACTAGATTCATTATGCGCTGTTTGGTGGAGACCTTTACCTGCTTCAGGTTAAAACATGAATCTCCTCAGGTACTAGTATCAATATTCAACAAATGAAATTGATGTTACTGTGGGAAAACAGGGCCATTTTTCACTTTTTGCTGGTGTTTTCCTGACTCTGATGGTGCCCTGGGTAATACCAACGAGTCCCAGGGCCTGTGCTCTGTGTAAAATGAGTATGCAAATTAGGCTAATTATAATTACCTATCTCAACCTGGTCAACCTACCCATACATCCCTAGTATATGGTAGGGCATGTAGGTTTAGGGACTCCAGCATAGGTGTATTGCTGAGATGGCCAGTGTCATTTTAACAGCAGGCCTGCCGTGCTGGCTGCTTTTAATCTAAAGATATGTGCAAATTTGACTTTGGAAATAAAAGTTCTTCCAAAGCCTTAAACAACCTTATTTTCACATATAAGTCACCCCTAAGTTGTGCCCTAAGTGCCCCTAGGGATGGGTAGCATGTAACTATAAGCAGGGACCTTAAAAAAGTTTTTATAAGCCCTGGTGAAGTAAAACAGCCCAATTAAATTTTCTCTCACTGTAGTGAATGGCCTCCATTGGGTAAAATAGGGAAACTCTATTTTAATTAACAAAGTCCCAATACGAGACAGATACCTTGAGTTTAGTATGAAATTAATTGTTAAAATAAATCCCACAACATGTCATTGCTGGATTTAATATAATTAGTTCAGGTAAAGAGTTTTAAAACTCTAAATGAAAATTGCCAACTTCAGGTCTGTAGTGCCCTTCTCTGATTGGCCAGCCTCTGGCAGCCTGGCCAGGCTGCCTTGATGAAGTGTGGCATGGCCTGGGCTGAACACAATGGATGTGCCTGGGGGAGGAGATCTGCCTCAGCAGATGGGGAAGCAGGATGAAGGAGAGCAGCCAAACTGGTCTTCAAAGGCAGGGAACCATTTGGAGCAGCTCAGGACCTCACCCATTTCCTGCAACCCCAGACAATTAGACACCCTCTTGATTAGATTAAGAGAGGGCAGGAGAGGGGTATGCTTAGAATTTCTAGGCACACCAGTGGCTGGGCTCAGCCATATCTAACCTCCAAAGATCAGCTTCAGCCATGTTAGAGTTTTGAAGAATGTTGCTCCCTGGGATTGATTTTTGCCACACTTCCCAGGAAGTGGTCATCAAAGGGGGAAGGAGCCAGTCTGTGATTGGAGAACCAGGACCCCCTGCTTTCCACCCCAGGAGCAAGGATAAATATGACAGAGTTACAACCACACCTCAGATCCCTACAAGGAGCAAGACAAAGAAGAAGAAGAACTTCCCTGCTGAACCACTAACCTGCACTTGGACACTGCACTCTGAAGGACTGCACCAGCTGATCACTTGGGGTTCACCACTACAAGGACTTTGCCTGTCTTCTACTGCTTCAAGAAGGAACTCCCTGTTTGCTACAGGTACAAAGAAGCTGCCCAGAATCCCCTGCATCAAGTCCTGCAAGCAGAGCCCAGCTGACCAGCGCCCAGTGGCCATTTGAGGATTCTGACAAGGTGCATTCTGAGAATTGTAGTCCCAACTCCCAAGGAGCAACTCAGAGCTTCTGGAGCCTTGAATCAAGTTGTGTACACTTCAAGGACCCAAAAAAGACCTCTGAAACAAGATCCAGAAGTTCTGAGACATTTGGAGCAGCTTCATAAGTGGAAGAGGTGCATTGTGGGAGTTGTAGTCCCTGATCCCTGAGGCAAATCAGAGCCTCCAAACTGTTGGCTGGTGCTGTGGACCACTTTCCTGAATCAAGAAACACTTCTGAAAGTAAGTGTAACAGTGTTATCTCATGGGTGGTCTAAACTCAGGACTTTGTCCCTGTCCAGTTTGATCTTTTTTAATCTTTTGAGTGCTATTTGCTTCTATGCGCTATAAAACATTAATTCTTTAAAAATTCATATAGCTGGTTCCACTTATACATTTTATTCATTTTGGAGTCATTTTAAAGATAACAATATAATCTATTTTTATAAATTAGTGTTGGATTTTTATTGTGTTTTGGGTTTTACTTATTTATACTTTTGTGATTTTTAAATGCTTTACACACTTGTCTCCTAAGTTAAGCCTTGTCGCTTGTTGCCAAGCTACCAAGGGTTGAGATGGGTTTAATTTATTGAGACCTAACTGGACCTAAGTGGGGTTTAGTAGCCTATTGCTAGGTGAAGGTACTTACCTGCCCTTACCAATAATCCACTTTCCAACAGTTACTTATCCATATGGCCTCCAGCGATGTTTTAAGTCTTTTGGATGTGATATGTAAATCTCTAATGGGGGCAGCCAAGAATATCATGAAAATATCCTTGGAGACATTAATCATGTTATCACAAGTGACTTGTTCTTTATAAACACAGATAAAATAATTCTCAAATACAGTCCTGATTAATATGTTTATAGGACATCTTTTCATAATTTTAGATGGGAATCTGACCTTGCAACAATAAAGAGGTTTAAATCATGATATAAAAGTTTGCCCTTAAACAGTACATAGGAAAATCTAAGCATCTGGATCAATTGCCATTTTTGTGCTGATGATGGTAAGCAATGAAATTAAAAAATCATAAATGTTGTATTAGACGAACTGGGCAAGACAGGAAAGAGAAATTAAAGAATCTAAGATTATGACATACCACAAATTCAGACAGATGATTATGTAATTTGTCATTGCTGTAGAAATATAAATTATAGAAAAGACTGCTGGTGAACTAAGAGGAACACCTGATGCATAACGGATTGTTGGTATAATCAGTATAAAGATATTGTAATGGGTTTCTAGGAAAGTCGTCGTCTTTGCCCTGGTCAACCCCAATCTGTTTTGGACAGCTACTGGTGGTTACTGACTCTTGGCTGTGCCCTGGGTACTGCTTACCAATCCCGGGGCCAGTGCACTGTGTAAAGTGGATATGAAAATTAGGCTACTGTCAGAGTCACCAGATCCTCGAGGTTTGTGCATGTTCTCAACACGTCCTCTAATGAACAGCTCCAAGACTCTGATAGACAATTTACAGAGACTGTGAGAGTTCAAGAGGGGAAGAGGGGATTAGGAAGGGTACAGCTAGGAAGGAGACCTTAAATAGGAAAAAAGGTTAGAACACAACATATACTCTGAAGTAAATATTAGTAAGCATAGTCTTTCTGAAAATCTGAGCAATCTTAAATTGAAGCTTAAAAATGAACAGATTTCGTGATGATCAGATACCTGTAATGGAATCAAGATTAATTGAAATAAAACTTTTCTTATTCAAGCATGAATTAGAATAGTAAGAATATGCATAATAGGAGCATATAATATTACATTTAGAATCTCTGACCTTATATATATATTCCTTGAAATGTTTTCAACACAGATTACACTCTTAAAACACTAGAGGAGAAATATGTTTCAATGGGTTCAAGAGCTCAAGAAATATTTCCCATACTTGTCAACTCGAATTGTACCAAACAAATGTTCTGGAATGGTAATATGCAGTTCACAACATAAATAAACTCTAGTAGAAAAATTGCATGTCCTGCTGACTTGAATGCCACCATGCAAAGTCAAGAAATGGTTGCAAAATAATAAGTGACAGACATTGAAATTATCTTAAATTGAATTACACATCGTGCCACTTCGAAACCTTCTTTTAAATGTCAATAAATAGTAGCACACAATGTACCACAAGCTTTCAAAGCTTCATAAACGAACTGCGCCTCTTGCCGATTCGTGAACATTCATGTACATGTCAATAAATGCCAGCGTGCAATGCAACAAAGCTTTACAAACAAATCGCACCTCCAGCCGATTCATAAATATCCACGCGTATCTCAATAAACGCTGACGCGCAATGTAACACAAGTTTTTAAAGCTTTTCAAACGAATCGCACATCCTGCCGATTCGAAAACATCAACGCGTATGTCATTAAATGCTGGCGCGCAATGTAACACGAGTTTCAAAACTATATAAACGAATCGCGCTTCTTGCCGATTCGTAAACATCCATGTACACACTTTGACAAAATACTCGAGTGCACTTTTTATGACCTTAAAACAATTTGTTTACCTAAATAAACAATCAGATCTTAGAATGCAATAATTCTAGAAAAATAAAAGGTATTGGGTATAAACCAAACTACTGTCTTACCACCCAGGAACAAGATGCACCAATGAAGGTTTCAAAGCAGAGAACTGAGAGATCGAAAAGGCCACCGGAACAGGAGCTCTGGAAATAGCTGCTCTTCTGCACTGGGACCTCTGAATAGTGAGCACTGGGAGTTGGGCTGACTCTCCTTATATAGAGTCTTGGCCCAGCCCAGAGCCACGCCCAGGCATGTTGCAGGGAAAGTCTCTGGAAGGCCCTGGAAATGGGCCACACCGTAACCCACTCTGAAAAACTGTAGCAATACCTTCCAAAGAAACAGTATTTGTAAACATATTAAAAATAAGTGTTTAGGATTGAACTCTGCAATGCAAAAGGGTAAACTACAACATATCAGCACAATGCATGAATCACGTTGTTTTGAAAGTGATGTTTTTTTGCATTTTTTGTCACCAATAGAGCTCATACTGATCTGGTGTTGACAGCTACTTATAATTGGCAGTATAAACATACCTATAAGCCCTAGTATATGGTAGGGCATGTAGGTTTAGGGACCCCAGCATAGGTGCACTACTGAGGTGACTAGTGTCATTTTAAAGGCAAGCCTGCCTTGCTAGCTGCTTTTAATCTAAAGTTATATGCAAATTTGACTTTGGAACCAAAAGTACTTCCAAAGTCTTAAACTACCTTCCTTTTACATATAGATCACCCCAAGGGGTGCCCTAAGTGCCCCTAGGGTTGGGTATTATGTAACTAAAAGCAGGGGCCTTCAAAAAAATGTTTTATAAGTCCTCGTGAGGTAAAATAGCCAAATGTGTTTTTCTCTTATGGCAATGAATGGGCTCCATGGGATAAAATGGGGAGACTTTATTTGAATTAATAGAGTCCCAAAAGGAGTCAGATATTTCAAGTTTGGCATCAAAGTGATTGTTATAATAAATCCCACTACTTACCATTGTTGGATTTAATAAAACTAGTTCAAGAAAAGAGTTATAAAGCTCTAAATGAAAGTTACCAACTTCAACTCTGTAGTGCCCTTCTCTGATTGGCCAGCTTCTGGCAGCCTGGCCAGGCAGCCTTGATGAGGTATGATGTGGCATGGGCTGAACACAAAGGAAGTGCCTCGGGAAGGAGATCTTCCTCAGCAGATGGTGAAACAGTATGGAGGAAAACAGCCAAACTGGTCTTTAAAGGAGGGAAGGACATTTGGAGCAGCTCAGGACCTCCCCCATTTCCTGCAATCCCAGACAACCAGGTGCCCTCTTGATTAGATTAGGAGAGGGGTATGTTATGGATTTTTAGCCACACCAGTGCATGGGCTCAGCCAGACCTAACCTCCACAATTCAGTTCCAGCCATTTTGGATTTTTAAGGAATGATTCTCCATAGGATTGATTTTTGCCACAGTTCCCAGGAAGTGGTCATCCAAGGGGGTAGTGTCCTGCCTGTAATTGGACAATCCCCCCTTGTTTTCCACCCCAGGGACAGGGATAAATATGGCAGAGCTGCACCCACACCTCAAGGTACAACATCAGAAGAAGAATCGTCCGAAACATTGGGGTGAGCTGTGGACTCCTAAAGAACCTTCAAAGACGTTCGGGAGGAAAATCCAGCAGTTTGGAGAAGATTGAAGAGCTTTTGGTAAAAAAGCTCCATAAAGGGACTGACTCGCCATTGAGAGTCAAGTGGGCTTACATCGACTGCGACCTGCCCTGACTCCGGAGCACCAGACTTCCAGGATTTCACCAGGGGCTCTGAGAAAGGCAATCCGACGGCGTCGACTCAAAATCGGATTGCTGTGGAGGATCATCTAACGTCGGAGAGAAAAAGCTCCAAAAAATTGACAAAGTCGGAACATATAAAGTTGACCAGTACTTCCCGTGCAGCGTATTCGAGGAGGGCTCCAGGGACAGTGGATCAAGATACAGCTTTGGACTGTACAAATATTCCCGTCTTGAAAAATCATCTAAGTCCCATGGTAGAATTCTTCACAAGGTCTCCTGCAACGCATATTACAATAGGTATCTAGGTCGATCAGATCAAATTGGTGACTTCGTCCTGCCAAAGAAAATCTTCAAACAAATACTAAGGCCCTCATTATGACATTGGCGGTAAATCCAGCTTAATGCCGCAGTAATGGCCGCCATCATACCATCGCCGAGCCGAACATGAGTTTGCCATATTATGACACACACATACTAAACCGCCAGAATACTGCCACAAACACATTTCGGCCAAATCAAAGGTTAATTGTTAAACTGTCGGTATGAACACCCATACCGCCACACCAACAAAACAATGCACTCCACATTATGACCCACGAATTACCGCAGCGGACATTCAACGGTGGTAAACCATTGGCGGTACTCACCGGCGCGGTCAGAATGGCCATCCAAACACAAAACAACACAACATTGGCCAAAACTAAAATCACACAGCTGACACTGATACACACACCACACTCACCCACCCACAGTACCATAAAACCCACACCCACATTACCCACAACCCATTACGAACACAAAAAATATGCAAGAGATAGCCACACAAATCACAGACACAATTAAACACAAACCACAAACACCCATTCATCCATCACGCACCCCACACTCCACCACATTACTCAACATCCACTGAACAACACACACAACACCCATGTCCCACAAAGGAACCCCTGTTTCACTGTTGAGGAGTTACGGGAAATGGTGGAGGAAATAGTCAGGATAGAGCCACAGCTGTTTGGAGCACAGGTACAGCAAATCTCCATTTCAAGGAAGATGGAGCTATGGCGGAGAATCGTGGACTGGGTGAACATCATGGGACAGAATCCAAGAACAAGGAATGACATCAGGAAGAGGTGGAAGGACCTACAGGGGAAGGTATGTTCCATGGCAGAAAGGCACCAACTCACCATCCAGAGGACTGGCAGTGGACCCCCACTTACTCCCCCACAGCTCACAGCATGAGAGGAGCAAGTCTTGGCAATCCTGCTTCCTGAGGGACTCACTGAAGTTGCCAGAGGACCGAACACTGATGAGTCAATATTTACTACCTATTCACCCACATACCTGCATGCCACCACCACACCTCACCCTGACACCCATCACTACACTCAATTCCCCCTTACAGTGCACCACCACAGTATACTAACCTGAATGCCAAGCCCTGCATGACATACCCACTGCATGAACATCCCTCCCATCCCTGCATGTACACCCACCACCAATGCATGCACAGCATGAAGAATTAACAATACTACAATACATCACCATACACAAACAAAGGTGGCAGGGCAACAGCAACAATATAGGGGAAGCTAGGGATATAGAATATGTCACAGACATGAAGCATAATACACCACTTACATCCCCAAAGGTGCCCCAGTCAATCCCAGTGGCGATGAGGTGCCACGGATACCCAGTCCTCCACCAGAAGATGCCCCCAGTGATGACAGTAACTCTGGGCTTCTTGATCTGGATGAACTCCCTGGCCCATCAGGGACCACTGGTCAGTCGGATACCCCAGCCCACACCACCACAGAGCCTCCTCATCAGTATCCAACACCACAGCAGCCACCCAACATCCCCACACCTCTGTCCCCAGGACACGGCAATCAGAAGTGTGCTCATCTGTACAGGGACCTCAGCCCATACCTCATAGCCAAGACAATCAGGGACCTGGGGTCAGTGGCAATGAGCACACTTTTCAGGGGACACAGGCACAGGGGTACATGGGCACTCGGAGGACAGCTATGCACCAGGGGGTTGATAGGTACAGGTAACTGACTGTCCTACAGATAGGGCACATGCTGTTTTATGTCCAGGCTGTGTAACATAAAGCATACAACATCTGGCAGACCTTCTCAGGGGAGTAGCAGAGGAATCCACCTGTCAGATGGAGGCATCTGAATCTGGCCTTCAGGAGGCCGAAGGTCATCTCAATTATTCTCCTGGTTAGCCCATGAGCATCATTATACCTATTCTCAGCCCCTCACCTGGCATTCCTTATGGGGGTCAAGAGCCACGACAGGTTTAGGTAGCCAGAGTCACCTGCAAGAAGTGAGGGACAAACATTAAACTTGCACAATGGTTTTGGGGATGACTCCTGAAGCCATACACTGACATGCATTAGGTGGGGACTCAGGCTCACCTATTAGCCACACCCCGTGTCTCTGTAGTTGTGCCATCACAAGTGGGATGCTGCTATTCCTCAAAAAGAAGGCGTCATGCACCGACCCAGGATACTTGGCAGTGACGTTGGAGATGTACTGATCACCCTTTGCACATTGAGTTAGTGGAAACTCTTCTGATTCCTGAACACCTGTTCATTGTGCCGGGGCGGGGGACAAATGCTATATGTGTTCCATCAATGGCCCCAATTACATTTTGAATATGTCTCATTGCATAGAAACCAGCCTTCACATTGGCCAAATCATCCACTTGAGGGAAAGCGATGTAGCTGCACATGTGTTTGAGCAGGGCAGCCAAAACCCTTGCCAGCACTCTTGAAAACATTGGTTGTGATATTCCTGCAGCCAAGCCCAATATCACTTGGAAAGAGCCAGTTGCCAGGAAATGGAGCACTGATAGGACCTTCACAAGAGGGGGTATCCCAGTGGGATGACGGATAGCAGATCAGGCTCCAATTGAGCAAACAGATCTGTGATTGTGACCCTGTCCTGTCTTTAGGTTAGGATTATGTGCCTGTCCTCCAGTGTTGCCAAGTCCACAAGGGGTCTGCCTCCTCCTCCTATTCCTCCACAGTGGTAGGTACCTAAGGGACACACGAGTGAGAAAGGAGTGACAAACTGAACTATGTAACCACCACTTCAGTGTACATTGACCATGTATGTTACTGGACTATGTAAATGGCACTGTATGTACAATTGACAGTAATGACACAGTTTTGAACTTAAGAATGTCGACCTGCACCATAAAATGGCAACCGCCTGTCCTGTAAGTAGGGACAGGTTGAAGTGATGTAACTTCACAGGCGTTGGCCATCATGGCGGAGGCAGTCTTGCACTGCTGTGCTATTCCTCATTGGCCTACATGGGGCTCTATGGAGTACGGTGTCCAATGAGGATCACTGGCGGTGGTGATGGTGTATACCGCCCCAGACTTGAACGCCATTTTCTGACTATAACCTCACTTGATTCCTGACTTTCCACATTGCCATTGCGTGTGCTGCTGTGACATGCTGTGTGGAAGTGTACATGAAGGACTCCAGGTGATTTGTGTGCCATTTGAGGGGCAATGGTATTTGTGGGCCTTATGTGTGACAGGCTGGATTGTATGGTTAATGGTGTCCTCCTGCCTGTATTTCCTCTGCAGGTCAGCGCCCATCAGAAGAAGGGATTGTGGCATGCCATCACCAAGGACGTGCAGACCCAGGAAACAGTGGTAGGACCTGAGATGCAGGGCCCGGAAGACAGCCAAGGCCCAGTTGGAGATGACCTCCCAACAAGGGAGGGGTACCCGTCGGAACCTGGCCCCTCTGACGGCCCACATACTGGCAGTGGCCTATCCAGAGCTAGACGGGCACTTGAGGGTGACACAGCAGTCACAAGGAGGTGAGTACAGTGTGTGTAACACCCATCTTTGTTGCCTGGCATAGGATTCTGGTGGTGGGTTTCTGTAAGTGGGTGCCCTTTCATGTCAGCTTGTATATTGCTGCATGGTCCAGCTCAGGGTAAATGGGTGAATGGCTAAATCTTGTTAGCTAGCTAGGTGATATTCCATGTCAGACAAGGCTTAGTGGGTCTCAGGAGGGATACAGGTGGCGGTGGTTGGCTCTCATCTTGCTGTGGTATTTAGCCAATAGAATGCCAGTGTGGTGCATAGTGCTCCATCTTGATCCATGTGTGTGATGGTAATGTGTATGCCATCTGTGGCGTTGGTGCTGTAATTGACCCAGTGCTCCCTTTCTCTCTCTTCGCTCTATTTTCTTCCTGTCCGTGTGTGCATTAGCATCACATGGGGCAGGAGCAGGAGTACCGGCGAGTGAGGGAGCTGCAGCCCACGGGACCCAGGAAGCAGAGTCCACCAATGCTTAGGGGACCAGTGGGACAGAGGGCAAGGGGAGCACCCCGGCAGGAACAAGAGGTGACAACACTGACTCTGATTCCTCCTCTGATGGGAGCTCCCTTGTGGTGGCAGACACCTCCAGTACCACCCCAGCAACAGGTACAGCCACCACCCCCATACCAGCACTGCCCTCCCAGTAGCCCCCCATAGAGTTGCCCGTCCCCGCTGACCCAGGAGGGTGGGCATCACCTTCGCCCCAGGCACCTCAGGCCCTGTCTCAGTGAGCCCTGCTGCCCTCAGTGAGGAGGCTATTGACCTCCTGAAATCCATCTTTGTAGGGCAGTCAACCATAGTGAATGCCATCCAGTGGCTGGCATCCCAGATGCAGCAATGCAGCGCCTAACTCGAGGGCATCCACAGTGGCTTGGTGGCCCTATAGAGATTGTTTCAGGCTCTGGCCTCCTCTCTAATGGCAGCCAGTGTCCCTGGTCTTACCGTCCCCCCTCCAAACTACCACTTCCTAGTCCCAGTCTATTCAACCCAACCCATCCCATTCACACATACAGAGAAGCATGCACACAAGACATCACACAAGAGTGGCACAGACAAACACAGACAGCAAATTTCAAGCCACACGCACTCATGCAAACAACAGTCTCCCCCACCTCCTCCCTCACAGTCACATCCACACTCATACCTGCATGTACTGCATCAACAGCCACCATCACTCTCACCACATCATGCAGCAAACCCACCTCACTTGCAGACACCTCCACAACATACATCCACTCGTCCTGTTTGTCTTCTGCCACCCTGTCTGGCCCCTCCTAAGAGACACAAACGCTCACACTCAGACACCCAGCAGCCATCAAATCAAATCAAATCATTAACATTTATAGAGCGTGCTACTCACCCGTGCAGGTCTCAAGGCGCTAGGGGGAAGGGGGGTTACTGCTGCTGGAAAAGCCAGGTCTTGAGGAGTCTCCGGAATGCAGAGTGGTCCTGGGTGGTCCTGAGGCTGGTGGGGAGGGTGTTCCAGGTGTTGGCTGCCAGGTAGGAGAAAGACCTCCCACCCGCCGTGGAGCGGCGGATGCGAGGGACGGCAGAGAGCGCGAGGCCGGTGGAACGGAGGAGACGGGTGGGGGCGTAGAAGCTGAGGCGTCGGTTGAGGTATTCAGGTCCCTTGTCGTGGAGGGCTTTGTGTGCGTGGGTGAGAAGTCGGAAGGTGATCCTTTTGCTGACTGGGAGCCAATGCAGGTGTCTCAGGTGTGCGGAGATGTGGCTGTTGCGGGGTACGTCGAGGATGAGGCGGGCAGAGGCGTTTTGAATACGTTGCAGAAGTTTTTGGAGTTTTGCGGTGGTCCCAGCATAAAGGGTGTTGCCGTAGTCCAGGCGGCTGGTGACTAGGGCGTGGGTCACGGTTTTCCTGGTGTCGGTGGGGATCCAGCGGAAGATCTTGCGGAGCATGCGGAGGGTGAGGAAGCAGGAGGAGGACTCTGCGTTAATTTGTTTGGTCATGGTGAGAAGAGGGTCCAAGATGAAGCTGAGGTTGCGGGCGTGGTCTGAGGGGGTCGGTGCGGTGCCAAGGGCCGTGGGCCACCAGGAGTCATCCCATGTGGTCGGGGTGTTGCCGAGGATGAGGACTTCCGTTTTGTCAGAGTTCAGTTTTAGACGGCTGAGCCTCATCCAATCTGCGACATCCTTCATGCCATCTTGTAGGTTGGTCTTAGCGCTGGCGGGGTCCTTGGTGAGGGAAAGTATAAGTTGAGTGTCGTCGGCGTAGGAGGTGATGATGATGTTGTGCTTGCGTACGATGTCGGCGAGGGGGCTCATGTAGACATTGAAGAGTGTCGGGCTGAGCGAGGAGCCTTGAGGGACGCCGCAGATGATCTCGGTGGGGTCTGAGCGAAAAGGTGGGATGTAGACTCTTTGAGAGCGGTTGAAGAGGAAGGAGGCGATCCAGTCCAGGGCCTGGCCTTGGATCCCAGTGGAGCGGAGGCAGGTTATTAGGGTGCGGTGACAGACGGTGTCGAAGGCAGCCGAGAGGTCGAGGAGGATGAGGGCGACTGTTTCACCGTTGTCCATCAGGGTTCTGATGTCGTCTGTGACTGAGATGAGGGCGGTTTCAGTGCTGTGGTAGGTTCAGAATCCGGATTGTGAAGGGTCGAGAAGGTTGTTGTCTTCCAGGAAGCTGGTAAGCTGTTTGTTGACGGTCTTCTCTATTACCTTGGCAGGGAAGGGGAGGAGCGAGATGGGGCGGAAGTTCTTCAGGTCGCTTGGGTCAGCGGTAGGTTTCTTTAGTAGGGCGTTGACTTCGGCGTGTTTCCAGCTTTCGGGGAAGGTAGCAGAAGAAAATGAGGAGTTTATGATGGTCTGGAGGTGCGGGGCGATGATGTCGTCGGCTTTATTGAAGATGAAGTGTGGGCAGGGGTCCGAGGGGGCGCCGGAGTGGATAGAGTTCATGGTGGTTTTGGTCTCTTCAGTGTTGACGTGAGTCCTGGCGTTGAGGATGATGGCAGGAGGTGTGGGTTTGGTGTTGCTTGGCTGGGTCTGGTGTCTGAAGCTGTTGTGGAGGTCGGTGATCTTGCGATGGAAGAAGGTGGCGAGGGAGTTGCACAGGTCTTGTGAGGGCGTGATGGCGTTGGCGTTGGAGAACTCTTTAACGATGCTGAAGAGTTCTCTGCTGTTGTGGCTGTTTTTGTCCGGTCTGTCAGTGAAGAAATTCCTTTTGGCTGCGTGGACCAGGCGGTGGTGTTCGCGGGTCGCGTTCTTGAGGGCGGTCATGTTGTCAGCGGTGTGGTCCTTGTGCCAGGTTCTCTCGAGGGCGCGTCAGGTTTTCTTCGATTCCTTAAGGGTGTCAGAGAACCAGAGAGGTTTTTTGGTGTTGGCCTGTCGATGTGTGCGTCTGAGGGGAGCAAGGTTGTCTGCGCAGTTGGTGATCCAGTTCGTGAGGCTCAGGGCTGCGTCGTTGGGGTCGGTGGTGAGGGTGGGTTGGTTGACGGTGAGCGCAGAGAAGAGCTGTTCTTCGGGGATTTTGTTCCACTGTCGACGAGGGATGGGTTGAGTGCGGAGGTGGCGGGTCTTGCGTCGGAATGTGAAGTGGACACAGCTGTGGTCGGTCCAGTGTAGAGCGGAGGCGTGGCTGAAGGAGACGTGTTTGCTGGCGGAGAAGATGGGGTCAAGCGTGTGTCCGGCGATGTGGGTGGGGGTGTTCACCAGTTGCTTGAGGCCGAGGTTGGCGAGGCTGTCGAGCAGGGCGGTGGTGTTGGGGTCGTTGTTCTGTTCCAGAAGGAAGTTGAGGTTGCTTAGGAGGATGTAGTCCGGCGAGGCGAGGGCGTGCGGGGAGACGAAGTCAGGGATGGAGTCGCTGAAAGGGGCGCGCGGTCCGGGGGGACGGTAGATGAGGGATCCTCTGAGGGTGGTCCTGGGGTCGGTGCGAATCTGGCAATGCAGGTGTTCTGCGGTGAGGGGGTGTCTTCGGTGGAGGTGGTGACGCTGATGGAGTCTTTGAAGACGATGGCGAATCCTCCTCCTACTTGGTTGGTGCGGTCTTTCCTGGAAATCTTGTAGCCTTCGGGGATGGCTATGGCGATGTCTGGGGCCGAGGAGGCGTTCATCCAGGTCTCCGTGATGAAGGCGACGTCCGGTACTGTGGAGTCCAGGAGGTCCCAGAGTTCAACGGCGTGCTTGTGGATGGAACGAGCGTTGACCAGGATGCATTTGAGGTGGTTGATGGCGCGTGGGCTGGTGGTCATGGTAGTTGCGTGGTGGAAGATACGCTTGCAGGAGTGGCAGGCGAAAGGTCCATGGGTACGTTTTGGGTTGGCTTGGAAGCAGGTGTTGGAGTGTCCTGGGTTGAGGGCGTGGAGGGTGGTGGGGGTGTAGCGGAGCAGTGGGGTTTGGGAGTGCTGAGGACCAGGGGTCGTGGTGCTGGGCGCGGGCCAGGCGCGGACAGGCGCAGACGGGCTTGCCTCTGGCGCGCCCACTGCGCACGCCCGCTGCGCTAGTGCGCAGCGGCCTCCATACGAGGGAGAAGGGGAGGGAGGGGTCAGCTGGGGGCGAATGGGAGCTGGGGTCGGGGACGTGCAGGAGGTGGCGGCGGGAAAGCGGAGGGAGGGGGGGACAGGTAGAGGGGAGAAGAGCTGGGGAGGGGGGGTTTAAGGGTGGTGGGGGGTGAGTTTTAGGAAGTTTAGGAGTTTAGGGGGAGAGATAGGAGTGAGGTTGGGAAGATAGGGGAGGGGGGTTGTAGAGGTGGGTGAGGGTGAGAGGTAGAGTGAAAGGATAGGAAGATAGGGGTGGTAACAGAGGGGGTGGCGAGTGGGGGGGAAAGATAGAGAGATAGGTAGATAGGAGGAGGTGGTGAGTGAGGGAGATAGATAGAGAGATAGAGAGATAGGTAGATAGGAGGAGTGAGGGAGGCAGATAGCGATAGGGTTAGATAGGGGTGATACAGAGGGGGAGGCGAGTGAGGGAGATAGACGAGACAGGAGCAGGAGGACAGGCGCGGGAAGAACAGAAGACAGAAGATGAAGAACAGAAGACAGAAGACGAAGAACAGAAGACAGAAGACCACAGAAGAAGGTACAGAAGAAGAGGAGCCGAAGAACAGAAGACAAAAGACCACAGAAGAAGATAAAGAAGAAGAGGGGCGCAGAAGACAGAAAAATACAGAAGAAGGTGAAGAAGAGGAGCGCAGAAGACAGAAGAATACAGAAGAAGGTGAAGAAGAAGAGGGGCGACGAGCAGCAGAGGAGAGAGCCAAGAAGAGGGACAGTGAAGAAGAGGCACACGCAGGTCGCGGTGCGAAGGAGAGAGAGAGAAGCACACAGATGAAGAGAGAAGACGGGGAGCAGGAGGGACAGAAGAGTACAGAAGAAGACTACAGAGGAAGAGCACAGAAGAAGAACAGAGAAGAGGAAAAGAAGCAGGAGAGAGGGTGAGTAGCGCGGGGCAGGGCAAGGGGCTGGGAGGTGGGGGGGTACTTACTGCGAGGTAGCTGGGCTTGCTAGGAGGTCTCAGGAACCTGGGCATCCACCATCACACATGCAGATTGTCAATGCACCTGCACCCAAATCCAGCAGACGTACACATCGTACAACCACTCCCTCTATTTCCACTCCCATCTCTCCTCCCACATGCCGCCCCAACGTGCCTAAGAAGTTTTTCCTTGCCAAACTTGACCTCTTCCCTCCCCCTCCTTCACCCCTTCCTGCCCGTAAGAGCACCTCAGCCAAACAGTCCAAAAAATCAACCTCCAGTAACAATTGGGCAAGGAGCCCCCTCCAGAACCAGTGGGCATGTTACCCACTCAAGCTGAGGTGACCCCCACCCCCTTCCCCCTGAGGTACCTGCCCGTTTCCAGATGATGCCCCTAAACAGTGGAGTCCGGAGGTTGTCAGGAGTCAAGTTAGGCCTTAAACTATGCCCTGTGGCCATGTGGTCCTTTGGAGCTTTGGACTGGCCATCGGCCCATTCTGGACATTGACGCCTGCATTTTCATTTCCTTTTTCTTTATGGTGGCTGTTGTCAGCAAATTACAGTATTCGTACTACAGAATTGTAGTCCCTGCATTATTTGCTTGTGGGTCCTGTGACAGTCGTTTTACTCTGCAGCTGGTTCTGTGTATGGTGTGTGTGTGTAAATATTGTGTTTTCTGCGTGATTGTGTCACTCTCCTTTTCCTCCCTCCCTCCCTTGTGTGCTAGGAGGCTGTACTCACCGTCGTCGTCTTCGTTGGCGTTGGTGCTCCAAGATGACTATGGTGAGGTAGAGCATTCGGAAGACTTGGAGTTCCGGTTCTATGGCAGCCGAGGAATCCTCTGTGTCCCTGATGGTGAGTCTTTCATTTTCTGTGAAGTGATTCCGCCAGGCTTTTGATGGCGTTGGCACTGCCCTGGGAATCCTGGCGGTTTGCCATGTCAAAATATGGTGGGCGGTGTCTTGACATCCACCTGGCTGTAGGTGGTTACTGCTGTGGTCAGTGGTATTAACACCCTGGAGGTTGCAGTGATACTTTGGCTGTCTATGTGAGGAATCACCGGCATGATCATAATTTGGCAGTAATTACCACCAGGCTGTTGGCGGTTTTACCGTCACTTTAACAATCACCGCCAATATCATAATGACCACCTAAGTCCGAAGGTAAACTTTTGACTGAGGCCTGCTGCTTGCAGTAGCTGAACAAGGCTCAATCGTGGTTGGCCTGTAACTTTGCCTTTGCCCTGGTTAAGGCAAGACCTGATATCCCAAGAGGTGATTTTACTTTCTAAGAGCT
Organism: Pleurodeles waltl; assembly: GCF_031143425.1. Lineage (NCBI taxonomy): Eukaryota > Metazoa > Chordata > Amphibia > Caudata > Salamandridae > Pleurodeles > Pleurodeles waltl. Next base: position 1,116,524,529 of record NC_090447.1, read on the forward strand.
AAAAACAATGAATTCTTTAAAAATTCATATCTCCGGTTCCCCTCATCCGATTTTTTTTTTTTTGGTGTCAAATTAAATATACAAATATTTCCTATTTTTATGAATTGGTTTTGCATTTTTAAACTCTTTCCTGTATTTTATTTTATTACTGTTTTCAATACTTGAATGCTTTGCACACTTTGGCCCTCATTATGACATTGGAGGTAGGTCCTGCTTACCACCATGCCGATTGCCGCAAACATACCGCCACTGCGGCAGTTTACCGCTACCAATATTATGACCCACACATAGCAATCCATCACTATAAAGCCACACACACAAGTCCACCAGCCCAAAGGTCGGTGATAAACTGGGATCAACAAACCCCCACCGTTACGCCAACTGAACTACGCCCACAGCATAATGACCCACTAATCACCGCAGAGGACAATCAACTGCAGTAAACCATTGGCAGTACATACATCTGCACTCAAAATACACACACACTAACAAAACAACGCTACATTTGACAATTCAAACTACACACACCTGGCACACATACACACACCACACCCACACACCCACAACACTATAAAACACACACACACTACCCACAATCCTTTATGACTAAAATAAATTGACAACAGAGAGAGAGAGACACCAAGAGCACCCACAGAACCATAGCCACAGAATACCATCACCCATACATCCACACACCTTACAACACACACCCCAACACATCACCCCACACACCCTCACACATACCACACACAGTACAACCGGGGCACCACAAAAACACCCCAGGTTCTCAGACGAGGAGCTAAGGGTCATGGTGGAGGAAATCATCTGGGTAGAGCCACAGCTATTCAGATCACAGGTGAAGCAGACATCCATTGCTAGGAAGATGGAGCTATGGCAGAGAATCGTGGACAGGGTCAACACCGTGGGACAGCACCCAAGAACAAGGGATGACATCAGGAAGAGGAGGAACGACCTACGGGGGAAGGTGCGTTCCGTGGTTGCAAGACACCAGATAGCTGTACAGAGGACTGGCGATGGACCCCCCCCCCCTCCGCCCCACAACTAACAACTTGGGAGAAGCAAGTCTTGGCAATACTGCATCCTGAGGGCCTGGCAGGAGTAGCATGAGGACTAGACTCTGGTAAGTCAGCCCACCACCTCACATACACCCACCATCACAACCCACCCATCCCAATACCAAGCCCTGCATGCAATACCAATGCATGGACATCACTCACAGCCCTGCACAGACACCCATCACTAAAGCATGCACATTAGAGAGAGTCACCTAACTCACAAAATCACTAATCACACAAGGCAAAGCTGACAGGGCAATCACAACCACACAGGCCAACACACCCAAGTGCAAGATGTCAAAAGCAGAAACAATAACACTGCATTTGTGGGAGGACTACTGTGCAACAGGGGAGGACAGGCCCATGGAACCGACTCTCCAGGAGACACTTACCAACATCCTGGGAGCATACCACCATTCCCAGGAGACGAGGGGCCAGATACTGGACAAGTTGCAGGAGACTCAGCGGCTGCAGGAGGGACAGTACCTGGGGATCAGGGAGGACCTGAAGGACATCCACACCACCCTGGTCACCATTGCAGGGGTGCTGGCAGACATGGCCAACACCTTGAGGGAGGCAGTGGCACACCAGCGGGCCCCTGACACTAGCCAAACCGATGAACAGCCCTCCACCTCCACTGCCGCTAGTGGACAGGAGGCCCTGCCACAGGACCAACAGGCCACCAGCACCCCTCCCCCTTCAGTAGGAGAACCACCCCGCAAACGGTCCCTGCGATCCAGGCAGAAGACAGAGATCATTGCCAAGACCCCCGCCAGGAAATAAGACTCTCCTGATTGACACCCTTGTGTCCCACTCTTTCACCCTGTCCACCTTGAACTGCCATTGCTCCACTTCATATGCCCCCTTGGACAATGCACCTGTGATTCCAATAGACTGGACTCTATCCTGGACTTTACTCCACCATCAACCCAGCCCATTCCACTACCCCCTCTAGTTCTTAGCACTTAAATAAACACCATTTAAAATATACAAGTATGGAGTCTGTCAAATGGTTGAACAAAGTATTTGTTCAACAAGCTTTAAACACTGCAATACAACTGTACAGGAATAAATACATAGGTTTGACCTGTAGTAGGCTGCAGTCAACACACCAGGTGCTAGAGTGGGGCACAGATATCTGAAAATAGAGATGCCAAAGGGTACAGTAAGTAGTCAAAGAATTGGGAGAATCTGCCTGCCATGTACAATGTCAAATACAAAACTGTCAAAGTGAAGTTACAGTTTCTTACCTGTGTGTCACTGGAAGTACTGTTGTATAATAGCTATTCTGTTGTCCTCATCCTCATCCTCTACCCTCTCCAGAACCAGTGGAAGAAGCCATCCACTCACTGCATCGTTGCCAGGATGAAGCACACTGGGCAGAAGGACTGGGCAGAAGGCCCCCACCAGAACAAGTGGAAGAAACCATCCGCTCACCCCCTCCTTGCCTGGATGAATCACACTGGGCAGAAGGCCCCCTCCAGAACCAGTGGAAGAAGCCATCCACTCACCCCCTCCTTGCCAGGATGAAGCACAGTGGGCACAAGGCCCTCTCTAGAACCAGTGGAAGAAGCCATCTACCCACCCCCTCCTTGCCAGGATGAAGCACACCGGGCACAAGGCCCCCTCCAGAACCAGTGGAAGAAGCCATCCACTCACTGCATCCTTGCCAGGATGAAGCACACCGGGTACAAGGCCCCCTCCAGCACCAGTGGAAGAAGCCATCCACTCACCCCCTCCTTGCCAGGATGAAGCACACTGGGCACAAGGCCCCATCCAGAATCAGTGGGCAAACCACCCACTTGAGAGACTATGGCTTAGTACTCCACAGGACCAAGCAGTGGGCAAACAACCCACTTGAGAAACTGTGGCTTTGCACTCCCCAGGACCAAGCAGTGGGCATACCAACCCCTTGAGAGACTGTGGCTTTGCACTCCCCAGGACCAAGCAGTGGGCAAACTACCCACTTGAGAGACTGTGGCCTTGCACTCCCCAGGACATCGCACAGGGCATGTTGCCCCCTACAGGACCAGTGTTGTTGTTCCATTTTCCGGCTGAGGTGCACCCCGTTCCCTGTCCCCCTGAGGTGCCTGTGTATTTTCTCCTGATGCCCCTGTAGTGTTTTCTACGTGTTGTTGCAGGAGTCAAGTGGGGCCTTGGCCTATGTGTAGTGGCCCTGTGGCCCACAGACATTGAGGACTGGGCAGTGTCCCTCCATTTGTATATATGTATATACTGTTTTGATTTTGAAGCACAAATTTCTACTATTTTATCTTATTACACTCACTTTAATCTATTCCTTTTGTTCTTGCATTATTCCTGAGAGGTACAGGGTAGATATGTGATGTTATTGCATCTGTTTGTGTGTATGGTGTTGGGGGTGGGAGTGTTGGTTGTTGCGTTTGTGTGTCACTCTTTTTTTCCTCCCCCCTCCCTTGTGTGCTAGGCGGCAGTACTCATGTGGTAGTCTTCGCCGGCATTGCTGTTCGTAATGCATGAAGAGGTGTACAATCAATCATTTGTGAAGCAATCTACTCACCACTTAGGGTCTCAAGGCGCTGGGGGGTTTGCTACTGCTCGAATACCCAGGTCTTGAGTCATTTCCTGAAGGTCACGAGGTCCTGGGTCAGATGTATGTTGACGGGGAGAGAGTTCCAGGTGTTGGCGGCGAGGTGGGAGAAGGATCTGCTGCCAGTTGTGGTACGATGTGTGCGTGGGATGGTGGCGAGGGTGAGGTTGGCGGAGCGCAGCTGGCGGGTCGGTACGTGGAAGCTGAGATGCTCGTTGAGGTAGGCAGGGCCTGCATCATGGAGAGCCTTGTGAGCTTGGATGAGGAGTTTGAAGGTGATCCTCTTGTTGACGGGGAGACAGTGTAGGTCTCTGAGGTGGGCTGAGATGTGTTTGTGGCGTGGGATGTTGAGGATGAGTCATGTGGAGGCATTCTGAATACGTTGAAGTTTCTTCTGGAGCTTGCCCGTTGTTCCCACGCAGAGTGTGTTGCTGTAGTCCAGTCTGCTGCTAACGAGGGTGTGGGTGACCATTCTTCTGGTTTCAATGGGGATACATCTGAAGGTCTTGCAAAGCATGCGAAGGGTGTTGAAACGTAAGGATGTGACGGCGTTGACTTGCTGGGTCATGGTGAGTGATGAGTCTAGTATGAAGCCAAGGTTGCATGCGTGGGTGGTGGGAGTTGGTGCGGTTCCTAGGGTGGCTGGCCACTAGGGGTCGTCCCAAGCTGAACGGTTAGAGCAGAGGATGATGATCTCAGTCTTATCCGAGTTCAGTTTGATGTGGCTTTTCTCCATTCAGTTGGCAATGGCATGTAGTCCGTTGTGGAGATTGATATTAGCGTTGGCGGGGTCCTTGGTGAGTGAGAGTATCAGTTGGGTGTCGTCCACGTAGGAGACGATGTTGAGGCCGTAGGATCGGACGATGTTTGTGAGCGGCGCCATGTAGACGTTAAAAAGGGTTGGGCTGAGAGAGGATCCTTGGGGTACTCCATAGATGGTCTTGGTGGCTTTCGACAGTAAAGGAGGGAGGCGGACTCTCTGAGTTCTACTGGAGAGGAAGAATGTGATTCAGTCCAGGGCCTTGTGGTGGATACCGGCGTTGTGGAGGCATGCGTGGAGTGTGTGGCGACAGACGGTATCAAAGGCTGCAGAGAGGTCAAGGAGGATGAGGGCAGTGATTTCACCTTTGTCGAGCATGATCCTGATGTCATTGGTTGCGGCAATGAAAGCGGTCTCGGTGCTGTGGTTCTTGCGGAAGCCGGATTAGGAGATATCTAGCGTGCTGTTGTACTCCAGGAAGCGGGATAGTTGGCTGTTGACTAGCTACTCGATAATCTTTGCTGGGAAGGGGAGGAGGGAGATGTGCCGGTAGTTCTTGAGGTCTTCAGGGCCTGCCTTGGGTTTTTTGAGCAAGGCATTGACTTCAGAGTTTTTCCAGCTCTCCGAGAAGGTGGCGGTCTTGAAGGAGCTGTTGATGAGAGCATGGAGTTGGGGGGCAATGATTTGACTGACTTTGTTGAAGACATGGTGAGGGCAGGGGTCAGCGGGTGATCCGGAGTGGATGGTGCTGATGCTCTTGGAGGTGTCCTCGTCGTTGGTTTGGGTCCAGGTGCTCAGGAGGTTGGTGTGGCTGGGTGCACTGGGGTTAGTGGTGGCTGCGGTGGTCGTGGGGATAGGAGAGGCGAAGCTGCTGTGGATGTCCGTGATCTTGCAGTGAAAAACGGTGGTGAGGGAGTCGCAGAGGTCTTGCGAGGGGGGAGTCAAAGGAGCAGGACTTGGGGTTGGCGAGTTCTTTGGTGATGCTGAAGAGTTCTTTGCTGTCGTGCACGTTGTTGTTGATTCGGTCTTTGTAGAATGATCTTTTGGTAGTCCGAATGAGCTGGTAATGCTTGCGGATGGCTATCTTTAGGGTGGCGTGGTTGCTCTCTGTTTGTTCGTGGTGCCATATCTTCTCAATTTTCTGGCACTCCCATTTGGAGGCCTGAAGGTCGGCAGTGATCCAGAGTGTTTTTGTGCTGGTGCAGTTGTTGGATGGTTTCCTAAGTGGGGCGAGGGTGTTGGCACAGTCATCTAGCCCTTGTTTGAGGTTGAGGGTGGCAGTGTTGGGGTCGCTGGTGCCGGGTGGTGGGGCATGGGCGAGGGTGGAAATCAGCTGGTCTTTTGAGATCTTTGTTCCAGCTACGGCAAGGAATCTGTTGTGGGTGGTGGTGAGTGGTAGGTTTCTGGAAGGTGAAATGGACGCAGCGGTGGTCGGTCCAGTGGAGTTCAGTGGTATGGAAGAAGGTGATGTGGCTGCTGGCGGAGAAGATGGGGTCGAGTGTGTGGCCGGCTGAGTGGGTTGGAGTGCTGATGAGTTGTTTGAGACCGATGTTGGTGAGATTGTTGATCAAGACTGAAGAATTGCTGTCTTGGCATTCTGTAGCTGAAAGTTCAGGTCGCCGGGGAGTATGTAGTCCGTAGAGGCAAATGCGTGGGCGATGATTATGTCAGCGATGGCATCGCAGAACTGTGGTTGGGGGCATGGGGCTCAGTAGACAAGGGTTCCTCCGAGGGTGGTGCTGGCGTTGATGTGAATCTGGAAGTGTAAGTGTTCGGCGGCATCAATGGTGTCATTGGTGTTGGTTGAGATCCTGATGGTGCTCCTGTGGACTATGGCGATTCCACCTCCCGGTTTCCTGGTGCGATCCCTGCGGGTAATCTTATAGCCTTCAGGGATGGCTATGGCGATGTCGGGTTCCGAGGAGAGGGTCATCCAGGTTTCGGTGAGGAAGGCGATGTTTGGGGTGGCTGAGGTGAGTAGGTCGCAGAGTTTGACGGCGTGCTTGTGGACGGAGCGGGTGTTGAGGATGATGCAGCTGAGGTGATTGTGTGTGGAGCTGCTGTGGTGCTTGGTGGCTTGCGTGCAGGTGAAACTGCTCATCCTGCATGAGAAGGGTCCATGGGTGTGCCTCGGCGTGGCTTGGATGCAGACGGTGGGGCGGCCAGGGTTGAGGGCGTGGAGTTCCTTAGCATTGTAGTGGTGTCTGGTGGCTTGGGGAGCAAGTGGGCTAGGGGGTCTGGTGCTGGGCGTGGTCCAGGTGCAGACGGGCGCAGACGTGCGGCCTCCATTAAGAAGGGGAGGTGGGAGGGAGGAGCAGCTGGGAGGCAGGAGGCGGGAGTGGTTGGCAAATGGGGGCACGAGGGGGGGTAGGGCCGCAGGTGACGCAGCAGCGGGAAAGGGTAAAGCTGAAAAGCCGAGAACAAGTGAAAAATAGGAGAAAAGAAGGCAAAAGGTGAAAAAAGGCACAAAAACCAGGGGAAAGAGGCAGAGAGCAATAAAGGCACAAAATTAAAGACGGCACAAAAACAATGACAGATTACAGGACAGACACACAATACTTACAGCAACCACTAGACACCAGGGATGAGGCGCAGGTGGGTGCCTGCGGGTGGTGGAGGGCCTCGAACTCGCAGCAGCAGCGAGGGCGGGGGCACAGAGGCAGTCAGGAGGAGCTGCGCAGTGTGAGGAGTGAAACCCAACCTAAAAACAGGTCAGGGGTCACTGTGTGCACCGCGCAGCAGCCGCCATTAAGAAGGGGAGGTGGGAGGGAGGAGCAGTTGGGAGGCGGAAGGCGGGAACGGTGGGCAAATGGGGGCGCGAGGGGCGCAGGGCCGCAGGGGATGCAGTGGCAGGAAGGGGAAAAGCTGAAAATCCTAGAACAAGCGAAAAACAGGAGAAAAGAAGGCAAAAGGTGAAAAAAGGCATAAAAACCAGGGGAAAGAGGCAGAGAGCAATAAGGGCACAAAAGGAAAGACGGCACGAAACAAAGACAGATTACAGGACAGACACACAATACTTACGGCAACCACTAGACACCAGGGATGAGGCGCAGGCAGGTGCCTGCGGGTGGTGGAGGGCCTCGAACTCACAGCAGCAGTGAGGGTGAGGTCAGGGGCACGGAGGCAGTCAGGAGGAGCTGCGCGGCGTGAGGAGTGAAACCCGACCTAAAAACAGGTCAGGGGTCACTCCAATCATGGGGAAGTTGTGCAACCTGGGCTCCATGGCATCGTGGTTGTTCCCTGAGTCTCCAGAGGTGAGTTCTCTACCTTCTGTGTACTGTTTCTGCTGTGCTTTTGATGTTGTTGGTACCACCCCAGAAAAGGTGGCAGATAGGCCTCTTGTAATACTGTGGGCGGTAAATTGTCTTGTGCCTGGCTGTTGGCGGTTACCGCAGCGGTGCTTGTTGCTACCACTGTGGCGGTCGATGCGTTAAAGTGGCTGTCTGTGTGGGCGGTTTCCGCGGAGGTCCTAATTCCATTTTTGTTACCGCCGGCCTGTTGGCGATGTTACTACCACTTTATCACCGACCGCCAGGGTTGTAATGAGGGACATTGTCCCCTAAATTAAGCCTTGTTGCTCTGTGCCAGGCTACCAAGGTTTGAGCTGGTGTTAGTTTATTGAGACCTAACTGAACCTAGTGGGAGTTAGTGGCCTATTGCTAAGTGTAGGTACTTACCTGCCCTTATCAATAATCCACTTTCCAACAGTGTTATCTTAGTTGCAGGATACACATGTTATACACCAGCAGCAGCAAGTACGACTATTTTACCCAGCCCTCATGTCCACCAGATTAGACATTGACATTCGAAGAACACTTAAAATTCTAATGAATAACACAACACATATTCAAAGCAAGGAAGTAGGAATACCAGGCATGAGATAACATGTCATAGGAACCATCACCTGCATTTGTTTGTCAACTAACTAAAGACCATAACCATATGAAACTTTTTTTGCCACTGTGCTTCACACTCTGGCCCTCAACCATGGTATTGCATGTACTCAGAACAATCACATTACTGAAAACAAGCCACTTCACCTTCAGTCTTTTTCACTGACGCAGAACATCAAAGTAAAACAACCCATCCACTATTCTTGTGATCTCCCACACAACCTTTTATGAGTAAAAACATTTTAAGCGGTTCATGGCATGACTCAAAACATAGCCCATCTTTTGTGGTGCCTGGTGTTTAGGCCATGTTGGCTGATACTCAGAGCAGCAATCATAGTGACACATTACATGGCTCAAAAAATACACACCACATATAGGTGGGACAATTGAAGAACAAAATTAAACACCCTATGAGTCACAATGGTTTAATGAACAAAGTCCAAGGCAAAATGATTTTGCACAACAGTTCTCACAAACTCCCATCAGAATGATGCATGGCACATAGACAACAAAATTGGTCCACAAATCAAGACCTATCTCAGGACATAGCTTAACCAATAAAATAAAAAAAACTTCAATCCATCTTTAACTTCCACATTTCCAACACAAACCCAGATTTTTCAACATATACTAGAAGGTAGTGCATAATTCTTGTGACTGGAACCACCACAAAATATATAAACATGTAAAAGTTCACGTACAAAAAATTAGTGCATGCAAAATTGAAAAATTGAGCTGCAACTAGAGAAAAGGAAGGTGACACTAGAGAGTGAAAAATCCCCATGCTGGTATGAAAACAGCAGAACATGTCTTGATTTCTACTGATCACCCTAGTCCTAGAAAATAAACAGCACAAGCATGAAGAGCACCAGATTTCCCGTTTCATGGCTCCAGAAACTGTGCCAGAAAAGAATGTTAGGGTAAAGGAAAAACATGTCAGGGATGGTAGAGCCACACAAAGCATCTAAAAGTTTTGTTCCTAATTTAGAGCCTGATTTAGAACTTGATGGACAGGTTAGCCTGTCACAATGCTGACAGATATCCCATCAGCCAAAATATAATTATCATAGAATATAATGGGAGTTAGATTTCCGTTCCGTGGAAGAGATATCCGTTCCATTTTTGAGTGAGTAACCTGTACGTAGAGTTCTAAATTAGGCCCTTAGTCTTGAATGATCACTTCCACATTTTACCCAGAAAAAATCTTTGCTGAACATCTTTGAAAATCTAAGAATTTTCATTATATGCTCCCTTCACTTTTTAATAATCATGATTTTTAACCTTCTTTGTTTAAAATCAACCAGTAAGTAGCACTATCTTCTTAATCGTTCAGTCAGTAAGTAGTATTATCTTCTTAATCACTGATATGTTTTGAGTGCCACGTCTCCACCTGCTCCAACTGTAGCTGCCAAAATATGTGCTTTTCACAATGCGGTCTGCATTGAACATGTGCCACAATCAGGAGAATAATTTCTCATTTCCTTAACAAGCAACCAACTGCCTTTCCACCCGCCCCAACTGTAACTGCCAAAACATGTGCTCTTCACAATGTGATTTGTATTGAACATGTGTCAAAATCAGTAGGGTAATTAATAATTTCCTCAACAAGTAATCAACTGCCAAAAGGCACATGTGCACATGTGATTATTTAAGGACGCTTGTGAGTCTTAGGCCTTGCTTGGCTTCATACCTATTGCTCTGCTCACCTGTTTCCTGTCAAGTCAAGTTCCTTGTCCTCCAGGTTGCCTCCAGTCGAGTTCCAGCCAAGTCAAGTTCCTTGTTGTCCACCCTGCTTCCAGTCGAGTTCCTGTCTTCCTCATTCTCTGACCAGCTTCCAGTTGAGTTCCAGCATTTCTCATCCTATGGACAGCCTTCATTCAAGTTCTGGTGATCCTCACCCTCCGGTCGGCTTCTTGCAGAGTTCTGGCTATCCTCTTCTGTCTTTTGTCGACAATCCCATATTTCCCATCAAAGATAGAAATGAAGAAAGGTGGAACAAAAACAGTGTCGCTCTTCTGAACTTTTCAAGCAAATAACTTCATTCCAAGGTAAAAAAAAAAAAGATTAATTGCTTAAATGAAACGAAACAGAGCTCTGTCTTTTAAATAATTTATGACAATAAGAACAAGCGTGATTTATCGTTTGGTTGGGAATCCAAGATACTACTAAAGAGACAATAAGGAAAGATGTATTTTTTGTAACAGACCCTCCCCTGAGAATCGGGAGATTGGAAATAAAGCAAGTTTATCAAAACTATTATTGGCAAGAGATCATGCCAGAACACAAAGAAGCCCTTTAGTCAAGCTGATTTTTTTTTAGTTTGGACATTGCTTTAGAGACTCTGAAAGTATCGCAAAAATGGGAAGAGACTTGTTCAGCCTTCTAAAAATGCATGCACAATGTGTCAACAACAACTGACAATGTATAATTTTGCAATAGTTTATACAAGTTCACTGTATTAATGAAGTAATTCTTTTGATGTCTAGACCCCTAAAAATCAACAACCCAGTATTTTGAGATATCAGAAGTCCTGTCGCCCAACACGACATGCAGTCCAGGGTCCAACAGTCCAATTTCACAGCTTTAAGTAAAGCAAATTAAAAACCCTTTACATTTTCCTAGTGCTAAAATTGTTTTTGATTTTTAATTTGTACTAATTTCAATTATTGCATTTCTGTGATTTTTCTAAATTATTGATTACAATTTTTTCAAAAGTTTTTTGTTGAAACAAAACTAGGGAACCATGGAGCTTGATCTGGCTAGCCAACCCACCATGACAGTAGTTCAGCCTAGGGGGTTGTATACTGAGAGGGGGTTGCCTGCAGTCACTAACCTCAGGAAAAATGTGTTGATTAAATCCCTGACAGCATGGGCTGAGGCCCAAGAAGTAGGCACAGAGGAGGAAGAAATAGGGGAAGATGTCAGCTCCAACTACTCAGGGGAAGGAGGGCATCTGAACCTTAGTGAGGAGGAGCGAGACGGGTCCTCACTTTACACAGTCAGCAGGGCCATACCCAAAGCTAGTTCGGGAAGGAGGTCCCTTTCAGAAGGAGAGAACCTGTCCCTTAAGGAGAGCTGGAAGGCCAGCTGGCATACATAGCTTTGGAGGAAGAGAAGCTGGCCCTGGAGAAGAAAAAGTGGACAGGGGAAGAGAAAAGAGATGGTGGCAGTGACAGAGAAGCTGAGATGTCAATGGGTGGAGGGATTTGTTGCAGACATTCCAAGGGGGTTGTTACTCCTCATGTAGAGGGGATGACATAGATAAATGGCCGGGTGCCTTTGAGAGGGCCCTTCCGATGAGAAGAGTTAAGCCTCGATAGTGGGGTTCACTCCTATGGGAGTTGATCCCCTCTTCTGGGAGGGATAGGCTCGTGACCCTAAGTGAAGAAGAAGCAGACTCATGCCCTAGTATGAAGAGGTGCTTAACTAACAAGTTTGGTCTGACCCAGAGCAGTACATGCTCAAGTTTAGGGACACAGAGAAGACAGCTACCCAGTCCTGTGTTCATTTTGTGGACATCTTAGTTAGAGCACTAGAGAGCTGGATACAGGGCAAAAAGGTAATTATTTTGAGGGGCTTTACAATTTGATTATGAGGGAGCACCTTCTAACTAATTATGCCCAAGTGAAGCTATGCCAGTATCTAGTTGACTCTAACTTGGCCGACACCAAAGAGCTGAAGGAGGCAGCAGATGACTGGTTGGGAACCAGAATTAACCAGAAACCCCTAGGGGGGGTGATCAGAAAAAGGGAGGACATAGTTCTTCTCAGGGGAAGAACCAACAGAAAGATGATAAAAAGCCCAAGTAGTCTTCACAAGAGTCCTCAGGATAGGGGAGCCCCGAGCCATGCCACTTCTAAGGGGAAACGGTACCAGGGGAAGCATTATCATCCTGTTAAGGCAGGAAAGTTTCAGGAGCTTGCTAAGGCCGGCATGTTTTTTCAGTGTCACAGGACAGGACACAAAAGAGGGGATGATGTCTGCTCCAAGAAGCCTCCCACTGGTGGGCAGTCCCATGGGATTGCTGGTGTAGGTGTGGGGGTGGAAGTTGCCCCAGGGCTGGGATCAGGGTACACAGAGGTCACCTTAGTGTTTGTGGGTGGGGTGGACATTGCAACTATGGCCACCTTACCTCCCAGCATGAAGAGGTATAGGCAGAGGCCTAAAGTCAATGGGACTGAGGTAGAGGCTCTGAGAAATACCAAGCAGGTCTTACCTGGGGAATTTCACCACATGGCATATGCAGACTGCAGAAGTAAACTCCATCCCATGGCCATGGTGAGCCTGGAATGGGGAGGTGTCACTGGACCTAAAAAAATAGTAGCTCCTGTAACTAAAATGTCTGCTGAGAAATGACCTGAAAGCATCTGAATGGTCAGAGGTAGAAAGAATGGTGAATGCGCAGATGCTGGACCTCCCTGAATGGGTGTGTGCTTTGGACATCTGGACCCTAGAACAATGGACCAAGCCTCCAAGAAGAAGAGAAAAGGCACTGGATCTGGCTTGCCAGCCACACCAAGTACAGCGGTTCAGGAGGAATCCAATTCTGAGGGGAGGGATCCGACCTCTGAGAGAGGGACCGTTCCACTGCAAGCGCTGCCTGACTTGTCAGAATTGCAAGGGAACGGTGGGCCCACCAGAGAAGAGTTGTGCCAGGGACAAAGAGAGTGCCCCACTCTTGAGGGCCTGAGGCAGACTGCCTCCAGGTACGAACAAGAAGATGTTAGTGGGTCCCACAATGCTTATCGGGAGGGCAGAGTTCTCTACACTGAGGCAAGGAATCCCAAACCAGTGGCAACCAGGAGAGTGGTGGCTCCCCAGAAGTATAGAGAGTTCTTACTGACACTAAGCCATGACATTCCCTTAGATGGACATATGGGGCAGACCAAGACCTGGAACAGGCTGGTCAACCATTTCTTTAGGCCCCTTAAGTCAGGAAATGTTAAGCAGTTTTGCTGCTCCTGTGTCACGTGCCAGGCCTGTGGCAAGGCCGGGGGCAAGCCAAAGGCTCCCTCAATACCACTACTAGTGGTTGTAACTCCCTTTGAGAGGGTGGGGATTGACATTGTTGGTCCCCTAGACCCACCAATTGCCTCAGGTAAAAGGTATATTTTGGTGGTTGTGGACCATGCCACCAGGTATCCAGAGGCAATACCCCTCAGAACAGTCACAGCTCCCACGGTGGATAGGGTCCTACTTAGTGTGTTCACCAGAGTGGGATTCCCCAAAAAGATGGTATCAGATAGGGACACAAACTTTGTTTCAGCCTGTCTGACAGCAATGTGGGATGAGTGTAGTGTTACCTATATGTTCACCACCCCCTGCCATCCCCAGAGCATTGGTCTGGTGGAGAGATTTAACTAGACCCAGAAGGGCATGATAATGGATTTGTCTGACAAACTCAGGAGGAGATGGGATTTTCTCGTCCCATGCCAACTGTTTTCATACAGGGAGGTGCCACAAAAAAGATTTGGATTCAGCCCCTTTGAGTTACTGTTCGGGTACCCTATAAGATGCCCATTGTGTTGCTGAGAGAGTTTTGGGAGAAGAATCTCAAAGAGTCCAAGAAGAATGTGCTTGATTATGTGCTGGGCCTCAGGTCACACATGGCTGAGAACATGAAGAAGGCAAGCAGCAACCTGGAGACCAGCCAACACCTCATGAACCTTTGGCATGACCAGAAGGCTACCATGCCTGAGTATCACCCAGGTCAGCTGCTGTGGGTTTTGGAGCCTTTGACTCCCAGGGCACTTTAGGCTAAATGGACTGGGCCCTGTTCAATTTTGGAAAAGAAGCTCAAGATCACCAGCTGGTAGACCTTGGCACCCCCAGGAATCTTCATAAGATCCAGCATGTGACCTTACTAAAACCCTACCAGGACAGGGCAGACACGACCATGCTTATGGTCATTGATGAGTGAAAGGAGGAAGAGAGTGAACCTCTCCCAGATCTCCTACCCACCAATGCACAAGATGGGTCAGTGGAGGGAGTAGTACTCTCTCCCAAGTTGACAGCCCAGCAGCAGAAAGACTACAGACATGTTTTGGAGCAGTTTGCTGGTCTGTTGTCTCTGACCTCTGGACTTACCAATTAGCGTGTCCATGACATTGATACTGGTGACAGCATGCCTGTCAAGAATATGTTGTAGAGGATTTTTGACCAGGTCAATGCCAACGTCAAATCTGAGGTGGCTAAGATGTTGCACCTAAAGGTAAATGAGCCCTCCAATAGTCCTTGGGCCAGTCCAGGGTTACTGGTATCCAAACCCAATTCCTAAGGTGGGAGAAAGGAGTTAAGATTTTGTGTAGACTGCAACGGTCTAAATGCAGTCATTAATACTGATGCTCACCCCATACCTCGATCTGATTAGCTCATTGACATGTTGGGGGCTGCTAAGTTCCTGAGTGCATTTGATCTGACCTCAGGATACTGGCAGATTGCCTTAAGTCCATGGGCTACGGAGAGGTCAGCATTTACTACTCCAGAGGGCCACTTTCAGTTCAAAGTGAAGCCCTTTGGCCTGAAAAATGCATCTGCCACCTTCCAATGGTTGGCGAAAAGTATCTTGTCTGGGATGGAATCTTTCAGTGCAGCTTATCTGGATGTTATAGCTGTATTCAGTTCCACCTGGGAAGATCACCTGGTCTACCTGAAGGAAGTACTTCAGTCTCTGCCCCAAGCAGGCCTGACTATCAAGGCAAGCAAGTGCCAGAGTTCAGTAATGTATCTGGGCCATCTTGTTGGTGGAGGCCATGTACAGCCTCTCCAGCCCAAGATCCAGACTATCCCAGATTGGAAGGCCTTCCTTGGCCTGACTGGGTATTACCAGAGGTTTGCTCAGAATTATGGGACCATAGTGGCCCCTATGAAAGAACTCAACTGAAACAAACAGCCCAAGAAGGTAATTTGAACCTTAGAGTGTCAAAAAGCCTTTGACACTCTGAAAAAGGCTATGGTGGTCATTACAACCCTGGCGGTCGGTGTTAAAGCGGCGGTAAGACCGCCAACAGGCCGGCGGGAAAAAAACTGGAATCACGACTGTGGCGGAAACCACCAACAAAGACAGCCACTTTAACACTCCGACCGCCACAGCGGTACAAACAAACAGTTTGGTGGTCACCGCCAACAGACAGGTGGAAGACAATGTACCGCCCACAGTATCACAACTTACCAATCCGCCACATTTTCAGGGGCAGATTCACCGTGAACAAAAACAGGACTTCGAAGGGAAAACGCTCACCTCTACACACCCCATGAGGAATCCGGATGCCATGGAACCCCAACTCCACATCCTGCCAGCCCTTATCTTCTTGCTCCTCTACCAGGAGCACGAACGCCGGCGGAGAAGATCACGGTGAGTACTGCACCTACGACACAGGGGGGGGGAAAAGAGAGTGACACACACACGCAACACGCAACACCCCCACCCCCACCCTCACCCTCAACAACACACACACTAATGCAGCATGATACATAACAGTTACACCCCCAACCCCCCGGTGAAGAATGCAAGGACAAAAGGAAATCAGTGTAACCATTGTAATATATTAAAATCCAGTATGCAAAAATATATATATACACTATAAACAAAATATACACCAAGAATAGTAGTCCAGGTAGTGCTCCATTGAAGTCCGTGGAACACTGGGCCCACACAGTATGGGCGAGGCCCACACTCAATCCCCGAAATGACAGAGTGAACACTGCAGGGGCATCAGATAGCAATGAAACAGGCACCTCAGGGGGAAGGGAAAGGGGGGGCACCTCAGCCGGTTGACTGCATGACGCCAAATCCACGAGGGGGCCACATGCCCACTGTTCCATCCAGGGGAGTGCAAAGCCACAGTCTCTCAAGTCTCTACAGTGGGTGGTTTGCCCACTGTTCCATCCTGGGGAGTGCAAAGCCACAGTCTCTCAAGTCTCTACAGTGGGTGGTTTGCCCACTGTTCCATCCTGGGGAGTGCAAAGCCACAGTCTCTCAAGTCTCTACAGTGGGTGGTTTGCCCACTGTTCCATCCTGGGGAGTGCAAAGCCACAGTCTCTCAAGTCTCCACAGTGGGTGGTTTGACAACTGTTCCATCCTGGGGAGAGCAAAGCCACAGTCTCTCAAGTCTCACAAGTGAGTGGTTTGCCCACTGTTCCATCCTGGGGAGTGCAAAACCAATGTCTCTCAAGTCCCACAAGTGGGTGGTTTGCCCACTGTTCCATCCTGGGGAGTGCAAAGCAACAGTCTCTCAAGTCTCACAAGTGGGTGGTTTGCCCACTGTTCCATCCTGGGGAGTGCAAAGCCACAGTCTCTCAAGTGGATAACAGTCTCCAATGGTTCTGGAGGGGGCATTGTGCCCAGAGTGCTTCATCCTGCCAAGGACAGAGGTAGTGGATGTGATACTCCACTGGTTCTGGCGGGGGCTTTGTGCCCAGAGTGCTTCATCCTGCCAAGGACAGAGGTAGTGGATGTTTGTCTCCACTGGTTCTGGAGGGGGCTTTGTGCCCAGAGTGCTTCATCCTGCCAAGGACAGAGGTAGTGGATGTTTGTCTCCACTGGTTCTGGAGGGGGCTTTGTGCCCAGAGTGCTTCATCCTGCCAAGGACAGAGGTAGTGGATGTTTGTCTCCACTGGTTCTGGAGGGGGCTTTGTGCCCAGAGTGCTTCATCTTGCCAAGGACAGAGGTAGTGAATGTGATATTCCATTGGTTCTGGAGGGGGCTTTGTGCCCAGAGTGCTTCATCCTGCCAAGGACAGAGGTAGTGGATGTGATTCTCCACTGGTTCTGGAGGGGGCTTTGTGCCCAGAGTGCTTCATCCTGCCAAGGATAGAGGTAGTGGATGTTTGTCTCCATTGGTTCTGGAGGGGGCTTTGTGCCCAGAGTGCTTCATCCTGCTCGTGACGGACTCAGTAGCGTCAGTGCCCTTGGCGCTCATGGGCCAGCGGTGCTTGTTGCTGCGGTGTCATTGGCAGCAGTGCTTGTTGTGGCGGTGCCCTGTTCAGCGGTGCTTGTGGCGGCGTTGCCCTGTTCAGCGGTGCTTGTGGCGGCGGTGCCCTGTTCAGCGGTGCTTGTGGTGGCAGTGCCCTGTTCAGCAGTGCTTGTGGCGGCGGTGCCTTGTTCAGCGGTGCTTGTGGCGGAGGGGTCCTTTGCAGTGACTCAACTGCTGGCGGTCATGTCTGGCCCAGCAGGGCTGGTGGTCCTGTCTGGCCCAGGGGGGCTGGTGCTGGCAGTCCTTCATGGCCCAGCAGGGCTGGTGCTGGCGGTCCTGTCTGGCCCAGCGGGGCTGGTGCTGGAGGTCCTTCATGGCCCAGCGGGGCTGGTGCTGGTGGTCCTGTCCTGGGCAGCAGGGCTGGTGCTGGCAGTGGCCTCCTGGGCAGCAGGGCTGGTGCTGGCGGTGGCCTCCTGGGCAGCAAGGCTGGTGATGGCGGTGGCCTCCTGGGCAGCAAGGCTGGTGATGGCGGTGGCCTCCTGGGCAGCAGAGCTGGTGATGGCGGTCCTGTCCTGGGCAATAGGGCTGGTGCTGGTGGTGGCCTCCTGGGCATCAGGGCTGGTGCTGGCGGTGGCCTCCTGGGCAGCAGGGCTGGTGCTGGCAGTGGCCTCCTGGGCAGTGGGGATGATGGCGGTGGCCTCCTGGGCAGCAGGGCTGGTGCTGGCGGTGGCCTCCTGGGCAGCGGGGATGATGGCGGTGGCCTCGTGGGCAGCGGGCTGGTGCTGGCGGTGGCCTCCTGGGCAGCTGGGTGGGTGGAGGTGGCCTCCTGGGCAGCGGGGATGATGGCGGTCTTCTCTGCAGTGCTGCTCTTCCCAGACTTGCTGACTTTCTTGTGTGACTTCCCTACCTTGGAAGGTGTCGCAGCTGACTCCACACTCCCACCTGTACCCCTGGGAGCGGCTTTGGCGGCTGGAGACTTCCCCCTCTCCCGCCGGGCACTGGCCAACTTTTTATGCTTGACAGGTGGGGGACTGTCCGTGCCGTGGCTCTGTGCCACACTGGCTGCCCTGGTGGCCGGTGCACTCCAGATTCCGGTGACTACAGGCACCACTGCTCCCGGAGATGTTGTGGCTGAGGTGCTAGGTTGAGACCTGGAGAGTCGGGCCCTAGGAGACGGAAGGGGTGGGGAAGGTGAGGGAAAGAGGTCAAGGTTGGCCAGGAAACGTTTCTTGGGAACACTGGGACGGGTAGCTGGAGGGGGTTTGGGAGTGGAGGAAGAGGTTGTGGTTGTAGCAGGTGTTCATTTGATGACTTTGGGTGAAGGTGCATGTGCTGGAGGCTGTCGTGAGGTGGATGGCTGTTGGGTGGGTGTGTGCCTGCGTTTGTGCATCTTAGAAGGGGGTGTCACAGACACACTGGGAGAGGACACAGGGGATGTGTGAATGGTAGTGGGGGTGGTGACTGCACGTGAGCGGGGTGTGGTGGTGTGTGTGCTGGTGATGAAAGTAGTGGCTGTAGATGTAGTGCATGCAGTTGTGAGTGGAGATGAGACAGGGAGGGAGGAGGGAGACGAGGAGGAGGGGGACACGGTGGAGGCAGTGGATGTTGGTGTGTCTGCATGTGTCTGATGCTTGCGTGAGTGCCTGTGGGATGTCTGGTGCTTATGTTTGCCTGAGCGTCCCTTGTGTGTTGAGGTGTGTGCATGCTGGTCTGAAGGTGTGCTTGGGATAGGCTGAGGTAGAGGGGATTGGGTCTGGGTGGAGGAAGTTGGAGGGGGAGGCTAGAGACAGGGACAATGGCTGCCATCAGTGCTGAGGCCAGAGTCTGAAAAGCTCGCTGAAGGGCCGCCTGACCAGAATGTATGCCCTCCAGGAATGCATTTGTTTGTTGCAGCTGCCTTTCTACACACTGGATGGCATTCAAAATGGTAGACTGCCCAACAGTGAGAGACCTGAGGAGGTCAATGGCCTCCTCACTGATGGCAGCAGGGGTGGCTGGTGCAGGGGCTGAGGTGCCTGTGGCGAAGGTGATGCCCACCCTCCTGGGTGAGCGGGCACGGGGCAAAGGCTGAGGGGCTACTGGGAGGGCGGTGCTGGTAGGGGGTGGCGGCTGTACCTGTAGATGTGGGGGGCACAGATGTTGCCACCACCACAAGGGAGCTCCCATCAGAGGACGAGTCCGTGTCACTGGTGTCAGCTCCTGTCCCTGCCGTGGAGCTCCTGTCGCCCTCTGTCCCACTGGTGAACTCCGAGTCCATTGTCTCGCCTTCCAGGGCCATGTGGGATGCAGCTCCCTCCTGCTCCGGTGCCACTGCTCTTCTGCCTGATGATGCTAATGCACACAAGAACAGGGAGACCATAAAAAGGGGGTGGACGACAGAATAAAGACATGTTGAGTGCATGCATTACCGCTACAGTTGGAGGACAGACACAGAAGCCCCCTGCACTACGCCGCGCACTTGGGCTCCACTGTTCAATCCCTGGGACATGGCCTACAAGGCTATGGCTGACATATGCACACATGGATGACACAGGAGCCTGACTAGGTGAACTTGGCACTGTACACAGGTGGGGTGGGGTGCCACAAGGTCTGCCAGAATAAGGGGACCTAACTAGCACAATCGCCCTGGCCTAGGGAAACCCACAGCCCACCTCTCCCACCCAGACACCTCCACTGCGCACAAAATCAGCAGAATGAGAGTGTACTCACCCCCTTGTGGCTGCTGTGATGCCCTCAAGCGCCCATCCAACTCCAGGTACGCCACCGCCAGGATCCTGAACATCAGGGGGGTCATGGTGCGACGGGCACCCATCCCATGTTAGGAGGCCATCCCCAGCTGGGTCTCCGCCGTCTTCTTGCTCCAGCGGCAAATGTCCTCCCATCTCTTACGGCAGTGAGTGCTCCGTCTGTGGTGGACCCCCAGGGTCCGGACTTCCTTGTCGATGGCACACCAAATATCCTTTTTCTGGTGGGCGCTGACCTACATGAATTGTACATGGGGAAAAGAAAAGTTATTACCAACTGCACCGTCACAGTCATTGGCCCCCATCACTACCCTTGCCATGTGGCACATGCACTCACCGTCGTTTCATGCACCCCTCAATCTCCCCCCCCATCTTTCATCCACCCCACTCCACACAGGCATAGCCCATGCAGCATGCTCCCAGTGTACTTGCCTGTTTGTCTGGAGGACCGTAGAGTAGCGGGTACTGGGGGAGGACCCCATCCACGAGTTTCTCCAACTTCTCCGATGTGAAGGCAGGGGTCCTTTCCCCAGACACACGAGCCATAGTCTCTTCCAGACTGAGGTCACAGCAGCACTTGCAGTGTAGGCCCTCTCCTGTCGAAGATCAGGTATCGAGTGATTGAACAGATAGAAAATGGCGGTCACGTCCGCGGTGGTGCGTACAGTCACCGCCGGCGTATATCGTCATTGGCTCCTGGGACCCATAGGTTCCAATGTTAACCAATGCAGAATTGCGCCGTGGTCTTCGACCGCCTACCGCAACGGTGTACAACGCCAGCGCAGTTACATCACATCCCATTGTCCCACTTTCCAGGTCAGGCAGCCGCCATTTCAGGGGCCCACATGGCTTAATTTTTAACTGCGTCAAGAAACTCCCTTTCTTTTGATTGTCAGTTGGTATAGGCAAGAGCCATTGAAGTTTATTGAAGTTTATTTTTGGAGAAGCGGTTTATTCACTAGGTCCTGAGGAAGCGCCGTTGGATCCTTTGGACCTTATAGACGCAAAACATGTCGACCCATTTTTGAGGTGGGTCTTGCAGTTCCTTGACCACCTTGTTATGTGCAATACAGTTTGAGAGTGGTCGAACATTATTTCGATCCCACCCTCCTGGTTACAGTTTTAATCTTGGCCTGGACCCCGCATTAATAAAGATAGCTCCTAGCAAGGGTCGCTGAGCCAATTTTATCCTTCTATTTCTTTTCGTTCTCTCCTTTCTCCCTCTCTCCCTACTTACCTGCGGGAAAGGGTGGCATCATCAAAAAGATCTCCGGCAAAGAGCCCCCCGAAAGGGTGGTGCCCGTCAGACATTGCAGCGCCAGTCTGACGAGGAGCTGGTCCGATGATGAAGCATGACACCCAGTTGGGTGTGTGAGGACTCTTGCTCCAACTAAATAGGACCCCCTAGTACTCACCCTGTCTTCTTCTTGCTCTTCAGGAACAGTGTATTACATTATTAGTAACTGTTATTGGAGGACATACACTGGACCTCAAAATCCTCCGAATCCCCTTAATTTTTGATGTGACAATGGAGGAAAGACATGTGATCATCACCTACAGGCTTGATCGTGCCACAATCCTGGAACTGTGTGCCCAGCTGGAGCCAGATCTGATGTCAGCTATCCGCCATCCCACAGGAATCCCCCTTCAAGTGCAGGTGCTGTCAGTACTCCATTTCCTTGCAAGTGGGTCATTTCAAACAACAGTGGCCATAGCATCATGGATGTCCCAGCCTATGTTTTCCAACGTGTTGTCCAGAGTGTTGTCTGCCCTGCTGAAACACATGTGGAGCTACATCGTTTTCCCTCAGGTGGAGGATTTTTCTACAGTGAAAGGTGACTTTATGCCCTGGGACATATCCCCAACATCATAGGTGCCCTTGATGGGACACATGTGGCTTTGGTACCCCCCACGCAGGAGTGAACAGGTGTACAGAAACCGGAAAAGTTATCATTCCATGAATGTGCAGATGGTGTGTTTGGCAGACCAGTACATCTCCCATGTGAATGCCAAATTCCCTAGCTCAGTGCATGACGCTTACATCCTGTGGAATAGCAGCATCCCTTATGTGATGGGTTAACTACAGAGGCACCGTGTGTGGCTATTAGGTGAGCACCTGGAACCAAGTCAGTGGGAATGGTTGTCTGGGCCTGGGGATATCCCTACAGGTTAGTGTGTGTCTAACAGTTGTCCCTCACCATTTGCAGGTGACTCTGGTTACCCCAACCTGTCATATCTACTGACCCCAGTGAGGAATCCCAGGACAAGGGCAGAGGAACGCTACATTGAGGCCAATGGGCGAACTCAGTGGATAATAGAGCGGACCTTCGGCCTCCTGAAGGCCAGGTTCAGGTGCCTCCATATGACAGGTGTATCCCTATTCTACTCACCAAAGAAGGTGTGCCAGATCATCGTGACCTGCTGTATGATTCACAACTTAGCTTTGCGACGACAGGTGCCTTTTCTGCAGGAGGATGGTCAAGATGGCGGTGTTGTTGCAGCTGTGGAGCCTGTGGACAATGAAGATGAGGAAGCAGAAGAAGAGGACATAGACAACAGGACCTCTGTGATCCTGCAATACTTCCAGTGAGACACAGGAAAGAATACAAACCTGCCTACTACATGTATTTTAACACTACTACCTCTCTACTGTCTGTCATTTTCACCCAGTGTATGGTCACTGAGTTGTCACTTTCCCTTACGATTTCACAGATGTAGGTCCCACTGTGTGACATCTGCTGTGTTTCCTCATGGACTAGAGCTGTGTGATATAGGTATGTTGACATTACAATTGAAAGAGCACATTGTCACTGTCATTGCTAATACACAATTTCAAAATGACAGACTGACTCCAGATTGTTTTGTGCTTCAAGGGTGTTTATTTAAGTGCTCAATATTGGAGGGGGTTGTAAAATGGTGAGGGGTGGTGGTGGAGGAATGTCCATGGCAGAGTCCAGTCTATTAGTCTCACAGGTGCATTGCCAAAATGAGCATCGGAAGCGGAGCTGGGGCAGTTGGAGGATGGATAGGGTGACAAAGTGGGACAGAAGGATGACATTCAGGGTGGTCTCATTTCTTGGCGGGGGTCTTGGCATCGTTCTCTGTCTTTGTCCTGGATCTCAGGGACCGTTTGCGGGGTGGTTCTCCCTCTGTAGGTGGTGGGGTGCTGGTGTGGTGGTCCTGTGGCAGGGCATCCTGTCCACTAGCGCCGGCGGAGGTGGTGGGCAGTTCATCGTCCAGGCTAGTGTCAGGGGCCCCTTGTTGTGCCACAGTGTCCCTCCTAGTTTTGAGTACTTCCTTCAGCACCCCTACGATGGTGCCCAGGGTGGAATTGATGAATCTGAGTTCCTCCCTGAATCCCAAATACTGTTCCTCCTGCAGGCGCTGGGTCTCCTGAAACTTGGCCAGTACCGTTGCCATCGTCTCCTGGGAGTGGTGGTAGGCTCCCATGATGTTGGAGAGGGCCTCATGGAGAGTGGGCTCTCTTGGCCTGTCCTCCCCCTGTCGCACAGCAGCCCTCCCAGTTCCCCTGTTTCCCTGGGCCTCTGTCCCCTGAACGGTGTGCCCAATACCACTGGCCAAGGTCCCTGTTGTTGTTGGGGTGGTGGGTTAGCCTGGGTTCCCTGTAGTGGTGGACACACTGCTGATTGACGTGTCCTGGGGACAGAGGTATGGGCCCGCTGGGTGGGTGCTGTGCTGGTGTTTCCAGAGGGGGGAAGCTCTGTGGTGGCCTGTGACTGTGTGAGAGGAACCGACTGTCCAGAGGTCCCCAATGGGCCGGGCTGGTCAAGTAGATCCAGTTGGACAGAGCTGCTGTCATCACTGTGGGCCTCTTCTGTTAGTGGTGTGGACATGTGTGGACCCTCCTGTCCGGTGACATAGGGTAGGGGTCCTGCAGGGGTAGAAAAAGGATGTTTATTACATCTGTGTGTGCTATGGTGTGCAATAGGTGGGTGACCGTGTACCCCAGTGCTTGCATTCCTGTGTGGGACCTTGTGTGATGGTGGGTTAGGGGGGTGTAAGGGTATGTGCAGTGACCATGCATTGGTGATGGGTGTCCATGTTTTGTTATTGCATGCAGGGCTTGGTGTTGGGATGTGTAGTTTGTGATATTGGGACATTTGTGAGGAGTTGGAGTGATGGGGTGAGGGCGAGGGTGGGGGATGTAATAGTTAAGATTTGACTTACTAGAGTCCATTCCTCCATCTACTCCTGGAAGGCCCTCAGGATGCAGAATCGCCAAGACCTGCTCCTCCCATGTTGTTAGTTATGGGGGAGGAGGTGGGGGTCCGCCGCCAGTCCGCTGAACCGAAAGGTGGTGTCTTGAGACCACGGAACGCACTTTCCCCAGTAGGTCGTTCCACCTCTTCCTGATGTCATCCCTATTTCTTGGGTGCTGTCCAACTGCGTTGACCCTGTCCACTATTCTTCACCATAGCTCCATCTTCCTAGCTATGGAGGTGTGCTGCACCTGTGGTCCGAATAGCTGTGGCTCTACCCGGACGATTTCCTCCACCATGACCCTGAGCTCCTCCTCAGAGAACCTGGGGTGTCTTTGCCGTGCCATCGGGAGGTGTGAGTGATGTGTGGGGTGGTCTGTGTAGTGATAAGTGGGGTGATATTTAGTGGTGTTTTGTGTGAGGTGCGTGGAAGTTATGTGGGTGATGGTATTGTGTGCCTGTTGATGCTTGGTAGTTTGTGGTGTCTCTCTCTGGCCTTCTCTCGGTGATTCTGGTCATAGGGGTTTGTGGGTGATGTGGGTGTGTGTTTTATATTGTATTGGGTGTGTGGCAGTGCTGTGTATAGGTGTGTGTTTTTCGAATTGTCCAATGTGCCTGTGTTTTGTAAAAGTGTGTGTATTTTGAGCGCGGCGGTGTATACCGCCAATGGAATACCGTGTTTAAAAGACCGCCACGTGGATTTGTGTGTCGTGATAGTGTGGGTGTATTTCTGTTGGCGTGACGGTGGAGGTTTTGTTTTCGCCAGTTTATCACTGACCTTTGGTGTGGCGGACTTGTGTGGGTGTCTGAATTTTGGCAGATTCCGAGCTGTGGGTCATAATAGCTGTGGCGGATTTCCGCGGCGGTGTGATGGCAGTCTTCTGCACGGCGGTAAGCAGCTTTTACCGCCAATGTTGTAATGACCGCCTATGTGTTCAGCACCAGTGTTACTGGCCCTAGAATACAGCAAAGAGTTTATAGTGCAAACAGATGCTTCAAATGAAAGGATTGGGGCAGTGTTAGCACAAGTCAATGAAGAGTACCAGGATCAGTCAGTTGCCTTCATTAGGAGGTGACTCCACAGAGAAAAGAGATGGAGTGCCATTGAGAGAGAGGCCTTTGCTGTGGTCTGATCCCATAAGAAGTTGAGGCAATACCTGTTTGGCACTCACTTCCATGTTCAAACTAACCATAGATCTCTCAGATGGCCATTTCTCCTACAGGGGATGGTCTTCACTGTGGAACAGAGACCTGGGAGTGCCCATGCCAACACAGATGGCCTTTCTAGGTTTTGTCACTTTGCTGATGAGGACTACCAGGGTGTTGGTTAGTACCCATCACCTTTCATCTGGAAGTGGGAGGGTGAAGTGTTGGAAAGTCTTCCTTTTTGCCCTATCACCCCCAAACCTTTTGGACAGATACTGGTGGTTGCTGACTCTTGGCTGTGCCCTGGTTACTGATTACCAGTCCCAAGGCCAGTGTTCTGTATAAAGTGGATATGCAAATTAGGCTAATTATAATTGGCAGTATCAACCTACCTATAAGTCCCTAGTATATGGTGGGGCATGTAGGTTTAAGGACCCCAGCATAGGTAGTGCACCCGTAGGTGCACTGCTGATGTGCTCAGTGTCATTTTAAACGCAGGCATGTCTTGCTGGCTGCTTTAAAACTAAAGTTATATGGAAATTTGGCTTTGGAATTAAAAGTACTTCCAAAGTCTTAAATTACTTTATTTTTACATATAGGTCACCCCCAAGGTGTGCCTTAAGTGCCGCTAGGGTTGGGTGTTATGTAACGATAAGCAGGGACATTATTATTGTTTTAGAGGCCCTGGTGAGGGAAAATAGCCAAGTTCGCTTTTCTCACACTGCAGTGAATGGGATCCTTAGGCTAAAAAGGCAAGACTTTATTTTAATTAATACGTGCCTGGGGGAGGGGATCTGCCTCAGCAGATAGTGACATTTGATGGGGGAGAGCAGCCTAACTGGTCTTCAAATGAGGGAAGGACATTTGGAGCAGCTCAGGACCTCCCCCATTTCCTGACATCCCAGGCAACCAGGTGCCCTCTTGATTAGATTAGGAGAGGGGTGTGTTAAGGATTTGTAGCCACACCAGTGGGTGGGCTCAGCAAGACCTAACCTCCACAATTCAGTTGCAGCCATTTTGGATTTTTAAGGAATGATTCTCCATGGGATTGATTTTTGCCACAGTTCCCATGAAGTGATCCTCCAAGGGGTAGTGGCCTGCCTGTCATTGGACAGTCCCTCCCCTGCTTTCCACCCCAGGAACAAGGATAAATATGGCAGAGCTGCACCCACCTCAGATCCCTAAAAGGAACCACATCAGAAGAAGAAGCGTCTGAAAGCTTGGGGAGAGCTTTGAACTCATAAAGGACCTTCAAAGACCTTCTGGAAGAAAATCCAGCAGTTTGGAGAAGATTGGAGAACTTTTGGTAAAAAACTCCATAAAGGGAGTGACTCGCCATCGAGAGTCAAGCAGGCTTATATAGACCGTGACCGTGACTTGCAGGTTCTTCCCGTGGAAAATCTCCGGAGCCCCTGACTTCCAGGATTTTATCAGGGGCTCCTAGAAAGGCAATCTGATGGTGTCAACTCAAAATCGAGGAGGGTTATCTGACGTCGGAGAGAGAAGCTTAAAAAAATTGACAAAGTCTGAATATAAAAAATTTACTTGTACTTCCCACGCAGCGTATTCGAGGAGGGCTCCATGGACGTTGGATCAAGATTCAGTTTTGGCCTGTACGAAGAGCCCTGTCCTGAAAAATCATCTATGTCCGATGGTAGAATTCTTTACCGAGGTCTCCTGTGATGCGTATCCCAAGAGGTCTCCCGGTCAGTCAGTTCGAATTGGTGACTTCATCCTGCTGAAGAAAATCTTTAAAAAAAAGACTAAGGCCCTCATTACGAACTTGGCGAGAAATCCCGCCACGTTCAGTGCTGCGGGTTGAAACAATGACAGTCAGCACATTGAAGACCCCACCGGACAAATAAACAACATTCCGCTGGGCGGGCAGGCGGAAATATTGTTTCTGCCAGCCGGCCCAATGAAATGCAGAGCCTGTACATTGCCGACGGTTCCTCATGGAGCCGTGGGCAATGTAGCTGTGCGGCGGATGCAGCAGCACCCATCGTGCATTTCATTGCCTGTAAATCAGGCAGTGACATGCGTGACGGGACTGTGTACGGGGGCCCCTGGGCACCCATTCAGCCTGCCTTTCCCTGGGCTAAACCACCAGGGAAAGCCTGGCGGAACACAGGTTCATTATCAACGGGCATTGCTGCTTGCCTATCGGATAAGGAACTCTGCCATCGCCAGGCTGCCTGGCAGCAGTAGCCTAGCAGTGGTGGAGTTCTGCCTGTGGTAGTCTCGCCATGAACATTATATGGCGGTCCGGACCGCCATGCCACCGCCTGCATAATGACCACCTAAGTCTGAAGGTAACCTTTTGTCCAAGACCTTCTGCTTGCAGTAGCCGAAAAGGGCTTCATCGTGGTTGGCCTGTAACTTAGGCTTTGTCCCAGTGAAGGCATGACCAGATATCCCTAGAGGCGCATTTATTTTCTAAGAGCTAAAAAATATGAATTCTTTAAAAATTCATATCTCATGTTCCCCATATCTGATTTTATTAGTTTTGGTATCAAGTTAAAGAAAACGTATTTTCCATTTTTATAAATCAGTTTTGCATTTTTAAACTCTTTCCTGTATTTTATTTTATTACTGTTTTTGATACTTGGATGCTTTACATACTTTGTCCCGTAAGTTAAGCCTTGTTGCTCGGTGCCAAGCTACCAAGGCTTGAGCTGGTGTTAATTTATTGAGACCTAACTGAACCTAGTGGGAGTTAGGGGCCTATTGCTAATTGAAGGTACTTACCTGCCCTTATCAATAATCCACTTTCCAACAGTGTTATCTTAGTTGTAGGATGCACATGTGATACACCAGCAGCAGGAAATATGACTGTTTTGCTCAGCTCTTACGTCTACACATATCAGACAATTGACATTCAAAGAAAACTTAAAATTCAAATGAATAACACAACACATATTCAAAGCAAGTAGGTAGGAACTCCAGGCATGAGATACCATGTCTTAGGACATATCACCTGCATTTTGTGTAAAATAACTAAAGACCATAACCACATGAAATTTTAATTGACACTGTGCATCACCCTCTGGCACTCAACCATAGTATTGTATGTTCTCAGAACAATCACATTACCCAAAACATGCGACTACACCTTCAGCCTTTATCACTGACTCAGAACATCAAAGTAAAACAAGCCATTCATTATTCATTTGATCAGCCACACAACCATTTATGAGTAAAAATATCTTGAGCAAAAACATAGCCCATCTCATGTGGTGCATGGTGTTTAGGCCATATTGTCTGATACTCAGAGCAGCAATTATACTGACACATTACATGGCTCAAGAAGTACACAACACATATAGGTGGGACCATTGAAGCAAAAAATTAAACACCCCATGAGTCACATGGTTTAATAAACACAGTCCAAGGCAAAATGATTTTGCACAACAGTTCTCACAAACTCCCATCAGAGTGTTGCATGGCACATAGACAACAAAATTGGTTCACAACTCAAGACCTATCTCAGCTTAACCAATAAAAAAAGAAACTTCAATCCATCTTTAATTTCCGCATTTCCAACACAAACCCAGGTTTTTCAACATATACAATAGGCAGTGCATGTTTCTTGTGACTGCGAGGACCACAAAATGTATCAATTCGTCAGAGTTCATATACTTGAAATGAGTGCTTGAAAAAAAGAAAAATTGAGTTGCAATTAGAGAAAATTAAGGTGACACTACAGATCGAAACATCCTCATGCTGGTATGAAAACAGCAGAAAATTTCTGATTTCTGCAGATCATCCTAATCTCAGAAAATACCAAGGGCAACTATGAAGAACATCAGATTTCCCATTTGATGGCTTCAGAAACTGTACCAGAAAAGAATGTTATGGTAATGAAAAAACTTGTCAGGGATGGTGCAGCTGCACAAATAGTCTAGAAATGTTGTTCCTAATTTAGGGCCTGATTTAGAACTTGATGGATGAGTTAGTCTGTCACAAATATAAATCCCATAGAATATAATGGAATTTAGATTTCCATTCTGTGGATGGGATATCCATCCCCATTTTTGCAGAGTAACCCATCCGAAGAGTTCTAAATTGGGCCCTTAGTCTTGAATGATCAATTCCACATTTTACCCAGAAAAAATCTTTGTCGGCTGAACATGTTTGAAAGTCAAAGAATTTCTGTTATATGCTGCTTTCACTTTTTAATATTCGTGGTTTTTACCCTTCTTTGTTTAAAGTCAACCAGTAAGTAGCAATATCTTCTTAATCGTTCAGTCAGTAAGTAGTATTATCTTCTTAATCACTGATGTGTTTTGAGTGTCACATCTCAACCTGCTCCAACTGTAACTGCCAAAACATGTGTTCTTCACAATGTGATCTGTATTGAACATATGCCACAATCAGGATAATTGTTCCTTTCCGTAACAAGCAACCAACCACATTTCCACCTGCTCCAAGTAAAACTGGCAAAACATGTGCTCTTCACAATGTGATCAGTATTGAACATATGCCACAATCAGGAGGATAGTTGCCCACTTCTTTAACAAGCAATCAACTGTCAAAAGGAACATTGTAGGAAAGTACCATCTTTCTTGACATGTTACCCCCAATTGTACCTGTATGTCAGTATGTTTTTTCCTGTCTCACTGGGGTCCTGCTGGCCAGGACCCCAGTGCTCATAGTTTATGGCCTAATGTATGTGGCTGTATAGTTCTTAACTGAGTCACTGAGGCTCTGTTAATCAGAACCTCAGTGT
This sequence comes from Pleurodeles waltl, assembly GCF_031143425.1. Taxonomy (NCBI): domain Eukaryota; kingdom Metazoa; phylum Chordata; class Amphibia; order Caudata; family Salamandridae; genus Pleurodeles; species Pleurodeles waltl. The sequence continues at coordinate 1,116,554,580 of NC_090447.1, forward strand.
TTATGCTCTCTCTGCTTTTAAATTTGTCACTGTAGGCTAGTGACTTTATTTAACAATTTCAATTAGCACACTGGACCCCCCTTATAAGTCCCTCGTATATGGTACCTAGGAACCCAGGGCATTGGGGTTCCAGGAGATCCATATGGGCTGCAGCATTTCTTTTGACACCCATAGGGAGCTCAGACAAACCCTTGCACAGGCCTGCCATTGCAGCCTGCATGAAAAAACGCAAACGTTATTTCACAGCCATTTTCACTGCACTTAAGTAACTTATAAGTAACCTATATGTCTAATCTTCACTTGCTGAAGGTTAGGTGCAAAGTTACTAAGTGTGAGGACACCCTTGCACTATCAAAGGTGCCCCAACATAGTTCAGGGCCATTCCCTGGGACTTTGTGAATGTGGGGACGCCATTACACGTGTGCACTACATATAGGTCAATACCTATATGTAGTTACTCAATGGTAACTCCAAATATGTCCATGTTAGGTGTCTAAGATCATGGAATTGTCCCCCATTTCAAATTTGGTATTGGGGAGCCAATTCCATGCATCTTGGGGGCTCCACTATGGACCCCCTGTACTGCCAAACCAGCTCTCTGAGGCTTGCACTGCAGCTACAGCTGCTGCCACCTCACAGACAGGGCTCTGCCCTCCTGGGGTCTGAGCAGCTCAATCCCAGGAAGCCAGAACAAAGCATTTCCTTTGGGAGAAGGGTGTTACACCCTCTCCCTTTGGAAATAGGTGTTTCAGGCTGAGGAGGGGTAGCCTCCCATAGCCTCTGGAAATGCTCTGAAGGGCACAGATTTTGTCCTCCTTCAATAAGCCAGTCTACACAAGTTCAGGGACCCCTTGTCCCCTGCTCTGGTGTGAAACTGGACAAAGGAAAGGGGAGTGACCACTCCCCTGTCCATCACCACCCTAGGGGTGGTGCCAGAGCTCCTCCATTGTGTGCCAGACTTCAGCCATCTTGTTTTGCAAGGTGTCGGGGCACTCTGGAGGGTTCTGAGTGGCCAGTACCAGCAAATGATGTTGAAACCCCTCCTGATAGGTTCTTACCTGATAAGGTAGCCAATCCTCCTCTCAGGGCTATTTAGAGTCTCTCCTGTGGGTTCTCTTCAGATTCTACTTGCAAGTTTCCAGCAGGAATACTCTGCAACTACTACTTCATCCTCTGACCTCGGATCAACCGCAGCCTGCTCTAGGAACCGCTGTAACAGCAACAAAGTATCCACAAGGGATACTTTTCTTCTGCAACTTTAGCTCTATCCAGCAACTGCAACAGTTTCCATGGTGTGCATGCTCTGAGGACTTCCTGTCTTCACCCTGCACCAGAAGGACCGAAGAAATCTCCCGTGGGGTGACGGAGTCACTCACCTGCTCCAAGCAGGCACCTTCTAAGTCGACAACTGGTTCTCTTGGACTTCTCTCACAGTGACGAGCGTGCTCCTTGGAGCACAGAGAGTGGACCCCATTGACCAAGACTGTCCTGAGGTCCTGCTGACGCATTTTGGTGGAGGTAAGACCTTGCCTTCCCTGAGAGCGACAGTATCCCTATGCACCGCTCTTCTTCACCTCCTGAGGCCTCTGTGCACTATTTGCAGAATTCCTTTGTGCACAGCCTGTCCCAGGTCCCCAGCACTCTATCCTGTGATGCTCAACTCGCTGAGTTGATCTCCGGCGGCGTGAGACCCTTCTTTGCAGTGCAGCACCATCTGCATTTTGCACCTACTTTGTCCCAGTGTCCTGGGACTTCCTTTGGTCATGTCTGGTGTCCTGAGGGCTCTCTAAAGTACTGAGGGCCCCCTCTTCCTCTACATATAGAGTTGAGGCCCCCAGGTCCCTCCTGGGTCCAGCCAGAGCCAGTTTGACACAAAATGCAACTTTGTCATAACCAAGGCTTGTTGGAGACTTCCAACACAAAATCACATATGCATCCATATTCATATCGTCGGACATCCATTGCATCATGCAGGAACTCGCTGGCATCTTCATAGGGAGCATTTCTGCAGGCTTTGTCCAACCGGGGAGTCTTCTTTTGGACCTTCTTGGGTTGGCAGGGGCTCCTGCCCTCCCTGGAACTTCTTTCGACTTCTGGACTTGGTCCCCTTTTTTCAGGTCTTCAGGCCCAGGAATCCAGCAGTTGTTGTTTGCAGACTTGGTCGGTTAATGCAATAATTCCAACCACATGGTGTGGTGTCCTAAGGAAACTTGCAGTACTTTACTCCTGCTTTTCTGGGCTCTGGGGTGAGGTAATTCAATTACCTTTACTGTATTCTTACTCTCCCAGTGATTCTGCACACACTACACTTGTCTAGGGGGGAATTTGCTGTTCGCATTCCACTTTCTTAGTATACGGTTTGTGTTGGCCCTAGACCTATTTTCTCCCATTGCATTCTATAGCATATCCTATTGTTTGCACTATCCTATGTCTAATTACTTGCCTTATTTTGGTGTCTAGTGTATATATTGTGTTTAATACTTACCTCCAGAAGGAGTATTGCATCTAAGATATTTTTGGTACTGTGTCACCCAATAAACTACCTTTACTTTTGGTAACACTGAGTGTTGTCTTTTCTTGTGTATAAATACGGTGTAACTATAAGTGGTGTTGCATGAGCTTTGCATGTCTCCTAGTTCAGCCTAAGCTGCTCTGCTATAGCTACCTCTATCAGCCTAAGCTGCTAGAACGCTACTACATTTCACTAATAAGGGATAACTGGACCTAGTATAAGGTGTAAATACCCAAGGTATCCACTACAAACCAGGCCAGCCTCCTACACACATGTGCACATTAGATTATTTAAGGATGCTTGTGAGTCTGAGACCTTGCTTGTCTTCGCACCTATTGCTCTGCTCACCTGTTTTCAGTCAAGTCAAGTTCCTTGTCCTCCAGCCTGCCCCCAGTCGAGTTCCAGTGCAAGTCAAGTTCTTTGTTCTCTAGCCTGCTTCCAGTTGTGTTTCTGTCTTCATCATTCTCTGACCAGCTTCCAGTTGAGTTCCATACTCCAGGCAGCCTTCAGTCAAGTTCAGTCGATCCTCACTGTCCGGTCAGCTTCCTGCAGAGTCCTCGCTCTCCTCTTCCGTCTTCTGCCGACAATCCCATATTTCCTGTCAAAGAGAGAAATGAAGAAAGGTGAAAAAAAACGTCTTGGCTCTTCTGAAATTTTCAGGCAACTAACTTTATTCCAAGGTAAAAAAAAAAAGATTAATTGCTTAAAAGAAACAAAACAGAGCTCTGTCCTTTTAATAATTTATTACAATAAGAACTGGCATGATTTATCATTTGGGTTGGAATCCAAGATACTGCTGAACAGACATTAAGGAAAGATGTATTTTTTGTAACAAGAGCTCCCCTTAGAATTAGGAGATTGGAAATAGAGCAAGTTTATAAAAACTATTATTGGTAAGAGATCATGCCAGAAGACAAAGAAGCCCTTTAGTTAAGTTGATTGTTTTTGAGTATGGACATAGCTTTAGAGACTCTGAAAGTATCGCAAAAATAGGAAAAGACTTGTTCAGCCTGCTAAAAATGTATGCACAATGTTTCAACAACAACTGACAATATATAATTTCGCAATAGTTTATGCAAGTTCACAGTATTAATGAAGTGACTCTTTTGCAGCCCAGAATCCTAAAAATCAAGAACACAGTATTTTGAGAAATCAGAGGTCCTGGCGCCCAACACGACATGCAGTCGAGGGTCCAGCAGTCTGATTTCGCAGTCCACAAAGGAGAAGCTGATATTTTCTCTTTTTCTCTTCCCAAAACCCCCTTCCCCTTGAGGACATGTGAGAGTGCAATGTACTCTTCATCGCAGTCACATTAGTCCTCAACGGAATTGGGGAACTGTTATCGCCCCATCGGAACACCTGGAATTCAGGTGAGTGGCTCACACAGAACAACAAGACCCTGATAATCTTGCTAACTATTGACCTATCACTCTCCTACCATTCATTGGCAAAGTTATTTTAAAAGCAATCTATGTTTAGCTCCAAGACAACATCATCTCTAAGCACTCTGGAATGCCCACCATTCTGTATTCAGATCATGCTGTAGTAGAGAGATAGCAACTTTACACACTGTTGATGATGTCCTCTTGACCACAGATGAAGATGAGCCCTGTCTTCTGATTTTCCGGGCCCTCTCAACTGCTTTTATTACAGTTGACTATTCCAAACAACTATGCGCTTTGGAGTGTCGAACTGGATCTTCACTCGATGCTCCACTCACAGATAACAGCATCAAGATTCATCAATATGCAGATGATACACATTTCTGCTTGAAAGCCCCTTCAGCTTAAACATCCAACACCTCAAACACTGATTGCACATCATCTAGACTTGAATGTCCAGTTATTACCTAAAGCTCAATGCATCCAAGACAGAATTCCTATTATTTGCCAAGACCAATAAACAAGATACAGTCCAAACCTGGCACAATGGTTTTAACCTTGTAGCTTGGAACCCCAACTTTCACTGAATGCCAAGTCACTTGGATTCACTCTGAACATTGATCAAGGAACACATTACCAATAAAACAAAGATGGGCTGGGACTAGTTCTCCTTGTCAAATGTTTCTTCAAGACAGTGAATTTAGAAGTGCTGTTTAAGCCCTCCTACTCTTGCGTCTAAGTGGTGGTCATGCCCTACTCCATTATCTCCCAGACTCCTCACTGCCACCCTTTAGGGTCATCCCACATGCTGCAGGATGTCTCAAACAGGGCCAGAAGAAATATGATCACCACCATTGTGATGGAACTCCATGGACTCTTCTTTATCGATATGCACCATCTTCAAAACCAGCAAGATTATTTACAAAGCTGTGAAGACAAGCACCAACCCCCTTAGCTAGTAGACAAGGTTACCATCTCTGGTGGCTCTTGTCACACCCGCAGCCAGGAAAATTGCACATTGTAGACTAAGAAGTGTAGAAAAGAAAATCACAAGGGTTTATCCATGCAGGGTATAAAACAATGTGCCTGTATTCATTAGGGCTAACCCTAACGAAGCTCTAAATTCAGGAAGAGTTGAAAATTCAATAGAAATGCCATATACCTGCCTCAATATGCAAAACATGCATACATACACACAATTGAAATAAAAGGCATGAGACCAACAAAATGGCATAAATATTGTTACACAGTGATTGGAGCTACAGTTGGCAACTGATGACTGATGTTTCCTCTAAAACAGTTATGCTGTAGAAAGTTGTTGACAATGAAATCATGCAAACCTAGTGTTTGTGAACACAAAATGCAAAGTAGAAATAAGGCAATTAAAATGAGTATTGGCTCATTTTACCTTTACTAACTTCAAAGGGGGAATGGCTTTTACTATAAAGGGTGCATTTTATGTGTTGGTCTCTTTGTTGAGAAAATTGTGTTACTGAGAGGACCAGTACTTGGTGTGGAGGGACAACAACAATGGCAAAGAGAAACAGTAGCAGTATGGCCAAACGGAACAAGCTTAACCCCTATATTAAAGGCTCTCGCTGCAACCAACTTGCAGGTTAACTAATCTTGTTCTGAGCCACTGTACACAGCATGGTTAGACTGAAGAAAGAAACACAATGACACGTAATGCTGAGAGGGAGTGCACTCACAAGCCAGAGTCAGCAGAGAGACAATTTGCACTTACTGATGTTGTTTTTGGGGGGCAGCTCTTCCTTAATCTTTGATAAGGGGGTAAAGAGGGCTTCATGGTACATATTACTTTTTTGAGATTTTTGAGCAGGCAGAAGACAAAAAATCAGGCACTGCCATCTGTCGCTATAACAAAGCCGCCCAGAAGAACTTCAGCAGAGACCTTCAGTCATGGCTAAGAAGAAGAAAGCAACACTCAAATCCACACTCTAATCACAAACTGAGTCCATGCATATCCAGGTTAAATGGATATTCAGAGAGCTGCAGGCAGATCTAACTTGTATTCACAAAGTTAGAAAGCTGGACAGCCATCATCTTACAGTCACGGTCAGTGACTCTTTGCTTGTTCGACAGTCACACTATCAGGCTTTCTATAAATGTTATCCAAACACCATCAACAAATTATTTCTTAACCTTTATAGTACATTTAAAACATTAAATGGACAGGCATCTTTAAATAAAATAATGTTTTAATATTAACCCCCAATTGTACTTAGCACTATTTGGATTGGCTAACTACAAGGTCTCTGAGATATGGGCGAGGGGCATATGGCTAGAGACACATGGTTGAGAACTAAGGACTTAGGAAATATTCAGTGGATGTACTGTGCAGGACATATAATAAATATTATGATAAATGACTTGATACAGAAACTTAGGAACCAAGATTTGAGACAACAGTCTTTTGCATTTCTTTGTGTAGTACAGTATGTCAGCCATTAACCCCAAGTAGTTTAACAATTTAGTTTGTGCATTTGGTGAACACAAAGTATTGGATGCTTTTCCAAAGAATTAGATTTTTCTCTGCCAGCTAATATTAGCAAAGTACACAGTATACATTGTCTAAATCATGCCGACAATGATAGTGCTCACATGAAGCAAGAGGGGGCACATGAGAGAGGAACTCAGCATTCTATTATTTGATTCCTTTCTACATTCTTGAAGTTTGTTTGAGATGCACTAACCTGAATGCTCAGAGTTATCTGAGATTTTAAATTGTGACGTGATTTGTGAGCTATTCTGCAAGCTGGCCTTTAGCATCCTACAACTCCATTGCAGGAATTCAAAACAATGCAGAAAAATACAGAGCTGCTATGTAGTCTGTTATATTGAATTAGAAATGTATTTTTGTATTCACTTTCATAGGCAGAAGTGGGTTGACATTTCTAATGCAAAATAATTTACTAATAATAATCCTATGTTTCTGGATATGGCTTTCATGTACATCAGTTTTTGCAACGTCAAAAGGAAACCACAAAAGACAATACATAAACCTGTGCTTAACCCTTTTGCCCCTTGCCACAGAGTAGTCAGGCTTAAACTAAAAGCAATCTGTAAAGTAGTTATGCAGTACTCAAACAGTAATAAACTAAAAACACCACACCAGAAAAATCCCAAAATATCTTAGAAACTACAGTCAATTTTCAAAATAAAACAAGACCAAAACAACAGAAGTCCAATGAGTAGAGCATGAGATATGAATTTTGAAAATTTGAATTATAAATAGCACACAAAAAACACAAAGAACCAGCCATAGTTATCTAATCATGCTGGCAGTGTCAAAGTCAAATGTCAAGGCTTACCACAATGGAGTGCAAGTAGGATACAGGGACCAGGTTCATCCAAGGTGGAAGGTTTACATTCTGACTTAGAAACATCTGTGGAGAAAAATGGATCATTGATGAGCTGTTGGTGGGACAAACTGATTTTGAAGTAGGGCTCGGTAACGGCGGGTTGCTGAAGAGTGGGTTCCTAATGCAGTCACCAGTGAAGGTGGGAAAACTCTGAATGGGCGAAGTCCAAAGTATCTGTCCAGGAAGTTCTCAACGTCACAGATTTGCTGGTTGCAGCTGGTGCAGATGAAGCCCTCTATGTTCGACTTCAAAACTTTTCTGGAAGTAAGAGCTCCTTCTGTGGGGCAAACCAGAAATCTGAGACCGACCTGTGATTGAACATCAATGGCTATGGCTTTGATGGTGGTCCCCGTATCCCACACATCTCCTGATAGAAAAATGTCAGAATGCTCTTAAGTTCAAGATCTTGCATTTGGGGGACAGGAGGAGTACATGCTGACACTAGCCATAGGGTTCAGGACCTGCGGGCACCATTTGGGTGGGCTCAATCCAGCAGAAACCAGGAGCAGGGTCTAGGGTAGGTGTAGTATACTCCATCAGCAGTGTAGTTGCAGGGCATGGCCTCTGGAAGCTTGTTGTGTCCCTGTAACTCAAACAGGAGGCCAGCTATATGACCCTTGAGGTCACTTCTCGGGTCCTGGATTCAAGGCAAGCGGTTTCAGTCTTCCTTCAGGTTCCTCCAAAAGCAGGGCTGTCTTTCTGGTTCTTCACAGATATTGGCCTGTTTTGAAGAGGGCATGGGGTGTCTCACTTATGCCCAGTGTCAGTGTGTCATTGAGGGAAACTCATGGCCAATCCCTAACCAGTGGGCTAAAATTTCCCAGGAGTGACTCTAATCATTCTTGCAGTATTTCCATGGTGTGTTACTCTAATCTACCCATAGCACCCCTCTTTTCCTGAAACCAGCACAGAAGAACCTTTCTTCCCCTGGTCAGTGGTCCCTATGCTCTCCCAAAAGTGTAGCTATAGAAATTAGCAAACCCTCCCCTATGGTTACCCAAAACCAGTTCTGGGGCAGCTTCCTCTTCCACTTCCACTGGGTTTGGACCCAAGCTGGCTGATAATACAAAAGGGAGGCAGCCCTAGATGTGAGCTACATCTGCCAGTCATAGGGTAGGTATCATTTGAAGAGCAAGAAAAGAATGGGTACAGCCCCTCAGGCCATCCAGTTCAAGTAAGAAAAACACCTCTCCACATCCAACCTCTTTGTCCACTGTCTAGGAGCAATCCACATCTCACCACAAGGGAGCTATCAGCATTTAGTTGACACTGGCAGAAAGACCCGTTTGGATTAGGCAGGAAAATTGAGCATACAAAATGTGATGGGAGGATGCTTGCAATATGTCTAAACACTGGCAAACGCTTGGGGTAGGATTCCAACCCATCGTTCTTTTGCCGACCATGACATCTCAGATCAGACTTAGTCATATACAAATCAGTATTAACTCTGCTTCAATAGGATCAGTCCAAATTGAACTGCCAAGAAATGTCCTCTCTGAACCGGAACAGAAGAAAAATGATTCAAGTACTTTTTTTAGAAATTACACTTTTAGTAAGTTGTCATTTTCCTGCCTCAAATGAAACACACAAGAGCCGATGGGAGGATGAAATTAGTCTAACCTCTGGCAATCGCTTGGAGTAGCATTCCAATTAGCTATATTTCCATTACGGATAACTGTCAAAGAATGTATAGGTATTCATTACAAGTTCTAGCAGTACGTTTCTCAGCATATTAGCACTGGTCCATTTAGTTGTAATACCACATGCTTTAATAAGTACCACTAGTTTTTTCCAAAGCATTGTGCTACATGAGTGTTAATATTTTCTGTTGAATGTTAATCAAGTGAAAATTTGGGAAATGCCCCACATTCTTCCTTTGATCTCTCCATAAACCTCTGTTCTGTAGGTAATGAAAATCATTAATAAATATTGTTTTCTGTTCTTTTCGATAAAGTAAATGCAAAGATGGTGTCCCAGAGTCTTTCAAAAATATTTACAGTCAATTATTGCCCTGTGAGTGCTAGCACTATTTTTGTGGGCAGTACTCTAATAAACCACAGCACTTAAACCTGGTGGAGTACCCTGAGGTGGACATTGACCTCATAGGATTGTGGAACCATAACTTCTTCTTCAACAAGATCACATTAGGTTCAGAAAGAAAATTAAAGCTATTCTTTTCTGCAGAACATTATGCAAAATCATTGATTAAAGAAGAAATATGCTCAAGACATCACTAAGAGAAGTGATTTGGCAGCTTCTCACCTTGCTCATCCTCTTCTTTGTTGACCAAAACTATTCTTTGGCACCATGAAATAGTATGTATGCAGCACATGGAACATACATATTCAATAACAAATACATATGATCTTACCACATTGCATCTTTCTACCATATGGAATGAAGCATTGATAAAGTGGTGCTTATTAGAATGGGGTGGTTGATTGGTTACTTGGATTCTGATGTTTTTATAAGCTATTGTAGTTGAGAACTGTAATTTGTTTCTGTAATGATGAGCTTCAACCAACCATGGTATTCAAGACTGAAAGCCTGAAATGTGACAATCACACAGTTCTAAAGGCAGCATTCTTCAATTTACAAGATATTGCTAAAATGTTTTGTGCATCAGTTTTATAGAAGACTATAACCATGGATTCATACCTTGAGCTCTCATCCGTAAGGGTATGAAACAGTGATCAAGTCATGTTTCATAGCATGGAATGGATCTTTGGCTGCTAGGATTGTGGACTTTATGTATCTGTGATAGTTGACACCAGTCAATGTGTTTCTAGGTAGATGGTTTTCAACCAGCCATAATAGTCAAGAATGTAAGATTAGCCATGTATTACTTATATGTTTCTGAAGACAAAGTTATTGGAAAATAGATCATCAGTAAGGGCAGGTAAGTACCTACACTTAACAATAGGCCACTAACCCCCACTAGGTTCAGTTAGGTCTCAGTAAATTAACTCCAACTCACCCTTGGTAGCTTAGCAAGGAGAGTTAGGCTTAATTTAGGTGACAAGTGTGTAAAGCATTTAATATCAACAAAATAGTAAATAATAAAAACACAAAATGCAATAAAAACCCAACAACAATGTATAAAAATATATTATATTTATATCTTTAAAATGTCAACAAAACAACAAAAATCCAATGAAGGGAACTGGAGATATGATTTTGTAAAGATTAAAAGTAATTCTAGTGCTCAGAAGCAAATAGCGCTCAAAGGGTTAAAAAAAGGTCACCCTGGACAGGGACAAAGTCCAGAGTTCAGGCCACCCACAATGTAACACTGTTACACTTATTTTCAGAAGTGTTTCTTGATACAGGAAAATGGTCCACAGCATAAGCCAATGCTTCAGAGGCTCTGGTTTGCCTCTTGGGGTATGGGACTACAACTCCCAAAATGTACCTCTTCAACTTGAGCTGTCTCCAAATGTCTCCAAACTCCTGGATCTTCTTCCAGAGGTCCTTTTTGGGTCCTTGAAATGTCCACAACGTGATCCAGAAGTTCTGAGTTACTCCTTGGGAGTTGGGACTACAATTCTAAATACTCAAATGGCCACTGGGCACTGGTCAGCTTGGCTCTTCTTGCAGGACTTGATGCAGGGGACTCTGAACAGCTCTTTTGGACCTGTAGCTTAGAGGGAGTCTACTTCTGGAGCTGCAGAAGCAAGGCAAAGTCTGTTTCCTGTTGAAGCCCAAAGTGTGCACCTGGTGCAGTCCATGTGAGTGCAGTGTCTAAGTGCAGGCCAAGAGTCTAGCAGGGCAGCCCTTCTTCTCCAGTATCTTCTTCCAACAGAGATCTGGGGTGTGGGTAGAGCTCTGCTATATTTATGCTTGCTCCTGAAGTGAAAAGCAGGGGGGGGGGGCAACTGTCCAATCACTGGCAGGCCACTGCCCTCTTGGATGATCACCTCCTGGGAAGTCTAGCAAAAATCAATCCCAGGGTGCAACATTATTTAACAATCCAAAATGGCAGAATCTGAATTTTGGAGGTTAGGTCTGGCTGAGTGCACCCACTAGTGTGGCTACATTCCTTTAACACAACCCTCTCCACCCCTCTCCTAATCCAGTCAGGGGGGCACCTGGCTGTCTGGGTTTGCAGGAAATGGGGGAGGTGCTGAGCTGCTCGAAATGTCCTTTCCTCCTTTGAAGACCAGTTTGGCTGCTCTCCCCCATCCTGTTTCACCATCGGCTGAGGCATCTTTCCTCCGCAGACACATTCTTTGTCTTCAGCCCAGGCCACTTCACACCTAATCAATGCAGCCTGGCCAGGCTGCCAGAGGCTGGCCAATCAGAGAAGGGCACGAAAGAGCTGAAGTTGGCAGCCTTCAGATAGAGTTCTAAAACTCTTACCCTGAACTGATTATATAAAATTCAACAATGACAAGTTGTTGGATTTATTATTACAATACGTTTGATACCACACTTGACATATCTAGCTCATTTTGAGACTTTAGTCATTAAAATAAAGTCGCCCAATTTTAGCCTTTGGAGCCTATTAACTACAATGAGGGAATCCAAATGTGGCTCTTTTCCCTCACCAGGGCTTATAAAACATCCTTTATAAGGTCCCAGCTTATAGCTACACTGCACCCAACCCTGGGACACTTAGGGCACACTTTAGGGGTGACTTATATGGTACAATAAGGTAGATTAAGACTTTGGGAGTACTTTTAATTCCAAAGTTGATCTTGAAGATAAATTTAATTTAAAAGCAACCAGTGGGTGCACTACCTATGCTGGGGTCCCTAAACCTACATGACCTACCATATACCAGGGACTTATAGGTAGGTTGGTATAGCTAATTATAATTAGCCTATTTGCTTACTCATTTTAATCAGAGCACAGGCCCTGGGACTATTTAGCAGTGACCAAGGTACCCTTTAGATTTAGGAAAACACCAGCAAAGAGTGAAAAACGGGGGTAGACAGTTAGGGGGCATCTGCAATCAGCCCAGTTTTCTCACAAGACAGCATCCTTCAGTTTACTGGATATCATGTTTCCTCCGTCAATTTCATTGAAGAGTATCCCAACAGATTCATTCCTTGATGGCTACAATATGTTTAATGTGCATATGTGGTTCAAGTATGGATGGACATGTCAAAAAAATATTTATCTCTCTGTCACTGTTTATTTCACTTGGACAAAGACAGTCATCCTTATCTATTCAAGTTCAGTCATTCTAGGCAAACTGGTGCAGTGTATTTTAGCCCCCTCTATTATCAGACACAAAGATAATGTCAAAGGCAGGTTGTGAATATACTTGTGATTATAATTGCTGTCCACTGAAGGTAGCTCAAGGTTTAGACAGGCAGTGTGATTGGAAAATGTACTTAAGATACATTTATTTGTATAGAAGAGGTAATTAAGTTACCACAGTAAGCAAAGGACTAGTCCGCATATGTACAACAGCCCAGATTTACTAACACTTTGCACCAGGTTTGTGTTACTTTTGTAAGGCAAACATGGTGCAAAGTGTTGTGATTGTATTTAAATTTCAATGCAAATGAAATGAGCATTTGTTTTGGGAAGTTGGCTAAACATAAACAAAGTAGCATTATATGCTACTTTTCATCAAGGGGGCATTCCATGTTTGGTACATGGGTATTCTCATGATAGAATACATGAGTTTTGACACCTACTAATATTGGTAGACAGACTGTTTTCCAAATTTGAAAGTGTGCTGCACTGTACAGAACATATACAAAGTGAGAAAGGTATTATAGCATAGTTTTGGCACTGAAAGGGCAATCTTCAAGTACAAAACCTGTCATTGAAAGAAGGAGCACATGCTAGCACTATGGTGAATGGGTGTGTGTGTGTTGATGTGTATGATTTTGGTTGCAACTTATGACTTGTAAAGTAGTCATTTTATTTTGTTAGTAACATTTTGCGATTAACAAAATTGCCATCCCAGTCACAAATTGCAATTGCAACCATAAATACAGAAAACTACTTCCTGGTTCTGCTTAAAAACCTGAAAACCAGGAAGCGCTTTTCATTTAATGCCTGGAGAGCACTCGGTGAGGAGGGAGTGCACAGCTTCCAGTGCAATTTGCACACCTGGATCAGCTAGCCACATTTTCCTTCTCCAGCAGTGACTAATCGAGATGCAGAGAAGGAGTCAGGGGCAGATGAAGAAAACTCAAGTTTTCAGAAAAATAACATGTGATTTTGGCAGAGCAGTGCTACAACAATCATGACCTCCTGTTTGGAAGGTCATCCATCCATGACTGTCCTGGAGGCACATGACAACAAAAAGTAAGAAGTGCTTTTCACTCCTGAATAAAGAAGGATAACACCAATAAAATAAATGGAGAGAGAAGCACTGCTGCACGAATGACGGGGTTAACCCATCCAGTTGGGAGACTGACACATGCTACTTCAACCGTATAAAGATGGACAGTAAATTTCCAAGTGGAAATAGGGCACTTTAGTAGAGATGTCTTGGAGCTAAGGGCAGATTACTTCTGCAGGTGAGTCACTGCAAACTGCTCGAATAGCTAATGGTGTAGCTGCTGAACCTCAGGAGAGTGAGGAACCCTCCAGTGTCAGCAGCATCCCTGCAACAGATGCTGTTCACTATGCTACAGCAGCAACCATACTCCTGCTGCACAACTTGTGGGTACAACTCATTAAGGATGCAACCACAAGAAGCAGTGAAGAGCACAGTACAGAAAGTAGCAACAGTACTGTAGATTTATGTTTTCGGTGATGTAGCCGACATTGGATGTGGACATTCCATACCATTTGCATGTGAAAGTTATCAATTTTTTCAACAATTTAACCTTACAATAAGGTTTGCTCTATTCTGAAGTATCAGACAAGAGTAGCACATTTTGGGGGTGATTCTAACCCTGGCGGTCGGTGATAAAGTGGCGGCCAACCCGCCAACAGGCTGGCGGTCCAAAAAATGGAATTCTGACCCTGGCGGCAACCGCCAACACAGCCCGCCACATTAACACTCCGACCGCCACCGCGGTACAGACAAACAGCGCGGCGGTCACCGCCAACAGGCAGGCGGCAGACAATGTACCGCCCACAGTATTACAACTCACCAATCCACCACCTTTTCCGGGGCGGGAGCCCCGCCGATAAAAACACGGCGGAAACAGACTACGGACGGGAAAACGCTCACCAAAACACACTCCACGAGTACGGAGGACAGCATGGAACCCGAATTAAACATCCTACCTGCACTCGTCTACCTGCTCATCTACCACGAGTACGAACTCCGGCGCAGACGACAACGGTGAGTACTGCACCTACGACACACGGGAGGGGGGAGGAGGAAAGGTTACGGGCACACACATATGCGACCCCCACCCCCCCAAACTATGTACACACCAATGCAGAGCAACAATGCACAGTGACACCACCCAAACCCCCCTGAAAAATGCAAAGACTTAATTAAATTGTGAACCAAAATTTTATATAAAAAATAGACTCTGATATGTATCGGCAACTATGCAAAATATCCATAACAAAATAATACTATACACACTGCCATGGAGAACCGAGGCAATTAGTCCGCTACATCAAAGTCAAATGGAACAGTCCGTGGGCTACAGTGTAGCGACACAAGGGCAAAGCCCACACAGGAGACCTGAGTCCTTTGGAGAGAACACTGCAGGGGCATCTGATGAAAATACTACAGGCACCTCAGGGGGAAGGGAAGGGGGGGGGCACCACAGCCACATGAGTCCACGACGCCAGATCCACGAAGGGGCCACCATGCCCACTGTGCCATCCTGGGGAGTGCAAAGCCACAGTCTCTCAAGTCTCTACAGTGGGTGGGTTGCCCACTCTGCCATCCTGGGGAGTGCAAAGCCACAGTCTCTCAAGTCTCTACAGTGGGTGGGTTGCCCACTGTACCATCCTGGGGAGTGCAAAGCCACAGTCTCTCAAGTCTCTACAGTGGGTGGGTTCCCCACTGTGCCATCCTGGGGAGTGCAAAGCCACAGTCTCTCAAGTGGATAACAGTCTCCACTGGTCAAGGAGGAGGCATGGTGGGCACAGTGAACCATAAACAGTGCTTGAGATGAAGGGCGGAGCAGTGCTTGAGACGGCGGGGCCCAGCGGAGCGGTGCTTGAGACGGCGGGGCCCAGCGGAGCGGTGCTTGAGACGGCGGGGCCAAGCGGAGCGGTGCTTGAGATGAAGGGCCCAGCGGAGCGGTGCTTGAGACGGCGGGGCCCAGCGGAGCGGTACTTGAGACGGCGGGGCCCAGCGGAGCGGTGCTTGAGATGAAGGGGCCCAGCGGAGCGGTGCTTGAGATGAAGGGGCCCAGCGGAGTGGTGCTTGAGACGGCGGGGCCCAGCGGAGCGGTGCTTGAGACGGCGGGCCCAGCGGAGCGGTGCTTGAGACGGAGGGGCCCAGCGGAGCGGTGCTTGAGACGGCGGGGCCCAGCGGAGCGGTGCTTGAGACGGCGGGGACCAGCGGAGCGGTGCTTGAGACGGCGGGGCCCAGCGGAGCGGTGCTTGAGATGAAGGGCCCAGCGGAGCGGTGCTTGAGACGGCGGGGCCCAGCGGAGCGGTGCTTGAAACGGCGGGGCCCAGCGGAGCGGTGCTTGAGACGGCGGGGCCCAGCGGAGCGGTGCTTGAGACGGCGGGGCCCAGCGGAGCGGTGCTTGAGACGGCGGGGCCCAGCGGAGCGGAGCTTGAGACGGCGGGACCCAGCGGAGCGGTGCTTGAGACGGCGGGGCCAAGCGGAGCGGTGCTTGAGATGAAGGGGTCTAGCGGAGCGGTGCTTGAGACGGCGGGGCCCAGCGGAGCGGTGCTTGAGATGGCGGGGCCCAGCGGAGCGGTGCTTGAGACGGCAGGGCCCAGCGGAGCGGTGCTTGAGACGGCGGGGCCCAGCGGAGCAGTGCTTGAGACGGCGGGGCCCAGCGGAGCGGTGCTTGAGACGGTGGGGCCCAGCGGAGCGGTGCTTGAGACGGCGGGGCCCAGCGGAGCGGTGCTTGAGACGGCGGGGCCAAGCGGAGCGGTGCTTGAGATGAAGGGGCCCAGAGGAGCGGTGCTTGAGACGGCGGGGCCCAGCGGAGCGGTGCTTGAGACGGCGGGGCCCAGCGGAGCGGTGCTTGAGACGGCGGGGCCCAGCGGAGCGGTGCTTGAGATGAAGGGCCCAGCGGAGCGGTGCCTGAGATGAAGGGCCCAGCGGAGCGGTGCTCTTCTGCACGGCGGGCCCTGTTCAGCGGTGCTCTTCTGCACGGCGGGCCCTGTTCAGCGGTGCTCTTCTGCACGGCGGGCCCTGTTCAGCGGTGCCTATCTTCACGGCGGGCCCTGTTCAGCGGTGCCTATCTTCACGGCGGGCCCTGTTCAGCGGTGCCTATCTTCACGGCGGGCCCTGTTCAGCGGTGCTCTTCTGCACGGCGGGCCCTGTTCAGCGGTGCTCTTCTGCACGGCGGGCCCTGTTCAGCGGTGCTCTTCTGCACGGCGGGCCCTGTTCAGCGGTGCCTATCTTCACGGCGGGCCCTGTTCAGCGGTGCCTATCTTCACGGCGGGCCCTGTTCAGCGGTGCTCTTCTGCACGGCGGGCCCAGTTCAGCGGTGCTCTTCTGCACGGCGGGCCCTGTTCAGCGGTGCCTATCTTCACGGCGGGCCCTGTTCAGCGGTGCCTATCTTCACGGCGGGCCCTGTCAGCGGTGCCTATCATCACGGCGGGCCCTGTTCAGCAGTGCTCTTCTGCACGGCGGGCCCTGTTCAGCGGTGCTCTTCTGCACGGCGGGCCCTGTTCAGCGGTGCTCTTCTGCACGGCGGGCCCTTTTCAGCGGTGCCTATCTTCACGGCGGGCCCTGTTCAGCGGTGCTCTTCTGCATGGCGGGCCCTGTTCAGCGGTGCTCTTCTGCACGGCGGGCCCTGTTCACCGGTGCTCTTCTGCATGGCGGGCCCTGTTCAGCGGTGCACATCCAGTAGGTTCAAGGGAGCCAGACCTGGCCTGGACTCCGTGCTCAGACGCCCTCCGACCGTGATGTTCCTGGGCCCTTTGATGACGGAGTCCTGGGCCCTTTGGTGTCCTCCTTTACAGCTGGGATGTGGCATGTGGGGCCCACCTGCTCCGCGCTCCTGCTGGCTGACGTCTCCGCCCTGCTGCCCTTACGCTCCTTAGATGGGGCTCTCGGGCCCTTGCCTCCCCTAGACGTTGTGGCTGGTGAAGTGGGCGAACTCTGCTCCTTGGGGGCAGCCGTGTCAGTCTTCGCACGGCGGCCCTTGTGTTTCCTGGTCCTCTTGCCGGGGGGGGGCTGGATGTGTCCTTGCTGCTGATGGAGGTGTCACTGCTGGCAAAGGGTGGACTCCAGAACCCATGCACAACAGTGACACCCGAAGTTGGGCTGGTGGTGGCTGTGGTGCTCTTGGGACTCTTTGCAGATGGAGGGGGTAGGTCATCGGAGGGTAAGAGGTTAAGATTAGCCAGGAAAACTTTTTTAGGGCCAAGGTAAAAGGTAGGAGAAGTGGAGATGGAAGTGGAGGAAGAGGATGTGGTTGTAGGAGAGTCAGGTGTGCTGTCATTGGGTGAAGGTGCAGGTGCTGTAGGCTGTTGTGAGGTGGATGTCTGTTGGGTGGGTGTCTGCCTGCGTTTGTGTGTCTTGGAAGGGGTGGTGACAGACACAGTGGGAGAGGACACAGGGGACGTGTAAATGGCAGTGGGGGTGGTGACTGCACGCGTGCGGATTGTACAGGAGGGTGTGGTGGTGATGGAAGCACTGGCTGATGTTGGTGTGCATGCAGGTGTGAGTGTCGACGTCACAGGGAGGGAGGAGGGAGACGAGGAGGAGGGGGACACAGGGGTGGTAGTGACTGTTGGGATGTCTGCATCTGTGTGTTGCTTGGGTGAGTGTTTGTGGGATCTGTGGTGCTTGTGTCTGGATGAGCTGCCCTTGGGTGTTGAGGTGTGTGCAGGCTGGTCAGATGGTGTGGATAGGATAGGCTGAGGAACAGGAGACAGAGACAGGGTGGAGGCAGTCAGAAGAGGGAGGCTGGAAACAGGGACAATGTCTGCCGTCAGTGCTGAGGCCAGAGCATTGAACGATCGTTGATGGGCAGCCTGACCCGAATGAATGCCCTCCAGGTAGGCATTGCTCCGATGCACCTCCCTTTCTACCCCCTGGATGGCATTCAAAAGGGTAGTCTGCCCAACAATGAGTGTCCTGAGGAGATCAATGACCTCCTCACTGAGGGCAGCAGGGGTAACAGGGGCAGGGGCTGAGGTGCCTGGGGCGAAGGAGACGCCCGCCTTCCTGGGTGAGCGGGCACGGAGCGTAGGCTGAGGGGCTGCTGGGAGGGCGGGGCTGGTGCGCTGGGTGGCGGATGTACCTGTAGAGGCGGGGGGCCCGGATGTTGCCGCCACCGCTAGGGAGCTCCCATCTGAGGACGTGTCGCTGTCGCTGCTCTCACCACCGGTCCCCGTCGTGGTGCTCCCCTCGCCCTCCGGCTCACTTGGGCCCTCGGTGTCTGTTCCTGTGCCCACCGGGGCCTTGTGGCTTGCAGCTCCCTCGTGCTCCGATGACAAATCTCCTCTGCCTGATGATGCTAATGCACACATGCACAAGAAGATGAAGAAGAAGGGTGGGGGGAGAAAAAGAAGACCTGGTTGAGTGCATGCAATGTCAACACCGTTGGCGGAGAGGACAGACACAGGAGCCACATGCACTAAGCCGCGCATTCGGGGCACACTACTCAGTACTTCTGACTCGGACAACAGGTCAGGAGACGACAAACGCGCACATGTGTGAGGCTGGACCATCAATAGCTGTACTTGTCACCCTACGGAGGTGGGGGCCGGGAGCACAGGGCCATGCCTAAGGGAGAGGACTACACTACAGAAAGCGCCCTGGCCTAATGTCACCCCCAACCCTCCTCCCCCACCCAGACGCCTCCACTGCGCAGAAAGATAGCTGAATGTGCTGATACTCACCCCCTTGTGTCTGCTGTGATGCTCTCAAGCGCCCATCCAAATCAGGGTAGGCCACCGCCAGGATCCGGGACATCAGGGGGGTCAGTGTACGATTGACACCCCTCCTAGGTTGGGAGGCCATCCCCAGCAGTGACTCGGCGGTCTTCCTGGTTCCGCGGCGGATGTCCTCCCACCTCTTGCGGCAGTGGGTGCCCCGTCTGACGTGGACCCCCAGGGCCCGGACTTCCTTGGCGATGGCACGCCAAATCTCGACTTTCTGATGGGCGCTGACCTATGTGACATGTACAGGGTGGGAAGGAAACATTAATCAACTTACTGCATGTTAGATGTGATTGGCCCCCCCTCCCCAACCTTGTAATATAGCACATGCTCTCATCTGTCGTGCGTTGCACTCCTCATTCGCCCCCCACCCCACCAACTTACATCCACCCCACTCCACACAGGCATCGCCCATTCCATGTGCACCCGGTGTACTCACCTGTTGGTCTGGAGGACCGTAGAGTAACGCATACTGGGGGAGGACCCCATCCACGAGCTTCTCCAACTCTTCAGACGTGAAGGCAGGGGCCCTTTCCCCAGTCGCAGCAGCCATTGTCACTTCCAGACCGAGTTCACAGCAGCACTTGCAGTATAGGTCCTCTCCTGTGGATGATCAGGTCTCCAGTGATTAAGCAGATAGAAAATGGCGGTCACGCCCGCGGCGGTGCGTACCGCGGCGGTGCGTACCGCGACCGCCGGCGCACATCGTCATTGGCTCCTGAAACCCATAGGCTTCAATGTTATCCAATGCGGCTCCGTATAGCGGTCTTCGACCGCCTACCGCCACGGTGTGCTCCGCCAGCGCAGTGACCTCACATCCCATTGTCCCACTTCACAGGTCAGGCAGCCGCCATTTCAAGGGCCCACATGGCATAATTTCTACTGCGACACACAGGCCTAGGCCTGGCATTGCCACACATACACGCCTTTCAATACCTAGATAACCGTGTGCCATGCAAGCAGTGGTGAACGTACCAGTGATTATCTTGACTCTGTGCTCCATGTTGTCCTTCCTAGGCACCGTCCGCTGGGATTTGCGAGGAGAAGGATGAATCCTCGCGTGTACCGACCGCTGGTGGACCTGTCGACAATGGAAGAACGCCACATCATACTACGATACCGACTTGACCGTGCCACTATCCATGAACTGTGTGCCCAGCTGGAGCCAGCCCTGATGTCCCCCATCCGCCAACCCACAGGAATTCCCCCTCTGGTGCAGGTGCTGTCAGTCCTCCATTTTCTTGCAAGTGGCTCATTCCAGACAACAGTGGCCATGTCATCTGGAATGTCTCAGCCAATGTTTTCTAAGGTTTTGTCTAGAGTGTTGTCTGCCCTGACGAAACACATGCGGAGTTACATTATATTCCCTGAGGAGGTTGATTTGCCCACTGTGAAGGGTGATTTTTATGCCCTTGGACATATTCCCAACATAATTGGTGCCATTGATGGGACCCATGTAGCCTTAGTCCCCCCAAAAGACGATGAGCAGGTGTACAGAAACAGGAAGAGTTACCATTCTATGAACGTCCAGGTGGTCTGTTTGGCTGACCAGTACATCTCCCATGTGAATGCAATGTTCCCTGGTTCAGTGCATGACGCGTATGTGATGCGTAATAGCAGCATCCCTTATGTGATGGAACAGCTACAGAGACAACGTGTGTGGCTAATAGGTGACTCTGGTTACCCCAACCTGCCTTGGCTATTGACCCCAGTGAGGAATCCCCGGACCAGGGCTGAGGAACGGTACAATAAGGCCCATGGCCGAACTAGGAGGATCATAGAAAGGACCTTTGGGGTTCTGAAGGCCAGGTTTAGGTGTCTGCATATGACAGGGGGATCCCTGATGTACTCACCAAAGAAGGTGTGCCAGATCATCGTGGCCTGCTGTATGCTTCACAATCTGGCATTGCGACGTCAGGTGCCTTTCCTGCAGGAGGATGGTCCAGATGGTGGTGTTGAAGCAGCTGTGGAGCCTGTGGAGAGTGAAGAGGAGGAAGACTCAGAGGACAACCCAGACAACAGGGACAGAGTTATCCAACAGTATTTTCAGTAGCACACAGGTAAGAATCACACACGCCATTTTAATTTTCCTGAATGCCTCGTGCTTCTCAACATTGTCTATGACCCCCCAGTTATTTGAAACTGATGTTTGATTTTCCCTTCCCTTTTCAGTGCTGTATAACCCACTGCGTGACTTCTGCTTGGTTAGCCCATGGACTAATGCTTATTGATCTCGGTATGTGTTCAGCACAAAGTTTACAGAACATAATTGATCGGTAATGTGTTTTACATTTGTAAATAATACAGCCTGACTCCAGCATGATTTCAGTGCATTGCGTGATTTATTTTTGGTGCTAGATGATGGTACATGATATTCACACGGTGATGGGTGGGGGTGAAGTAATGTCCATGGCAGAGTCCAGTTCTCAGTCTCACAGGTGCATTGTCCATATGCCTGTGGAAGGATGGAGCAGGGGCAGTTCAAGGTTGGACAGGGTGGCAATGTGGGACAGTGGGATGACTTCAGGGGGTATCTCATGCTGGCGGGGGTCTTGACATCCTACTCTGTCTTTTTTTTGGATCTCAGGCTCCTCTTGCGGGGTGGTTGTTCTTCAGCAAGAGGTGGGGTTCTGGTGGCCTGTCGTTGTGGTGGGGCCTCCTGTCCACTAGCGCCGGCGGAGGTGGTAGGCTGTTCCTGGTCCGGGCTAGTGACAGGGGTCCTGTGTGGTGCCACATAGTCCCGCAACGTGTCTTCTATCCGGTGGAGGGCCTGGACTATGCTCCCCATGGCGGTAGAGATGTTGGTGAGATGATTGTTGAACCCCATGTAGCGTTCCTCCTGCTGTGCCTGGATCTCCTGGAACCTGGCCAGTACCGTCGCCATCGTCTCTTGTGAGCGGTGGTAGGCTGCCATGATGGTGGTGAGGGCCTCTTGGAGAGTCGGTTCCCTGGGCCTCTCCTCCCCCCCCCTGTCGCACAGCAGCCCTCCGAGTTGCCCTGTTTCCCCCGGACTCTGTCCCCTGGACGGTGTGCCCACTACCACTGCCCCCAGGTCCCTGTTGTTGTTGGGGTGGTGGGTTAGCCTGGGGGCCCTGTAGTGGCAGACACACCGCTGATTGACCTGTCCTAGAGACAGAGCCATGGGCCCGCTGGGTGGGAGCTGTGCTGTTGTTCCCAGAGGGGGTTGGGTCTGCTGTGGCCTGTGTGTGGGGAAGCGACTGTCCAGAGGTCCCCGATGGTCCGGGCTGGTCATCAGGTTCCAGGTCGACAGAGCTGCTGTCATCACTGTGTGCCTCTTCCGGGGGGGGGATGGACATTTCTGGACCCTCCTGGCCGGTGTGTTGGCGTTCGGGTCCTGCATGGGGTAAGAGAGTATGGTTATTGTTTCTGTGTGTGCTATTGTGTGCGATTTATGGGTGCCCTTGTCCCCCAGTGCTGTCATTCCCTTGGGGGAGGTGTTGTGGGGGTGTTTGGGGGGGTTATGTGCAGTGGTCATGCTTAGGTGATGGGTGTCCATAGTTTGTGGTGGCATGCAGGGGTTGGTGTTGGGTGGGTTGTGCTGGGGAGACATTCTCAGGGAGGATGTGTGATGGGGGGTTGGGGGTGAGGGTGGTGGTGGGGGTTGGCTTGCTGGGGGGGGTGAAGTAGTTGAGATTGTACTTACCAGAGTCCATTCCTCCGTGTACTCAAGCGAGGCCATCAGGATGCAGGATGTTTAGTACCTCTTGCTCCCATGCTGTGAATTTGAATTCGGGTGGTGTGGGTGGGGGTCCCCCGCCAGTCTTCTGCACTGCGATGTTGTGTCGCGAGACCATCGAGCGCACCTTTCCCCGTAAGTCGTTCCAACGTTTGCGGATGTCCTCTCGATTTCTGGGATGCTGTCCCACCGCGTTTACCCTGTCCACGATCCGCTGCCATAGCTCCGCCTTCCTGGCTATAGTGGTGTGCTGCACCTGTGAGCCGAAGAGCTGGGGTTCAACATGGTGGTACTGTCTTGCATGGGGAGGCAAGCTCTCATCACCGCCAAAGTTGGACAGTAGGATGTTAGGACCGTCTGAACCACTTCAGTCCACCACCTGTGATGCAGGAATGCACGCAGCACATCAGGAGAGGGGATCCACACAGCCGGTTGTCATTGCAGTAGGTGCCTGCTGAAGCAGGGGAGTGACTCCTTCACCTCAAGTGAGATTCCTTCACTCTTCTGGTGCAGGCTGAAGACAGGCTGTCCTCTGAGGAAGCACAACCGGGAAACGGTTTCCGGCAGGAACTGAAGATACAATGTTGCAAAAGTTGTCTTTGCTTCTTTGTTGCAGTTTGTAGCATTCCTGGAGGGTCCAGGTGCAATTTCATCACTAAGAAGTTGAAGTGGAGGATACAGAGGATTACTGCTGGAGCCTTGCAATCCAAATCTGAAGAACCACCCGAAAGAAAGACCCTAAATAGCCCTGAAAGGTGGTATGGTCAGCTAAACAGGTAAACACCTATCAGGGGAGGGCTCTAACATCACCTGCTGGCACTGGCCACTCAGATGCTCCCAGAGTTCCCTGCCAACTTGTAATCCAAGATGGCAAAACCCATGGACCCTCTGGAGGAGCTCTGAGCACCACTACTGGGATGGTGATGGACAGGGGAGTGGTCACTCCCCTTTCCTTTGTCCAGTTTCACACCAGAGCAGGGACTGAGGGTCCCTGAACTGGGGTAGACTGGATTATGCAAGGAGTGCACCAAATGCTCCCTTCAAAGCATTTCCAGTGGCTTGGGGAGGCTACCCCTCCCATGCCTGTAACACCTATTTCCAAAGGGAGAGGGTGTAACAGCCCTCTACCAAAGGAAATCCTTTGTTCTGCCTTCCTGGGCTTTAGCTTTTCAAGCAACAGGAGGACAGACACCTGTCTGAGAGGTGGCAGCATCTGGGGCTGTCTGGAAAGCCTCTGAAGGCTGGAATGGCAATACTGGGGGTCCTCTAATGAGCCCCCAGAATTCATGGAATCATACAACCAATGCTTGCAAAAGCCTTGGGGTATGATTCCAACATGTTTGACACCAAACATGCCTATGTTTAAAGTTACCATTATGTATCTGGACATAGGTGTCCAGTGCGTGTGTAAAATGGCAAACCCCCACACTCATGAAGTCTGGGAAAATGGTCCTGGAGGCCTTGGGGGCACCTCTGCTAGTACAAGGGTGCCCACCACACACAGGTACTCTGCACCCTGCCCTCAAGGCTGGAGGGCCTGCTATAGGGGTCATTTGTAAGTGCAATGGCAGTCCAACAGAAGCCTTTGCATGGGCTCCCTATGGGTGGCAAAAGAAATGCTGCAGCCCATAGGGATCTTCTGGAACCCCAATGCCCTGGGTACCATGTACTAGGGACTTATAAGGGGCACCAGTATGCCAATTGTGGGCCAATACTGGGTTACCATTATGCAACAAACACATTTAGAGGAGAGAGAGCAAAATCACTGGGGTCCTGGTTAGCAGGATCCCACTGAACACAGTCAAGCACACTGACATCAGGCAGAAAATTGGGTAAACATGGCAAAAAGAGGGTACTTTCCTACAATGACTTACCTTGAAAAGTAATTTTTTGCAATGTGGCGGTGATAGTTTAGATGAACAGCAATGGGATGAGTGAGCGCATGCTAGAGAGTTAGAATTTACAACATGAATTGCCATTAATGGTCGAGGGAAGTGATGGGGGAGAGTGACAGTGATGACAGATACAAAAGCGTTGCAAACTTAGTAAATACAATTATATTTTGAAAGTTTGTGCTGCTTTTGCATCAAGAATGAGGCATATGTGGCTCCAAAAAAGTATAAATATGGGCCTAAATGTTTTTAAAAAATAAGTTTGTGCCCAATGATTTGCTCAGAGTACTGTGGCTGGCATTATCAAATGTTAAGGGCTCTGAGTATCCAAATTGAGTAGTCATGACACTACCTCATGCCTCCTTCATCCACCACCCGACACTCCCTGACCTTTTTTGCTCAGCCTTTCAAGTTCTTTTATGCCCCTGCTTTCTATCTTTGTCACTTGTTTCATTTTTATCGTTCTCTTTTTTCCTCCTACTGTGTTTTCTCTCTCTTGCTCTCAGTTTAAGAATTATGAGGAAAAATAGTTTCCTGTCCCCAAAAATGAGTGCCCCACCTGCAACCACCAGCTCAAATTAAACACTGCATTTGCAGTGCCCAGTGTTTAATATTTCTACATGACACGTTTAAGGTAATCAAATTCAAAAGTATTTTGCTGAAGGGGTTATAGAGTGAACATGGTCTCAATGTGCATTTAAAATATTTGCATAATGCATAAAATATCTTTGCTTAGGCAAAAGGTAAGGTGAACAGGGAAACTTTAAAAACCTATTGAAGGACTATAATCAAAAAGCTTGCACAGCTTTACTGGTAAAATAAAAATTGTGTGCAACCCTATTCCATGATACATCTCTCAAGCACAAAGGCGTATTTTTTGATAAGCTAGCACTGGGCCGTGTAAGGTTTATTGAGCTGTTGTCCATCCAAGTGAAAATTTCTCCAACCCCACTTACCTCAATACCTAATAGTATTGTAGGAAATCTCAGTGGATAATATCTGCTAATAAATCCCTGTCAAGTCCCAACTATTCTGGATTGACCAAATAATGACTCAGCTCTGCCGAATTCCAAGCTAGAATTTGCAATTACTGCTGTGTTCTGTTTAAGTAGAGGCTGCAAGTGTATTATTGAGTATTGTTTCCTTAAATAATCAATGAATCGAGTTTTAATAAGCACTGACAATTCACAATGTCAGTATTATATTTCTAATGATTTTTTTCACCCTTTAGCTTCTTTCTCTTCATTCACAAAAGAATTATCATTTTTTTCATCACAATCCTTACCATTACGCATGCTACCTTTTTTATTAGGTTTCAGAATGGTTAGGTACTGCAGATCATGCGTTCTTGTGCTGCTTTTGTAAAGATGCAACCTTTAATGCCTTTTACCTATCGTCTTCTCCTAATGTTTTGCTATTAAGTGCATTATAACTATTGGGTGTAATTGCTGGACTAGAGTTTTTTTTTACGATTATGGTTTCACAAAATTTGCAAATAAGGACTTTCTGATGAGTTCTGCTTATTACTAAGCTCAGACAATGCATGATTTACTATAAAGAAACATTTCAAGGTATTAATAGTAGAACACATGTGGCTTTTAATGACCTCCATTTTTGTGCTTTGCAAAAACTACTCATAATGAACAGAAAGCATTACATTACTGTAGCACATACACGGCTGACTTAATTGGCAGTCATTATATTGGGTCACATAAGAAATGCATTTTGAGTCTTTTACCCCATAGTGATATTTATAAGTCTGGCATAGGTCGCAAGCTAATTAGCATCTCACCATTAATAAAGCCATTAATCAAGCAACCCACAAAGAAAACAATTTCATCAAAAGAAATAATGTTATTCTTGAGATATTAACCTTAATCATCTAAAGGAATAGCGATTTCTGTGCGTCTAAAGGTAAAAACAGTGCACATTAAAACTCTGTACTCCATAGATTCACGCGTTAAACCAATGATTTTACTTGGCCATTAGTAACATTCAAAATATAAAGAGTTGGGCTTTCTGTGATGACCTCAGATTTTGCATTTTGCCATATGGTTTGCCAAGTCTAGAATGGAGTTAGGAGTTTGACGCTTTACCAACTCGCTTATGGCTAGATGGGCTAGATGTACGAAGCATTTGCAATTCTCGAATGGCTTCGCGACTAAATAATTGGCTATTTGCAATATACAAAAGCCGTTTGCAATCTGTTTTTTGCAATGCAACTGGTTTATGAATCACTATATTTTGCGGCCCAAGCTTGAATCGTGTGTTCAAGACTGTTGCAATTACCAACTAGTCGCAAAAAGGTCTGCTTGCACATGTAATTGACCACTAATTCACTTCAGGTGGTAAATGTGTGCAAACTATAAATGCCGTCCTCAAAAGCATCAGGGATTGCCAAAATGGCTGTAGTGTATGTAATTGAGATGAATATGCAAATACTGGCCTACAGTGGAGGAGGCGGAAACGGGAGAGGATTTTCAGAGTCCGGCTAATCATTCTCCAACTCCCTGAAGATGAGATTTTTGAAAATACAGGTGAAGTATCACTGTTATATCAGGGATTATTGCACCTTTAAAGAGACATCTGGAAAGCAGTATTCTGTGCAGCAGTTCTTTCCCAACCCATGTTCAGGTGTTGTGCTCTTTGCATTTCTGGCTTCTGTCAGTTAGCAGGGTGTGATTACTTTTGCTGATGTGGCTTTGATTTTTTCCCACAGATTTCTAGATGTCATGCTTCTTTATATCAACCACTACATATACCTACCTGGAAATGCACAAGAAATTCAGTCCACTAAATTTGAATTTTACAGGGTTGCCAAATTTCCCCATGTCATAAGATGTACAAATGGAACACATGTTCCTATTTATCCTCCATCTCATCTTCAATATTTGTTTAGAAACAAGAAAAGCACATTCTTTCAATAGTAAAGTGGTTTGTGATGCAAACTATTTAATAATTGATATTGTGTCATAATACCCAGGATGCACTCATGTCTCTTTCATGTTTAGGCAAAGTAAATGTATACAAAAGGCTAGCAAGAGGGGAGTTTGATGCTGGCTATTAACTAGGTAATGATATAATTGCACATATGTTTGTTTTAATCACATTCAAAATGAAAGAAAGCTCACAGTTTTGTGTTTGTTTTAGGTGAAAGTGCGTATGTCCTATTTCCATGGATTGACACCCTGCCTTTCCCCCCACAACCTAAAATGAAAGGTGATACAATGCTGCACATGATGGAATTTGAGGAATAT
Source organism: Pleurodeles waltl (assembly GCF_031143425.1). Classification (NCBI taxonomy): domain Eukaryota; kingdom Metazoa; phylum Chordata; class Amphibia; order Caudata; family Salamandridae; genus Pleurodeles; species Pleurodeles waltl. Next base: position 1,116,582,658 of record NC_090447.1, read on the forward strand.
GAGGGAATTTGCATTGCTGAAAACGCATTTCAGGTGTCTACATAAAAGTGGTGGTGCCTTACAATAAGATCCAGAAACTGCAATCAAAATAGTGACAATGTGTGCCACTCTAGATAATATTACAACCAGGAGAGCCCTACATATCGCTGTGTTCGATGTCTGTTCAGCAGCATACAGAGGAGAGTGGAGCAGGGAAGGGGGATTGATGATGGGCCCACATTTGCCAGCAATTCGTTTTAAAGGTAAGTCATATATGAAATTACAATCAAAATAAAGGGGGTCATTCTGACCTCGGCGGTAAAAGGCCCTTACCGCCGGTCAGAAGTCTGCCATTCTACCGCCGCGGCCGCGGTAAACCGCCACGGTCATTCGCAGTTGTGCGTCAAAAAATATAACGCCGGCTAACGCCTTTCCAAAGCGCCATGCGGGCGCCTTATTTATGGAATGACGTTAGCCGGCGGAGCTGCCTGGTGTGCGTCAAAAAAAATGACGTACACCAGGCAGCGCCGGCGTAGGGGAAAATGGAGCTTGGGCGTCAAAAAATGGGGCAAGTCAGGCTGAGGCAAAATTTTCGCCTCAACCCGATTTGCGCCATTTCTTTTTTACTCCCAACCCCCATTTAAATGACTCCTGTCTTAGCAAAGGTAGGAGTCATGCCCTCTTGCCCATTGGCCATGCCCAGGGGACCTATGTCCCCTGGGCATAGTCATTGGGCATAGTGGCATGTAGGGGGGCACAAATCAGGCCCCCCTATGCCACAAAAAAAGAAAAAAAATACTTACCTGAACTTACCTTAAGTTCCCTGGGATGGGTCCCTCCATCCTTGGGCGTCCTTCTGGGGTGGGCAAGGGTGGCAGGGGGTGTCCCTGGGGGCATGGGAGGGCACCTCTGGGCTCCTTCCGAGCCCACAGGTCCCTTAACGCCTGCCCTGACCAGGCGTTAAAAAATGACGCTAAAGCGGCTGGACGTCATTTTTTTTTACCCGCCCACTCCCGGGCGTCATTTTTGCCCGGGAGTGTAAATACGGCGCACATGCCTCAGAGTCATTTTTTAGACGGGAACGCCTTCCTTGCATATCATTAACGCAAGGAAGGTGTCCACGGTAAAAAATGACGCAAACTCCAAGATCTTTGGCGCTAGACGGGTCTAACGCCAAAGTATAAATATGGAGTTAGTTTTGCGTCGGATTTGCGTAAAAAAAAACGACGCAAATCCGGCGCAAACAGAGTATAAATATGCCCCTAAGTTTATTATCAATTTCTTTTAGAGGTTTTGCAGCTACTGATGCTAGCGGGGGTGCCCTCCTCCACCCTAACGGAGGAGCCACCCCTGCCTGTACATCGGACAGTCTGACAGTTCAAGCATGACTGACTATGAATACAAGTCCAAAACAAGCTTACCATACTCACACTGATAAACATTTTGTTGTCATTGTGCATACAGGAAAGTAGATCTGACTCATGCTTCCCGATTTTTTAAGCAAACAAATTGCCCTTATTTGGCTGCCTCACGCCTGAATTTGCCTCTTCGTCAATTGAAGTCAATAGGTGTTGGACTTTTGCTTATGCAGGGTCATCCTGAATCTTTTTGCCTCCTGTCTCCTATTTTTTTCTGACCTGTCGCTGATGGCTTTTGAACTCTGAGCACTTTCCCACTGCTAACCAGTGCTAAAGTGCATATGCTCTCCGTGTAAATAGTATGTAATTGGTTTATCCATGATTGGCCTATTTGATTTACTAGTAAGTCCCTAGTAAGGTGCACTAGAGGTGCCAGGGCCTGTAAAGCAAATGCTACTAGTGGGCCTGCAGCACTGGTTGTGCCACTCACATAAGTAGCTCTGTAATCATGTCTCAGACCTGCCACTGCAGTGTCTGTGTGTGTATTTTTACACTGTAAATTCGACTTCGCAAGTGTACCCACTTGCCAGGCCTAAACTTTCCCTTTTCGTACATGTAAGGCACCCCTAAGGTAGGCCCTAGGTAGCCCCAAGGGCAGGGTGCAGTGTATGGATAAGGTAGGACATATAGTAATGTGATTTATATGTCCTGACAGTGAAATACTGCAACTTCGTTTTTCACTGTTGCAAGGCCTGTCTCTCTCATAGGATAATATGGGGGCTACCTTTAAATATGATTAAAGTGTAGATTCCCCTAGAGAGTAGATGGACATGTGGAGTTTGGGGTCCCTGAACTCACAATTTAAAAATACATCTTTTAGTAAGGTTGATTTTAAGATTGTGCGTTTGAAAATGCCACTTTTAGAAAGTGAGCATTTTCTTGCTTAAACCATTCTGTGACTCTGCCTTGTTTGTGGATTCCCTGTCTGGGTCAGTTTGACAGTTGGGTTGTTTTTCACCTCGCACTAGACAGTGACACAAAGGGGGCTGGGGTGTAACCTGCATTTCCTGATTAGCCATCTCTGCTAGGAGGGAGGGGTGGAGTGGTCACTCTCATCTGAAAGGACTGTGCCTGCCTCTGACAATGCAGGCTCCAACCCCCTGGTGTGTGTCTGAGGCCTTGCCTGGGCAAGGCAGGATTTCACAAGTAGGTGTGGGTCCCCTTTGAAGAAAAGTGACGTCAAAGACTAAAATGGGTATAAGAAGGGCACCCAAATCTACAGACTTTAGAAACACTTCTGGAACCAAGAGGAACCTCTGCCTGGAGAAGAGCTGATAGCTGAGGAAGAAGTGCTGCCCTGCCTGTGACTGTGCTTTGTGGAGCTTATCTGCAGTGCTGCTTCTGCCAGAGTAAGAGGGCAAAGACTGGACTTTGTGTGCCCTCCATCTTGTGAAGAAATCTCCAAGGGCTTGAGTTAGAGCTTGCCTCCTGTTGTTTGAAGTCTCAGGGACAGCAAAGACTTCTCTCTGCCAGCACCTGGAGTCTCTGGAGAGACTCCGGCCCCGACAAGTGGTGCCCTATCCAGTCCCTGGGCCCTTGAAAGGAAAGCTAGTGGAAATCCAAGGAAATCGACTTCGGACGACTCCGGACAGACGCCGCTGCTGAATCCGGTGACGCCGCCTGCACCCAACGCCGTGACCTTCGCTGGAACGCGACGCTCTTTGCAGGCCCGACGTCGCTGCAGCTCCGCTGAAGTCCGCGACTCCGTGGAAGTCGCTGCACCACGTCGTGACCGACGCCGCTCGAAGTGCACAGATTCAACGTTTCGCACAGATGCCGCGATCCCCGACTTCGCGCATCGGCTTGTTTTCACTCTTCACCAAAGGTACTGTACTTGGGGGTCTACACAACTCCATGTCCAGGGCCGCTGGTGTCGGCTTGTTGGGAACGACTCCGTCACGACGCCGTGTTAACATCTCATTGAAGCATTTTTGTTTCTAAGCGTTAGTTTAATCTTTAAAAATTCATAGCTTGACTTGTGTATGTCGGATTTTTGTCGTTTTGGTCTTGTTTTGTTTAGATAAATATTTCCTATTTTTCTAAACCGGTGTTGTGTCATTTTGTAGTGTTTTCATGAAGTTACTGTGTGTGTTGGTACAAATACTTTACACCTAGCACTCTGAGGTTAAGCCTACAGCTCTACCAAGCTACCAAGGGGGTAAGCAGGGGTTAGCTGAGGGTGATTCTCTTTTACCCTGACTAGAGTGATGGTCCTTGCTTGAACAGGGGGTAACCTGACTGTCAACCAAAGACCCCATTTCTAACAATAGGGAAAATAAATAATCATAAATATTTGTTTTTAAATCTCTCACTTTCCCCTTCTAAAATGTTGGCATGTATGATTCTGCGTCAAGCTTATTTTTCAAGGTAGTTGTGCTTGTTCACAATGTATTTATGAGCTAATGAATTTCTATGATGTCATACAATTGTCCTTCTAGGTAATCTCTGGACATCTACCCTAAGTAAACCCAGCCAATGTGTAGGGTTCTTCAAAACAAGGTGTTTCTTTTCCAAAGCCTTTCTTTTCACAATGGCATTAGCAGCACAAAAAAGTAACTATTTTCTGTGAAGTCTATGTTATAGAGCAGCATTTCTGTTATGTAGTAATAAACTGCACACAAGTTCCAGAGTACACAACTTTTTTGTATGGAGTACTCTTGGCTGGACATGTTCTTCCCACTCTGTGTGTGCCGTTGTATGACCTCAATATTCTGTGTCCCACATGAAACATCCAGCTCTCCTTACATACATAGCAACCATACAAAAAAACACATCCCCTTTTAATGCTAATAAAAAAATGACAAAAATATTATAAAAAAGAATCTTAAATATGCAAGCATACAATACTGATCAATGCTCTATAAAAATGAGAACAAATGTAAACTGCACCTGTAAAATTATTTCTTATCCAGGAATACCTTTGCTCCACATACACAGTCTTTTAACCATCTTAGGGCTTTCCTTACCCTTGCTCCTTCTCTCACTTCAGCGCCTTTCCATCTGTATCTGAATATTCACTCAGCTCAATATTCATTCGATCACTTAGACCACTTCCTTCTGTATTGTCATTCACCCTACTAACATTCACAACACTATCTTTATCACTCAAGTTCCTAGTTTGTGTCATTTACTATGGCCCTCATTATGACATTGGCGGTAAGTCCTGCTTACCGCCATGGTGACTGCTGCCAACATACTGCCGCCGTAGCCACACAAAGCAATCCGTCACTGTACAGCCACACACACAAGTCCACCAGCCCAAAGTTCAGTGATAAACTGGTGGTAGCAAAACCTACACTGTTACATTAACAGAACTACGCCCACAGCATTATGACCCACGAATCACCGCAGCGGACATTCAACTGCGGTAAACCATTGGCGGTACATACCACCGCGCTCAAAATACACCCACACACATACAAAACAACACTACATTGGACAATTCAAACTACACACACCTGACACACACCACACCCACAACACTATGAAACACACAAACTACCGACAACCCCTTATGACTCAAATAAATTGACAACAGAGAGAGAGAGACACCAAGAGCACCCACAGACCTAGAGCCACAGAACACCATCACCCATACACCATCCACACACCACAACACATCACCCCACACACCCTAACACACACCCCAACACATCACTCCACACACCCTAACACACATCACACACACTACACCCATGGCACCACAAAGACACCCCAGGTTCTCAGAGGAGGAGCTAAGGGTCATGGTGGAGGAAATCATCAGGGTAGAGCCACAGCTCTTCGGATCACAGGTGCAGCAGACATCCATTGCTAGGAAGATAGAGCTCTGGCAGAGAATCGTGGCCAGGGTCAACACCGTGGGACAGGACCCAAGAACCAGGGATGACATCAGGAAGAGGTGGAACGACCTACGGGGGAAGGTAAGTTCTGTGGTTGCAAGACACCAGATAGGTGTACAGTGGACTGGCGGTGGACCCCCACCTCTTCCCCCACAACTAACAACATGGGAGGAGCAAGCCTTGGCAATACTACATCCTGAGGGCCTGGCAGGAGGAGCAGGTGGACTGGACTCTGGTAAGTCAAATCTCTATTACTATCACCCTCCCTACCTGCATGCCATTACATACCCCCACTCCTAACCTCACTCCCATCACCCCATCAGCTCACATATACCCCATCATCACACCCCACCCATCCTAATACCAAGCCCTACATGCAACACCAATGCATGGACATCACTCACAGTCCTGCATGGACACCTAGCCCACAAAATCACTACTCACACAAGGCAAAGCTGACAGTACAATCACAACCATACAGTGCAACACACCCATGCACAAGATGTCAAACGCAGAAACAATAACACTGCATTTATATCCCCACAGGTCCCCCAAACAATATCACCGGAGAGGAGGTGCCAGCAACATCCAGTCCCCTCACAGAAGAGGCCCACAGTGATGACAGCAGCTCTGGACACCTGGATCTGGATGACCAACCTGGCCCATCAGGGATCTCCGGACAGTTGGTTACCCAGGCTCAGTCCCATACCACCACAGAGCCTCCCCCCCAGGAAACACCACCACAATACCCACCCAGCGGGCCCATACCCCTGTCCCCAGGACACGTCAATCAGCAGTGTGTCCACCACTACAGGGACCCCAGGTAACACCACAAAAACAGGATGATCAGGGACCTAGGGTCAGTGGCAGTGGGCATATGGTTCAGGAGACAGATGCACAGGACAACAGGAAAGCTTGGAGGACTGTTGTGTGACAGGAGGACTCTCCAGGAGGCACTCACCAACATCCTGGGAGCATACCACCATTCCTAGGAGACAATAGGCCAGATACTGGACAAGTTGCAGGAGACTCTGCAGCTGCAGGAGGGACAGTACCAGGGGATCAGGGAGGAGCTGAAGGACATCCACACCACCCTGGTCACCATTGCAGGGGTGCTGGCAGACACGGCTAACACCATGAGGGAGGCATTGGCACACCAGCGGGCTCCTGACACTAGCCAAACCGATGAACAGCCCTCCTCCTCCTCTGCAGCTAGTGGACAGGAGGCCCTGCCACAGGACCAACAGGCCACTAGCACCCCTCCCCCTGCAGAAGGAGAACCACCCCGCAAACAGTCCCTGCGATCTAGGCAGAAGACAGAGAACATTGCCAAGACCCCTGCCAGGAAATAAGACTCTCCTGATTGTCACCCTTGTGTCCCACTCTCTCACCCTGTCCACCTTGAACTGCCATTGCTCCACTTTATATGCCCCCTTGGACAATGCACCTGTGATCCCAATAGACTGGACTCTATCCTGGACTTTCCTCCACCATCAACCCAGCCCATTCCACTACCCCCTCTAGTTCTTAGCACTTAAATAAACACCATTTAAAAAATAAAAGTATGGAGTCTGTCAAATGATTGAACAAAGTATTTGTTGAACAAGCTTTAAACACTGCAATGCAACTGTACAGGAATAAATACACAAGAATGACCTGTAGTAGGCTGCAGTCAACACACCAGGTGCCAGAGTGGGGCACAGCTATCTGAAAATAGAGATGCCAATTGGTACAGTAAGCGGCCATAGAATTGGGAGAATCTGCCTGCCATGTACAATGTCAAATACAAAACTGTCAATGCAAAGCGAAGTTACAGTGTCTTACGTGTGTGTCACTGGAAGTACTGTCGTATAATAGCTGTTCTGTTGTCCTCATCCTCATCCTCTGCCTCCTCATCCTCACTGTCTACAGGGTCCACTACTGCCACACGCCCATCTCCAGCCTCATCCTCCTGCAGAAAAGGCACTCAAGGCAAGGTTATGCAACATGTAGCATGCCACGATGATCTGGCACACCTTCTTGAGTGAGTAGTACAGGGATCCAACTGTTAGATGCAGGCAACGAAACCTGGCCTTCAGGAGGCCGAATATCCTCTCTATTACTCTTCTTGTTCGCCCATGTGTCTCATTGTAATGTTCCTCTGCCCTTGTCTTGGGATTCCTCACGGGGCTCAGCAGCCATGAGAGGTTGGGGTACCCAGAGTCACCTGCAAATATTGAGGGATACCTGTTAGCCATACACCAACCCTTATAGCCAACACCATACCCATACACCAACATATACTGGGTGGGAACTATGGGCTCACCTATAAGCCACACCCGGTGCCTCTGGAGTTGAGCCATCACTTATGGGATGCTGCTATTCCTCAGGATAAAGGCATCATGCACAGACCCAGGATACTTTGCATTGACATGGGAAATGTACTGGTCCACCAGGCACACTATCTGCACATTCATCGAGTGAAAGTTCTTTCAATTTCTGAACACCTGTTCATTTCTCCGGGGGTGGGACAAATGCAATATGTGTACCATCAATAGCCCCAATTTTGTAGAACATAGAAATCAGCTTTCACTGTGGCCAAATCCTCCACCTGGGGGAAACCAATGTAGCTGCGCATGTGTTTGAACAGGGCAGACAACACTCTGGTCAGCACAATTAAGAACATTGGCTGAGACATTCCTGCTGCAAAGCCCACTGTCACTTGGAAGGATCCACTTGCCAAGAAATGGAGCATTGAGAGGACTGACACCAGAGGGGGGATCCCAGTGGGGTGACGGATAGCAGATATCAGGTCAAGCTCTAATTGGGCACACAGCTTTGTGATTGTGGTCCTGTCCAGTCTATAGTTGAGGGTAATGTGCCTGTCCTCCATTGTTGCCAAGTCCATCAGGGTTCTCCATCTCCTATTCATCCCCAGTGGTTGTAATCTAGGGGGCAAATGGAGAGCAGCTGGTCAGTATTCCACATTTCCAAACACTACACTGAATTGCATGGTGTGACTGTAACAGCATGTCATTGGATAGGACCAAATGGTGCCTATGTGTACTGTGACGTAGTTAGGTGCCTTGGCCTGCCCCCCCCTGAAATGGCATCCGCCTGTCCTGTGTGGATGGACATGTGGAAATGATGTAATGCTGCTGACGTTGTGCGCTGTTGTGGGAGGCAGTCGAGTACCACCGTGCTGGGGAAAGGGCCCCTGCCTTCACCACTGAGGAGTTGGAGAGACTGGTGGATGGGGTCCTACCACAGTACAGAATGCTGTATGGGCCTCCAGACCAACAGGTGAGTACACTGTGAGCACGATGCATGGGGCATGAATGCATGGAGTGCTGTGTGTGAGGGCTACTTGTGGGGGGAGTTGGTGGAAGGGTTCTGGGCAGTGTGATGCATGTATGGTGAGCAATGTCTATGTGTAAGGGGATGTGAGGGCTATGGTGGGCCATGAGTGTAACAGGCTGGACGGTATGACTGATACCTTTTTCAATGTTTCTTTTTCTGCAGGTCAGCGCCCATCAGAAAAAGGGTATATGGCGTGCCATCGCCAAGAACGTGCGGATCATGGGAGTCTACGACAGGCGGAGCACCCACTGTCACAAACGGTGGGAGTATTTGAGACGCTGGGCAAGGAAGATGGCAGAGGTCAAACTGGGGATGGCCTCCCAATGAGAAAGGGGTGCCCATCGAACCCTGACCTCTCTGATGGCCCGCAAACTGGCAGTGGCCTATCCAGAGCTAGATGAGCACTTGAGGGCATCGCAGCAGCCACAAGGGGGTGAGTACAGTTTCCCAATATACTACTTACACGTGGTGGGGTGGTCATCGGGTGGGGTATGTGGGACTGTGGGTGCTCTTAGGCCAGGCCAGACATTGCAGGGTCGGTCCCATGTTGTGTAGGGTTCTGATGTAAAATACCTCCAACCAAGCTAGTGACATCCACTACTGGACAGGGGTCTGTGGGTCTCAGGTATGTTGCAATTGGCGTTAGGTATTCCTGTCCATGGGCTGGTGACTAGCATTGTGACTGTTAGTGCATTACCTAGTGTGTAGGGCTGTTTCCTGTGTGTGTGTGTGTGTGTGTGTGTGTGTTGTGTACGCCAACGGTGGTGTTGTTGCTGCCATCGACTAAGTATATCCTTGGTCTCTACCCCCCTTTTTTTTTGTAACCCTGTCCTTATGTGCATTAGCATCATTAGCATCAACGGTGAGGGGGATGGAGGGCGACGGGAGCACCACGGCGGAAATAGGTGGGGACAGCTCGGACAGTGATACCTTCTTCGATGGAAGCTCCCTGCTAGTGGCGGACAACTCTGTGCCCATCCCAACTAGAGGTACAGCCGCCACTCCTCGTACCAGCACTGCCCTCCCAGCAGCCCCTCAGTGAGTTTCCCATGCCTGCTCACCCAGGAGGGTGGGCATCTCCTTCACCCCAGGCACCTCAGGCCCTACCCAAGTTAGCCCTGCTGCCCTGAGTGAGGAGTCCATTGACCTCCTGCGATCAATCTCTGTTGGGCAGTCAACCATAGTGAATGCCATCCAGGGGTTGGCAGCCCATTTGCAACAAACAAATGCATTCCTCTGGCATGGCGGACAAACAGAGATTGAACCAGGCTCTGGCCTCCCCCCTGATGGCAGCCATTGTCCCTGTCCCTACCCTCCCCCCTCCAACTTCCTCTACCCAGCCCTATTCCCCTCAACCCCAACCTATCCCTAGCACACATTCAGACCAGCATGCACCCAAGACAACACACAGGAGTGGCTCAGGCAAACACAAGCACCACACATCATCCCACAGGCACTCACACAAACACCATCCAGATGCAGACATAACAACATCCACTGCCTCCACTGTGTCCCCCTCCTCCTCGTCCTCCACCACCCTCCCAGTAGCATCTCCACTCACACCTGCATGCACTACATCCTCATCCACTACCCCCATCACCAGCATGCCTATCACTACACACCCCTCACTGGCAGTCACCACCCCCACATCCATGCACACGTCCCCTGTGTCCTCTCCCATTGTGTCTGTGCCTCCTCCTCCCAAAGTACACAAACGCAAGCACTCAGACACCCAACAGCCATCCACCTCACAGAAGCATCCAGCCCATGCACCTGCACCCAAACACAGCAGACACCTCCTACAACCACTCTCTCTTCCTCCACTCCCAGACCTTCACCCTCTTCCCACCCAGTGTCCCTAAGAAGCTTTACCTCTCCATCATTGACCTCTTCCCTACCCTTCCCCCCCATCCTTCACGTCAGGCCAGGGTGGTCAGAACCCAGGCAAGCACCTCAGCCACCCAGTCCACGGCCACAGTAGTGTTGGCAGCTACTGCAGGTGGGAGAGGTTACAGGGAACCAGCCATCAGCGCTGACAGTGTGCCTGCACTAGCTGCCAAAGGGAAGGGCAAGAAGGCACCACCAGCTACCAAGGGGAAAGGGCAAGGATGCACCATCCGCTGCCAAGGGGAAGGGCAAGGAGGCACCACCATCTGCCAAGGGGAAGGGCAAGGAGGCACCACCAGCTGCCAAGGGGAAGGGCAAGGAGGCACCACCAGCTGCGAAAGGGAAGGGCAAGGAGCCTGCACCTGCGGGCAGGAAGGACAGAAGGCCTGGTGCTGGGACTGATTCTGAGCCCCTACCACCAACCATGGTGGGACAGCCATCCAAGGCTGCAGGGGAAGGGCTGAAGCCACCAGCACCGACACCAGCACCACTGCCAGCAGAAGCAGCCTGAGTGGGCAGCCATCCAAGGCTGCAGGGGAAGAGCTGGAACCTCATCCCACCACCACAAGCACTGCCACCAGTACCACTGCCAGCAGCATCAGCCCAGTGGGCAGCCGTCTGAGGCTGCAGAGGAAGGGCTGGAACCTCCCCCCACCACTGCCTGCACTGCCACCAAGACCACTGCCATCAGCAGCAGCCCCAGTGGGCAGCCATCCGAGGCTGCAGGGGAAGGGCTGGAGCCTCCCCCCACCGCCACCAGCACCACCACCAGCACCACTGCCAGCAGCAGCAGCTCCAGTGGGCAGCCATCTGAGGCTGCAGGGGAAGGGCTGGAGCCTCCCCCCACCACTGCCTGCACCACCAACCGCACCGCCAGCAGCACCACTGCCAGCAGCAGCAGCCCCAGTGGGCAGCTGTCCGAGGCTGCAGGGGAAGGGCTGGAGTCTCCCCCCACCACTGCCTGCACCACCACCCACACAGCCACCAGCACCACTGCCAGCAGCAGCGGCCCCAGTGGGCAGCCGTCCGAGGCTGCAGGGGAAGGTCTGGAGCCTCCCCCACCACTGTCATCCCCGACACCAGCACAGCCACTGCCACTACTGAGCAGCCGTCACCGCCGGGGGGCAGTGTGTAGTCCTGCCCCAATGGGTTGCAGTGTGTCCTGGGCCCTGCAAATCCTGTAGGTGTGACACCCAGATGAGAGACTGTGACCTTGCACTTCCCAGGTGGCTGCACCACAGGGCACAAGGCCCCCTTCAGAACCAGTGGAAGAAGCCATCCACTCACTGCATCCTTGCCGGTATGAAGCACACTGGGCACAAGGCCACCTCCAGAACCAGTGGAGGAAGCCATCCACTCACCCCCTCCTTGCCAGGATGAAGCACACTGGGCACACGGCCCCCTACAGAACCAGTGGAAAAAGCCATACACTCACCTCATCCTTGCCAGGGTGAAGCACACTGGGCACAAGACCCCCTCCAGAACCAGTAGAAGAAGCCATCCACTCACTGCATCCTTGCCAGAAAGAAGCACACTGGGCACAAGGCCCCCTCCAGAACCAGTAGGGAAACCACCCACTTGAGAGACTGTGTCTTTGCACTCCCCAGGACCAAGCAGAGGGCGAACAACCCACTGGAGAGACTGTGGCTTTGCACTCCCCAGGACCAAGCAGTGGACAAACCACCCAGTTGAGAGACTGTGGCTTTGCACTCCCCAGGACCAGGCAGTGGGCAAACCACCCACTAGAGAGACTGTGGCTTTGCACTGCCCAGGACCAAACGGTGGGCAAACTACCCACTTGAGAGACTGTGGCTTTGCACTCCCCAGGACCAAGCAGTGGGCCAACCACCTACTTGAGAGACTGTGGTCTTGCACTCCCCAGGACATCACACAGGGCATGTTTCCCCCTCCAGGACCAGTGTTGTTGTACTATCTTCCGGTTGAGGTGCCCCCATTCCCTATCCCCCTGAGGTGCCTGTGTATTTTTGACCTGATGCCCCTGCGGTGTTCTGTCCATGTTGTTGCAGGAGTCAAGTGGGGCCTTGGCCTCTGTGTAGTGGCCCTGTGGCCCACGGACATTTAGGACTGGGCAGTGGCCCTCCAGTTGTATATATGTATATACTGTTTTGATTTTGAAGCACAAATTTCTACAATGTATTCTTATTATACTCACTTTAATCAATTCCTTTTGTCCTTGCATTATTCCTGAGGGGTACAGGGTAGATATGTGATGTTATTGCATCTGTTCGTGTGTAATGTGTTGGGGGTGGGGGTGGGGAGGGGTGGGGGTGTTGCATGTTGCATGTGTGTGTCACTCTCTTTTTCCTTCCCCCTCCATTGTGTACTAGGTGGCAGTACTCACTGTGGTCGTCTTCACCGGCATTACTGTTCGGAATGCATGAAGAGGTATACAATCTTGGGGAAGATGTGCAACTCGGGCTCCATGGCATCGTGGTTGTTCCTTGAGTCTCCAGAGGTGAGTCCTTTGACTTCTGTGTACTGTTTCTGCTGTTCTTTTGATGTCGTTGGTACCGCCCCGGAAAATGTGGTGGATATGACTGTTGTAATACTGTGGGCGGTACATTGTCTTCTGCCTGGCTGTTGGCATTTACCGCTGTGGTGCTTGTTGCTACTGCCGTGGCGGTCGGTGTGTTAAAGTAGCTGTCTGTCTGAGCAGTTTCCGAGTAGCCATAATTCCATTTTTTTTACCACCGGCCTGTTGGCGGTATTACCACCGTTTTATCACCGACCGCCATGGCTGTAATGAGGGCTTGTGTCTCCATTAGGGTAGCATATGGTATCACTAACAGCCATAGTCGAAAACTCTAGCCACTGGAAATCATTCTCTGGAGGGTAACACAAACCCTATTTCCATAATTCCTTCGAACCTTGAGCCACCCACTTCAAATTCCACACCTTTTCGCTACTCACTCTGACTGCATTGTTTAACACCTCCACCATGTCTTATGGTTCATAAAACTGACTCTGACCCTTCTTAAACTTACTGGGTTTGTTAACATGAATCCTGTTAGAAATGGGGTCTTTGGTTGACAGTCAGGTTATCCCCTGTTCAAGCAAGAACCCTCACTCTAGTCAGGGTAAAAGAGAATCACCCTCAGCTAACCCCTGCTTACCCCCTTGGTAGCTTGGCAGAGCAGTAGGCTTAACTTCAGAGTGCTAAGTGTAAGGTATTTGTACCAACACACACAATAACTTAATAAAAATACTACAAAATGACACAACACAGGTTTAGAAAAATAGGAAATATTTATCTAAACAAAACAAGACCAAAACAACAAAAATCCACAATACACAAGTCAGGTTATCAATTCAAAATCAAAAAGTCTTTAGGTAGTTTCAAACACACACTAATGCTGTCAGCATGAAAAAAAGAACCTTGGGTGTGGCAAAAAAAACCCCGCACGGGTGAGTGCGCATCCAAAAGGGCTTGTGAGCGTCAGATCGGAGTTGCGTCAATCTTTTCCCCGCACGCGCTTTGTGCGTGGATTTTTTTGTCTTTAGGCTGCCAGCTTCTCCTTTCAGGGACCCAAGAACTGGATGGGCACCCCAGAGCAGGATTTTCTCTAGATACTCCAGGTGCTGGCATAGAGAAGTCTTTGCTGTCCCTTAGATTTCAAACAACAGGAGTCAAGCTCTAAATCAAGCCCTGGGAGATTTCTTCTCAAGATGGAAGCCACACAAAGTCCAATCTTTGCCCACTTACTCTGGCAGAAGCAGAAACTGCAGGATAGCTCCACAAACCACAGTCACAGGCAGGACAGCTCTTCTTCCTCGGCTATTCAGCTCTTCTCCAGGCAGAGGTTCCTCTTGGTTTCCATAAAGGTTTCTAAAGTCTGTGGTTTTCGGTGCCCTTCTTATACCCAAAATCTCCTTTGAAGTAGGCCTACTTCAAAGTAAAGTCTCTTATGAATGTGAAATCCTGCCTTGCCCAGGCCAGGCCCCAGACACTCACCAGGGGTTTGGAGACTGCATTGTGTGAGGGCAGGCACAGCCCTTTCAGGTGTGAGTGACCACTTCTCCCCTCCCTCCTAGCGCAGATGACTCATCAGGATATGCAGGCTACACCCCAGCTCCCTTTGTGTCACTGTCTAGTGTGAGGTGAAACCAGCCCAACTGTCAAATTGACCCAGACAGGGAATCCACAAATAGGCAGCGTCACAGAAATGGTAGAAGCAAGAAAATGCTCACTTTCTAAAAGTGGCATTTTCAAACACACAATCTTAAAATCAACTTTACTAAAAGATGTATTTTTAAATTGTGAACTCAGAGACCCTAAACTCCACATGTCCATCTGCTCCCAAAGGGAATCTACACTTTAATCAGATTTAAAGGTGGCCCCCATGTTAACCTATGAGAGGGACAGGACTTTCAACAGTAAAAAACAAATTTAGCAATATTTCACTGTCAGGACATATAAAACACATTACTAGTTATCCTACCTTAACCAAACACTGTACCCTGCCCTTGGGGCTACCTAGGGCCGACCTTAGGGATGTCTGATATGTAAGAAAAGGGAAGGTTTAGGCCTGGCAAGTTGGTACACTTGACAAGTTGAATTTACAGTTAAAACTGCACACAAAGACACTGCAGTGGCAGGTTTGAGACATGATTACAGAGCTACTTATGTGGGTGGCACAACCAGTGCTGCAGGCCCACTAGTAGAATTTGATTTACAGGCCCTGGCACCTCTAGTGCACTTTACAAGTGACTTACTAGTAAACCAAATATGCCAATTATGGATAAGCCAATTACATACACATTTTGTAAAGGAACACTTGCACTTTAGCACTGGTTAGCAGTGGTAACGTGCCCAGAGTAACAAAAACAGCAAAATCAGAGTCCAGCACACATCAACAACCTGGGAAACAGAGGCAAAAAGTTAAGGGAGACCACACCAAGGATGAAAAGTCTAACATGTCCAATCACCAACAGCAATGTTGACTGGCTTAACGCCATATTTCTCATCATAACAATTCTTAATTTTTGAATGGTCTGGACTAACTCAATAGACCACTGTTCAACACCTGAATAATGCAACCAACTAAGTTTGAATTTAGATCTGGGATTACGTCCCTTCGTGATTACTAATGACTATAACACCCTTATTTTATTCCTTGCCACCCTATATGCCCAAACTGCCTTGTGTAGTAGCACCTGTCTTGCTAGCCATAGCAGATTGAAGAGCTCCCTTGACAACCCGGTTGAAGCTCTCAACCATACTGTTCCCACTCAAGTTGTAAAGGGAAGCGTTTTTGTGTTGAATTCCAGCTTTCTTAAAGTACTCCTGGAAGGCACTGGAAAGGAATTAACCCCTATTGTTGCTCAGCCCAGCCTTAGGTAGCCCTTCAGACACAAGAACCTTGTCTAGGAATTCCAACACAGAGACCGTATTCAACTTTTTGACAAAATTACTAATGGGACACCTTGAAAAGGAATCAATGAGCACAATTATACGTTTTTGATCGCCACCTACAGGAACTACAAAATTGATGGCTCATAACTCCCAAGGTTACTTAGCAGAAAAGTTCTCACAAATGGGTGTTCTCCAAGTCTGCAAGACTTTATCTGCAACAGCACAACTGGGGCACACCTTCACAAACCTCTTTATTTCGGTGTCCTTGCCTGGCCGCAAAAACATGTCCCTTACTAAACCCCTTGTTCTTACAATACTAATTGGCACTCATAGCATAACTCAATGATCAATTTCCATGGACCCTTTGGAGGCACAATTCTCTTGCACCCTCAAAATGGTGACATTATCCATTGTCAACTGTGACCTAATTTTCCAAATTGGTTTGACTTCCATTTGTAATTTAACTTTGTTAGACCAGTTTCCCTGGATATATTCCTTAACTTGCGTCAGCACTCCGTCCTTCTCATCAGCCATCCATTCCTTCTTACATACCACATGGACACCATCCCCAAGTACAGAAGCCTCTTGAAAACTGTTCTAAATCACATCCTCACGGTCTTCCAACGTGGTGGACATTCTACATAAACAGTATGCTACCACATTGTTTTCACCAGGCAAATATGAATGTTAGTGACCATAATTCTGCATCCGCATTGATAATCAAGCGATCCTAGCTGAAGCATTGACAGTCCTTTCCACTGTTTACAGTTTCACGAGGGGCTTAAAGTGACAAAGCATTGTAGCAGGTTTACCTCACACAAAGGACCTGAAGTGATTCAAGGCCTATGCGCAAGCTAACTTCTCCCTCTCGATTATTGGGTACATCTCTGCAGTAAGCTAAAGAGCTCTGGATGCAAAGGAGATTATGAAATCTCTAGGCTCCTTCTTTTTCTGGGTCAAACTGGCTCTCAATCCTTCACCACTGGAATCTGTTTTGATACAGCAGTTCAAATTGGGATGAAAACAGCCCAATGCTGAAACTTTGATTACCAATGCAGTCAGATTGAACTCTTATTGACATTTCACAGTCCATTCAAATTTAAACTTGTTTTTCAGACTTTGACTTATATGAAAACTTTTTTTGTCAAAAGTAGAATGAACTTGGAACAATATTCCACTGACCCCCAAGAATGACCTGACTTCCTCCTTGCTGCTTGGGGCTGGTGTTTCCTTAATATCATTAAATGGAGATGTCTTAGGTTTTACTCCATTAACTCCAATTTCATGCCCAAATATGTTACCTTTTCCTCTGCAAACCTACATTTGGAGAATTCCACTGTTAGTCCATTATTTCCTGAAATGTCTAATACCTTCTGCAGCCTTGACTTGTGAATGCTTTTTTCTTCTCTAAATAATAAAATATCATCCTGGAAGAATTTAATGCTTGGTTCTTTCCTGAAAACGATTCAACATGAGTCTCTGAAAGACTGTGGCTTCAGATACCAGACTGAAAGGCATCCTCTTGAACTGAAAAACCCAAATGGTGATGAATTCTGTGTACCCCATAGAGTCAGGTGTTAAGAAAATCTGGTGGTATGGAGCTGACAAGTCAATGGTGGAACTTACTTCAGCTCCCTTGAGACATATGACCATTCAATTAATCCTAAAGAGTGGAAATCAGTTGATCACAATATTGACATTTAGATGGTGCAAATCCACACATAAATGGATCTTTCCATTGCTGCACCTGCCTGAATGAGGCTCGACTGGTTTGTAGTGGGTACCACAGGTACTTACACCTTATATCAGGTCCAGTTATCCCTTATTAGTGAAATGTAGTCAGTGTCAACAAGCCAGGCTGTCTAGAGGTAGCTGTAGGGAGAGCAGCCAAGGCTGAACTAGGAGACATGCAAAGCTCTTGCAATACAACTGTAGTCACACAGTACTTACACACTGTAGGAAAGTACCATCTTGCCTGTCATGTTACCTCCATTTATACTATGTGTATGTTTGTTTTTGCCTATGTGTCACTGGGATCCTGCTAGCCAGGACCCCAGTGCGCATAAAGTGTGCCCTGTATGTGTTCCCTGTGTGGTGCCTAACTGTATCACTAAGGCTCTGCTAACCAGAACCTCAGTGTTCACGCTCTCTCTGCTTTTAAAATTGTCACTGCAGGCTAGTGACTCATTTTTACCAATTCTGATTGGCACACTGGAACACCCTTATAATTCCCTAGTATATGGTACCTAGGTACCCAGGGTATTGGGGTTCCAGGAGATCCCTATGGGCTGCAGCATTTATTTTGCCACCCATAGGGAGCTCAGACAATTGTTACACAGGACTGCCACTGCAGCCTGTGTGAAATAACACCCACGTTATTTCACAGCCACTGCACTTAAGTAACTTATAAGTCACCTATATGCCTAACCTTCACTTAGTGAAGGTTAGGTGCAAAGTTACTTAGTGTGAGGGCACCCTGGCACTAGCCAAGGTGCCCCCACATTGTTCAGGGCAATTTCCCCGGACTTTATGAGTGCGGGGACACCATTACACGTGTGCATTACATATAGGTCAATACCTATATGTAGCGTCACCATGGTAACTCCGAACATGGCCATGTAACATGTCTAGGATCATGGAATTGTCACCCCAATACCATTCTAGTATTGGGTGGACAATTCCATGCATCCCCGGGGCTCCAGCATAGAGCCCGGGTATTTCCAAAATAACTTTCCAGGGGTTTTCTCTGCAGCTACTGCTGCTGCCAACCCTCAGACAGGTTTCTGCCCCTCTGCTGCCTGGGCATCCCAGTCTCAGGGAGGCAGAACAAAGGATTTTCTCTGAGAGAGGGTGTTACACCCTCTCCCTTTGGAAATAGGTGTGAAGGGCCTGAGAGGATTAGCCTTTCCTGGCATCTGGAAATGCTTTGAAGGGCACAGATGGTGCCCTTCTTCCATAAGCCAGTCTACACTAATTCAAGGATCCCCCAGGCCTGCTCTGGCATGAAACTGGACAAAGGAAAGGGGAGTGACCACTCCCCTGACCAGCACCTCCCAGGAGAGGTGCCCAGAGCGCCTCCAGTGTGTCCCAGACCTCTGCCATCTTGGATGCAGAGGTGTGAGGCCACAATGGACAGCTCTGAGTGGCCAGTGCCAGCAGGGGACATCAGAGACCCCTCCTGATAGGTGCTTACCTTTCTCTGTAGCCAATCCTCCTCTGAGGGCTATTTAGGGTCTCTCCTGTGAGTATCTCACCAGATAATGAATGCAAGTGCTCACCAGAGTTCCTCTGCACTTCCCTCTCCGACTTCTGCCAAGGACTGACCGCTGACTGCTCCAGGACGCCTGCAAAACCGCAACAAAGTAGCAAGAAGACTACCAGCAACATTGTAGCGCCTAATCCTGCTGGCTTTCTCGACTGTTTCCTGGTGGTGAATGCTCTGAGCGATGTCTGCCTTCACCCTGCACTGGAAGCCAAAAATAAATCTCCTGTGGGTTGACGGAATCTTCCCCTGCCAACGCAGGCACCAAACTTCTGCATCACCGATCCTCTGGGTCCCCTCTCATCTTGATGATCGTAGTCCCTGGTACACAGGAGGTGGATCCAAGTGTCCCCGATAGTCCAGTGGCCCTTCTGTCCAAATTTGGTGGAGGTAAGTCCTGGCATCCCCACGCCAGACAGTAATCCTGTGTACTGCGTGAACTGCAGCTGCTCGGGCTTCTGTGCACTTTTGCAAGACTTCCTTCATGCACAGCCTAGCCCAGATCCCCAGCACTCCTTCCTGCAATGCCCAACTCGCTGAGTTGGATTCCGACTTCGTGGGACCCTCTTTTGTTGTGCTGAGTCAACTGTCATGCTCAGATCTTCTGAATGCCTGTTCAGGTGCTTCTGTGGGTGCTGCCTGCTTCTGCGTGGGCTCTCCGTATTGCTGTGTGCCTCCTCTGTTTCCCCCTTCAAGGGGCGACCTCCAGGTCCGTCCAGAGCCCTGGCATCACCCAAAACATTCAACTGTGACTCTTGCAGCTAGCAAGGCTTGTTTGCAGTGTTTCTGCGTGGAAACAACTCTGCATCCTCCAGCATGCCGTGGGAAATCTTCTGACCAAAATAGAAGTTCCTGGCACCTTCCATTGTTGCAGAATTTTCAGCTTCTTCCACCCGGAGGCAGCCCTTTTGCACCTTCATCCGGGATTTAGTGGGTTCCTGCCCCCCTGGACACTTGCGTGACTCTCGGACTTGGTCCCCTTCCTTTGCAGGTCCTCAGGTCCAGGAAGTAGGGTAACTTTACTCCTACTTTTCAGGGTCTTGGGATGGGGTATCTTGGACACCCTTAGTGTTTTAACACTCCCAGTGACCCTCTACACATTACACTAGGCCTGGGGTCCATTCGTGGTTCACATTCCACTTTTGGAGAATATGGTTTGTGTTGCCCCCAAGCCTATTTTCTCCTATTGCATTCTATTGTGTTCTACAGTGTTTGCCCTACTTTTCTAACTGTTTACTTACCTGATTTTGGTTGCGTGTGTATATTTTGGGTATATTACTTACCTCCTAAGGGAGTATATCCTCTGAAATACTTTTGGCATATTGTCACTAAAATAAAGTACCTTTATTTTTAGTAACTCTGATCCACAAGGTACCTACCACAATCCAGGCTAGCCTCTTACATTGGTGGTGCAGCGGTGGGATAAGTACTTGCAATTGCTTTACCACTTTGTTACTGGTGCTTTTCACAAGAAAAGCTTGCTCCAATATTTAGAGCATATATAATATATACCTAGAAGTAATTTTCTAACTTTCTAAAAAATTCTTTAAACTTTGCAATATTTTTACAAATTCCTGAAACGTTTTCTTCTTTTCTCTAAAAAGTTACCTCTTTTATTCTACTAACTTTTTACTCACTTTCCTAAACTTTTTTCTTTCAATATGTACTCTATAGAAAACAACATATGAGAATCTAAACTTTAAAAGTTTGAGGGGTCTCTGTATTGAAAGAAGTTTAGGGATTGGGAAGAACCCCAATAAGGAGTTCCTCTTAGATCTTCACCTCCAAGATGACCAGGGACTCAGCACTGGTGCAGATCAGACAGCGGAAGAGGTAGAGGATGATTCCAACCAGGAAGGCTCAGAAGAGAACAATGACAATCCTGGGGAGGGTACTTCCACAGATTTATCTGTTAACAATTCCCTTAGTACAACTGGTAGTGGGAAGTTTTCATACACTAGTAGGGATTCCTTAAACCCTAGAGGCCAGGTCACTAGGTTGGCCCCTGTTAGAGATAGATCTACCTCTGCACATTCTCATGTTACCTCTGTTTCATAGGCATCTCACACTTCTAACCCTGAGGACCAGTCCCTAGATAGGGAACTCAGAAAGCTGAGGTTGGACGGGGCCAGACTGAGGCTAATGCAGCAATAGTTGGCCTTTGCCAGGGAATCCTTGGATGTGGAAAAGGAAAGGCAGGGTTTGGGGTTAGTTCCCCATGGTGTCAGCAGCAGTTTCAGAAATTCAAATGTTAGGGAACCTTCATTTGACTCTAGGAATCTGCACAAAGTTGTCCATCCTTACAAGGATGGTGATGATAATTACAAGTGGTTTGCTGCACTTGAGAGGGCCTGTAAAGTTCAGAGGGTCCCTTGTGTACAGTGGGCTGTTATCCTTTGGTTATCCTTCTCTGGTAATAGGAGAGACAGACTCCTTACTATCAGAGAGGATGATGCAGATAATTATCAAATTCTGAAAAATGCACTCTTAGATGGTCTGGGCTTAACCACTGAACAGTACAGACTTAAGTTCAGAGAGACCAGAAAGGAATGGACAGACTTTGTAGACTGTTCTGTGAAGGCCCTAGAAGGTTGGTTAAATGGCAGTAAGGTGACTGATTATGAAAGCCTATATAACTTGAATTTGAGAGAGCATATTTTAAATAATTTTGATGTTGCATCAGTATCTTGTGGACTCAGATCTGACCTCTCCCCAAGAGTTGGGAAAGAAGGCAGACAAATGGGTTAGAACAAGGGTGAGCAGACAACTCTTACAGGGGGTGACAAGGACAGCAAGAAGAAGTATGGTAAGTCACATGACAAGGGTGGGTACAAAGATAACAAAATCATCTGAGTATTCATCAGGCCCACAACAATTCTCTGGGGGTGGTGGGTCTAAATCTTCTTCTCACAAATAAACCTTGGTGTTATTTGTGTGAACCCAAAGGCCATTGGGCAACTGACAGTCATTGTCCAAAAAGAAACACCAAACCTCCCACCACCACAACCCCAACTTCAACCACTAGTGCCTCTAGTAATAGCAGTGGTGGTGGGAAGAATACTGCTGATAGCCAATCAAAGGGTGTAGCTGGGCTCACCATTGGTAATGTAGTTGGGGATGGTCTAATTAGGGAGATCACTGAGGCTGTTTTAGTCTCCGATGGTGGCATTGACCTAGCCACTTTAGATGCTTGTCCCCTTAATATGGAGAAGTACAAGCAGCTACCCCTGATTAATGGTGTTCAGTTTGAGGCCTACAGGGACACAGGTGCCAGTGTCACAATTGTGATGGAAAAAACTGGTTGCCCCCGAGCAGCACCTACTTGGTCACCAGTACCAAGTGACAGATGCCCATAGCAACACTGTAAGCCACCCCATGAATGTTGTGAATCTCAACTGGGAGCGTGACTAGTCCAAAGAAAGTTGTGGTAGCCACTGATTTACCTATAGAATGTCTGCTAGGCAATGATTTGAAGACTTCAGCTTGGGCTGAAGTGGAGTTGGAGGCAAATGCAGCAATGATGGGCATTCCAGGGCATATCGTTGCTCTTTCCAGGGCTCAGGCCAAGAAGCAAAGAGGACAGGGAAACTTGGATACTGGAACAATGGACCAAGTGCTCCCAAAAATTAGGGGTAAGAAGGGCAAACCCTTGTCTACTATCCCTCCCTCAATAGATGATTCCCCTTTTGAGGAAGAGAAATTCTCTCCCAGTGCAGAACCTACACCAGAGGAGCTGAAAGCTGATATAGCTGAGATTTTGGGTGTGGGGGTCCTACCAGGGAAGAGTTTACTGGGAGAATAATCTCCTTTACATTGAAGCAAGGGACCCTACACCTGGTGCCACCAGGAGACTGGTCATCCCCCTTCAGTACAGGGAAATCCTCCTAACTCTGGCTCATGACATTCCCTTGGCTGGGCATTTAGGGCAGAGTAAAACATGCGACAGACTTGTTCCACATTTTCACTGGCCCCGTATGTCAGAAAACACAAAGGAGTTTTGTAGCTCCTGTGCCACCTGCGAAGCCAGTCGCAAGACTGGTTGCACCCCAAAGGCCCCTTTAATCTCACTGCCAGTGGTTGGGGTACCCTTTGAAAGGGTAGGGATTGATATTGTTGGCCTCTTGACCCTCTAACAGCTTCTGGCAATAGATGTATCCTTATGGTGGTGGACCATGCCACAAGGTACCCAGAAGCTATCCCCTTAAAGACCACTACAGCACCTGCAGTGGCAAAAGCACTCATGGGAATCTTTTCCAGGGTGGGTTTCCCTAAGGAAGTGGTGTCAGACAGAGGTAGTAACTTCATGTCTGCATACCTCAAAGCAATGTGGAAGGAGTGTGGTGTAACCTACAAGTTTGCCACCCCTTATCATCCACAAAGTAATGGATTGGTTGAGAGGTCCAATCAAACTCTCAAAGGTATGATCATGGGACTCTCTCAAAAACTCAGAAGGAGATGGGATGTTATCTTGCAATGCCTCCTTTATGCCTACAGGGAGGTACCCCTATAAGGAGTGGGATACAGCCCATTTGAACTCCTATTTGGTCACCCTGTTAGGGGTCCCCTTGCTCATGTTAAGGAGGGTTGGGAACAACCTTTAAAAGCTCCAAAGCAAGACATTGTGGACTATATGCTTTGCCTAAGATTCAGAATGGCTGAATACATGAAAAAGACCAGCAAAAACCTTTAGACCAGCCAAGAGATCCAAAAGCAATGGTTTGACCAGAAGGCTGTCCTGACAGAGTACCACCCAGGACAGAAGGTGTGGATATTGGAGCCTGTGGCCCCAAGAGCACTACAGGACAAATGGAGTAGACCCCATCTAATTGTAGAAAAGAAAGGTGAGGTAACCTATCTGGTAGACCTGGGCACTGCCAGAAGCCCCCTTAGGGTGCTTCATGTCAACCGCCTAAAGCCTTACTATGACATGGCTGACTTAACCTGCTAATGGCTACAGATGAGGGACAGGAAGAAGAGAGTGACCCTCAACCTAATCTCTTCTCGAACACTGAAGCTGATGGCTTGGTGGAAGGAGTGGTTCGTGCAGACAGCCTTACTGCTGAGCAGAAGGAAGACTGTAAAAATCTCCCTGGTCAGTTTTCTGAACTCTTCTCACTCACACCTGGTACAGCTACTTGGTGTGAACATACAATTGACACTGAAGACAGTTTACCTGTCAAAAGTATAATTTACAGGCAATCTGGCCATGTCAGAAATTGTATAAAAACAGAAGTTCAGAAAATGTTAGACCTTGGAGTTCTTGAGGCTTCTGAAAGCCCCTGGGCCAGACCAGTGGTGCTTGTCACCAAACCAAATTATAACGATGGAAAGAGAAAATGTTGGTTTGTGTGGACTATAAGGGTCTTAACACAGTTACCAAAACAGATGCTTACCCTATACTAGGGCAGATGAGCTGATAGATACACTGGCATCTGCCAAGTATCTAAGCACCTTCGATTTGTCTGCAGGGTATTGGCAGAAGATTTTGAACCTAAAACTGCATTTTCTACCATAGGAGGGCATTATCAATTCATAGTTATGCCCTTTGGTTTGGAAAATGCACATGGCACTTTTCAGAGACTGGTGAATACATTCCTACAAGGATTGGAAACTTTCAGTGCAGCATAGCTAGATGATATTGCTGTATTTAGCTCCACCTGGGATGACCACCTGGTCCACCTCTGAAAAGTTTTGGAGGCCCTACAAAAGGTAGGCCTAAGTATCAAGGCTTCAAAGTGCCAGTTAGGGCAGGGAAAAGTGGTTTATCTGGGCAACCTGGTAGGTGAAGTAGAGATTGCACCACTACAGGGGAAGATTCAGACCATTATGGACTGGACTCCCCCTACTATTCAGACCCAAGTCAGAGCCCTCTTAGGTTTTGTAGGAGGCTGGCCTGGTTTGTAGTGGGTACTTTGGGTACTTACACCTTGTACCAGGTCCACTTATCCCTTATTAGTCAAATGTAGTAGTGTTCTAGCAGCTTAGGCTGATAGAGGTAGCTATAGCAGAGCAGCTTAGGTTGAACTAGGAGACATGCAAAGCTCCTGCAATACCACTTCTAGTTACACAGTATTTATACACAAGTAAAGACAATACTCAGTGTTACCAAAAATAAAGGTATTTATTTGGGTGACACAGTACCAAAAATATCTTAGAGACAATACTCCTTCTGGAGGTAAGTATTATTCACAATATAAACACTAGACACCAAAATTAGACAAGTAAATAGTCATAGAATAATGCAAACAATAGGAAATGCTATAGAATACAATGGGAGAAAATAGGTCTAGGGGCAACACAAACCATATACTAAGAAAGTGGAATGCAAATCACAAATTCCCCCCTGGGCAAGTGTAGTGTGTGCAGAATCGCTGGGAGAGTATGAATACAGTAAAGGTAAGTAAATTACTCCACCCCAGAGCCCAGAAAAGCAGGAGTAAAGTTCTGCAAGTTTCCTTAGGACATACTACACCTCCTGATTGGGATTTTGCAGCAGCCAACCAAGTCTGCAAAGAAAGACTGCTGAATTCCTGGACCTGAAGACCTGCAAAGGAAGGGGACCATGTCCAGAAGTCAAAAGAAGTTCCAGGAAGGACAGGAGCCTCTGCCAATCTAGAAGAGGGTGCAAATGAAAAGTCCCCAGTTAGTCGAAGACTGCAGGAATGCACCCTAGGAAGATACCAGTGGGTTCCTGCATGATGCAAAAGATGTCCCACGGCATGAAGATTGTTGCAGATGAGATTTCGTGTTGGAAGTTGCCAACAAGCCTTGGCTACAACAAAAGTGTATTTTGCTTCAAAATGGCACTGGATGGACCTAGGAGGGATCTGAGGGCCTCAACTCTGTGTGAGGAGGAAGAGGGGACTCTCGGCACTTTAGAGAGCCCAAAGGATGCAAGCCAGCACCCCCAGGCATCACAGGATCTGAGGACAAAGGAGGTGCAAAACATGGTTGATGCAGCACAACAAAAGAAGGTCCCATGCCGCCGGTGAACAACTCAGTGAGTTGAGCATCGCAGGATGGAGTGCAGGGCACCTGGGCCAGGATGTGCATGAAGGAATTTTTCAAATAGTGTACAGAGGCCTCAGGAGGTGAAGAAGACGCAGTGCACAGGGGTACCATTGCTCTTGGGGAAGGCAAGGTCTCACCTGTTCCAAATTGTGTCAGCAGGACCTCAGGACAGTCTATGTCAATGATGTCCAGCCTCTGTGTCCTTAGGAGCATGCTCTTCACTGTGAAAGGAGTCCCAGGGTACCAGTCATCGTCTTGGAAGGTGCCTGCTTGGAGCCGGGAAGTGACTCTGTCACTCCACAGGAGATTCCTTCGGTCCTTCTGGTGCAGGATGAAGACAGGGAGTCCCAGGAGCATGCACACCATGGAAACTGTTGCAGTTGCTGACTTGGAGCTGAGGTTACTGAAAGAAAAGTGTCCCTTGTAGACACTTTGTTCTAGTTACAGCATTTCTTGGAGCTGGCTGCGGTTGATCTGAGGTCAGAAGAGTCTGAAGTTGTTGCAGAGGTTTCCTGAAGAAAACTTGCAAGCAGAATCTGAAGAGAACCCACAGGAGAGACCCTAAATAGCCCTGAGAGCGGGATTGGCTAACTTGTCAGCTAAGGACCTATCAGGACGTGTCTCTGACGTCACCTGCTGACACTGGCCACTCAGAGACCTCCAGAGTGCCCCCACACCTTGCAAAGCAAGATGGCTGAACTCTGGGACACACTGGAGGAGCTCTGGGCCCCACCCCTGGGATGGTGATGGACAGGGGAGTGGTCACTCCCCCTTTCCTATGTCCAGTTTCCCGCCAGAGCAGGGGAGAAGGGGTCCCTGAACCGGTGTAGACTGGTTTATGCATGGAGGGCACCATCTGTGCCCTTCAAAGCATTTCCAGAGGCTGGGGGAGGCTACTGTAACACCTATTTCCAAAGGGAGAGGGTGTAACACCCTGCTTTCAGAGGAAATGCTTTGTTATGCCTTCCTGGGACTTGGCTACCCAGACCCCAGGAGGACAGAACCCTGTCTGTGAGGTGGCAGCAGCTGTAGCAGCAGTGCAAGCCTCGGAGAGCTGGTTTGGCAGTACTTGGGGTCCATGGTGGAGCCCCCAGGATGCATGGCATTGGCTCCCCAATACCAGATTTGGAATGGGGGAAAAGTTCCATGATCTTAGACATGCTACATGGCTATATTCAGAGTTACCATTGTGAAGTTACATATAGGTATTGACCTAGATGTAATGCACATGTGTAATGGTGTCCCCACCCTCACAAAGTCCAGGGAAATGGCCCTGAACTATGTGGGGGCACCTTTGCTAGTGAAAGGATGCCCTCACACTTAGTAACTCTACACATAACCTTAAGCAAGTGAAGGTTAGACATATAGGTGACTTATAAGTTACTTAAGTGCAGTGAAAATGGCTGTTAAATAACGTGTGCGTTATTTCACGCAGGCTGAATGGCAGGCCTGTGCAAGGGTTTGTCTGAGCTCCCTATGGGTGGCAAAATAAATGCTGCAGCCCATAGGGATCTCCTGGAACCCCAATGCCTTTGGTACCTAGATGCCATATAGTAGGGACTTATAAGGGGGGTCCAGTATGCCAATGAAATTGGTAAATTAAGTCACTGGCCTACAGTATTCACCACTCTCTGAAAAGTGGAAGGTGCATTTTTCAAACCAAAGGGCATCACTGTGAAGTGATAATGCCCTCCTATGGTAGAAAATGCAGTTTTTGCTTTAGCACCTTCCGACATTTTGATCTGCCAATACCCTGCAGTCAAGTCAAAAGTGCTGACATACTTGGCAGCTGCCAGTGTATCTATTAGCTTATCTGCCCTGGGTATAGGGTGAACATCTGTTTTGGTTACTGTATTGAGACCCATATAGTCCACACAAAACCGCATTTCTCTCTTTCATTCTTTGTTATGAGGTTTGGGGACAAGTACCACTGGGCTAGCCCAGGGGCTATCAGAAGGCTCTATAACTCCAAGATCTAACATTTTTTGAACTTCAGCTTTTATGCAAGGGCTGACATGGTCAGGTTGCCTGTAAATTTCATTTATGACAGGTAAACTGTCTCCAGTGTCAATTGTATGTTCACACCAAGTAGTTGCACCAGGTGTGAGTGATAAGAGTTCAGAAAACTGATCAAGGAGATTTTTACAGTCTTCCTTCTGCTCATCAGTAAGGCAGTCTGCCAGAACCACTCCCTCCACTAAACCATCAGTTTCAGTGGTGGAGAAGATATCAGGGGGAGGGTCACTCTCTTCCTCCTGTCCCTCATCTGCAGCTATGAGCGGTGTTAAGTCAGCCCTGTCATAGTAAGGCTTTAGACGATTGACATGAAGCACCCTAAGGGGACTTCTGGCAGGGCTTAGGTCTACCAGATAGGTGACCTCACCTTTCTTCTCTACAATTAGATTGGGTTCACTCCATTTGTCCTGGAGTGCTCTTGGGGCCACAGGCTCTAATACCCAAACCTTCTGGCTTGGGTGGTACTCTGTCAGGACACCCTTCAGGTCAACCCATTGCTTTTGGAGCTCTTGCCTGGCCTGAAGGTTTTTGCTGGCCTTTTTCATGTACTCAGCCATTCTACTTCTCAGGCCAAGTACATAGTCCACCATTTCCTGTTTTGGAGCTTTTAAAGGTTGTTCCCAACCCTCCTTAATAAGAACAAGGGGACCCCTAACAGGGTCACCAAATAGTAGTTCAAAGAGGCTGTAGCCCACTCTTTTTGGGGTACCTACCTGTAGGCGAAAAGGAGGCATGGTTTAACAACATCCCATCTCCTTCTGAGTTTTTCAGAGAGTCCCATAATCATACCTTTAAGAGTTTAATTAAACCTCTTAACTAGTCCATTAGTCTGTGGATGATAAGGGGTGGTGAACTTGTAGGTAACACCACACTCCTTCCACATTGCTTTTAGGTATGCAGACATGAAGTTACTACCTCTGTCTGACACCACTTCCTTGGGGAAGCCCACTCTGGTAAGGATTCCTAGGGGGGCCTTTCCCACTGCAGGAGCTGTAGTGGTCCTTAAGGGGATAGCTTCTGTGTATCTTGTGGCATGGTCCACCACCATAAGGATAAACCTATTGCCAGAAGCTGTTGGAGGATCAAGGGGGCTACAATATCAATCCCTACCCTTTCAAAGGTCACCCCAACCACTGGTAGTGGCATTAGGGGAGCCTTTGGGGTGCCACCAGTCTTGCCAAAGGCTTGGCAGGTGACACAGGAGCAACAAAACTCCTTTGTGTCTTCTGACATATGGGGCCAGTGAAAATGTGAAACAAGTCTGCCCGTGGTTTACTCTGGCCTAAATGCCCAGCTAAAGGGATGTCTTGAACCAGAGTTAGGAGGAATTCCCTGTACTGAAGGGGGATCACCTGTCTCCTGGTGGCACCATTTTATGGTCCCTGGCTTCAGTATAAAGAAGATTATTCTCCCAGTAAACTCTGTGTGTGTCAGTGACATCACCATTTTGCTGCTTGATCACATGCTGTCTGAGGCCCTCCAATGTGGGACAGGTTTGCTGTGCCACACTCAGCTCTTCCCTGGCATGCCTCCCTGCACCTGAAAATTCAGCTGTATCTGCTTCCAGCTCCTCTGGTGTAGGCTCTGCATAGGGAGAGAATTCCTCTTCCTCAAAAAGGGAATAATCTGTGGAGGGAGGGATAGTGGACAAGGGTTTTCCCTTCCTACCCCTAATATTTGGGAACACTTGGTCCATTGCTCCAGTA
Source organism: Pleurodeles waltl (assembly GCF_031143425.1). Lineage (NCBI taxonomy): Eukaryota > Metazoa > Chordata > Amphibia > Caudata > Salamandridae > Pleurodeles > Pleurodeles waltl. The sequence goes on from NC_090447.1 coordinate 1,116,612,489, forward strand.
TCCACGTTTCCCTGTCCTCTTTGCTTCTTGGCCTGAGCCCTGGTAAGAGCAAAGATGTGCCCTGGAATGCCCAGTATTGCTGCATTTGCCTCCAACTCCACTTCAGCCCAAGCGGAAGTCTCCAGATCATTACCTAACAGACATTCTACAGGTAAATCAGTGGCTACCACAACTTTCTTTGGAACAGTAACCCCCCAGTTGAGATTCACAACAGCCATGGGGTGGCTTGCAGTGTTGCTATGGACGTCTGTCACTTTGTACTGGTGACCAATTGTGATGGGCAACCAGTTTGTCCATCACAATTGTGACACTGGCACCTGTGTCCCTGTTGGCCTCAACCTGAACACCATTAATCAGGGGTAGCTGATTGTACATATCCATATTAAGGGGACAATCAACTAAAGTGGCTAGGTCAATGCCACCATCAGAGACTAAAACAGCCTCAGTGATCTCCCTTACTAGACCATCCCCAACTACATTACCAATGGTGAGCCCAGCTACACCCTTTGACTGGCTATTAGTAGTGTTCTTCCCACCCCACTGCTATTACTAGAGGCACTAGTGGTTGCAGTTGGGGTTGTGGTGGTGGGAGGTTTGGTGTTTTTCTTTGGACAATGACTGTCAGTTGCCCAATGGCCTTTGGCTCTACACAAATACCACCAAGATTTCTTATCTTTGTGAGAAGAGGATGTTGACCCACCACCCCAGAGGATGTTTGTGGCCTGATGAAGACTCTGATGTTTTTTTATCTTTGTCCCCACCCTTGTCATGTGACTTACCATCCTTCTTCTTTCCATCCTTGTCACCCCCTATAAGAGCTTTTCTGATCACCCTTGTTCTGACCCATTTGTCTGCCTTCTTTCCCAATTCTTAGGGAGAGGTCAGATCTGAGTCCACAAGATATTGATGCAACAAGTCAGACACACAATTGTTCAAGATATGCTCTCTCAGAATCAAGTTATATAAGCTTTCATAATCAGTCACCTTACTGCCATGTAACCAACCTATTAGGGCCTATACAGAACAGTCTACAAAGTCTGTCCAGTCCTGTCATGACTCCTTTCTGGTCTCTCTGATCTTAAGTCTATAGTGTTAAGTGGTTAAGCCCAGACCATCCAAGAGTGTACTTTAAGAACCTGGTAATTATCTGCATCATCCTCTCTGACAATAAGAAGTCTGTCTCTACCTTTGCCAGAGAAGGATACCCAAAGGACAGCAGCCCACTGCACATGAGGGACCCTCTGAACTTTATAGGCCCTGCCAAGAGCAGCAAACCACTTGTTGATGTCATCACCATCCTTGTAAGGAGGGACAGCTTTATGCAGATTTCTATAATCAAATGAAGGTTCTCTAACATTTGTATTCCTACAACTGCTGTTTCCACTATTGGGAACTAACCCCAAACCTTGCCTCTCTTTCTCAACAGCCAGGGATTCCCTGTCTAAGGCCAACTGCTGCTGCATTAGCTTCAGTCTGGCCTCCTCTAACCTCAGCTTTCTGAGTCCCCTATCTAGGGACTGGTCCTCAGGGTTAGAATTATGTGAAGCCTCTGAAACAGGTAAGATGAGAGTGTGCAGAGGCAGACCTATCGCTAACAGGGGCCATTCTAGTGACCTGGCCTGTAGGGGTTAAGGGAGCACTACTTGCATGTGAACCCTTACCACTACCAGTTAAACTAGGGGGCTTGTTGACAGATAGGTCTCCCCAGGATTGTCATCTTGCTCCTCTGACCTTTCCTGGTTGGAGTTATCCTCTACCTCTTCCCCTGTCTGATCTGCACCAGTGCTGAGTCACTGATCATCCTGGAGGAGAAGATTTAAGAGGAACTCCTTACTGGGGTTCTTCCCAATCCCTATACTTCTTTCAATGCAGACACCCCTCATACTTTTAAAGTTTAGATTCCCATAGGTAGTCTTGACAACTCTAGGGGTAGCTTCTACAGAAGACATATTGAAAGAAAAGAGTTTAGGAAAGTGAGTAAAAAGTTAGTAGAATAGCAGAGCTAACTTTTTATAGAAAAGAAGAAAACGTTTCAGAACTTTGTAAAAACGTTTGCAACGTTTTAAAGACATAGTTGGCCCCCTTTGCCCTCCTACTGCTTCAAGCAATAGGTTTATCTTGGTGGTTGTGGACAATGCCACAAGATATCCTGAAGTAATTCCTCTAAGGACCACTACAGCTCCTGCAGTGGCAAAGGCCCTCCTAGGAATCTTTTCCACGGTGGGTTTCCCCTAAAGAGGTTGTGTCAAACAGGGATAGCAACTTTATGTCTGCATACTTGAAAGCAATGTGGATGGAATGTGGTGTAACCTACAAATTCACCAATCCTTATCATCCACAGACTAATGGACTGATAGAGAGGTTTAATAAAACTCTCAAAGGTATGATAATGGGACTCCCTGAAAAACTCAGGAGGAGTTGGGATGTCCTGTTACCGTGCCTCCTTTTTGCTTACAGGGAGGTACCCCAGAAAGGAGTGGGCTTCAGCCCCTTTGAACTCCTCTTTGGACATCCTGTAATAGGGCCACTAACACTTGTGAAGGAGGGTTGGGAACAACCTTTTAAAGCTCTGTGGAAGTGGACTATGTACTTGGCCTAAGATCCAGAATGGCTGAGCACATGAAAAAGGCCAGTATAAACCTTCAGGCCAGCCAAGAGCTCCAGAACCAATGGCATGACCAGAAGGCTGTTCTGATCCAGTACCAACCAGGACAGAAGGTGTGGGTATTGGAGCCTGTGGCCCCAAGAGCATTCCAGGACACATGGAGTGGACCCCATCTAATTGTTGAAATAAAGGGTGAGGTCACTTATTTGGTAGACCTGGGCACTGCCAGGAGTCCCCTTAGGGTGATTCATGTCAACCGCCTAAAACCCTACTATGACAGGGCTGATCTCACCCTGCTCATGGCAACAGATGAGGGTCAGGAAGAAGAGAGTGACCCTCTCCCTGATCTCTTTTCCACCACTGAAAATGATGCTTTAGTAAAGGGAGTAGTTTTGGCAGACTGTCTTACTGCAGAACAGAAAGACAACTGCATAAATCTCTTTGGACAATTTTCTGAACTCTTTTCAACTGTGCCAGGCACCACATCTTGGTGTGAACACACAATTGATACTGGTGACAGCATGCCTGTCAAAAGTAAAATCTATAGGCAGCCTGACCATGTCAGGGACTGCATAAAACAAGAGGTTCAGAAAATGCTTGATCTAGGAGTGATTGAACCTTCTGAAAGCCCATGGGCGAGTCCTGTGGTGCTTGTACCAAAGCCTCACTCAAAAGATGGAAAAAGGGAGATGAGGTTTTGTGTAGACTAAGAGGTCTCAATCAGGTAACAGAAACTGATGCTCACCCTATACCCAGGGCAGATGAGCTCATAGATACACCGGCATCTGCCAAGTATCTAGCACCTTTGATTTGACTGCAGGGTATTGGCAGATCAAATTGGCTGAGGATGCTAAACCTAAAACTGCATTTTCAACTATAGGAGGGCACTACCAATTTACAGTGATGCCCTTTGGTTTGAAAAATGCACCTGCCACTTTGCAGAGGTTGGTGAACACAGACCTGCAAGGGTTGGAGGCTCTTAGTGCAGCATATCTAGATGATATAGCTGTCTTTAGCTCCACCTGGGATGAGCACCTGGTCTACCTTTGGAAAATTTTGGAGGCCCTGCAAAAGGCAGGCCTCACTATCAAGGCCTCAAAGTGCCAGATAGGGCAGGAAAAGGTGGTTTAACTGGGACACCTGGTAGGTGGAGAACAGATTGCACCACTGCACCAGGGAAAAATTCAGACAATCATGGATTGGGATCCCCCTACAGCACAGACCCAGGTGAGAGCCTTCTTAGGCCTCACTGGGTATTACAGGAGATTCATTAAAAACTATGGCTCCATAGCAGCCCCTCTTAATGATCTCACTAGTAAAAAGATGCCCAAAAAGCTATTGTGGACAGCTAGCTGTCAGAAAGCTTTTGAGGAGCTCAAACAGGCCATGTGCTCTGCACCTGTCGTAAAAAGCCCATGCTACTCCAAGAAATTCATTGTTCAAACGGATGCATCTGAATTAGGGGTAGGGGCAGTCTTATCACAACTCAATTCTGAGGGGAAGGATCAACCAGTTGCTTTTATCAGCAGAAGGTTGACCCCTAGAGAAAAGCGTTGGTCTGCCATAGAGAGGGAGGCCTTTGCTGTGGTCTGGGCACTGAAGAAGTTGAGGCCATACCTGTTTGGCACTCACTTTATTGATCAGACAGACCACAAACCTCTACTTTGGCTAAAACAAATGAAAGGTGAAAACCTTAAATTGTTGAGGTGGTCCATATCACTACAGGAAATGGACTATACAGTGGAACACAGACCTGGGAGTACCCACTCCAATACAGATGGACTCTACAGATATTTCCACTTAGACAATGAAGACTCATCAGGTCATGGTTAGTCTTATTGTCCTTCGTTTGGGGGGGGGGTTGTGTAGGAAAGTATACCATCTTGCCTGGTATGTTACCCCCATATTTCACTGTATATATGTTGTTTTAGTCAATGTGTCACTGGGACCCTGCCAGGCAGGGCCCCAGTGGTCATGAGTATGTGCCCTGTATGTGTTCCCTGTGTGATGTCAAACTGTCTCACTGAGGCTCTACTAACCAGAACCTCAGTGGTTATGCTTTCTCTGCTTTCCAAATTTGTCACTAACAGGCTAGTGACTAAATTTACCAATTCACATTGGCATCCTGGTACACCCATTTAATTCCCTAGTATATGGTACTGAGGTACCCAGGGTATTGGGGTTCCAGGAGATCCCTATGGGCTGCAGCATTTCTTTTGCCACCCATAGGGAGCTCTGACAATTCTTACACAGGCCTGCCATTGCAGCCTGCGTGAAATAATGTCCATGTTATTTCACAGCCATTTACCACTGCACTTAAGTAACTTATAAGTCACCTATATGTCTAACCTTCACCTGGTGAAGGTTGGGTGCAAAGTTACTTAGTGTGTGGGCACCCTGCCACTAGCCAAGGTGCCCCCACATCATTCAGGGCAAATTCCCCAGACTTTGTGAGTGCGGGGACACCATTACACGCGTGCACTTTGAATAGGTCACTACCTATGTACAGCATCACAATGGTAACTCCGAATATGGCCATGTAACATGTCTTAGATCATGGTATTGTCACCCCAGTGCCATACTCTCATTGGGGTGACAATTCCATGATCCCCCGGGTCTCAAGCATAGTACCCGGGTACTGCCAAACTGCCTTTCTGGGGTCTCCACTGCAGCTGCTGCTGCTGCCAACCCCTCAGACAGGTTTCTGCCCTCCTGGGGTCCAGGCAGCCCTGGCCCAGGAAGGCAGAACAAAGGACTTCCTCTGAGAGAGGGTGTAAGACCCTCTCCCTTTGGAAATAGGTGTGAGGGCTGGGGAGGAGTAGCCACCCCCAGCCTCTGGAAATGCTTTGATGGGCACAGATGGTGCCCATCTCTGCATAAGCCAGTCTACACTGGTTCAGGGATCCCCCAGCCCTGCTCTGTCGCGAAACTGGACAAAGGAAAGGGGAGTGATCACTCCCCTGACCTGCACCTCCAAGGGGAGGTGCCCAGAGCTCCTCCAGTGTGTCCCAGACCTCTGCCATCTTGGAAACAGAGGTGTTTGTGGCACACTGGACTGCTCTGAGTGGCCAGTGCCAGCAGGTGACGTCATAGGCTCCTTTTGATAGGCTCTTACCTCTCTTGGTAGCCAATCCTCCTTTCTTGGTAGCCAAACCTCCTTTTCTGGCTATTTAGGGTCCCTGCTTTGGGGAATTCTTCAGATTCCGAATGCAAGAGCTCATCAGAGTTCATCTGCATCTCCCTCTTCACCTTCTGCCAAAGGATCGACCGCTGACTGCTCAGGATGCCTGAAAAACCACAACAAAGTAGCAAGACGACTACTAGCAACCTTGTATCGCTTCATCCTGCCGGCTTTCTCAACTGTTTCCAGGTGGTGCATGCTCTGGGGGTAGCCTGCCTCCTCTTTGCACCTGGAGCTCTGAAGAAATCTCCCGTGGGTCGATGGAATCTTCCCCCTGCAACTGCTGGCACCAAAATACTGCATCACTGGTCCTCTGGGTCCCTTCTCAGCACGACGAGCATGGTCCCTGGAACTCAGCACCTCTGTCCAAGTGACTCCCACAGTCCAGTGACTCTTCAGTCCAAGTATGGTGGAGGTAAGTCCGTGCCTCCCCACGCTAGACTGCATTGCTGGGCACCACGTGATTTGCAGCTGCTCCGGCTCCGGTGCACTCTTCCAGGATTTCCTTTGTGCACAGCCAAGCCTGGATCCCCGACACTCTTTCCTGCAGTGCACAACCTTCTGAGTTGTCCTCCGGCATCGCGGGACTCCCTTTTGTGACTTTGGGTGGACTCTGGTTCACTTAACTTCCAAGTACCTGTTCAGGTACTTCTGCAGGTGCTGCTTGCTTCTGTGATGGCTCCCTGCCTTGCTGGGCGCCCCCTCTGTCTCCTTCTCCAAGTGGCAACATCCTGGTCCCTCCTGGGCCACAGCAGCACCCAAAAACCTCTACCACAACCCTTGCAGCTAGCAAGGCTTGTTTGCAGTATTTCTGTGAGGGAACACCTTTGCAAGCTTCATCGTGACGTGGGACATCCATCTTCCAAAGGAGAAGTCCCTAGCTCTCTTCTTTCTTGCAGAACTCTAAGCTTCTTCCATCTGGGTGCAGCTTCCTTGCACCCTCAGCTGGCATTTCCTGGGCTCCTGCCCACTCACAACACTGTCACGACTATTGGACTTGGTCCCCTTGTCTTACAGGTACTCAGGTCTGGAAATCCACTGTTGTTGCATTGCTGGTGTTTGTTCTTCCTGCAGAATCCCCCTATCACAACTTTTGTGCTTTCTGGGGGTAGTAGGTGCACTTTACACCTACCTTTCAGGGTCTTGGGGTGGGCTATTTTTCTAACCCTCACTGTTTTCTTACTGTCCCAGCGACCCTCTACAAGCTCACATAGGTTTGGGGTCTATTCGTGGTTCGCATTCCACTTTTGGAGTATATGGTTTGTGTTGCCCCTATACCTATGTGCTCCTATTGCAAACTACTGTAATTTTAAACTGCTTGCATTACTTTTCTTGCTATTACCTGCATAATTTTGGTTTGTGTAAATATATCTTGTGTATATATCTTATCCTCATACTGAGGGTACTCACTGAGATACTTTTGACATATTGTCATAAAAATAAAGTACCTTTATTTTTAGTACTTCTGTGTATTGTGTTTTCTTATGATATTGTGCATATGACACCAGTGGTATAGTAGGAGCTTTACATGTCTCCTAGTTCAGCCTAAGCTGCTTTGCCATAGCTACGTTCTATCAGTCTAAGCTGCTAGAAACACCTCTTCTACACTAATAAGGGATAACTGGACCTTGCACAAGGTGTAAGTACCTCTAGTACCCACTACAAGCCAGGCCAGCCTCCTACAGTATTGAATTACGTTACTGCTCACAAGCATGTTTCATAGTAAGCCCAACGAAAGCTTCTTACATACTTGCAGGATTAGAGTTTTATGACAGAACCAACTGTACCCCGAAAAAGAACTGTTCAGGTTTTCCCGGAAACCTGTATTTCATGAGAAAACGAAAATAAAAACGATGCATTTCCTAAGCCCCTAAATTATCCGGTCTTTAATTCATTTTTTATGTGGGTCAAAGCAGGTCCAGACCCATTTAATTTTCACTACCCAAAACTTCCAATCTTGTTTAGGAGGTAAAGAAACTGGAAAGGAGGAAGAAATCTTCAACTACGTCTTTCTAGGGACACAAAAGCACTCAATTCTCCATGGCGGTTCTGCAACCATAGATGACATATAAAGGTACTCTGGCTTTTTGAAGTGAGAGGAGAAACTAATACTTCCCAGCCTCTGTACATGAACTTGTAGCAAAATTATGTGCACAACCAATGGAAAGGAGGGTCACAGGACAAAATGCTCTCAGAGGGAAATATTATGTACCATCCTGAACATTGTTCAGTAGAACAGTCGCCACCCTAGCTAGCCTGTAGTAAGTATACCCATCTGTGATTACACAACGCGTAAGGATTAAGGCAATATCTGCCCTGTCTTTCGGAACGCAGATGATGGGAGAATGGGCTCCCATGCCCTAAATGTATGTGTCCGTAGATAAGGCGCTGCCTTTCTTCGTAACGTGCAATCACCCACATGCCAAACAGAAAATGGCGAATACACTGTACAATCAATAAAAATGATGTCTATTTTTGAAAAACCGTTTCAGACTGCAGGGAAGTAAGGAAAAGTAGGCATACGCGTAATCAGTAATGCATTTAAAGTCAACCAAAAAGATGCAGACAACTGTAAAATTCAGAAAAGGAACGTCTGAGGCAAAAACATTTTTGGATAGTTCTTTTGGCAAGATAAACAAAAATGAACCATACAGGATTAAACATATCCAACAAAGCAAATGAGATTTTAGATTTGGAGTCTTACAACAAAAGTGTGTTTTGGGTGATCATTAACGTCAACGGACAGCTACCAAACATCGGTAAAATGACCACGAGGGAGATCCATAAACGTTCTCTTAGGTGTAAAGGAGACAACGTCTGGAAAAATACATTGAACATACATTATAAATAGCGTGCCTAATTATTGATTTAGAAAAAATAATGTGAACTATCATGGTCATCTCTTATATCGCTGACAAACGTAGTCTAGAGGGGCCTAGAAAGAGTAATGAGATGGTAAGAACAGAGTGATGTTTTTGTGGCCCTTTGGAAGCTATGTTTATGATGTTTATGATCAAAGAGATCAAAGGTTGCACAGCCGGAATAGTTAAAGTGACGTCGCTTGACTATGCCTTTTGAATGTGGGGCATGCAGGATTTCCCAGAAGCAAAACCACAAACGGAGTTTGCAGCCTAAATTTGCAGGATGAGTGATGGCGTCCCACTACAATTTTGTTGGAAATGTGTCAGTGAACCACCACTCTGGATGCAGGGTGGCGCTCATCAAGATTCACAGTCTCAACGAGTTACTAGAGTGTCAATGTAACACTTCTGACTAGGTTGCTGAGAAGACGCCGTGAACAGAGAGGTTCAATGAAACCTAATCCACCAGTAGGGCACCAGTGTCCTGTTGATGGCTCAGTTATGCCCCAGTACTAGCCAAGCCAGACAAGTTACAGGCATTCATTGTTCAAACACCTATCAGCTGCTGCTTCTGCCCAGAGCACCTAGAATTGCAAACCACCTATTTGCTCTTTGCCAAGTTGATGACAAAGATAAAAGGGGCCAGATGTATGAAACCTTTATGCAGACACAAACTGCGCTATTTGCAAAATTGTAGGGTGGTTTGCCATATATTAAAACCATTTTGTACTTTGGAAAAAAAGCCTTTCTGAATCACAGAGTAGGCTTAAAACCCATTCCAAAATGCAATTAGGACTGGGTGAAATGGAATTCACTGTTAATTATGATTTACAGTGAAATATATCAGTGGTGTCTTACTGCAATTGCGGTCCAAAATCTTTTAAAAGTTATGGACTTCTCTTTGGGTGTGATAACCTATGCATAAATGGAAATTCTCTCGATTGGACAGGTTCTCCTTTGAGAATTGTGCACGCTGTTCTCACGGGGAACAATCATGGTCCAGCAGAACACCGCCTGCTCCCTCTGGTGTCTTCTCAAATGGGAAGCGTTTAAAAAGAACAGCGTGTGATCCAATAAGAAACACACCTGCTTTAAAAGAATATTTCTCATTTCCATTTGGGAATGTGGACACCAAGATGGTGTTCTACTCATCGGTACAGGACACCACTCCTGTGTTCGAGGGTAATCACAAACAGTAATTTGTATAATCAATGTGCATTAGGCAGTTCCCTTTGTAACTCGCTGTGACTGGACATTTTGCGATGCCACCTATTATATGTAGGTTGCACCGCAAAATTACAGACACGTCATAAAAAGTTGGTGCACAATTTGCACCCACTAGTTGTGTTCAGTCAGCATGAATAGATGGCCCTTAGTCACCAACTTAAACTCGCACACAGAAGGACAAAGGTCCAAGTCATCGCTCCAAGATATAAACATGTGACCTGCAGTCATACACTAATGTCAGAAACAAAGGCCTCAACCATCTGGGCCATGGTATTGCTAGGACAGCAAATATTAACAAAGGCCTGTGCAATGTTCTTCATGGTTCTATTCACTCCATTTTCACCTGTCTAGTTCATATCATATTTTTTACAGTCGAACTCATATATTGCCTCACATTGTGTATTACTCTATCCGACTAAACCTAATAGGTTGAAAGCAATGTTATAGCTGGCAGGCTGAATTTATTTTAGGTACATGGCTAAAGGGTCGAAGAATTGCTCGAAGTGTCTTTCAAAGAAATCAAGGGTCTCGCGCTTCCCTTGAAATATAGAATATCACATCTGTTAGCTTCCGTCTTTTTTTGGACCTGGCGTTATTTACAAGAAAATCCTTGTCCCTTTTAAAATTTTCAGGAAATGCATAGCAATTTTCCATTAATTACTGATTTAATTAAATGTCCACCCTTGTTCCTTTCCTAAAGCACCCTGCCATCCAGTGCGGGAGATCCGGTATAAAAGTTAATATTATTTGCATCTTTAAAAGCAGCGATGTATTAATCATGAACTGCTCAGTGGAGGTCATATGTTCATTTATGTCAAAACTGAATTTAGCACGTTTGCTAAGCAAGCCGTTCATTATTCACTGCAAAGTCTTCAACTGTTGGTGCAGATATCACCTTACTTTAGACCTTAACTCTGGTTTTAAAATTATTACCTTTCATTAAAAGAGCGCGTGAGATGCTTCAGAGAACCCAATTAAGGTGCAAGGGCACTACGATGTATTACATTATACACGGGCAATGGTTTCTTTTCTGAAAAGAAACTGCTTAGTTTAACATCGGATGCTTGCTAAACAATTTAGATTAAGAATTTATGAAGGGTACTTTTTGGTGAAAGATCGACATCTGGAGCCAAATGTAGGAACGCATACACCAGGCAATTCGGTAGATCGCAGGGTTTACGACTAATACATGTTATTTTTCAAAGTACTAAACCTATTTAGTTATAATAGGTTACCAAATTACTAATTGAAATTAGGAAACCAAATAGATTTGTTATTTAGAAGGGACCTTTTTAGGGAACCTATTCGAAAAACCGATTCGTTTTGTAAGTATTAATGTTTTGCTATCCAAAATATTAATATTTTACAAGTTACTGAAAGGTAGTAATAATCCCTTCACAAACAGCAAGGGATACACAAGGGAGTCCCTTCCCCTTTGAGAATGAAAAAAAAACATTTGTTTGGAGTAGGTAGTGGTCCACAGGACTACTGCCTACTCTTAAAAAAGTGTTATTTTTTTATTTATTTTTTAAATATAGCCTATTTTCCTTTAGGGAAAACGAGCTACATTGAAAAAAACAGATTGTTTTGTTTAAAAGCAATCACAGATATTGTGGTCTGCTGAGTCCAGCAGGCTACCATACTTGTGATGGCATGAAATCGAAGTGGGTTGCAATTTGCAACATACCTCATTAATATTCTTGAGGGAAGTCCGATTACCATCCCCTACGATTCAGATTTTTAAGACCAAACCGATTACTTCTTAAAAATCTGAACTAGTACTTAGGGGGTCATTATGATCACTGGCAGTTCAGCCCTTCATGCCGGGGGCGGGTGAAAAGATTGCCACCGGCATGGCGGGCTGAACCTCCATATAAAGAACACATGGAGGACCGTATCCACTGCCAGGCTGCCTCCGACAGGTAGCCTGATGGTGGAGAGAATCATTATCTGGCAGGGCAGCGCTGATGCCCCTCGGGTAATGATCCCTACTGCCACCAGCCTTTCCCTGGCAGGTTTCCCTGCCAGAGAAAGGCTGGCGGAAGGGGTGCCCTGGGGCCCCCCTTGGGCCCCTGCACTGCCTATGCACTTGGCATGGGCAGTGCAGAGGCCCCTGTGCAGTGCACCATCGTGCAGGTCACTGCCCGATTTACGGGCAGTTATCTGCATGACAGGTGCAGCTGCACCCAAGGCACAGAGGCATTGACGGCAGCTCCATGTAGAGACGCCAGCAATGTCCCGGCCATGCATTCTGCTGGGCAGGCGGGAGGAAACAATGTTTCCACCTGCCGGCCCAGCAGAATGTACATTATATGGCCGGCGGCATCCCAGGGGGGCTGGTGGTCAGTTAAATGACCGCCAGCATGAACACGGTGGTTAACAACGCCGTGTTCATAATGAGGGCCTTAGTGATCAGCAAGTAGTACAAATGGGCCTACCTCTCTCGAACAAGATGACAATGGTATCATCTTGTTTTTTTAATATATGTACAGATGCAATCTATTAAACACATGAAAGGTGTGGGAAAGCTGGGCTGATTGCAGAAGCCTCCTTACTTTCTGTCCCCTTTTTGCACTTATGCTGGTGTTTTTCTGACTCTGATGGTGCCCTGGGCACTCCTAAACAGTCCCAGGGCCTATGCTCTGATATGCAAATTAGGCTAATTATAATTGACTCTGTCAACCTACCTATAATCCCCTAGTATATGGTATGGCATGTAGGTTAAGGGACACCAGCACAGGTAGTACACACATAGGTGCACTGCTGATGTGCCCAGTGTCATTTTATGGATCAAATCTGTTTATTGTTTTCAACATATAAACATATAAGGTACAGCACATCATAATGTGACAAACACAATGCAGCACTTCTAGTCAAAAAGCATTAAAGCGGCCCATAGAGATCCATCCCCGTGTAGCCATGTCAGAAGGGACCTCCCCCTCGCCTCCTCCTTGCAATCCCAAGTACAGGTGGGCCACTCGAAAAAGTCTGTTGCGTTGCAAAGCGAACTCCATACGTTGTAGTACAAAGCATAGAAATAACTAGTAAAACACCAACATTGCTTCCCATGATAGGCCCCCTCATCCTCCAATCTCTCCGTTGCCCCGCCCCGCCCCCGCATGGCCCCAGTTCTCCCAAAGATCTCTCCAACAGACACACTCCCAGAGGTTCAGGTCAGCCCCAGCACTCTCAGATAAGCCGGGCATGTCAACTCAGTGAATTCTGTGGATAAAATCTGCAAGAACGGTCTCCATAAGGCATTCAGATCACCCACCCGCTGTTGAGAGGCCAGAGTAAGCTTCTCCATTGCCAGAATAAACCACAACTTCTGAAGCCAGGACACATATGTCGGTACCCTGTCTGTGCCCCACAACGCTAAAATCAGCTGCAGCGCCGCATTGAGGGCCAGGGCCATCTGCCGCCCCTTTAATGATCTCAGAGGAAAGGTGAGCGGATTGAGCAGACCCAGCAAGATGTACGATGGAAATCTAGGGATCTTAGTATTAAACGCTGCATCAGTAGCGTCTATAATGCTCTCCCAATATCTATGGAGCTTGGGGGCAATGCCAAAGTAAGTGCACAAGTGTACCATGCCCCCACACCCCCTCCAACAGAGGCCAGACTTAGTGGGATCCCATATGTGTATCCTTGCTGGGGTGTAGTACCAGTAGGAGGCCACCTTATATGCTGTCTCCGTCCCTGCCGCATTATGGGCCGTATGATGTATCCTATAAAAGATACTATCACACTCTTCTTCAGAAAGCTCCCTTTCCAGCTCCCTCTCCCATCTCAACTGTCCCTTAGATTTAGGCAGACACCCCTCCCCCTGCAATAGCCTGTAAAGCTCCGAAATTACTCGTTTATCATCCTTCTTCATCAGGAGCCATTTCTCAAACTGCATTAGCGGCCTATCTATTAATGCTCTATTAGCCGGCAACAGGGCCCAGTGCCGTATCTGATAGTACATCATCCTATCCGCCTCTGTCAAGCCATATGTCTCTTTCATCTGGTCAAAGGGAATCACTCCTTGCTCATCAAAAAGGCTCCCCACCCTTTTACAGCCCCCTTCATGCCAACGTTGCACGCTTCCACGTGTAGCCCCGGCTCAAAGTCAGGATTAACCGACTAAGGACCTGTGACTTCTGCATATTCACCCGGAATCCCGAGACCTGGCCAAACTCATCAAGTATCCCCATAAGCGCAGACAGCAAGGTCGCGGGCTCCGTCAAGGTAAGGATCACAACATCTGCATACAAGGTAATGAGATGTTTATCGCCTCCGAATTTCACGCCAGTGATCAGAGGGCTGTCTCGCAGATGCTGCGCCAGGGGCTCCATGTATAGCGCAAACAATTAGTCCCTCGTCTAATTGGGAACGGCAATGAAAGCGTACCATTAACACGGACAGCAGCACTGGGAGACTGGTAGATACATCAGATCCATGTCATGAAACCCGGGCCCAGCCCGAAACGCTCCAGCACTCTAAAAAGATATAGCCAGTGAACCCTATCGAACGCTTTCTCCGCGTTAATAGAGAGGAAGAGCGCCTCCTGGCGGGAACGATCTGTTTTGTCTAGCAAATGAAGCAACCGCTTCATGTTATCGCTGCACTGTCTGACCGGTATAAAACCTGCCTGATCCGGATCAACAAGACCCGGCATATAGAAATTGAGGCGATGTGCGAGTATTCCTGTGAATAGTTTGGCATCTATATTCAAGAGTGAAATCGGCCTATATGAAGCGCACTCCTCTGGATCTTTCCCCGGCTTATGTATAACTGCAATAGTAGCATCCAGCATACTGGTCGTTAGAACTCCCGACGTCGGAAGGAGTTGAAGAGCCTCACCAAAAGCAGCACAAGTTCCACACAAAAGGTCTTACAGAAAAGTGCTGTAAAACCATCTGGGCCAGGGGACTTCCCCACCTGCAGGCGTGAGATCGCTGATATGACCTCTTCTGCCCTTACAGGTTAGTCCAATGAAGATGCCTCCCTCTCACCAAGAGGAGTGATTTCAATACCCTCCAGAAATGTACTCGGAGCCACATTGCTCCGTTCGTCCACCGCATACAACCCCCGGTAGAACTCCGCAAACGCCTCTGCAATCTGATCTCTCGTTCGCGCTTCCACTCCTGAAGGGGAACGAACCAGTTTTATCGTCGACGCTGCGCTCATAACCGGTGCGCCAAAAGCTTCCCACATCTGTTGCTCCCAATGTAATATTTGTGATTAAGACGCGCCATTGCATACTCCGCCCTGTCCCAATCTAGCCGTTTCAGCTGTTGCCTCACCTTCTCCAACTCCCGGCAGATTCTGGGCGCGCCCGTGGATTTATGGGAGCGCTCCAATACCGCTACCCTTTGTTCCAGCTCTTCCCTCATCTCCCTCCTTGCTTTATTATCCCTAGCGGACAGAGACATCACCTCCCCTCTCAACACCGCCTTCAAGGCCTCCCACAGAGTCCCCAAACAGGTGTTCCCGTCATCATTAAAACTAAGGTAATCCGTTATTGCACGTCGGATCGACTCCACCGTTGCCTCATTCTGAAGCAACGAGTCCCTAAAGCGCCAGCCCAAAGCACCCACCCGTCCCACGTCCACAGTAACCTCAACAGTAATAGGAGCATGATCTGTTAAGGCCAGAGGCTCAATCGTGGTCTCCCTAACTCGGGAGAGGAACTCCTGCGATGCCAGAAAAAGGTCGAGCCGTGCACACGTCTTGGTCGCTGCTGAGTAAAAGGAATAATCCCTAAGCGTAGGATGCTCCCTCCTCCACACGTTCTCCAGACCACACTCAGCCAGCCACTGATGCCCTTCCGCTGTCAACACCCCCGTCTGCCCATAGCGGTGACCAGAGGGATCTAGATCATTATCCATCACCAAGTTAAAATCTCCCCCCACCAAAATGGCGCCATCTGGCGAGTGCAGCATCAGGGAAACAGCCTGCCTCAGGAAGGTTTCCTGCTGAGTATTAGGAGCATACAGGGAAGCAATAGTAAAGGAAAAGGCCCCAACCCTCATTCTAATAGCAAGAAACCTTCCTTGCACCTCATGTATTTTTGCCACTACTTCCCCAGGGAAGGACCTTGAAAGCAATATCGCAACCCCAGCATGTTTCGTGGAAGCTGAAGACCAGAATTGCCTAGGGAACCACTTAGAGCGCATGCAATATGTGTCCTTCTACACTAAGTGTGTCTCCTGTAACAAACAGATATGACTCCCAGACTTCTCGAGGGCCGACAAGATGGCCAACCTCTTAGTCGGACTGTTAAGCCCACGGACATTCAAGCTTATACATTTAATAGTCATGCATCAAGAAGAGAATAGCGCTCAAGAAGGGAGGAGCCCCACGGGGGAACCACACCCTAGAACAGACAATCAACCACTCCGAACAATAGGGCCATACCACTATGCCACTCACTGACCAAGATCTCAGGGAAGCACACCAACATAAAACCAGTACGCACAACAGGTGCTCACAACAGAAAAGTCCTCGCACACACATCTCCGCTGAGGTAAAGTCTCAACAGGGCTGTAGAACCTCTCAAGTTTGTCGAGCCAGGTCCATCGACCCCGCCACCCGGTACCCTCTTGAACGGCCACAAGGCCTGAAACGATGCAACCCACAGCAGTCCAGCCCTCCTCGGCCACCTCTCCCTTGAGCATTAGTCCCAGCGGCCACGCTGCTCAATGCCGACTTCCGTTCCGACATCTGTTCCAAAGCAGTAGGGCGCTGCTGCTTCCTCCTTCTCTCTTTCTGCCGCCAGCGCGGGCGATCCCCGCCAGCCAAGCCCACGTTGGCACCCGGGTCCTGGCTATCACCCTCCAGGCGCAGAATCCGATTTGCCCCCGATATGGACCTCACCTGTCGGAGCTGATCCTCCCATCGGAAGACAAGGAGGAACGGGTGACCCCAAGAGTAAGACACATCGTGCTCTCGCAAATGCTCTGTAATGGGCTTGAATTCTGCCGCCGCTGCAAGGTCCGTGCCGAGAGGTCCTGAAATAATTGGAGCGCATGCCCTCTGTAATGGACCTGCGGAAGATTGCAAACCAGCTGCAAAATGCTTTCTTTAAGCCCATAGCTGTGAACACAGTCTAAAATATCTGGTGGCTGGTCCCCGGCCCCACCAGCGCGGCCCACTCGATGAACTCTGTCCAGCGTAATCTCCCGGGTCTCCTCCAGGCCAAGTAATGAGCGAAACAGCTCCACCACAAAGTCTCCAATGTCCTCCTTCTCAGCCAAGTCGGCACACCTCTGATGCGAATATTATGCCTTCTCGAGCGGTTCTCCAAGTCCTCCACCGCTATCTGTAGGAGGTCCTGCTGCTCCCGCAGGCGGACAAACTCCTGTTGCAGGCCAGCCACATCCTCGCCTCGGGAGATCTCACCATCCTCCAACTGTGTTACTCGCTCACCCAGGGATGTGACCTCCCCTCGCAGCTCCTTCACCTCTTGAGATATGTCCCTTCGGAGTTCCTGTATATCACTCCGGAGTGAGTCAAACAAGGAGGTAAGGAAGCCCTTCGTGACAGGGGACTCCTCGTCCACCTCCATCTCCCCACGCATCTCTGGGGACTTTTCCGCCGGTGGCCCCTCAGCTGCCCCACCCGGCACCAGGTGTGCTCCAATCAGCATTTCTCTTACTGACCGCTACCGCTTGGACTTGGAAGCAGCCATCGCTCCTGGTTACTGCCGTGATCGTGCTATCGCCCAGCCAGGACCCCTTCACAGTCTCTCCAAGGGACCAGGTCACCCCAGGCCCCGTATTCCAAAAACAGCCGCTGGCCTTTCGCTCCTGTATTCCCTCTGGCCACTCGTCACCCTGTTGCTTACTGTATCGCCAGGTGGGGCCACTGCGGGCTGAACCGCACTGCCAATCAGCGGCCTAGCGCCGTCACGCCACCTTATGTTGTCCCACTCCAGAGACGGGGCGACCAGATGCACCCCGGCTCCTCTGCCGCCACGTCCAGAGAGCCCGTCCTTCAGGGAGCCAAACAATGTGGGCGCTTCCGCCTCCAGGGGCCGGCTGCGCTCCACTCCGCACCGCGCCCCCAATGCAGCCCTCACCGTGCCACGGCACCACAGCCCATTTCCTGCGCTCTCGCCGCTGTTTCTCCCGCGGACAAAGGACCGCCAGGTCTGGGATTCACCACGCGACTCAGTCCTCCGCGCGCTGCGCATGACGACCGTAAGCGTGGACCCAGGCCGCGCGGCTCTGCGCCTCCGTCTCTTACCGCCGTGGGCGTCCCTGACCCCCTCGGGGCACCCTCCACTGCGCGGCACCAGTCACTATCTTTGGGCGCCCGGGCCATCGATCTCTGGGGTCGCACCGCTATGTTCTGAGGCCCGGGCGGCGGAGCTCGCACAAACGCGTCCGCTCACGCCGCCATTTTGGCCACGCCCCCCCCAGTGTCATTTTAAAGGTAGGTCTGTCTTGCTGGCTGCTTTTAAGTTAAAGTTAATCTCAAATTCGACTTTAGAATTAGAAGTATTTCCAAAGTCTAAAATAACCTTACTTTTTACATGTAATTCATCCATAAAGAGAGCCCTAAGTGTCCCCAGGGATGGGTGCAGTGTAACTATAAGCAGGGATTTAGTAAAATATGTTTCATTAGCCCTGGTGAGGGAGAAACAGCTAAATTTGTTTTCCCCCATTGTAGTGAATGGGCTCCATAGGCTAACATGGGGAGACTTTATTTTGAATTAATAAAGTCTTAAAAGGAGCTAGATATGTCAAGTGTGGTATCAAAGTTATTATTAAAAGAAATCCAAACACTTGCCATAGCTGAATTTAATATAACTAACTCAGGGCAAGAGTTTTAGAACTTTACCTGAAAGTTGCCAGTTTTAGCTCTGTAGTGTCTTTCTCTGATTGGCCAGCCTGTGGCAGCCTGGCCATGCTGCCTTGATGATGTGTGAAGCGGCCTGGGCTGAGCACAAAGGAAGTGTCTGTGGGAGAAGAACTGCCTCAGCAGATGGTGAAACAGGAAGGGGGAGAGCAGCCAACCTGTACTTCAAAGGAGGGAAGGACATTTGGGCCAACAAGTGGACCACCCTCATTTCCTGCAAAAACCGATAGCCAGGTGACCCATCATTAGATTAAGAGAGGGCTGGAAAGGGACGTGCCAATGGAAACCTAGTTACACAAGTGGGTGGGCTCAGCCAGACCTAACCTCTGAGATTTATTTTTTGCCATCTTGGATTTTTGGAGAATGTTGCTCCCTATGATTGATTTTTGCCACACTTCTCAGGAAGTGGTCACTCAAGAGGGTGGTGGCCTGCACTTGATTGGACAGAGCCCCCCCTGCATTCCAACACCAGGAGCAAGGATAAAACTGGCAGAGCTGCATCCCCTGAGATCCCTACAAGGAACAAGACAAAAAGAAGAAGAAGAAGGACTACCCTCCTGGACCCCTGAACTGCCCCTGGACATTGCACTCTGAAGGACTGCACCAGCTGCACACGTGGGCTTCACCACTAAAAGGACTTTGCTTGTCTTCAACTGCTTCAAGAAGGGACTCCCCGTTTGCTATGAGTATACAAAACTGACCAGAGTCCCCTGCATGGAGCCCTGAAGAAACTGACCAGCTGACCAGTGACCAGAGGCCATTTTTGGATTTGAGCCAAATGCATTCTGGGAGTTGGAGTCCTAACCATCAAGGAGCACCTCAGAGCTTCTGGAACCTTGGGGTGAGCTGTGGACTCCTAAAGGACCTTGCAAGAACTTCTGGAAGAAGTTACAGAAGCTTTGAGAAGATTGGAGCACTTTTTGGAAAAAAGCTCGATAAGTGGACTGACGCGACATAGTGAGTCAAGCTGGCTTACGTCAACTGCGACCCAGCCTTAATAGCAGGTTTGTCCCACTGAAAAGCTCTGGAGACCCAGACTTCCAGGATTTCACAGGGGCTTGTGGAAAGGCAATCTGATGGTGTTGACTCAAAATCGGCTTGCTGTGGAGGGTATTCCTACATCGGAGAGGAAAAATAAAAAAAAGTGACAAAGTCCGACCTTAAAAAGTTGACCGAGGCTTCTTGAGCAGCGTATCGAGGAGGGCTCCAGGAAGGTCTGCATCAATTTCAAGTTTGTCCCAAATGAAGATTTCTGTCTCAAAAAATTGTCTAAGTCCAAAGGTAGAATTCTTCACCGAGGTCTTCTGCAATGCTTATCCGAAGAGGGCTCCAAGGAGGTCGGATCCAACTTACGACTTAGTCCCAGTGAAGAAACTTGTCCTGAAGAAAAGGCTAAGTCAGAAGGTAAAACTGTGACCAAGGCCTCCTGCTCACTGTAGCCGATCAGGGCTTCATCATGGTTGGCCTCAAATTTTGACTTTGCTCCAGTCAAGTGCGAACAAATGTCCAGACTGGCTCTTTTAGATTCTACGTGCTAAAAAAACATTTATTCTTTAAAAATCCATGTCTCCGGTTTCCCTTCTCCGATTATATTCTTTTTGGTGTCATATTAAAGATAAAAATATAATCTATTTTAATAAATTGTTTGGATTTTTAAAATGTACCTGTGTTTTATTATATTACTGTTTTGTGATTTTTGAATGCTTTACACAGTTTGTCTCCTAAGTTAAGCCTTGTTGCTTATTGCCAAGCTCTGGAGCCCCAGACTGTCAAGATTTCACTAGGGACTCATGGAAAAGCAATCTGACAATGTTGACTCAAAATCAGCTTGCCGTGGAGGATCACCCAACGTCAGAGAGAAAAAGCTCCAAAAAAGTGACAAAGTCTGAATGTAAAAAGTTGACAGAGGCTTCCCGTGCAGTGTATCTGAAGAGGGTTCCAGGGAGGTCAGCTTCAATTTCAAGTTCATCCCGGATGGAGATTTCAGTCACAAAAAAGTGTCTAAGTCTGAAGGTAGAATTCTTCGCAAAGGTCTCCTGCGATGCATATCTGAAGAGGGCTACAAAGAGGTTAGGTCCGACTTGCTATTTCGTCCCAGTGAAGAAACTCATCCTGAAAAAAGACTAAATCAAAAGGTAAAACTTTGACGGAGGCCTTCTGCTCACTTTAGCTGTGCAACCAGATGTCCAGATTGGCGCTTTCAGGTTCTATGAGCTAAAAACATTTAGGTCATCATTCGGACCCTTTCGGACGTGGGAATTTGGAGAAAAGTACTGCCAACAGGCTGGCGGTACCCTTCCCCAAAATATGGGGCTCAAGCCAAACCGCCAATGTACCACTTCGTCCACCAGTGCGGTAACAGCCACCGGGCTGGAGACTTCAGTCTCCAGCCAGGCGGCCATCACTGTCCCACCTGCGGGATTATGACCCTGCCGACTGCCATGGTTTTTGTGGCTTCCTTATCGCCACAAAAACCATGGTGGTAGGCACTGTCAGTGACAGGGGATCCCTTCCCTGTCACTGATAGGGGTTTTTCCCTGCCCCCACCCCAGATTTCCCCCAAACCTCCTCCCTCTCCAGACCCACCCCCCAACATACATGCACCTTCACGCACCATCACACACACTCATACACACACTCATACCCACATGCACCCACGCATACATTCATCCATTCACACACACATCCAAACACACTGACATACATACAAGCACACACGCATTCACACAACACACCATACAAGCACACTTACAACCATACATGCACACACGCATTCCACACACCAAACACCCACATACACGCATGCATCGACAAACACACACACTCCCACACACACACACAACACCCCCCCACCCCACTCCCCTGTCAGAGCACCTGACTTACCTGATTTCAGGGGGTCCTCCGACAGGAGACGGGACGGGGCACTGCTGCCAGCAGCAGTGTCTGGCAACAGAACACTGCCAGGCCGTATCATGTGTCATGATACGGTCTGCGGTGGTCTACTGATGTGGCACTGCTGCTGGCAGCAGTGCCACTTTACTCCATCCGCCACCATGGCCACAGCCGGAATTCCGCTATCCTTCTGGTGGAATTTTGGCTACCGTCATAATATGGCGGGTGGCTGGTAGCCGCGGCGACAGTATTTTGGCGGCCGTCACCGCGGCAGTAGGCAGTCTATACCGCCATTGTTATAATGCGGGCAATAATCTTTAAAAGTTAATATCTCTGGTTTTACTTATCCAATTTTATTTGTTTTGGTGTCAAGTTAAAGATAAAATTATAATCTAGTTTTATAATTGGGTTTTTAATTGTTAAAATGTTTCCTGTGTTTTATTTTATAACTTTCATGATTTTTAAATGCTTTACACACTTTAGGCCTCATTACAAGTTTGGTCGTCCTGTGACCACGTTTCTGGCGGTGGCGGTCTGACCACCAACATGCAGGCAGCAAAGACCACCAAATCATGAGTTTGGCGGTGGTGCACACAGAAGACCTCCAAAGCACCGCCGGCACCACCAGGCAGGACAGACCGCCACAGTTCGAATGGAGGCACAAACAGTGTGGGAGAAAACATGCTTCCACCAGACCCATTAGGAGGTTGCACACTGCCAATGTGACCTTCGTGGTCTAACCACCAAGGAGCAGCAGGTGGAAACAAACTGTAGAAAACGAGATACTCACCTCTAGGAAGCCATACACGTCCAGAGCCACCATGGAACCAGAACTAGACGTCATCTCGCTGCTCCTGCTAGCTGAAAGACAACGTTGACATCGCCTATGAAGGAGACAACAACCGTAAGTACACACACTTACCTGTCACATATGTAAAATGTACAAATCTGTACAGTCACATTACATACTATAGGGAGGGGGTGCGAAGGGCTGCACTCACACGTAACAGCATAGTGATACACGCACTCTCATACTGCATCATGAACTCCCACACATTCACATCACTCACTCATCAGCCAGCACACATACACACCACGCATTAATACCACACATTGACACACACCAACACACCACATGCCCAGCCTCACATATACCCAGTCAACATATACAAACATGTAACAGCACAACAACAGCACAAATACAAATACATGTCACACACTCACAACCAACACTGGCCAGGGACTCGACACACATACAACACAATAAACTGCTACTGAATTGGTGGTGGGTTAAACCTTACAAATGCACCTGTCTTGGACTACCATAAATATTAAAACTCTGTGAACTATATTGTCGCCCAATATCTATAGCTATACCTGGGCACAAATCACGGCACCTGCCACCACAGGGGCAATCCTGAAAGGATTACATGCAAAGAGATATGGATAGTGCACTTCTGCGCAAAGTCAGTAAAGTCCAGTAACACAACGTTGTCTTTTTAAAATATTAATTTGTTATTATTGCTTTTTCTTGAACAAACGAGCAATCTGCCAACGCGTTTCGTCCTACACAAAAGGACTTCTTCAGGGCTGAAATGTAACACAAAAAGAATGTATATATCACACCAGGATAGAAAAGACACAATAAATACAAAATAAAATTAGCAAAAAAAAAAAAAGAAAATGTACAAAAACATACAAAAAATATATACAAATAATCACCTCTAATACACATACTTATAGTCATAAAGAACTCATAATCATAAGAGACAAGAGACACATGCTACCAGGAATGTTATTCACACATATAGTCAATGAAGACATATATATTAATATATGACATAACACATATTACTAATATTTACAAAGACAAAATACAAAAAACAAAATATAAACACCAGTTTTTTTTTTTCTCGTGTTTTTTTAAAATTATATTATGGGCTCTTTTGGTGGTCTTTCTTTGTGGCATTTTTGGCCATTTATGTAGGGCTATTTGTTTATGGAGTTTGTTGACCTCTTTTTAAATTCTCCATCTTTTGAAAATTTTGAAAATATAAAATTTATGTTTGGGTAGTCAATAATTTTGGTTGTTACTCGTTTCTCAATCCGTGGGATATTACATAGTGTTGTCATTCTTTTTAGTAATAATAGGTTGGACATTTAATTCCAATAATATGGAAAGACAATCAATTTAAAGACCATGCAAATATAAGGTCTGATGTGTTTGATATCATATTTATTTCTCTATATATAAAAAATGTATTATTATTATTTTTTCCTTTCAATAAATATATTGCTAAAAATTACAGAATGATGGCGATATTATAAAAATCTTTAGAACTATGTAGATTATATCCTTTTAAAAAAAACTGGTGTTTATATTTTGTTTTTTGCATTTTGTCTTTGTAATGTATTAATATATATGTCTTCATCGACTATATGTGTGAATAACATTCCTGGTAGCATGTGTCCCTTGTCTCTTATGATTATGAGTTCTTTATGACCATAAGTGTGTGTATTAGAGGTGATTTTTTGTATATATTTTTTGTATGTTTGCGTACATTTAAAAAAAAAAAAAAAAAAATTTGTATTTATTGTGTCTTTTCTGTCCTGGTGTGATATATACATTCTTTTTGTGTTACATTTCAGCCCTGAAGAAGTCCTTTTGTGTAGGACGAAATGCGTTGGCTGATTGCTCGTTTGTTCAAGAAAAAGCAATAATAAAAAATGAAGATTTTTAAAAGACAACGTTGTGTTACTGGACTTTACTGACATTGCACAGTGGTGCACTATCCATATCTTTTTACATACAACATAATGTACAACTATGTGTTATGAAACACACACAACAACACTATCATACAACCCAACTATTGACACACACAACATACACAGTACATCAAACCTATCATGCTATGCATAATACACTCAGACTCAAACAGTCAAAACACACAACGTGACACTGCACAATAACAAACATCACGACAAACACAACACTGTACCATGATACCAACATTTCAGCTACATACCTATCACACAACACACACCCATACTATAGGGGACAACTGCACTGAACACAACCTCACATACTACTTAAAAGATACATGAAGCAGCAAGCAGCACACACAACACAATACTGGCACACAACCAATGTCATCTAGGAACAACTCAAACCTAGGAAAGGAAATGTAGGAGAAAGATGTAACCAGAAAACCAACAACTGGTTGGTTATAAAAGATTATGTTTTTAAGAAAGATAAAAGCCCAAGGCCATTGTCCAGTCCATATATACAAAAGTCATTTGCACAAAGGCACAAAATGGTGCCCCAACTTGATGCCTGACTGCCATATAACCTCCACAGGTAGGGGCAACAAGGCGGCAGGCAAGCACTTCAGAGAGTATTAGGGCAGGGAGTGGGGATTGGGCTTGGGAGGGGTTGGTTTAGGAGGGGGTACCTTCTTGGGAGGGGAGGACCTATTCTTGCTGGGGGAGGGGGCATGGGTGCTGGCATGTGGTAAGGGAGGCCTTGGAGGGGGAAGGGATGGCCTCAGGGAAAGAAACAGTCTATTTGGGGGTGTTGTGGTGGAAGGGAGAGTAGGGAAAAGGTCAAAGTGAGAAAGGAACACTTTTTTAACACACCAGATGGTAATCAGAAGGAGGTTTGTGTGTGGAGGGTGAGGGGGTGATTGTATGATGTTTAGAGTGGGTGTCTTGGGTGCATACGTGTTTGTGGCAGGCATACTTGTGTGAGGTGGGTGTCTGTTGGGTGGTTGAGTAAGGGCATTTATGTGTCTTGGGCTGGGAGGTGGAGGTGCTGGGGAATGCTGTGGTGGATGGTTGGGTGGCTGTCTGTTGGGGTGGTGTCTGTAGGTATGGTGGATGTGCTGCATGTAGGTGTGTCAGTGGTTGTGGTATCTGTGAGTGTGGTGGATAGGGTGGATGTCTGAGGGTCTGCTGGGGTGCTGTCTGCAGGTAGGATAGGTGTGGTGGATGGATCAGTGAATGTTGGTATAGTGATAGCAGGTGTGCCAGGTGTTGTGTCTGTGATGCTGAGGGTGGTGGGGGTGACTGTTGCTGTGTCTGCAGGTGGATGTTGTCTGTGAGCGTGCCGGTGGTATGTCTTGTGGTGCTTGTTTGTCTGCGCTACCCTTAGATGTTGAGGAGGATGCTTGCCTATGTGTTTGTGTGCTTTGTCTGGATCAGGGAATGGGGATTTGGACTGGGAAGAGGAAGGTGGCGGGGGATGGTAGACAAGGTGTGACTGGCTGCCTTCAGTGTGGAAGCCATCGCCTGAACTGATCTCTATAGGCCAGAGATTGCACAGTGAATGCCCTCCAGGAATGCATTGCTCTGTTGGATCTGGCTTGGCAATCCCTGGATGTAATTCACAATGGCCATCTAACCCACAGAGATAGACCTCAGGAGGTCAATAACCTCCTCACTGAGGGCAGCAGGGGGGACAGGGGCTGGGACAGAGGTGCCTGTGGCAAAGGAGATACTCACCCTCTTGGATGAGCCGGCAGGAGGTTGGTAATAAAACTAGGGTGGTGGACAGAGATGGTAGAGGAGTGGTTCCCGATGGGTCTGCCACCACTAGGGAGTGGCCACTGGAAGGTGACTCAGATGAAGATGTAGCAGATCCGCCCCCCGGCACTCCCCTCACCCTCTGGGCCACTGGGTCCCTCAGTGTTTGTTGTGTTGTGACTGGAGGTCCCATGGCCAGAAGTTTCCCCACTCTGCTGCGCCACATCTCCTTCGCCTGCTGGTGCTGATGCTGAAAATAGATGGTGAAGTAGGCTTATCACATACACTTGATAACACATTTTTATTTCACATCAGACAGAAATCACATTCCAGCATGTCCACTGCTCCCCCCCTGGAAGTTCCAGCAAAGTGGCAACATTATGTAACCACACAATACTATGCATCTCCCTCAATTTCTCAACTGTAATACACCAGCAAAGCAAGGTACCCGAAACCTAATATACCATGACTGAGGTAGACAAATCACACTGACCATACCATGAATAGGTGACTATTCCACTTAATATAGGTGACCGAATGACAAAAACACAGTCAACCTGTAGACAAGCAATGGATTCCTATTGTAAGGTAGCTTCACATTTGCACGGACCCTATTTTTACTACACAAATACATCACCCAGATATGATGTACAAGGCAACTGTATCTGTTGCCAGTAAAGGCAGGCAAGTCTGGTTCAAACAAACCATACCTACACCAACTGACATAGATTCAACAAAATCACAAGGGGCGCATACCATCATATGACATATCAACATGTCACACGTGCCAAATGTTGGCCAACAAGGTAGTTTCCGTGTCAAATTGACACACCAATTGTGATGTAGCAAGAAGTGACAATGGACTCTGGTCCAAGCAATGTATGATAAATGTCTCTAGAAGACGAACAAAAATGGTTATGTAAGGACCAACTTGAATGCACCATTTCACAGCAATTTACACTGCACCAGGTCACTTATAGGTCACCAACATGCAAGGCCTTCCAAACCTGAATGCTAGGTGCAAAGTACCTGTGTGTGAGGGCACCCCAGCACTAGCAGAGGGGCCCCCATTTCATCAAGGACCATTTTCTTGGACTACGTGGGTGCAGGGACGCCTTTTTTTTGGGTGCATTGGACATAGGTCAATACCTATGTCCAGCTTCAAAATGGTAACTCTGAATATGGCCATGTAAGGTGTCTAACATCTGGGGATTGTACTCCAATACTGAATCTAGTATTGGTTTTACAATTCCATGCACTCTGGGGGCTCCGCAGTGGACACTCAGTACTGCCATACCAGCCTTCTGAGGTTTTCCAGGCAGCCCTAGCTGCTGCCACCTCACTGACAGGTCTCTGCCCTCCTGTTGCTTGAGCAGCTCAAGCCCAGGAAGGCAGATCAAATCATTTCCTTTGGGAGAGGGGTGTTACACCCTCTGCCTTTGGAAATAGGTGTCACGGGCATGGGAGGGGTAGCCTCCCAGAGCCTTTGAAAATAAATTGAAGGGCACAGGTGGTGCCCTCCTTGCATAATCCAGTCTACACTGGTTCAGGGACCCCCAGTCCCTGCTCTGACGTGAAACGGGACAAAGGAAAGGGCCGTGACCACTCCCCTGTCCATCACCACGCCAGGGGTGGTGCCCAGAGCTCCTCCAGAGTGTCCCTGGGTTTTACCATCTTGGATTACAATGTGGTGGGGCACTCTGTGATCATTTGAGTGGCCAGTGCCAGCAGATGACGTCAGGTCCCTCCCCTGATGGGTTCTTACCTGTGTAGCTGACCAATCCACCTTTCAGGGCTATTTAGCGTCTCTCCTCTGGGTGTTTCCTCACATTTGGATTGCAAGACTCCAGCAGGAATCCTCTGCATCCTTTACCTCACCCTCTATCGACGAAACTGCATCTGGACCCTCCAGGAACTTTAAAAACTGCAACAAAGAAGCAAAGATGACTTCTGCAACATTGTATCTTCAGCTCCTGCCAGCAACTGCAACTGTTTCCAGGTCGTGCATCCTCTGAGGACTGCCTGTCTTCAGCCTGCACCAGAAGAACAAAGGAATCTCCTTTGAAGTGAAGGAGTCACCTCCCTGCTTCAGCAGGCACTGCTCTGCAGCGATGACTGGTAGCGTGGGTCCCCTGTCCTGATGATCTGCATGGATCCACAACATGGTTGGTGGACTGAAGTTGTCCCAACGGTCCTAAGGTCCAGCTGTCCAACTTTGGTGGAGGTAAGACAGTACCCCCATGCACTCCATAATTAGTAGTTGCCAAGCATTGTGTGTCATCTTCCACAAAGTTCTTTGTGCATAGCACAGCCCCAGCTCCCAGCACTCCTTTGTGTTATGCACAGCTTCCTGAGTGGTTCCCTGGCAGCATGGGATCCCTTTGTGTCATGCTGTTTGGGCCTCCATTTGCACCTTCTTTGTCCCGATGCTGTGGGTCCCCTAGGCAGGCTGCCTGGTCTTCTGAGGGCTCTCTGAGTTGCTGAGAGACCCCTCTGTCTCTATTTCCAGGGAAGAGACCACCAGGTCCTTCCTAGTGCTGGGCAGCGCCATTTTCTGCTACCCATGAGCTTTGCGTGTGCCAAGGCTTGTTGGAAGAATCCAGTGACACAAACCAGTCTGCAGTCTTCCATCCAGCGTTGGAGATCATCTGCACCAGCCAGGAACACGCATCCATCTTCTTGGGTGCAGTACTGACTGTTCGTCTTCACCAGTGGTTCTTCTTTTGCACCTTCATCCAAGTTAGCAGGGGCTCCTGTTCTCCCTGGACTCTTCAGTGCTTCTTGGACTTGGTGCCCTTCTTCCACAGGTCTTCAGGTCCAGGAATCAATCGTTGGTGTCTCTTCTGGTTCTTGCCTTATCTTCTATCACAAGTTCTTGTGTGTTCTAGGAAACTTACTGTGATTTATTCTTGTTTTCCTGGGTTCTGGGGTGGGCTCTTGTTTTCTTACACTCCCAGTGCCCCTCTACACACTACACTTGCTGAGGTGGGAAATCGACTTTCACATTCTACTATTTTAGTATATGGTTTGTGCCCCCCCTAGGCCCATTGCAACCTAATGTGATTTTCACTATTTGCACTGTTTTCTAACAATTTTTACAGCTATTACTGCATTCTACTGTATATACTGTGCATATTACTTACCTACTAAGGGAGTATTGTCTCTAAGGTACTTTTGGCATTTGTGTCACCAAAATAAAGTAATTTTTGTAACACTGAGTATTTTTTTCATGTGTGTGAGTACTGTGTGACTACAGTGGTATTACAAGAGCTTTACATGTCATCTAGATAAGCCTTAGATTCTCAGCTATAGCTACCCCTAGACAGCCTGGCTTCTAGACACTGACTACATTTCACTAATAAGGGGTGACTGGAGCCGGTATAAGGTGTAAGTACCTTTGGTACCCACTACAAACAAGGCCAACTTCCAAAGTCTTAAACTACCTTATCTTCCCAGATGTCACCCCTAAGGTGTGCCGTAAGTGCCCCTAGCGCTGGGTCCTATAGCAGTGAGGTAAAATAGCCAAATTCATGTTTCTGTCACTGAAGTGAAATGACGCCATAGGTTAAAAAGGGGAGACTTTATTTTAATCAATAAAGTCCCAAAAGCAGCAAGATATTTCAAGTTTGGTTTTAAACTGATTTTTATAATAAATGCAACAAGTTGCAATTGTTGAATTTAATATAACTAGTTCAGGGAAAGAGCTTTAGAACTCTATCTGAAAGTTGCCAACTTCAGCTCTGTTCTATGATTGGCCAGCCTCTGGCAGCCTGGTCAGGCTGCCTTGATGAGGTGTGAAGTGGCCTGGGCTGAAGACAAAGAATGTGTCTGAGGGAGGAAAGCTGCCTCAGCAGATGGTGAAACAGGATGGGAGAGAGCAGCCAAACTGGTTTTCAAAGGAGTGAAGGACAGTTGGAGCAGCTCAGGAACCCCCTCCCCTTTTCCTGTAAACCCAGACAACCAGATGTCCTCTTGATTGGATTAGGAGAGGGCAGGAAAGGGGTGTGTTAAGGATTTGTAGCCTCACCAGATGGTGGACTCAGCTAGATCTAACCTCCAAAATGCAGTTTCAACCATTTTAGATTTTTTAAGAATGTTGCACCCTGGGATTGATTTTTGCTTCACTTCCCAGGAAGTGGTCATCCAAGAGGGTGGTGGCCTTCCTGTGATTGGACAGTCGGCCCTCCCTGCTTTTCACCCCAGGAGCAAGGATACATTTTGAAGAGCTGCACCCACACCTCAGATCCCTACAAGCAACATCGACAGAAGAAGGACTGCCTTGCTGGACCCCTGACCTGCACCTGGACACTGTGCTCTGAAGGACTGCACCCGCTGCACACTTTGGCTTCACCACTAAAAGGACTTGGCCTGTCTTCAACTGGTTCAAGAAGGGACTCCTTGCTTGCTACAGGTGAAAAATAGCTAACCAGAGTCCCCTGCACCAAAATCTGAAGGAACTGATAAGCTGACCAGTGGCTAGTGGTCATTTAAAAAGGTGCATTCTGGGTAATGGAGTCCAAATCCTCAAGGAGCAACTCAGAGCTTCTGGAACCTTGGGATGAGCTGTGGATTCCTAACGGACCTTGAAAGACCTTCTGGAAAAAGATCACAAAGTTTGGAGAAGATTGTAGAACTTTTAGTAAAAAGCTCCATAGAGTGACGACCCACTGTGGTGAGTCAAGCCAGCTTGCCTTCAACGCGACTTGGCCTGGCATGCACGTTCGTCCCACTTAAAAGCTCCGGAGCCCCAGACTTCCAGGATTTCACTGGGGGCCATTGGAAAGGTGATCCGATGACCTTGCATCAAAATCAGCTTGCTGTGGAGGGTCAACCCGTGTCAGAAGGAAAAAGATCCAAAAAAGTAACAAAGTCTGAATGTAAAAAGTTGACTGGGACTTCCCGCGCAGCATATTCAAGGAGGGCTCCAGGGATGTCGAAGCGAGATTCAGCTTTGGACCGGACAAAGATCTCCATCATGAAAAATTGACTAAGTCCGAACGTAGAATACTTCACTGAGGTCTCATGCAACGCGTTTCTGAAGGGGACTCCAGGGAGATTGGGTCAGAAATGTGACTTCGTGCCTCTGAAGAAAATCTTCAAGAAAAAGACTAAGGTGGTCATTCTGACATTGGCAGTGACTGTTAAAGTGGTGGTAATACAGCCAACAGGCTGGCGGTAATTACAGCCAAATTAAGACCATGGCAGTGATAACTCCCATAGACAGCCAATGTACCACACCATCCGCCAGCGCATAAACACCACGGCGGTAGCCATCATCAGCCAGGCAGAAGACAAGGTACAGCACACCACATTATGACACAGCACACCACCATGATTTCCAGGGCGGTACCAACACCATCAAAAGCCTGGTGAAACCACATCACAGAAGATCAAAGACTCACCAACAGAGACACAGAGAAGCTCAACGCCGCCATGGAACCGGAACTTCAAGTCTTCCAGATGCTCTTCTACGCCATGCTTCATCTGGAACACCAATGCCAACGAAGATGATGATGGTGAGTACTGCTGCCTAGCATACAAGGGAGTGAAGGAGGAAAAGTAGAGTGACACACATATGTACAACACACGCCATACACACAACCAGCTGCAGACTTAAACCAATGAAACACAACACACGGCATAATAATAAAAGGACTATAGGTCGGAAGAACTGAAAATGTATTTGTAAGGTAAAAGCCACCATATGAATCAATTTTGAACAAATAGACATAAACAATTGTCCAGAAAGGGCCACTGCCCATTGCAAAGTACATAAGGCCACCATGGCCACAATGCACAGTCCAAGCCCCAACTTGATCCTGACTAACTATGCACACAAATGTGCAGGTGCATCATCACAGAAGTGGACAGGCACCTCAGGGGGAAGAGGGGTGGAGGGCACCTCAGCTGAAGTCAGGAATTTCCTCACTGGTTCTGGAGGGAGCTCCATGCCCATTTCCCAATGCTGGGGAGAGTAAGGTCACAGTCACTGATGTGGGGAACGTGCCCACTGATCCTGAAGGGGGCTCCTTGCCCATTTCCGAATGCTGGGGAGTGCAAGGTCACAGTCACTGAGGTGGGGAACTTGCCCACTGATCCTGGAGGGGGCTCCTTGTACAACAATCCCTGGAGGGTGGCCTACATGCCCTCTGCTGGAGGTGAAGGCTACTAAGTCTCAGCTGGAGGTGAGGGCTGTGTGGTCTTTGCTAGGGGAGGTTTCACCTGGGCAGCCTTTGCTGGAGGTGAGGGCTTCTTGCCTGTCATTGGTGGTTGAGTGGGAACCTTTTCTTGCATTGGTGGTTGAGTGGGAATCTTTTCTTGCATTGGTGGTTGAGTGGGAACCTTTTCTGGCATTGGTGGTTGAGTGGGAACCTTTTCTTGCATTGGTGGTTGAGTAGGAACCTTACCCCTTATAGGAAAGTCCCATCTTGCCTGGCATATTGTAGGAAAGTACCATCCTGCCTGGCATGTAACCCCCATTTTTACTTGTGTGTATGTTTGTTTTTGCCTATGTCACTGGGATCCTGCTAGCCAGGACCACAGTGCTCATAACTTGTGCCCTGTATGTGTTTCCTGCGTGGTGCCTAACTGTATCACTGAGGGTCTGCTAAACAGAACCTCAGTGTTTATGTTCTCTCTGCTTTTAAAATTGTCACTGCAGGCTAGTGACTAATTTTACCAATTCTGATTGGCACACTGGAACACCCTTATAATTCCCTAGTACATGGTACCTAGGTACCCAGGGTATTGGGGTTCCAGGAGATCCCTATGGGCTGTAGCATTTCTTTTGCCACCCATAGGGAGCTCAGACAATTCTTACACAGGACTGCTGAGACGACCATCGTGCTGAGATCTTCTGAATGTCTGTTCAGGTGCTTCTGCTGGTGCTGCCTGCTTCTGCATGGGCTCTCTCTGTTGCTGAGCACCCCCTCTGTCCTCCAAGGGGCGACCTCCTGGTCCTTCCTGGGCCCTGGCAGCACCCAAAAGCTTCAACCGCAACTCTTGCAGCTAGCAAGGATTGCTTGTGGTCTTTCTGATGGAAACAACTTTGCATCCTCCATCACGCTGTGGCACATCTTCTGACCAAAGGAGAAGTTCCTGGCACCTTCCGTTGTTGCGGAATCTTCAGCTTCTTCTACCCAGAGGCAGCCCTTTTGCACCTTTATCCGGGGTTTAGTGGGCTCCTGTCCCCCCCGGACACATGCGTGACTCTTGGACTTGGTCCCCTTCCTTTGCAGGTCCTCAGGTCCAGGAATCCATCTTCAGTGCTTTGCAGTCAGTTGTTGTCTTTGCAGAATCCCCTAACTCGACTTTACTGTCTTTCTGGGGTAGTAGGGTAACTTTACTCCTACATTTCAGGGTTTTGGTGTGGGGTATCTTGGACACCCTTTGTGTTTTCTTACACTCCCAGTGACCCTCTACACACTACACTAGGCCTGGGATCCATTCATGGTTCCCATTCCACTTTTGGAGTTTATGGTTTGTGTTGCCCCTAGGCCTGTTGTTTTCTCCCATTGCATTCTATTGTGTTCTACAGTGTTTGCACTACTTTTCTAAGTGTTTTACTTACCTGATTTTGGTTTGTGTGTATATTCTGTGTATTTTACTTACCTCCTAAGGGAGTGTATCCTCTGAGATACTATTTGGCATATTGTCACTAAATTAAAGTACCTTTATTTTTAGCAACTTTGAGTCTTGTGTTTCTTGTGATATAGTTCTATATGATATAAGTGGTATAGTAGGAGCTTTGCATGTCTCCTAGTTCAGCCTAAGTTGCTCTGCTATAGCTACCTCTATCAGCCTAAGCTGCTAGAACACTACTAATCTACTAATAAGGGATAACTGGACCTGGCACAAGGTGTAAGTACCACTAGGTACCCATTATAAGCCAGGCCAGCCTCCTACACATATTAACCCCATTTTTACATATATGTCAGTTTGTTTTTGCCTGTCTCACTGAGATCCTGCTAGCCAGGACCCCAGTGCTCATAGTTTGTGGCCTGAATGTGTGTACCTGTGTAGTGACTAACTGTGTCACTGAGCCTCTGCTAATCAGAATCTCAGTGCTTATGCTCTCTCTGCCTTTAAAATTGTCACTATAGGCTAGTGACCATTTTAACCAATTCTAATTGGCACACTGGAACACCCTTATAATACCCAGGGTATTGGGGTTCCAGGAGATCCCTATGGGCTGCAGCATTTATTTTGCCACCCATAGGGAGCTCACGCAAATCCTACACAGGACTGCCACTGCAGCCTGAGTGAAATAATGCACACATTATTTCACGGCCATTTTACACTGCACTGAAGTAACTTATAAGTCACCTATATGTCTAACCTTCACTTAGTGAAGGTAAAGGGCACTAGCCAAGGTGCCCCACCTAGTTCAGGGCAATTTCCCCGGACTTTGTGAGTGTGGGGACACCATTACACATGTGCACTACATATAGGTCAATATCTATATGTAGCTTCACAATGGTAACCTGGAATATGGCCATGTAACATGTCTAAGAACATGGAATTGTCCCCCCATGCCACATCTGGTATTGGGGTGCCAATCCCATGCATCCCCGGGGCTCCACTATGGACCCCGGGTACTGCCAAACCAGCTCTCTGGGGCTTTCTCTGCAGCTACTGCTGCTGCAAACCCACAGACAGGGTTCTGCCCTCCTGGGGTCTGGGCGGCCCAGTCCCAGGAGGGTAGAACAAAGAATTTCCTCTGAGAGAGGGTGTTACACCCTCTCCCTTTGGAAATAGGTATTAAGGGCTGGGGAGGAGTAGCCTCCCCCAGCCTCTGGAAATCCATTGAAGCGCTCAGATGGTGCCCTCCTTGCATAAGCCAGTCTACATGGGTTCAGGGAACCCCCAGTCCCTGCTCTGGCATGAAATTGGACAAAGGAAAGGGGAGTGACCACTCCCCTGTCCTTCACCACCCCAGGGGTGGTGCCCAGAGCTCCTCCAGTGTGTCTTCGACCTCTGCCATCTTGAATGCAGAGGTGTGAGGGCACAATGGAGGTCTCTGAGTAGCCAGTGCCAGCATGTGACGTCAGAGACCCCTCCTGATAGGTTCTTACCTGTCTAGGTGGCCAATCCTCCTGTGAGGGCTATTTAGGGTCTCTCCAGTGGGCTTTTCCTCAGCTAACTACTTGCAAGAATTCCCCAGAGTTCCTTTGTACCTCTCTCTTCGACGTCTGCCAAGGATCGACCTCTGACTGCTCCAGGACGCCTGCAAAACTGCAACAAAGTAGCAAGAAGACTACCAGCGACATTGTAGCGCGTAATCCTGCCGGCTTTCTGGACTGTTTGTTGGTGGTGCATGCTTTGGGGGCTGCCTTCCTTCATCCTGCACTGGAAACCACAAAGAAATCTCCTATGGGTCGACAGAATCTTCCCCCTGCTCCAGCAGGCACTAAACCTCAGCATCACTGGTATTCTGGGTCCCCTCTCATCCTGACAAGCATGGCCCCTGGAACACAGATGGTGGACCCAAGTAACCCAGATTGTCCAGTGGTCCAACTGTCCAAATTTGGAGGAGGTAAGTCCTTGCCTTCCCTCTACAGACAGTAATCCTGTGCACCATGTGAACTGCAGCTGCTAGGGCTTCTGTGCACTTTTGCATGGAATCCTTTGTGCACAAGTTAGCCCAGGTCCCCAGCACTCCATCCTGTCTTGCTCAACTCGCTGAGTTGACCACCGGCTTCGTGGGACCCTCTTTTGTAGTGTTGAGACGACCGCCATGCTCAGTTTTCTCGAACCTGTGTTCAATTACTTCTGCGGGTGCTGCCTTATTGTACGTGGGCTCTCTGTATTGCTGAGGGCACCCTCTGTCTCCTCTCCCAAGTGGCAACATCCTGGTCCTTCCTGGGCAGCACCCTTTTTCTTCAACTGTGAACTTTGCAGCTAGCAAGGCTTGTTTGTGGTCTTTGTACAAGGAAACAAAGCTGCGTCCTCCAGCATTCCGTGTGACATTGTCTGCAAAAGGAGAAGTTCCAAGCACCTTTCGTTGTTGCAGAATTTTCAGCTTCTTCTATCTGGAAGCAGCCATTTTGCACCTTCATCCGGGGTTTAGTGGGCTCCTGCCCTCCCTGGACACTTTCATGACTCTTGAACTTAGTCCCCTTCCTTTTCAGGTCCTCAGGTCCAGGAATCCATCTTCAGTGCTTTGCAGTCTGTTGTTGTCTTTGCAGAATCCTCTATCACAAATTTTGTATGTTTCTGGGGAAGTAGTATCACTTTATTCCTACTTTTCAGGGTCTTGGGGTGGGATATCTTGGACACCCTTATTTATTTCTTACACTCCCTGCGACCCTCTACACACAACACTAGCCTAGGTGTCCATTTATGGTTCACATTCCACTTTCACTCTAATAACATGAGAGATCAAGAACTTTTCAATAGTGTGACTCTTTTTATAATCATCTACTCTGAATATTGAACTCTCTCAAGTTAATCCTTAGAATAGCAATTACGTCAGAACAAGAGTCAATGAGTACATTCATTTCCAAAGAATTAACTGCTATAGGATTCATGAATGATACTGTAGAATAGGCAAACTGACTAAACGTGTTTTGTCTAGAAAGATCACACTCTGTTTGATCTAAGTTTCAAGATTCAATTGCCCAGAAATTATTGCGGACCTAATTGCCAGACTGTGCATCAAGACTCAAGTACCTAGAATGATCGCGCACTCTGCCGATCTGAACTACAAGAGTTAATTGCCAAGAATAAACCGCGCACACTGTTGCTGATTCAACCTTCAAGATTCAAATGCCTCGAAATGATCGTGCATTCTGCCGATCTGAACTGCAAGGGTTAATTGCCAAGAATGAATCGCGCACACTGTTGCCGATTCAACCATCAAGATTCAAATGCCTCAAAATGATCGCGCACTCTGCCGATCCGAACTGCAAGGGTTAATTGCCAAGAATGAATCGTGCACACTGTTGCTGATTCAACCATCAAGATTCAAATGCCTCGAAATGAACGCAAACTCTACCAATCAGAACTGCAAGGATTAATTGCCAAGAATGAATCGCGCACACTGTTGCCGATTCAACCATCAAGATTCAAATACCTCTAAATGATTGCGCACTCTGCCGATCCGAACTGCAAGGGTTAAGTGCCAAGAATAAATCGCGCACACTGTAAATCACAAATCCAAAAACCCAAATGTTTCTAGAAACGGAGTCGATGGGCCTACCCCAACCTCTGCCTTACCGCCCTGCTTGAAGATCAGCAAGATAACGAGGACAGGGCCAGCAAATGTCCAAGTAGGCCTCTGGAACAGGAGCCCAGGAAAATGCTGCTGCTCTGCACCGGGACCTCTGAATAGTGAGCACGTGGAGCTGGGCTGGGTTCCTTAAATAGACCCAAGCCCCGCCCACATGCCACACCCAGCCAGGCTGCAGGAAGGCTTGAAAATGAACAATACATTACAAACAGCATTAATGACGTTTCAAGATAAATACCTGCAATGCAAAAAGTTAATATGCAATATCAACACATAATGCATGAATTATTACATTGCATAAGGTTTGTAATTTTGCATTATGTTGCCCGTAGAA
Organism: Pleurodeles waltl; assembly: GCF_031143425.1. Classification (NCBI taxonomy): domain Eukaryota; kingdom Metazoa; phylum Chordata; class Amphibia; order Caudata; family Salamandridae; genus Pleurodeles; species Pleurodeles waltl. The sequence continues at coordinate 1,116,650,190 of NC_090447.1, forward strand.
CGCGCACTGTCCTGGTGTTGACAGTATTCCCTCCTCCCGAACACACTCTAGGGCCTGGCTTGTCTGGGTTTAGGTGGTGAAAGCGCCACACTAGTCGTGGAGCATGAATTTCAGATGCTGAGACCTATGAGTCGTTCTCTGGACCGTACCCTCTCCAAGATATTAGATACCAGAGAGTACGACCTCTAAATTTTGAATCCAGAACCTATTTTACTTTGAATTCCAATTTTCCTTGTACCAGCACTGGAGTTGGTCGAGAGCGAGTTTTCTGGAAAGCTCTTTTCACGAGAGAAGTATGAAACACTGGATGAATACATAGTGACTTTGGTAACTGTAGTTTCTAGGTTACTGGATTGATCTGTTGAAGAACTTTGTAAGGACCTATATATTTGGGATTAAACATATGTATTTTCTTGAAATCAATGTGGCGTGTGGAAAGTCACACTCTATCTCCTGGCTTATATTGTGGTCCCTCATAATGTTTTTTGTCATAATATTTTTTATACTTTTGTTTTGCTTTGTTTAGATGTTGCTGATTTGTTTCTGGGTTTGATGGAGTTGTCATATTGTTTCTGACACTGCTGGTGTAAGTGAACTTTCTTGTGGAATTGTGATTGGCAAAGTACCTGGATGATAACTAAATTGACCGAAAAAGGGCGTCGCTCAAGTAGAAGTATGATACGAGTTATTGTAGGTCAGTTCAGCTAACCAAAGCATTGATACCCAAGAATGGAGTGCTTTTTCAGCGTAAGCACGCAAATAATGTTTCAATGTTTGATTGAGTCTCTCAGTTTGGCCATCCGGTTGAGGATGATTGGTAGATAATGTAACTTGCAGTGTTTTGCACCATGTTTTCCAGACGTTAGAGGCAAATTGTGATCCTCGATCGGAGAGAATTACATTTGGTAATCCATGATAACGGCCCACCATTCGATTTAAAAGTATTGTTGCCAATTCACTGGAGGTAGGCAATTTCCTGCAAGCAATGAAATGTGCATATTTTGTGACACTATCTACCACTACAAGGATTACTGAGTGATTTTAAACAACTGGCAGTCCTGTAATAAAGTCTATCGATATATGTTCCCAAGGTCAGAGTGGAGTTGGGAGAGGATGTAACAGTCCTTTTGGTTTTGAATGACTTGTCTTGGTAAGAGCACAAACTTCACAGTTAGTTACCATTTGTTTGATGTCTTTTGCCAAAGTAGGCCAACAAAAATATCGTTGGATTAGTTCAAGTGTTTTAGGAATACCTGGATGACATGTCGTAGGTATAACGTGCAACCAATGAAACACTAATTTGGGCAACTTGGTAGTGGGAACAAATAAACATGCATCATGAAAAGGTAGAGCTTGTTTGATTGATCTTTTGGGGTATGCTTGAGCCCATTTCTGCCATTTTTCGATGGTGAAAAAATTACAAATATTTTCAAAAAATCTTCAGTTTTAAGGGCACAAAGGATTTTGTCTGGAGCGATGATAGCTTGTGGGGGCTGGATTGTGGGTAATATGGTAGAGTCTTGTCTGGACAAGGCATCCGCTTTGCAATTGGCTTTGCCAGGACGAAAGGTTACCACAAAATCAAACTAGGCAAAAAACAGCATCCATCGTAATTGTCGGGGAGTCAAAAGTCTAGCTGAACTCATGAACTGGAGATTACGATGATCTGTATATACTGCAATAGTATATTTGGCGCCTAGCAAATAGTGTCTCCACTCTTGAAAGGCATCACGGATTGCTAGAAGTTATTTCTCAGCAATGACGTAATTTTGTTCTGCTTCGTTCAGTTTTCGAGACATGTAAGCTACAGGGTGTAGCTGACCGGTATCTTTGTTGCGTTGCGATAACACTGCACCAATTGCTACATCTGAAGCATCTGCTTCTACTATGAATGGACGTTCAGTATCTGGGTGAGTCAAGACTGGGGCGGTGGAAAAGGCTTTTTTTAAGGTTGAAAAAGCCTTGTCAGCTTCTGGAGACCATACAAATGGTTCTTTCTTTCGTAGTAACTTGCTGATTGGTGCCACTGTCTGTGAGAAGTGGTCTATGAACCTGCAATAGAAATTTGCAAAACCAAGGAAACACTGAACATCTCGAACAGTTTTTGGGATTGGCCAATCAGATACTACTTGCACTGTTCTTTCTGCCATGACCATGCCTTGAGGGGTAAGGATGACCCCTAAAAATTCAACGGTGGTAACATGAAATTCACATTTGTTCAATTTGCAATATAAATGATGTTTCCAAAGGGCTGTGAGAATCTTTTGAACATGTTGTACATGTTCGACTTTGTTATCAGAATAGATTAGAACATCATCAATATAAACTATTGGAAATAGATCTAGATATTCTCTAAGGACATCATTCAGAAAGAATTGGAACGCTGCTGGAGCATTACAAAGTCCAAAGGGCATGACTGTGTATTCAAATAGACCATATCTAGTTTTAAAGGCGGTTTTCCACTCCTCACCTTCTCTCATCCTGACTAGGTGGTAAGCTCCTCCTAGGTCTAACTTGGTGTACATTTTGGCTTTTTTAACTTGATCCAACAGGACAGGGATCAAGGGTAATGGGTATTTATTCTTTACTGTGATTTTATTTAATCCTCTATAGTCTATACAAGTCCTAAGATCCCCATTAGCCTAGGGAAGAAAAAAAAGAGGAGATGCTGCAGGAGACTTGGAAGGGCGGATAAATCCATTAGCTAGAAATGGATCTAAATAGCTTCTTAGATATTGATTTTCGTGTTCAGACTGGGCATACACATGACAACTAGGGAGTATAGCACCAGGAGTCAAATCAATTTGACAGTCATAGGGTCTGTGAGGTGGCAAGGTTCCTGCAAAGGCAGTGTTACATCTTTTTCAGCAGCTGTGGCTATGTGGGATTTGTGGGAATCTGTGACACTTGATGTCTGGAGACATTTTTCTTTACACAGAAGTGAAGAAAACGTGATTTTCCTTCCTTGCCAATTGCTTACTATGCAATGATTTGGAGACATCAGCTTGGGCTGAAGTGGAGTTGGAGGCTCATGCAGCAATGCTGGGCATTCCAGGGCATATCTTTGCTCTCACAAGGGCTCAGTCCCAGAAACGAAGATGACGGGAAGCTTGGATCGTGGAAAAATGGACCAAGTGCTCCCAAAAGCTAGGGGTAGAAAGGTAAATCCTTGTCCAATATCACTCCCTCTCCAGAAGATTCCCCTTTTGAGAAAGATGAATCCTCTCCCTGTGCTAAACCCATACCAGATGAGCTGGCAGCAGACACTGCTGAGCTTTTGTACCAGCACCGTCCTCCCAGTCGCCTCTCAGCGAGTTGCCCATGCCCGCTCAGCCAGGAGGGTCGGCATCTCCTTCACCCCAGGCACCTCAGGCCCTGCCCCAGTGAGCCCTGCTACCCTGTTTGAGGGGTTACTGACCTCCTGAGATCCATCTCTGTAGGGCAGTCAACCATTGTGAATGCCATCCAGGGGCTGGCATCCCAGATGCAACAAAGCAATGCATTCCTGGAGGGCATCCACGGTGGATTGGCTGCCCAACAGAGATCGATTCAGGCTCTGGCCTCCTCTCTGATGGCAGCCATTGTCTCTGTTCCTACCGTCCCCCTCCAACTACCACTTCCCAGTCTCTTCAACCCCAACCCATCCCATGCACCCATACAGACGAGCATGCACACAAGACATCAAACAAGAGTGGCACAGTCAAACACAGGCACCAAACTTCAGTCCACAAGCACTCACACAAACAACAGACAGTTGCACATGCATCCACATCCACTGCCTCCACTATCTTCCCCTCCTCATCCTCCTCCACCTCCCTCACAGTCACATCCACGCTCACACCTCATGCACTGCTTCAACAGCCACCACCAGCATCACCACACCAAGCAGCACACACACACACCTCACTAGCAGACATCTCCACAACATCCATACACGCATCCCCTGTGTCCTCTCCCACCCTGTCTGTTCCCCCCTTCCTAAAGGACAAAAACACAAGCACTCAGACACCCAACAGGCATCCCCCTTACATCAGCACACTGCCCATGCACCTGCACCCAAGTCCAGCAGATGTACTCCTCCAACAACAACTCCCTCAACCTCCACTCCCATCCCTCCTCCCTCATCTCTCCCCACCGTTCCTAAGAAGCTTTTCCTTGCCCAACTTGAACTCTTACCTTCCCCTCCCCGTCCTGCCGTAAGAACAAGGTCCCAACAACACAACCCAGCACCTCAGCCAAACAGATCATGGGGACAGTGGAGGAACCTCCTAGTCGTGGAGGCAAGATAGTGAAGGGTCCTACTCTACCAGCCAGGAAAGGGAAGGATCCCACTCCAGCAGCCAGGAAAGGGAAGAATCCCTTCTCCAGCCAGAAAAGGGAAGAATTCCACATCACCAGCCAGGAGGGTAAAGTTCCCACTCCACCAGCTAGGAGGGGTGTAGGAGGCTGGCCTGGCTTATAATGGGTACCTGATGGTACTTACACCTTGTGCCAGGTCCAGTTATCCATTATTAGTAGATTATTAGTGTTCTAGCAGCTTAGGCTGATAGAGGGGGCTATAGCTGAGCAGCTTAGGCTGAACTAGGAGACTTGCAAAGATCCTACTATACCACATATATCATATAGGTACTATATCATAAGAAACACAATACTCAGTTACTAAAAATAAAGGTACTTTATTTTAGTGACAATGTGCCACAAATATCTCACAAGATATACTCCTTTAGGAGGTTACTAAAATACACAAAATATACACACAAACCAAAATCAGGTAAGAAAACAGTTAGGAAAGTAGTGCAAACACTGTAGAATACAATAGGATGTAATAGGCCTAGGGACAACACAAACAATATACACTGTAAGTGGAATGCGAACCACAATTGGACTCCTAGGCTAGTGTACTGTGTAGAGGGTCGCTGGGAGTGTAAGAAAACACTAAGGATGTCCAAGATACCCCAACCCAAGACCCTGAAAAGTAGGAGTAAAGTGATACTACTTCTCCAGAAACACACTAAACTTGTGATAGAGGATTCTGCAAAGACAACAACAGACTGCAAAGAACTGAAGACGGATTCCTGGACCTGAGGACCTGAAAAGGAAGGGGACTAAGTCCAAGAGTCATGAAAGTGTCCAGGGGGGGGCAGGAGCCCACTAAACTCCAGATGAAGGTGCAAAATGGCTGCCTCCGGATGGAAGAAGCTGAAGATTCTGAAATAACAAAAGGTGCTAGGAACTTTTCCTTTATGCACAAGATGTCCCCTGGAGTGCTGGAGGATGCAGCGTTGTTTCCTTGGACAAAGACCACAAATAAGCCTTGCTAGCTGCAAAGGTCACAGTTTCAGAAAAAGGGTGCTGCCCAGGCCCAGGGAGGACCAGGATGTCGCCACTTGGGAGAGGAGACAAAGGGGGCCCTCAGCAATACATAGAGCCCATGCACTGAAAGGCAGCACCCACAGAAGTACTTGAACACGGGTTGAAGAAAACTGAGCATGGTGGTCATCACAACACTACAAAAGAGGGTCCCACGAAGCCGGAGGTCAACTCAGTGAGTTGAGCAATGCAGGACGGAGTGCTGGGGACCTGGGCTAGGTTGGGCATGAAGGATTCCTTGCAAAAGTGAACAGAAGCCCCAGCAGCTGCAGTTCACGTGGGGCACAGGATTACTGACTGGAGAGGGAAGGCAAGGACTTACCCCCTCCAAATTTGGACAGTTGGACCACTGGACAGTCTGGGTCACTTGGGTCCACCACCTATGTTCCAGGGGCCACCCTCATCAAGATGAGAGGGGTCCCAGAGTACAGGTGACGCTGAAGTTTGGTGCCTGCTGGAGCAGGGGGTCGATTCCATCGACTCATAGGAGATTTCTTCATTGCTCCCAGTGCAGAATGGAGGCAGGCAGACCCCAAAGAATGCACCACCAGGAAACTGTCGAGAAAGCTGGCAGGATTAGGCGCTACAATGTCGCTGGTAGTCTTCTTGCTACTTTGTTTCAGTTTTGCAGGCGTCCTGGAGCAGTCAGCCGTTGACCCTTGGCAGAAGTCGAAGAGAGAAGTGCAGAGGAACTCTGGTGAATTCTTGCAAGTCGTTATCTGAGGAAAAGCCTACATGAGAGACCCTAAATAGCCCTCAGAGAAGGATTGGGCACCTAGCCAGGTAAGCACCTATCAGGAGGGGTCTCTCACATCACCTGCTGGCACTGGCCACTCAAAGGCCTCCATTGTGCCCTCACACCTCTGGATTCAAGATGGCAGAGGTCTGGAACACACTGGAGGAGCTCTGGGCACTACCCCTGTGCCCTATTGTGAGGGACTGGGCTGCCCAAACCCCAGGAGGGCAGAACCCTGTCTGTGGGTTTGCAGCAGCGGTAGCTGCAGAGAAAACCCCAGAGAGCTAGTTTGGCAGTACCCGGGGTTCATGGTGGAGCCCTGGGGATGCATGAGATTGGCACCCCAATACCAGATTTGGCATGGGGGGGCAATTCCATGATCTTAGACATGTTACATGGCCATATTCCGAGTTACCATTGTGAAGCTACATATAGGTCTTGACCTATTTGTAGAGCACGCATGTAATGGTGTCCCCGCACTCACAAAGTCTGGGGAAATTGCCCTGAACTATGTGGGGGCACCTTAGCTAGTGCCAGGGTGCCCTCACACTTAGTAACTTTGCACCTAACCTTCACTAAGTGAGAGTTAGACATATAGGTGACTTATAAGTTACTTAAGTGCTGTGTAAAATGGCTGTGAAATAACGTGTGCGTTAGTTCACTCAGGCTGCAGTGGCAGTCCTGTGTAAGATTTGTCTGAGCTCCCTATGGGTGGCAAAAGAAATGCTGCAGCCCATAGGGATCTCCTGGAACCCCAATGCCCTGGGTACCTAGGTACCATATACTAGGGAATTGTAAGGGTGTTCCAGTGTGCCAATTAGAATTGGTTAAAATGGTCACTAGCCTATAGTGACAATTTTAAAGGCAGGGAGAGCATAAGCACTGAGGTTCTGGTTAGCGGAGCCTCAGGGACACAGTTAGTCACTACACAGATACACACATTCAGGCCAAAAACTATGAGCACTGGGGTTCTAGCTAGCAGGATCCCAATGAGACAGGCAAAAACAAACTGACATATATGTAAAAATGGGGGTAACATGCCAGGCAAGATTGTACTTTCCTACACAAATCCCCCAAACGAGGGACAATAAGGATAACCTTGCCCAGATGAGTCTTCATTGTCTAAGTGGAAATATCTGGAGAGTCCATCTGCATTGGAGTGGGTACTCCCAGGTTTAGGGAGAAGGACCACCTCAACAATTTAGGATTTTCACCTTTCATTTGTTTAAGCCATAATAGAGGTTTGTGGTCTCTCTGAACAATAAAGTGAGTACCAAACAGATTTGGTCTCAACTTTTTCAGTGCCCAGACCACAGCAAAGGCTTCCCTCTCAATGGCAGACCAATGCTTTTCTCTAGGGGTCAACCTCCCGCTGATAAAAGCAACAGGTTGATCCTGTCCCTCAGTGTTAAACTGTGATAAAACTGCCCCTACCACTAATTCAGAAGCATCAGTCTGGACTATGAATTTCTTGGAGTAACAAGAGCTTTTTAGGACAAGTGCAGAGCACATTGCCTGTTTGAGCTCATCGAAAGCCTTTTGACAGCTAGCTGTTCACAATACCTTTTTAGATGTCTTCTTGCTGGTGAGGTCATTAAGTGGGGCTGCAATGGAGCCATAGTTCTTAATGAACCTCCTATAGTACCCTGTGAGGCCTAAGAAGGCTCTCACCTGGGTTTGAGTTGGAGGGGGAGCCCATTCTACAATGTTTTGGATCTTTCCCTGTAGTGGTGACATCTGTTCCCCACCTACCAGGTTGCCCAGATAAACCTCTTTCCCCTGCCCTATCTGGCACTTTGAAGCCTTGATAGTGAGGCCTGCCTTTTGCAGGGCCTCCAAAACAGTCCATAGGTGGACCAGGTGATCATCCCAGGTGAAGCTAAAGAGAGCTATATCATCTATATATGCTGCACTAAAGGCTTCCAGTCCTTGCAGGACTGTATTCACCAACCTCTGAAAAGTGACAGGTGCATTTTTCAATCCAGAGAGTATAACAGTGAACTGATAGTGCCCTCCAATGGTGGAAAATGCTGTTTTAGGTTTAGCATTTTCTGACTTCTTAATCTGCCAATACCCTGCAGTTAAGTCAAAAGTGCTTAGATACTTGACAGAAGCCAGTGTATCTATTAGCTCATCTGCCCTGGGTATAGAGTGAGCATCAGTTTTAGTTACTTGATTGAGACCTCTGTAGCCAACACAAAACCTCATTTCCTTTTTACCATCTTTACTATGAGGTTTAGGGACAAGCACCACTGGGCTAGCCCATGGGCTTTCAGAAGGTTCAATCACTCAGAGATCTAACATTTTCTGTACCTCTTATTTTATGCAATCTCTGACATGGTCGGGCTGCCTATAAATCTTACTTTTGACAAGTAGACTGTCCCCAGTGTTGATTGTGTGCTCACACCAGCTAGTTGTACCTGGAATCAGTGAGATTATGTCAGAGAACTGATCTAAGAGATTGATGCAGTTGTCCTTCTGATCAGCAGTAAGGCAATCTGCCAGCACAACTCCCTCCACTATGCCATCAGCTTCAGTTGTGGAGAAGAGGTCAGGGAGAGGGTCACTCTCTTCTTCCTGCTCCTATTCAGTTGCCATGACCAGGGTTAAGTCAGCCCTGTCATAGTAGGGTTTTAGGCGATTGACATGGACCACCCTAAGGGGACTCCTGGCAGTGCCCAGGTCTACCAAATAGGTGACCTCATCTTTCTTTTCTACTGTTAGATGGGATCCACTCCATTTGTCCTGGAGTGTTCTTGGGGCCACAGGCTCCAAAACCTACACCTTCTGTCCTGGGTGGTACTGGGTCAGGACAGCCTTCTGGTCATGCCATTGCTTTTGGAGCTCTTGGGTGGCCTGAAGGTTTTTACTGGCCTTCTTCATGTACTCAACCATTCTGGATCTTAGGCCAAGTACATAGTCCACAATGTCTTGCTTGGGAGCTTTTCAAGGTTGTTTCCAACCCTCCTTTACAAGAGCAAGGGGACCTCTTCCACGGTGCCAAAAATAAGTTTAAAGGGGCTAAAGCCCACTCCTTTTTGGGGTACCTCCCTGTAAGCAAAAATGAGGCATGGCAACAGGACGTCCCATCTCCTCCTGAGTTTTTCAGGTAGTCCCATGATCATACCTTTGAGAGTTTTCTTAAACCTCTCAACCAGACCATTTGTCTGTGGATGATAAGGAGTAGTGAACTTGTAGGTTACACCACACTCCTTCCACATAGCTTTGAGGTATGCAGACATGAAGTTACTACCTCTGTATGACACCACGTCCCTAGGGAATCCTACTCTAGAATAGATTCCCAGGAGGGCTTTTGCCACTGCAGGAGCTGTAGTGGTCCTTAAGGGTATAGCTTCAGGATACCTAGTGGCATGGTCCACTACCACAAGGATAAACCTTTTGCCTGAAGCTGTTGAAGGGTCAAGGGGGCCAACTATGTCAACCCCTACCCTTCCAAAGGACACCCCAACCACTGGAAGTGGAACTAAGGGGGCCTTGGGTGTGCAACCAGTCTTGCCACTGGCTTGGCAGGTCACACAGGAGGGACAAAACTCCTTAGTGTCCTCTGACATGTGAGGCCAGTAAAACAGTGGAACAAGTCTGTCCCAACTTTTACTCTGGCCCAAATGTCCAGCCAAAGGAATATCATGAGCCAAAGTTAGAAGAAACTCCCTATACTGCAAAGGGATGACCAATCTCCTGGCAACTCCAGGTTTAGGACTTTATGGCTATCAGTGATATCCCCATTCTGCTGTTTGACAGCTTGCTGTCTTAAACCCTCTAGTGTGGGACAGGTGTGCTGTGCCACACTCAGCTCTTCCCTTGCAGGCCCACCTGCACTCAAAAGCTCAAAAGGGGAATCTTCTGGAGAAGGAGAGATAGTGGGCAAGGATTTACCTTTTTTACCCCTAACTTTTGGGAGCACTTGGTCCATTGTTCCAGGATCCAAGCTTCCCAGTCCTCTTTGCTTCTGGGCCTGAGCCCTTGTGAGTGCAAATATATTCCCTGGAATGCCCAGCATTGCTTCATGAGCCTCCAACTCCACTTCAGCCCAAGCTGATGTCCCAAAATAATTTCCTAGTAAGCAGTCTACAGGTAAATCAGTGGCTACCCCACCTCTCTTTGAACCAGTAACACCCCCCACCCCCTCCACATGAGATTCACAACAGCCATGTGGTGGCTAAGAGTGTTATCATGAACATCAGTCTCTTGGTACTGCTGACCAAGTAGGTGGTGTTCAGGGTGAACCAGTTTCTCAGTCACCATAGTGACACTGACTCCTGTATCCCTGTAGGCCTCAACCTCAACACCATTTATTGACGGAAGATGCTTGTACTTACCCATATTAAGGAGACAAGCAACCAAGGTGGCAAAGTCAATACCACCATCAAAGACTAAAACAGCCTGTGTGGTCTCCCTAACAAGACCAATCCCAACTACATTACCAATGGTGAGCCTTGCTACACCTTTTGATTGGCTATTTGTAGTAGTCTTCCCACCACCACTGCTATCACTAGGGGCACTAGAGGACGCAGTTGGGGTTGTGGTAGTGGGAGCCTTGGTGTTTTTCTTTGGACAAGTGGAATCACTTGCCCAATTGCCTTTACGTTTTTTTTTTTTTTTTTGTCCTCATTCCACCCCCCGCTTACTGAGCCACCTCTTAGCTCCTGTAACCTTCTCACCCTCTGACTAAGAAGAGAGACTCGAGTCAAGGGATGCACCTTTGTATCTCCCGGTCTGCCTAGGCAAACCTGCAGGAGCATCAAACGGTGGCTAATCATTGGACTAAAGAGAGAAAATAACCAACCCAATTTCACATAGTCACAAAGTAGCAGATATTAACAGGAAAACAGATTCAAACTACTCCCTCCCATTTTAATAATGATGACCACAGTTCTACATTTCTCTTAGAGCCCTGCACATTTAGGTCCATATTCGCCGCACGAAGAACTGCATTTAACCAATCTGTATAGCTCGGAGGGTGCTCCTTCATCCAATTTTTGCAGATTTCGTTCCGGCCCAGCACAATTACATAAAACAAAAATGTGCGATTAGCTTTATTCACACTGCTTCATATACCCTCATCCTGAAGCTGCCCAAATATAATCAGTGGGAGTGATACATTAATTTTCCAGCCTAGCATAGATGATATTGCCCTGAAAACCTCCTCCCAAAACAACCGAATAGCGGGGCAATCCCAGAACATATGTATATCCGTTGCTCCTGGCCCGCCACATTTCGGACATTTAATCACCTCCCACTTCTTAAACTTGGCAAGTTTTGTCGGAGATATATACGCTCTGTGTAGAGTATAAAGATGTTTTTTCCTTAATGGGACAGGCTTCACTACTTCATACAGAGTCACAAACGACTTCTTCCACCATGACCCAATCTTGTCGCCTGACATCGCCTTGCCCCATAACTTGTTTGGTAGGACAAAATTCTCATCAAGAGTTTCTAATATTTCCCAATACCAAACCGCCAACCTCTTCACAGGTGCCGAGTCCGCCAGATCTAAAAAAGAATCCTCCAAAGCATTTAACACTCCCAATCCCCCCTTAATTTCTTTTTCCCACTCTCTTATCTGTAGATATTTTAACCTGGACAGAGATCCATCCGTTATTCTTACCAATTCATCCCAAAAAAGTAAAGTACCCTGTCGCGCAAGCTCACCCCACCTTTCCACACCTGCCCTTTTGAGTGGTAATGCTAGGATATCTTGACAACATTCTGGGGTGCCTGGGGAATCCCAGATAGGGGCCTGATAGCTGTAATAGTGTACACCCAACCGTCGTCTCAGCTGATACCAGCTCCTTGCCATTCCTTGCAGTACTTTTAATGTAACTTTTTTATAAAATTTAGGGTCGCCGAATTTGAATAGAAAAGACTTTAAGGCCCCTTTCACAGATAAAACCATTGCCTTATACATTCTGCCCACTGCTGAACCGTCTGGGGACAGAAACAACATCCTTGAGTTTTTAAACAAGAAAGCCCACGCATAATATGTCAAATCAGGTAGAGCCAGTCCTCCCTTTTCCCTTCTTCTGCATAATTTTTTCCATGATATCCTCGGCCCCTTTGAATTCCAAATAAAACTACTTATTGCTTGTTGCATTTTATCCAGGTATCCCTTATGCATTTTTTAAACAAAAGTAGGGACTGGGAGATTGTTGGTCCAGTGCACAGTCTCCCAAAATGAACCTATAATATCAATATAAGTGCACTGTTCCACAGAAGAAAGAGAAAACAAGAGAACTAATTGAGTTCTATTCAGCAAAGATTAAACTATACAGGGTATTTTAGGAGAGCCCTCAAGCACCCACTAGGGTGACAGGTATCATCATTGGGCTTACTCCTCGCCAGACTGGTGCTGCAATGCCTGGCGGGCCACCCAGCATTCTGGGTGGCTCTCAACCATTGTTAAATTGCTAACAAAGGAAGTCTGGGAAAGAGACTGACTAAGAAACGGAGAGTATAAAGGAGAGACAAAAAACTCTTAAAATTGGCTCAGAACCTAAACCATTATTTTAATGCGTTATCAACTAGGTCCAGGCCAAGATTAAAAACAGGAATATAGGAGTGTTACTGGAAATAATGTACCATTACACTCTCTAATTAGGGAAGGTAGTTTACCTAGTCCTACATGGTCAACATGTTTCGCGTCTACGATCGGTCACAAAGTGATCCTATGACGCTTCTTCAGGACCCACGAAAAAAACTTTTTATTAAACTACTTCTCCTATGTATCAAAAATTAATCAAGTGCATAGAAAGTCACTTACAGAATAGAAGACAGAGTATGTCTAAGTCAGTTGGTCAGTACAGTCGCCCTGCATAGAATCAAAAAAGACACATAACAATTAGTGCCAGTGATCAACACAGAAAAACAATTATAGTGACAACCACCCTCAGTCAGTGTATAAAAAAATATAAAAATAGGAATGAATAGGTTTTGATGCTTACCATCCCATATTAGAGATTGGGCTCCCTAGGTCTGCGCTAGCATCAACCAAGGAGATCGTACTAGATAGAAATAATAATATGTAATAATGTAGCACCGCAAACAGTACATAGTGACACGACATTGGCAAAGTCTTAGTATCGCCGTCTAAATTAGATCACTGAGTTCTATATTAGACAGAATGGTGAAAAAAGATGTATATACATATATATAGTGTTGGTTAAAAGTCAATTATATGTAAAAGAATGAGTTATTATAAGCTCTGTGGCAATGTAATTGACATTGAAAGTGCTGCAACCATGTGCCTGCTCAGTCGTATCAAAAGCAATCCACATCGTAAGTACTTATAGTCATATGGCAGAGTAACAACCCTTATTCATTTTGGCCCGAAAAAAATGCTGTTGGGAAAATAAAAAATGCTTACATACTCTAGAGTAACTAGTATATGTTACCATATGTCCATTCACAATTTAAGGTAGGAACTAAGATATATTATTGGGTCATAGTGAACCTAGTCGGTTAACCCGTTTAACATGGCAGAAATACTATCATGGAAACAGTTAAACAATGGAAAAAGTAAAAAAATGCATGCAGGTTCTGAAAACGGGGACGGAGGAAATACCTTCCGTGACCCCGTGCTTACTTAGATCGCTCCTTGAAGGATCCGGAAAACCTGCCCCGTGCCGCGCACCTGAAGACGGTGTGCCGGTGTGGCTGGATGTTATTTAAACAAGCGCTGTTTAGCGCGTGCATGCCGGAACAAACCAGCCGGTTGTTCCGGATACTAAAAATAGAGAAAGGACCACAGTCTCTATTATCGGCGGCCATCTTGGAGTGATCAAATAACGTCGTGTTATTGTGAAGTAGTGCTGTTCCTGCCAAGGCCAATAGAAGTCAAAATGGGGGCCATCTTTACATTTGTAAAAAGTATCAGAACCCATATGATGGTACTGAGATGGCAAACTGCCCTATTGCACCATTCTTTTTAATGAAAAATGGTGCAGACAATAAAAACATGTCTCTTTCATAAGGGCAACAAAGAGAGAAAGAATAATAAATGAAAAAAGTGAAAAAAGTATTTTCTGATCTATTAAGATCACTCAACTGAATCTATATATATGCATGTCAACTCAGTTAAAAGAGGAGGGGAGCTGATCAATATAAGTCTACAGACAATGTACATAATATATAGAGGTAGGTTGTAATAACCCTTACCCTTCCACAGATTAAGATGTTAAAAGATTCCATGGTATGTCATCATTCAGTCCTTCTTTGTGGGTTTTCAATCGAAAAACCCATCTCTGTTCAATCTTAAATAAATAGTTTGGGTTATTACTGTCGTGTCTGGGTACTTGTAGTACTATCCACCACATGTTGTCAGGACCGTGTTTTGCATCCAAAAAATGTGAACAGAGCTTTGTAGTGATGCGGGAGCATCTAATATTGCTCCGATGTTCATTAATACGTAATTTTACTGGACGAGTAGTCATTCCGATGTATTTTAAGTTGCAAGGACAAGAAATTAGATAGATACACTGGCGTGTATTACAACTAGTGTGCTTGTTCAAGTGCCAAGTCCCGAAATGATTAAGATCAATACTATCAATGCGTTTGGTAAGGGGACAGACACTACAAGAGCCACATGGGTAATGACCCATGACTGGAGGTAAATTCCACAAGGTAGTTTGTTTCTGTATATCATTGGACATACGGGGGCGAGTGTGGATGATGAGGTCTCGTATATTAACCGATCTTTTGAAGGCAAAAAGGGGTTTTGAAATTGAAGTTCCACCACTCTGTAGTATATTCCATCGTTTATTGATTAATTTTTTGATAGTGTTAGACAATGGAGTGAAAGCAGAAACACATGTCAGTCGTGTTTCTGATTCTTTAGGTACTGAAGTCAAGAGAGCATCCCTGTGATTGTTCCGAGCTCTCTTATAAGCTGGGTTAATGATCTTATTCGGATAATGTCTGTCCTGTAATTTCTGTTTCAAATCGCAAGATTGAATGTCAAAGATTTGGATTGTACTACAATTACGACGTAACCTCAAGAATTGCCCAAATGGAAGATTGTCCCGCAATGCTTTTGGATGGTGACTATCATACACAAGTAAACTGTTGCGATCAGTACTCTTATGGAATGTGGTAGTAGTAAGTCTACCATTATCGATTTTGATCACAAGGTCCAAAAATGAAACTTATGTGAGGGACGAATGGGCAGTAAATCTCTTTCTTCTGTGGAACAGTGCACTTATATTGATATTATGATATCATCCCTTATGCATTGCCAAAGGTATAGCTGAAAACACAAAATTCGTCTCTCTGCCGTTTATGTTTCTGGATGGAACTACTCCTTATCTCCCCGCGAATAACCGCTTTAAACGTGTCCCATACTACTGATAAAGGGGCGGAGCCCAAATTTAAAAAAAAAACAATTCAGATTCCTTACGCAGCTTTAACAACACCTCCTGATCTAATAACAAGGACCGATCAATCGTCCACGGATTACTGAAACTTGTCTGCAGAAAACTCATATTTAACACCACCGCAGAGTGATCTGATAAATGCGAGGGCAGATACGCTATATTCTTCACCTCCTCTCTCAGACGTGTATCTAATAAAAAATAATCGATTCGAGATGCATGTCTATATTTCTTATTAAAAAAAGAAAAATCCCTGCTATTCCCCACCCTTTGTCTCCAAATATCGCACAGGCCAAATTCCTTCATCATCCTCCTTAAATATTGTTGCGACTTAGGCGTGCCTCTTGATTTGCAGTTATGCCTATCCAGCTCATTGTCTAACACCACATTGAAATCACCCATCAAAATAACCGGGTCAGAAAATTCAAGAAGCTGAGAAAAGAGATGCTTTAAAGATTCTATATTGTCGCAGTTGGGGCCATAGTAACCTGCTAAGACCAGATTACGATCCCCAAATTGTATTTTAACTATCACCCATCGCCCTGCTATATCTGATCTAGATTCCAAAATTGCCACACACCCCTGCTGTGAATGTTTAACTAAGATTGCCACCCCTTTATTATGATAGTTGTGTTCTGTACATGAAAATGTTTGAACCCATCTAAGCTTTTGTATTATGTTAATGCACTCCGCCTTTGTTAAATGCGTTTCCTGCAAAACTAAAATTTGCGCCGTAGAATCCTGCAGATACTGTAATATTCGTTCCCTTCTTCCTCGCACCCTCAAGCCATTAACATTCCATGAAAGGATTTGAAATGATATATTCTGCACCCCCTGCCTTCTCTCCCTACTAGCTATCAATCAATCTTAGGTAACAGATAACTGGGTTGAAAGAGGCACTACTTTTTACTTTTTTCCCACTCTCCCTCCCCAACCCTAAACCTACCCCCCTCTCCCCATCCCCTTCCCCCCATACCTCACCCGTGGAGAACCCCCCCCGACTAAGGACCATAATGATCCAAATTTTAGAGCGCCCCCGTGTTCCTGGGAGAATTGAAACATTAAACATTAAACGCAGCCTTATTCAGTGGACTGCCCATTTTTGACCACTACCAATAATTCATCCGCCTCACTTATGTCTCTGATATTATACATTTTGTTATTATACATGACCCTGAGGAAGGCTGGAAATTTCAACTGGGCCGAGACCCCCAAAGATTTGAAAATCTCCAAACGTTTCCCCAGTTCCCACTGCCTATCCATAGTAACCCTGGATAGATCAGACCTGATCTCAAAAACAATATCATTCAATCTTAAAGACTTTTGTTTCAGTGCTCTAGATAAAATCTTTTCTTTCATCTGGTATGACAAAAAGTTTATCAAAATTTTCCGAGGTCTACTACTGTTCATTCGCAGCTTAAAGGGGTCTCGATGGATTCTCTGAATTTCCTTCCTGACTTCCTCTTCAGTCTCCTCCAGATCCACCGCTGATTTAATTAGTGATACTACAAAGGCCTTAAGATCGTTCCCTTCTATACCTTCAGGCACTTTCAAAAGTTTTAAATTATTTCTTCTTGAATAATTTTCCAGCTGCTCAACCCTGTTTTTTAATGCCTGTTCGCTTCCCTTCAGTGTATCGATCTCACCCTTATGCTGTGCCAATTCCTCCTTCATACCCCCATCGCTTCTTCCAGGGCCTGTGTTCTTTCCATTACGCCATAAATTTTCTTTTCTAAATTAGCACAAACCTCTCTTATGTCCCCTTGATTTACTTCTGAGTTCGCAAAACCTTTTTTTACATCCTCGGGAATAGACAAAATTAACGCCTCCAACGAAGAACTCAGTGAAGGGGAGATAACAGAAGCGGCTTGAGGGGGTTCCACAGCTACCGATTTAGGCGCAGAGTCTTGAACCTCTGCGGGCATAGCGTTTGGGATCTGAACTTGCACTGGGGCCGTCTGTTCTTCTCCTGGCAGTGGCGGGGGGCCTCGCCCACCCCCTGCCCTCACCGGCAACATTATCCGACTGCTTGGTGGTAACCTCCATTGCCACTCTGGCCTGCCCAGGGGTTAGCTTAATTACCTCTGGTCTCACTTTAAAAAAAGACCTTAGGGAGGGCGTCAACTTATCTCTCCCCTTAAGCTTGCTTTCCCCCACCTTCCTCACCGCAATCCTTCCTCCTTCCCCAGATTTAGATTTCAGATTTTTTTTGGCTGACCCCCCCCTTGTCTCCCTTCTCCTCGGCAGTCGCAGCTAAATTGTCCCGAAGCCAGTGATCAGTCCCCTCCACTCTTGTTAAGAAAAGCGGGGGGAAGGGAAATCACCCCCCCACACTGCCTCACCGTTTTTCTCCTGGCTCCCTTCTCCAAATTTTCTTTAAATTGTACTCCTTGCCGCAACTTCTCAGCTGCTGCTCCACCCGTTCCGCTGCTGCAGCTACTGCTGCCCCTATTCCCCCGAAGGGGAATTCGCGCCACGCCTTTCCGGGCCAGGCGCAGCTCCAGCGCGGCCCGGCGCCACCAGACAGCCCCCGCTGCCCTCCAGTCTGCCTCAGACTCCAAAAATTGCGGCACGCACATCCGTGTGCCTACAGCCGCAATCCGCTCGGCAGCCGCGTCCTGCCACGCCCCCCAGGAACCGGAACCGGAAGCGCCCTAGCGCGCTACGTGAACTCCGCAGCCCACCATGTTCTCCGCCCAATCTTAAAAAAAAAAATTGCCTTTACGTTTACGTAAATAACACAATGGCTTCTTTTGATTGTTAGAAGAGGATTTGGACCCACCTCTCCCAGAGGATTTGTGTGGGCCTGATGAAGACTTAGAATGCTTTTTATCCTTGTCCCCACCCTTGTCAGAAGACTTACCATCCTTCTTGCCATCCTTGTCACCACCTGTATGGACTTTTCTGCTCAGTCTTGTTCTGACCAATTTGTCTGCATTCTTTCTCAATTCTTGGGGAGAGGTCAGACCTGAGTCTACCAAGTACTGATGCAACAAGTCAGACACACAATTATTCAAAATATGCTCTCTCAAAATAAGATTATATAGGCTTTCATAGTCAGTCAACTTACTGCCATGTAACCATCCCTCCAAGGCCTTCACTGAACAGTCTACAAAGTCTGTCCAGTCTTGAGAGGACTCTTTTCTGGTATCTCTGAACTTTATCCTATATTGTTCAGTGGTTAAGCCAAATCCATCTAAGAGTGCATCTTTCAAAACTTTGTAGTTGTTGGGATCACTCTCTCTGACAGTAAGGAGCCTATCCCTGCCCTTGCCATTGAAAGATAGCCACAAGATAGCAGTCCACTGCCTTTGAGGGACCAACTGTACCATACAGGCCCTCTCAAGTGCAGCAAACCACTTATTTATGTCATCCCCCTCCTTGTAAGGGGGTACAATTTTGTGCAGGTTTCTTGAATCTGTTTCTCTTACAGGATGACTATCAAGAACACTGCTGCTGCCACCATGGGGACCTAACCACAACTTCTGTCTTTCCCTCTCTACATCTGGAGATTCCCTGTCTAAGGCCAACCGCTGCTGTCTCAGCTTCAGTCTGGCCTCTTCCAACCTCAGCTTTCTGAGTTCCCTGTCTAGGGTGTTATCCTCAGGGTGGGAGGCTTGGGAATGCTTTGACACAGAGGTGAGGTGGGAATTTGCAGAAGCGGACCTGTCCCTATCTGCCTGAACCCTAATTACCTGGCCTTTTGGAGTGAACGGTGCCCTACTGATGTGTGACCCCTCCCACTACCACTTTCAATAGGTGGTCTGTTAGCTGACAGGTGTTTGCAGGAACCCTACACAGAGTCCTCAGGGCCCTCCCTGATTCTTCCTGGGTACCCTCCTCCTCTCCCTCCTGTTCCTGGGATGAGCCAGACTGGTTCTGGTCATTTTCTAGGAGAAGATCTTTGGTAGGGTATTTACCAATGCTTAAACTTCTTTCTATGCAGAGATCCCTCAAACTTTTAAACTTTAAACTGCCATAAGTTGCCTGGACAACTTTGGGAGTGGCCTCTACTACAGACATAATTGCAAGAAAGAGTTTAGGATAAAGAGAAAAAAGTTTGGAAACTTTTAAAGAAAAGAGAAAAACTTTTTCAAACTTTTCAAATCTTTTTAGAAACTTTGTAGAAAGTTTTTAGAACGAGACTTAGACTGTTTAGGTTAACTGTTAACAGGAGCTTTATCCAAGTGACCCAGACTGTCCAGTGGTCCTTCTGTCCAAATTTGGTGGAGGTAAGTCCTTGCCTCCCCACGCCAGACAGTAATCCTGTGTACTGTGTGAACTGCAGCTGCTAGGGCTTCTGTGCACTTTTGCAAGGAATCCTTCGTGTACAGCATAGCCCAGGTCCCCAGCACTCTGTCCTGCATTGCTCAACTCACTGAGTTTACCACCGGCTTAATGGGACCCTCCTTTGTAGTTTTGAGACGACTGCTGTGTTCAGTTTTCTTGAGCCCCTGTTCAAGTGCTTCTGTGGGTGCTGCCTGCTTCTGCGTGGGCTCGCTGTGCTGCTGAGCGACCCCTCTGTCTTCTCCTCCAAGTGGCGACCTCCTGGTATTTCCTGGGCCCAGGCAGCACGAATGTTCTTCAACCGCATCCTTTGTAGCTAGCAAGGCTTGGTTGCGGTCTTTCTGCCTGGAAACAACTCTGCATCCTCCAGCCCGCCGCAGGACATCTTCTGTGCAAAGGAGAAGTTCCTGGCATCTTCTGTTGTATCAGAATCTTCAGTTTCTTCCACCCTGAGGCAGCCATTTTGCACCTTCATCCGGGGTTTAGTAGGCTCCTACCTCCCTGGACACTTTTGTGACTCTTGGACTTGGTCCATTTCCTTTGCAGGTCCTCAGGTCCAGGAATCTGTCTTCAGTGCTTTGCAGTAAGTTGTTGTCCTTGCAGAATCTCCTATCACGACTTTAGTGTGTTTTGGGGAAGTAGGGTAACTTTACTCCTACTTTTCAGGGTCTTGGGGTGGGGTATCTTGGACACCCTTAGTGTTTTCTTACACTCCCAGCGACCCTCTACACACTACACTAGGCCTGGGGTCCCTAAGTGGTTTGCATTCCACTTTCTTAGTATATGGTTTGTGTTGCCCCTAGGCCTATTGCATCCTATTGTATTCTACAGTGTTTGAACTACTTTTCTAACTGTTTACTTTCCTGATTTTGGTTTGTGGCTCTTACAGCCATTTGGACAACGTTTTTGCCCAGCTATGGCTTTACTGAGACAGCATCCCTGTCTGGCATTCTCATCACTTGATATAGGTCCAGTGGACAATTCCCACTGCTCTAAACTTAAACACACTAATAGGAACTCTGAGAATTTAACTTCACATTGTTGGCTAGCTAAAAAACTTCAAACAGAGTGGGTTACATCCCCACAGGGAAGTAACCATACAGTGGATGATAAAGGGAGTAACCAATCTATTGCAGAGCTACTCTCTACTTATCACCACTTTGACTAAAGACTCAACTGGCCAAGGTTAGCCTTATTGTCCTTCGTTTGGGGGGGGGTTGTGTAGGAAGGTAGCCTCTTTCTAGCCTTGTTACCCCCACTTTTGGCCTGTTTGTGAGTATATGTCAGGGTGTTTTTACTGTCTCACTGGGATCCTGCTAGTGAGGGCCCAGTGCTCATTGTGAAAACCCTATGTTGTCAGTGTGTTTGATATGTGTCACTGGGATCTTGCTAGCCAGGACCCCAGTCCTAATAAGTTTGTGTTCCCTGTGTAGTGCCTAACTGTATCACTGAAGCTCTGCTAACCAGAACATCAGTGTTTATGCTCTCTCTGCTTTCTAAATTTGTCACTGCAGGCTAGTGACTAATTTTACCAATTCTCATTGGCACACTGGTACACCTATATAATTCCCTTGTATATGGTACTTAGGTACCCAGGGTATTGGGGTTCCAGGAGATCCGTATGGGCTGCAGCATTTCTTTTGCCACCCATAGAGAGCTCAGACAATTCTTGCACAGGCCTGCAACTGCAGCCTGAGTGAAATAACGTCCACGTTATTTCACAGCCATTTTTCACTGCACATAAGTAACTTATAAGTCACCTATATGTCTAACCCTCACTTGGTGAAGGTTGGGTGCCAAGTTACTTAGTGTGTGGGCACCCTGGCACTAGCCTCTCCCTCTCCCCTTGGAAATAGGTGTTAAGGGCCTGAGAGGAGTAGCCTCTCCCGGCCTATGGGAATGCTTTGAAGGGCACAAATGGTGCCCTCCTTGCATAATCCAGTCTACGCTGGTTTAGGGATCCTCTAGCCCCTGCTCTGGTGCGAAAACTGGACAAAGGAAAGGGGAGTGACCACTCCCCTGTCCATCACCACCCCAGGGGTGGTGCCTAGAGCTCCTCCAGTGTGTCCCAGACCTCTTCTATCTTGAATGCAAAGGTGTGAGAGCACAATGGAGGCCTCTGAGTGTTGAGTGCCAGCAGGTGATGTCAGAGACCCCTCCTGATAGGTGCTTACCTGGTTAGGTGGCCAATCCTCCTCTGAGGGCTATTTATGGCCTCTCCTGTGGGTTTCTTGTCAGATAACAAATGCAAGAGTTCACCAGAGTTCCTCTGCATCTCCCTCTTCGGCTTCTGCCAAGGATCGACCGCGGACTGCTCCAGGACGCCTGCAAAACCACAATAAAGACGTAATCTTCCCCATGCTAACGCAGGCACCGGTCCTCTGGGTCCCCTCTCATCTTGACGAGCGTGGTCCCTGGAACACAGGAGCTGGATCCTAGTGACCGCGGCAGTCCAGTGGTCCATCTGTCCAAATTTGGTGGGGGTATGTCCTTGCCTCCCCACGCCAGACAGTAATCCTGTGTACTGCGTGAACAACAGCTGCAAGGGCTTCTGTGCACTTTTGCAAGGAATCCTTCATGCACAGCACAGCCCAGGTCCCCAGCACTCAGTCCTGCATTGCTCAACTCGCTCAGTTGACCACCGGCTTCCCGGGTCCCTTCTTTGCAGTGTTGAGACCACCACTGTGCTCAGTTTTCTTGAACCCATGTTCAAGTGCTTCTGTGGGTGCTACCTGCTTCTGCATGAGCTTTCTATGCTGCTGAGCACCTTCTCTGTCTTCTCCTCCATGGGGCGACCTCCTGGTCCTTCCGGGGCCCGGGCAGCACCCATTTTCTTCTACCGCGACCTCTACAGCTAGCAAGGCTTGTTTGTGGTCTTTCTGCGTGGAAACAACTCTGCATCCCCCAGCACGCCGTGGGACATCTTCTGTGCAAAGAAGAAATTCCTGCCATCTTCCGATGTTGTAGAATCTTCAGCTTCTTCTACCCAGAGGCAGACATTTTGCACCTTAATCCAGGGTTTAGTGGGCTCCTACCCCCCTGGACACTTTCGTGACTCTTGGACTTGGTCCCCTTCCTTTGCAGGTCCTCAGGTCCAGGAATCCATCTTCAGTGCTTTGCAGTCAGTTGTTGTCCTTGCAGAATCTCCTATCATGACTTTAGTGTGTTTCTGGGGAAGTAGGGTAACTTTACTCCTACTTTTCAGGGTCTTGGGGTGGGGTATCTTGGACACCCTCAGTGTTTTCTTACACTACCAGCAAACCTGTACACACTACACTAGATCTGGGGTCCCTAAGTGGTTCGCATTCCACTTTCTTAGTATATGGTTTGTGTTGCCCCTAGGCCTATTGCATCCTATTGTATTCTACAGTGTTTGCACTACTTTTCTAACTGTTTACTTACCTGATTTTGGTTTGTGTGTATATTTTGTGTATTTTACTTACCGCCTAAGGGAGTATATCCTCTGAGATATTTTTAGCACATTGTCACTAAAATAAAGTACCTTTATTTTTAGTAACTCTGAGTATTGTGATTCTTATGATATAGTGCTACATGATGTAAGTGGCATAGTAGGAGTTTTGCATGTCTCCTAGTTCAGTCTAAGCTGCCCTGCTATAGCTACCTCTATCAGCCTAAGCTGTTAGAACACTACTAATCTACTAATAAGGGATAAATGGACCTGGAACAAGGTGTAAGTACCAGCAGGTACCCACTATAAGCCAGCCTCCTACACAGGTGTGACAAGGATGGCAAGAAGAAGGATGTTAAGTCTTCTGACAAGGGTGGGGACAAAGATAAAAAGCATTCTGAGTCATTATCAGGCCCACAAAAATCGTTTCCGGGAGATGGGTCCAAATCCTCTTCTAACAATCAAAAGAAGCCATGATGTTATTTATGTAAGAGTAAAGGCCATTGGGCAAGTGATTCCTCCTGCCCAATGAAAAGCACCAAGGCTCCCACTACCACAACCCCAGCTGCGTCCTCTAGTGCCCCTAGTAATAGCAATGGTGGTGGGAGGTCTACAACAAATAGCCAATCAAGGGGTGTAGCTGGGCTCACCATTGGTAATGCAGTTGGGGTTGGTCTTGTTAGGGAGACCACAGAGGCTGTTTTAGTCTCTGATGGTGGTATTGACTTTGCCACCTTGGTTGCTTGTCCCTTTAATATGGGTAAGTACAAGCAACTTCCCCTATTAAATAGTGTTGAGGTTGATGCCTACAGTAGCCAGTGTCACTATGGTGATTGGGAAACTGGTTCATCCTGATCAACACCTACTTGCTCAGCAGTACCAAGTGGCTGATGCTCATAACAACTCTCTTTGCCACCCCATGGCTGTTGTAAACCTCAAATGGGGGGGGGGGGGTTACTGGTCCAAAGAAAGTTGTGGTAGCAACTGACTTGTCACTATGGTGATTGGGAAACTGGTTCACCCTGATCAACACCTACTTGCTCAGCAGTACCAAGTGACTGATCCTCATAACAACTCTCTTAGCCACCCCATGGCTGTTGTAAATCTCAAATGGGGGTAGGGGGGTTACTGGTCCAAAGAAAGTTGTGGTAGCAACTGACCTACCTGTAGTCTTAGTAGGCAATGATTTGGAGACATCAGCTTGGGCTGAATTGGAGTTGGAGGCTCATGCAGCAATGCTGGGCATTCCAGGGCATATCTTTGCTCTCACAAGTGCTCAGGCCCAGAAGCAAAGAGGACAGGGAAGCTTGGATCCTGAAATAATGGACCAAGTGCTCCCAAAAGCTAGAGGTGAGAAGCGTAAATCCTTGCCCACTATCCCTCCGTCTCTAGAAGATTCCCCTTTTGAGGGCAGAACCTACACCAGACGAGCTGGCAGCCGACACTGCTGAGCTTTTGGGTGCAGGGGGCCTGCTAGGGAAGAGCTGAGTGTGGCACAGCACACCTGTCCCACACTAGAAGGTTTAAGACAGAAAGCTGTCAAACAGCAGAATGGGGATATCACTGATAGCCTAAGGTCTATTGAGAAGATAACCTCCTCTACACTGAGTCAAGGGACCCTAAACCTGGAGCTGCCAGGAGATTGGTCATCCCTTTGCAATATAGGGAGTTTCTTCTGACCTTGGCACATGATATTCCTTTGGCTGGGCATTTGGGCCAGATCAAAACTTGGGCCAGACTTGTTCAATTGTTTCACTTGCCTCACATGTCAGAGGACACTAAGACGTTTTGTCCCTCCTGTGTGACCTGTCAAGCCAGTGGCAAGACTGGGGGCACACCTAAGGCCCTCTTAATTCCACTACCAGTGGTTGGGGTGCCCTTTGAGAGGATAGGGGTTAGCATAGTTGGCCCCCTTGACCCTCCAACAGCTTCAGGCAATAGTTTTATCCTTGTGGTAGTGGACCATGCCACTAGGTATCCTGTAGCTATTCCCTTAAGGACCACTAAAGCTCCTGCAGTAGCAGAAGCCCTCCTGGGAATCTTTTCCAGAGTGAGTTTCCCTAAGAAAGTGGTGTCAGACAGAGGTAGTAACCTCATGTCTGCATACCTCAAAGCTATGTGGAAGGAGTGTGGTGTAACTTACAAGTTCACTACTCATTATCATCCATAGACAAATGGTCTGGTTGAGAGGTTTAATAAAACTCTCAAAGGCATGATCATGGGACTCCCTGAAAACCTCAGGAGGAGATGGTATGTCCTGTTGCCATGCCTCCTTTTTGCTTACAGGGAGGTACCCCAAAAAGGAGTGGGCTTCAGCCAATTTGAACTCCTCTTAGGGCACCATATAAGAGGTCCCCTTGCTCTTGTGAAAGAGGGTTGGGAACAACCTTTAAAAGCTCCCAAGTAAGACATTGAGGACTATGTACTTGGCTTAAGATCCAGAATGGCTGAGTACATGAAGAAGGCCAGTAAAAACCTTCAGGCCAGTTAAGAGCTCCAAAAGCAATGGCATGTCCAGAAGGCTGTCCTGACCCAGTACCACCCAGGACAGAAGGTGTGGGTATTGGAGCCTGTGGCCCCAAGAGCACTCCAGGAAAAATGGAGTGGACCCCATCTAATAGTAGAAAAGAAAGGTGAGGTCACCTACTTGGTAGACCTGGGCACCGCCAGGAGTCCCCTTAGAGTGCTCCATGTCATTCGCCTGAAACCATACTCTGACAAGGCTGACTTTTTATTTTTTTTAATTTTATTAATTTAAACACAAATCAAAGAAACATACATTAATACAGCAGATCTCTCGATGAGAGGATAAGGATATATGAGAAGCATTACAAATCATATAACTACTGTGGTATCCCAAATCGCAGGCGGGTCTCTGCCAGTATCTCTCTCTATATGCTGATATCAAGGGATCCGTTCCAAAAAAGAGCCTCCACACCGGAGGAGAGCAAAAGTCCGCCGCCCCAGCGTAGGACAAGGACAGACACACCCAATGGTATTAATCTGACATCGTCGAGCAGGAAGAACTGCAAAAAATAACAGTTGCAAAAACCTCTAAAAACAGGCAGGTGGAGCACACAGTCACATCGCGCAGGATTATCATACAACAAGGTAACTCGCATGATCCGAGGGGGAATGAAACGCGCAAATGGGAGACATCAGTCACACAGCACCCTCAGTCTGTGTCGCCAGATATTCATTTAGAGGGGCCCAGATATCTTTGGGGCGGGATCCCTCTGGCATAAGTTCCCAGAATACTAACAGCTGATCATGACAAAAAGCAGCATCTCGTAACCAATCAGACCTACGGGGGGCTCTCCCCCGGCCCCAGCACATTGCGACTCTACGCTTAGCCAGCAGCATGAGAAGGCACACCAAGCGTCTATGCGGGCCCTGAACCTCATCCATATATCCCAACAGCGCTATCTTAGGGGAGAGGGGTACCTCCACCTCTATCATTTCAACAATCGACCGTCTTATCTCCTCCCAAAACTTATACACTTTCGCGCACTCCCATGCCAGGTGAAAGAAGCCCGCGTCCCGAGCCCCGCAGCGAGCGCAGCATGTATCCGCTAGCAGCCCCATGGAATGTAGTTTCTTGGGCGTATAATATAGTCGGTGCAGAAACTTAAAATGCAGCAGGCGCAGTCTATAATTCGGGGACAGTGTCCTCATATGAGCACAATGGCTACGCCACATTGCCTCCGGGATAGGCTCCCCCACATCTCTCTCCCATGCAGTCCTAGAGGACACCACAAGGCCACTCCCCTGCACAGCATTATACAGCTTAGTTATCAGCTTGGAGGGGGATCTCGCGCTACAAAGTGCCTCCAGAGCACGAAACTCCAAGGGAGCATCCGGCACTTCAAAAAATCGATCTCGCAGCAAAGCGCGGACTCAGAGAGCACAAAAACGTTGCAACGGGGTGCCATCGCAGTCCGAGAGTGCATCGGGAATATCCAACAGCCGACCGTCCACTAGCCAGTCTCCCAGCACCGTCAAGCCAGCGTCTCGTAGAAACCCGCGCACCCCTCCATCACGAAACATCTGGGCATCAGCCACTGCCATAACAGGCAGCGAAGGAGCAAAGGGTGCAGATATCCCAGCCCGCTGCATCAACGCTCTCCATGCTCCTGCAGTGCAGGAGACTGTGTCAACTCCTCTAGAACGGGGGGAACCCGCCCGCCGAGCGCGCATACCAAGCCGTCAGGCCAGACAGAATCACTCTCCGGTGTAAGGTGTGGCATATAACGGGTCGGATTCAGCCAATAGTACGCAAAATGTGCCTGTGCACAGTGATAATATAACTCCAGGTCTGGGGCTGCCAATCCGCCCCGCTCAAATGGCAGCGTCAATTTCTCCCAAGCGATGCGGGACTGTCGCCCCGCCCACGCCAGCCGAACAAGCGCATATCTCAGGCGCCGGAAATAGGCCCTAGTAAGTGGAAGGGGAAGATTCACGAATAAATAAAAAATTTTAGGGAGTACCACCATCTTGGCAATAGCAATGCGACCAGTCAGCAAAAGTGGCAAAGCTTTCCAGACCTCCACCTTTTCCTCTAGCCATGTCAGCGCTGTCCCATAATTAGCAAGCCGAAGCGATTCCGCGTCGCAGCACAGGTGTATGCCCAGATCTCTCCACGCTAGGAGTTAGTGGCAGGATCATTGATTTCGACCAATTAATAGTGACCCCAGAAAAATTCCTGAAGCGAACAATTTCATCTAATAAGATGTCTAATTTCTGCCCAGGGTTTCGCACGTATATCGCGATATCATCTGCATATAAAGATATCAAGACAGGGCGTTGCCGGAACTGTAAGCCGCTATTGCTATATTTCTGTCACAGTCCCGCCGCCAGAGGCTCCATCGCAGCCGCGAAAAGAAGCGGAGACAGCGGGCAGCCCTGTCGCGTACCCCGCGAGACCAGGAATGGGGCCGATACACCTCCGTTAAGGCGCAACCTGGCAGTGGGCAGGGTATACAGCAACCTGATCCAGTTCACAAAACGCACGCTGAGACCCACTCGGTTCAGAAGCGCAAACATATATTCCCAAGCCAGGGAATCAAAGGCCTTAGCTGCATCAAGAAACACTGCAGATACATCATCGTCTGTCTCTAATGATCCCAGCACCGCAAAGAAAGTACGCAGATTATGGCTCGTGGATCTCCCAGGGATAAAGCCTGATTGATCCGGAAGCACCATTCTAGAGAGTAGTGGCTGTAGTCGAGTCGCTATCATTTTTGCAAGAATCTTGTTATCAATGTTTATCATGGAACGTGGGCGATACGAATCGCATCGTGTTGGGTCCTTCCAAGGCTTCAAAACAGTTATTATTAAAGCCTCCCGGAGGGAGGTCGGGAGTGACCCAGTCGCCAGAGACTCCTCATACACCTCCAACAAATAGGGAGCAAGGATGTCCACATATTCTTTATAAAAAGCAGGGGTTAAACCGTCAGTACCCGGAGACTTATCTCCGGGTAGGCTTAGAATCGCCGCCGCCACCTCCTCTACTGTGAACGGCATATCCAGATACATCCTGTGTGCCTCCTCAAACCATACTAGCGCAATGTTCTCAAAATACTTCTTCATATCTGCCTCCCTAAGACCCACCGGTGGCGCATATAGCTGCGAGAAATTTACTGTAGATACCTGCATCACGCCTCCTGATCCGGTCACCCTACCGCCCTCAGTATCTATCGCCTCAGTAACGTAATTACTGGCCCAGGGGCTACGCAATAATCCTGCTAGTGTCCTCCCGGCTCTCTCACTCTCACCATACCTGCGAGCCTGTGCGTGTCTCCCAAGGAAACATACCTCTCTTAGAGAGGCCTCCTCATATAGGGACACCTCACGCCTGATTTCGGCAAGTACCTCGCTTGACCATGTCACCTCTAAGCGCCGTTCCAGATCGCCAAGCCTCCTTTCGATATCAGCCATCTCCCGCCTTAAAGCTTTCACTATCCCATGCTGCTTTGCAAGACACACCCCACGGATAACCACTTTAAATGCCTCCCATACAGTGCCGGGGGAGTCCACCGAACCTCGATTCTCCTCAAAAAATAACCGAACAGCCTCCCGTACTTCCTCTCGGAAGATGTCGTCCCGGAGAGCACCGCTGGGCAGCCGCCACATCACCATCGGTTGAAACTCACTAGGTATCGCCAGGTCTAATAACACCGGTGAGTGGTCTGACAGCGTACGGGGAAGATGGTCTATTGCTCTAGTCCAAGCCTCCACATCTCTAGTGCCCAGCCATCGATCAATACGAGACCAACTGCTATGGAAGTAATTCAAGCAGGTGCCCTCACGCACTCCTATATGTCTCTGCCTCCACAGATCCACCAGCGCACCACTATCCATTACTGCTGTCTAAGATCTCGCTGAAGAGACATGTTGCATCCTAGCCGCACTCTCTCGGTCCAGCCAAGCATCTAGGACTACATTGAAATCACTGCCCCAGATCACAGCTCCAGCTCCCAGCGACTCCACTAGGCGCCATACCTCCAGGAAAAACTCCGGGTCATCTACATTTGGCCCGTACACAGCCACTAGTCGGCAAGCCCTGTCCAACAACACTCCACTCAGTATTACGTATCTGCCATTGGGGTCAGAAATAATTTCGCGTGTACGCCACTGCAACCCCTTACGGATAATGATTGCAACCCCACGAGCGTAGCTAGAGTATGTAGAATAGTGAGCCTCCCCGACCCAGCCAGCTTTCAGCCTGCCAACTGCCGATGCCATCAAATGCGTTTCTTGTATCATACAGATGTCAATACCATGACGCTTAACATAAGCCATCACCAGCCGGGCCTTTCGATTATCATTAAGTCCCCGCACATTCCATGTCAAGCATCTCACAGCAGAGGTAACATCATCCCCCATCCAGAACCGCAGTCATACAACACTGCGCATGAACACAGCTCTCCACCTGCCAAGAACTTAACAAAAAGGGAACCTGAAACATTCCCCAATTAGCCCCATCCTCCCACCACCCACCCAGGCCCCCCAATCGGACCCTCGTAGTGACCCACCCAACCAATCCCAAAGCCCACACTGCAAACATAAAACAGGTAGCAACCGGACTCATCCGTGGGGGCAGAAGCCTGCCAATCGACTCTCCACCCAGATGTTCTAGGGGAGAGGGGCCACGGGCCAAGCAACAGCTACACATCAGGGGCCAGATCGCGGAGCGGACCCACACGCCCCCACAGCTTCAGACGTAATGGTGTCCCGCACATGACACTTAATCATTGTCACTAAGAGAGGCGTCCTCAGCGTCCACTCCCCCCGCCCCACCGCCCCCGACTGCTTGGGTAATCGTCTAGCGAACTTAGTCACCTGCTTTGGATCCGAGAAGTACAGCACTTTGCCTTCATGTCGCACCCTCAGTTTAGCTGGGTATAACAGGGCAAACCCAACTCCAGCCTGGCTGAGCAGGCGCTTTGTCGGTAGGAAAGCCCGCCTCTGGGCCTGTACACCTGGGGTATGATCGGGAAAAAAGTTAATTTCAGAGTTCTTATATACTAGAGGTCTTTTCTCCCTAGCTAACCGGAGCACAGTATCTCGGTCCCTATAATTCAATAGTCGTGCAACAATTGGGCGTGGAGGAGTGCCAGGAGGGGGGCGAGGGCCCAAGGAACGATGTGCCCTCTCAATCACCAACAGCCGAGAGAGCTCGCCAGCAAACAGCTCTTGTAACATATTCTCGCCGAAGTCCTCCATGCGGCCCATGTCGGTTGCCTCCGGCAGCCCCACGATACGGATGTTGTTGCGTCGGGACCGGGCCTCCAGGTCCTCATTTTTGTTTCGTATCACCTCCAGGAGACGCTCCATCTGCGCAATCTGTTCTCTATCACCACTGCGCGCATCCTCTACCTCAGATGTGCGAGTCTCCAGAGTCTCAAACCTAGCATCGTGGTCATCCACCTGGGCTCTGATGCGGTCAATCCGCTCCGATACATGGTCCAGCTTAGCGTCTATACCTGCAAAGCTGGTCTTAAGTTCCATGAACATGGATCTCACAGACATCTCTGGAGACTCCCCTTCGGCGTCTGCGTCTCCAGGTTGGGAGGCGGGAGGGGCACCGCGTTGTTCTCCTCCAGAGAAGGAGAGTTTAGCCTGTCGCTTATCTGCCATGCCCATCTTGCAATACTTCACGAATAATGCAACTAGCGCCAGTCTAAGTGGACCTAACCAAGACTGCGGGTCTCTGTCTCCGAAAAATCACACGGCCGGCAACTTCGTTCTCCTCACCAGGCCACCAGGCGGCCCCTAGGCGCACTTAACAGTCTCTCCGCCTCCCAGGTCAAATCCGTTTCCAGTATAGGGGTTCCACAAACCCCACCAGCAGCAGGGAGTTCCACACAGCACAGGAGGAAAGGGGGAGGAGGGCCAGCCGTGCACCAGATTCCAAAACCAGGATGTTTAAGCCCCACGAGCCAGGGGAGAACTCAGGAGCATGCTGCCGTACCAGCCAGGGCCTCTGCCCCCCGCCTCACCCCTCGCATCGCCCTTCACCTGGTTCTGTGCTGCCAAGGCAGTGCAGGGCTCCCGATGCAGTCCGCAGGGCACCAGCAATATTCGTATGGAGGCAACCAGGGGCCAAACCGAGGTCCCCCCAGGTCGTCTCTCCACCAGGGCCCCGAATTCAGGCCCTCGCATCCTCCAGTCTCAGCTCGCTCCCAGAGCACCCATTATCGACCGGGCCCAGCGCGCACCTGCCGGGGGCCCGGGAATCGGAAAGCCCGGAAGAACTCCCTAGTTGAGGGTCGGAAGAGGCCCAGGGGGCCGGCGTCTCCAGCCGCCGCGCACACCAGAAGAAAATAGCGAAAGAAGAGGGGGGGAGCCGTGGCCCGAAGCAGCCGCCGATCAGGCTCCCCGGGCTCCCCTGCACTCCCGTCTCCTCTCCCCTCGGCCGGGAGCAGCCGCAGCGTCTCTCCTCTCCGCACGAACTGCAGGAGTCAGCGCGCGCGGGCGACCGCCGGCGCCAGGCCCCTCAACACGAATCCAGCTCCCGGGCGCCCGCAGCAGCCAAACCCGGCTTGCATGGCGTTGTTGGGGTCCCCAGGGGGGAGTCTCAGGGGTCCGCTCCCTTCACCGCCGCCTGCAGGATAAGTTATATTGCATAAATTGCCCGGCCCCAGCAGAGCCTCACAATGTCACGGCCATCTTGCCCGGTGGCCAAGCCACGCCCCCTGACAAGGCTGACTTAACCCTGCTCATGGCAACTGATGAGGGGGAGGAGGAAGAGAGTGACCCTCTCCCTGACCTCTTCTCCACCACTGAAGCTGATGACTTAGTGGATGGAGTGATACTTGCAGATTGCCTTACTGCTGAGCAGAAGGACAACTGTATAAATCTCCTAGGCCAATTCTCTGACCTCTTCTCACTAATCCCAGGTACAACTACCTGGTGTGAGCACACAATCAACACTGGAGACAGTTTACCTATCAAAAGTGAGATTTATAGGCAGCCTGACCATGTCAGAGATTGCATAAAACAAGAGGTACAGAAAACGCTGGATCAGGGAGTGATTGAGCCTTCTGAGAGCCCATGGGCTAGCCCAGTGGTGCTTGTCCCAAAACCTCACAGTAAAGATGGTAAAAAGGAAGTGATGTCTTGTGTTGACTATAGGGGTCTCATTCAAGTAACCAAAACTGATGCTCACCCTCTACCCAGGGCAGATGAGCTTTTAGATACACTGGCTTCTGCCAAGTATCTAAGCACTTTTGACTTAACTGAAGGGTATTAGTATATTAAGTTGTCAGAAGATGCTAAACCTAAAACAGCATTTTCCACCATTGGGGGGCACTATCAGTTCACTGTTACGCCCTTTGGTTTGAAAAATGCACCTGCCACTTTTCAGAGGTAGGTGACCACAGACCTGCAATAAATCATCAATCAATCAAACAAATTTCTTAAGCTCACTACTCACAACATGTAGTGTCTCATGGCGCGGGGTGGGTTACTGCTCAAAAAGCCAAGTTATGAGGTGCTTTCTGAAGGTTAGGAGGTCCTGGGTCTTGCGTAGGTTGATGGGGAGGGAGTTCCAGGTTTTGAAAGTGAGGTGGGAGAAGGATTTTCAAGGGTTGGAAGCTTTCAGTGCAGCATATCTAGATGATATAGCTGTATTTAGCTCCACCTGGGATGATCACCTGGTCCAGATATGGAAAGTTTTGGAGGCCCTGCAAAAGGGTACTATAGGAGGTTCATTAAGAGCTATGGCTCCATTGCAGCCCCTCTTAGTGACCTCACCAGCAAAGAAGATGCCTAAAAAGGTATTGCGGACAGCTAGCTGTCAAAAGGCTTTTGACGAGCTTAAACAGACCATGTGCTCTGCACCTGTCCTAAAAAGCCCTTGTTGCTCCAAGAAAATCATAGTCCAGAGTGATGCTTCTGAATTAGGAGTACGGGCAGTTCTATCACAGCTTAACACTGAGGACCAGGATCAACCTGTTGCTTTCATCAGCAGGAGGTTGACCCCTAGAGAAAAGCGTTGGTCTGCCATAGAGAGGGAGGCCTTTGCTGTGGTCTGGGCACTGAAAAAGATGCCTGTTTGGTTCTCACTTTATTGTTCAGACAGACTACAAACCTCTATTATGGCTTAAACAAATGGAAGGCAAAAACCCTAAATTGTTGAGGTGGTCCATCTCACTACAGGTAATGGACTACACAGTGGAACATAGACCTGAGAGTACCCACTCCAATGCAGAAGGACTCTCCAGTTATTTCCACTTAGATAATGAAGACTCATCTGGGCAAGGTTAGCCTTATTGTCCCTCATTTGGGGGGGGGGGTTGTGTAGGAAAGTACCATCTTGCCTGGCATGTTACCCCTATTTTTCAAACGTGTGTAAGTTTGTTTTTTCCTGTCTCACTGGGATCCTGCTAGCCAGGACCCCAGTGCTCACATTTTGTGGCCTTAATGTGTGTATCTGTGTAGTGACTAACTGTGTCACTGAGGCTCTGCCAGCCAGTACCTCAGTGCTTATGCTCTCTCGCCTTTAAAATTGTCACTATAAGCTAGTGAACATTTACACCAATTCTAATTGGCACACTGGAACACCCTTATAATTCCCTAGTAAATGGTACTTAGGTACCCAGGTTATTGGGGTTCCAGGAGATCCCTATGGGCTGCAGCATTTGTTTTGCCACCCATAGAGAGCTCAGACAAATCTTACACAGGACTGCCACTGCAGCCTGAGTGAAATAACGCACATGTTATTCCATAGCCATTTTACACTGCACTTAAGTAACTTATATGTCACCTATATGTCTAACCTTCACTTAGTGAAGGTTAGGTGCAAAGTTACTAAGTGTGAGGGCACCCTGGCACTAGTCAAGGTGCCCCCACATAGTTTAGGGCAATTTCCCCGTACTTTGTGAGTGCAGGGACACCATTACACGCGTGAGCTACATATAGGTCAATACCAATATGTAGCTTCACAATGGGAACCCGGAAAACGGCCATGTAACATGTCTAAGATCATGGAATAGTCCACCCATGCCAAATCTGGTATTGCGGTGCCAATCCCATGCATTCCCGGGGCTACACCATGGACCCCGGGTACTGCCACACCAGCTCTCTGGCGTTTTCTCTGCAGCTACCGCTGCTGTCAACCAACAGACAGGGTTCTGCCCTCCTGAGGTCCGGGAAGCACAGTCCCAGGAAGGCAGAACAGAGAATTTCCTCTGAGAAAGGGTGTTACACCCTCTCCCTTTGGAAATAGGTGTTAAGGGCATGAGAGGAGTAGCCTCTCCTGGCCTCAGAGAATGCTTTGAAGGGCACAGATGGTGCCCTCCCAGCATAACCCAGTCTACACCGGTTCAGGGATCCCCAGCCCCTGCTCTGGCGCAACACTGGACAAAGGAATGGGGAGTGACCACTCCCCTGTCCATCACCACCCCAGGGGGATTGTACGACGAAACAACAAATTAAAAAACAACTACTGACTTAACAACGAGGTCGGAACACCGACCTCGTTGCTACTACTAATGATTTTACCACGAATGCCTTAACAACGATATTTTGTTGTAAAGGCTTTCCTGATAAAATCATTAGCAATAGGCACCATTCACCCTACATCCCTTACCCCACCCCCCCCAACCCCACCCCAAAACCTAAAACCCCCTGACCCCCCACCCACTCCCCAAAACCAAAAACGCCCCACCCCGCCAACCCCACCCTAAAACCTAAAACCCCCTGACCCCCACCCACTCCCCAAAACCAAAAATGCCCCACCCCCCCAACCCCACCCCAAAACCTAAAACCCCCATGACCCCCCACCCACTCCCCAAAACCAAAAACGCCCCACCCCCCCAACCCCACCCTAAAACCTAAAACCCCCTGACCCCCCACCCACTTCCCAAAACCAAAAACGCCCCACCCCCCCAACCCCACCCCAAAACCTAAAACCCCCTGACCCCCCACCCCCTACCCAAAACCTAAACCCACCACTTACCTTCGCCAACTCCCTTCTTTGTACCTTAACCACACATGTTCGTTGTTCAGAACATTCGTAGTTAAGGCACAAAAAACCGGAGTCGTCGTTAAAAAAAGCGTTGCGCTTTCGTTAACCACGACTTTCGGGAAAAAAAGTAGTAAAAAAGGATGTTTCCCCCCCAGGGGTGGTGCCCAGAGCTCCTACAGTGTGTCCCAGACCTCTGCCATCTTGAATGCAGAGGTATGAGGGCACAATGAAGGCCTCTGAGTGGCCAGTGCCAGCAGCTGACGTCAGAGACCCCTCCTGATAGGCTCTTACCTGGTTAGGTAGCCAATCCTTCTCTGAGGGCTATTTAGGGTCTCTCCTGTGGGTTTCTCATCAGATAATGAATGCAAGAGCTCACCAGAGTTCCTCTGCACTTCTCTCTTCGACTTCTGCCAAGGATCGACTGCTGACAGCTCCAGGACGCCTGCAAAACCGCAACAAAGTAGCAAGAAGACTACCAGCAACATTGTAGCATCTAATCCTGCCGGCTTTCTCAACTGTTTCCTGGTGGTGCACGCTCTGAGGGATGTCTGCCTTTACCCTGCACTGGAAGCCAAGAAGAAATCTCCAGTGGGTCGACGGAGTCTTCCCCCTGCTAACGCAGGCACCAAACCTCTGCATCACCAGTCCTCTGGGTCCCCTTTCATCTTGACGAGCATAGTCCCTGGAACACAGTTGCTGGATCCAAGTGACCCCGACAGTCCAGTGGTCCTTCTGTCCAAATTTGGTGGAGGTAAGTCCTTGCCCCCCCACGCCAGACAGTAATCCTGTGTACTGCGTGATACACAGCTGCTAGGGCTTCTGTGCACTCTTACAAGGATTCCTTCATGCACAGCATAGCCAAGGTCCCCATCACTCTGTCCTGCATTGCTCAACTCGCTGAGTTGACCACCAACTTCGTGGGACCCTCTTTTATTGTGATGAGACAACTGCTGTGCTCAGATTCTTTGAACACTTGTTTTAGTGCTTCAGTGGGTGATACCTGCTTCTGCATGGGCTCTCTCTGTTGCTGAGTGACCCCTCTGTCTCCTCCTCCAAAGGGCAACCTCCTGGTCCTTCCTGTGCCCTGGTAGCACCCATTATCTTCAACCACAACTCTTGCAGCTAGCAAGGCTTGCTTGTGGTCTTTCTGCGTGGAATCAACTCTGCATCCTCCAGCACGCCGTGGGACATCCTCTGACCACAGGAGAGGTTCCTGGCACCTTCCGTTGTTGCAGAATCTTTGGGTTCTTCCACCCAGAGGCAGCACTTTTGCACCATCATCCGGGGTTTAGTGGGCTCTTGCCCCCCCCCTTGACACTTGCGTGCCTCTTGGACTTGGTCCCCTTCCTTTGCAGGTCCTCAGGTCCAGGAAATCATCTTCAGTGCTTTGCAGTCAGTTGTTTTCTTTGCAGAATCCCCTATCTCGACTTTACTGTCTTTCTGGGGTGGTAGGGTAACTTTACTCCTAGTTTTCAGGGTCTTGGTGTGGGGTATCTTGGACACCGTTAGTGTTTTCTTATACTCCCAACGACCCTCTACACACTACAATAGGCCTGGGGTCCATTCATGGAGCTGGTCTACCAGATAGTAGTGGCATGCTGGTTGTTGCACAACCTGGCCCTCAGACGACATGTGCCTTTTCTGCAGGAGGAAGGGGCTGCAGATGCCCCTGTAGCAGCAGTGGACCCATAGGACAGTGAGGATGAGGAGGCAGAGGATGAGGATGTGGTCAAAAGAATGTCAGTTATACGTCAATACTTCCAATGACACACAGGTGAGACAGTGCAACTGACCATTACTCTGACTACTGATGTTTTCTGTGTGGCTGTAGCATAAAGGCATTCACATCCTTTGCATCTGAACTTACTGTCACCTATGGCTTGTCCTTCTGTAGATGTTGGTGATATGACAACAGTGTCCTGATGTGTTTACTGCAGACAGCTACAGGTCATTATTTGTATGCTGCCACAGTGTTCAGATCATTTGCACTAGATGTGACTGTTCCCATAAATGCACATTTTCAACACATAACACGGTGTCACTCAAATTGTGTTCAAGGGTGCTTATTGTAGTGAAAATAATTATATGAAAAGTGCAATGGAACGGGGTGCTGGTAGAGGCAAGTCCAGGGTATTGTTCCAGTCTGTTTGTAGCACAGGTCCAGTGTCCAGCAGGCCATAGGAAGGGAGCTAAGACAGTTCAAAGTGGACTAAGTGACTGGTGGGACACAAGGGGGACAATCAGGAGAGTCTCATCTCCTGGCGGTGGTCTTGGTCTTGGCAAGTGTCTCTGACTTCTGTCTGGGTCGCAGGGAACATTTGCGGGGTCGTTCACCTTCTGCAGGGGGAGAGGTGCTGGTGGCTTGTTGTTCCTGTGGAGAGGCCTCCTGCCCACTAGCTGCAGTGGAAATGGAGGGCTGGTCAATAGACTGCCTAGTGGTAGGGGCCTGCTGGTCTGCTGTCTATTCCCTCATGATGTTGGCCATGTCTGCCCGCACCCCTGCTATGGAGATCATAGTAGTGTTGAGAGCCTGCAAGTCCTCCCTGATCTCCTGACGATGTTCCTCCTGCAGCTTCTTGATCTCCTGCATGTAGTTAAAGATCTGGCCCATTGTGTCCTGGGATTGTTGGTAGGCCCCCAGGACATTGGTGAGTGCCTCCTGGAGAGTCGGTTCCCTGGGCCTGTCCTCCCCTTGGCATACAACGGTCCTACCAGTGTTCCAGTTGCCCTGTGCCTGTGTCCCCTAAACAGTGTGACCACTGCCACTGACCCCAGGTTCCTGATTGTCTTGAGTGTGAGGTGTGGACTGGGGTCCCTCTACAGGTGGGCACACTGCTGATTGACGTGTCCTAGGGACAGAGGTGTGGGGATGCTGGCTGGGTGCCGTGGTGTTGGATACTGATGGGGGAGGCTCTGTGGTTGACTGGGTGTGGGCTGGGGGGACCGACTGACCAGTGGTCCCTGATGGACCAGGTAGTTCTTCCAGATCCTGAAGTCCAGAGTTACTGTCATCATTGGGGGCATCTTCTGTTGGGGGACTGGTTAGTTGTGGCACCTCTCTGCTGAGATTGGCTTGTGCACATGTGGAGATGTACGTGATGTATTATGCGTCATGTCTGTGACATATTGTACATCCCTAGCTTTCCCTCTTTCGTTGCTGTTGCCCTGCACATTTGTTTGTGTATGGTGATGTATTGTGGGGTTGTTAGTTCTCCTGTGCATGCTTTGGTGATGGGTGTACATGCATTAGTATAGCATGAAGGGCTTTGCATTGGGGTTAGTTATATGTGTAAGTGCAGTGTGTAGGATGGAGTGAGCTGGTATCTCCTTTCTTCCGCGGAACGTACCTTTCCCCGTAGGTCGTTCCACCTCTTCGTACGTGGATGTTGTCTCAGGGCATTCACCTTGTCCACGATTCTCCGCCATGGCTTCATCTTCCTGGCAATGGATATTTGCTGTGTGCTCAAAACAGCTGTGGCTCTACCCTGACTATTTCCTCCACCATGACCCACAACTCCTCATTTGTGAAACGGGGGTGCCTTTTTGGCGACACAGGTGTTGTGTGGTGTGTGTAAGTGTGTGGGTGTTGGGTACTGTGGTTGGGTGTGTGAAGTGGGGTGTGTGAGGGATGTACGGCTGTGTGTGCCTAGTTGTCACAGTGGTCTTGATGTCCATATGGTGGCAATAATTTGTATTCATAAAGGGTTGTGGGTGATGTGGGTGTGTGTTTTATAATGCTGTGGATGGGTGGGTGCGGTGTGTGTGTGAGTGTCAGGTGTGTGTATTTGGTATTGGCCAATGTTGTGTAGTTTAGTATTTGGGTGTCCATTCTGAGCACGCTGGTGTGTATCACCAATGGTTTACCGCCATTGAATGTCCGCTGTGGTGATTCGTAGGTCATGATGTGGTGGGCGTTGGTTTGTTGGCGTAACGGCATGGGTGTTAGTACTGCCACTTCAGCACTGACCTTTGGGCTGGTGGATTTGTGTATGTGCCAGTATTCTGTCGGATTGTGATGTGTGTGTGTCATATTATGGCGAACGGATATTCGCCACCGTGGCGGTATGTTTACTGCCAATGTCATGATGAGGGCCTAAGTCTAAAGGTAAACTTTTCTCCGAGGCTTCCTGCTTGCTATTGCCGAGCAGGGCTCCATCGTGGTCGGCCCTAAACTTTAACTTTGACTCGGTCGATGTGCGACCAGATATGTCAAGTGGTCCGTTAAGGCCCATTTTATACTTTTTGACGCAAAAACGCGCAAATGCAGTTTTGCGTCAAAAAGTTTAGCGCCGGCTTGCACCATTTCTCAGCATCATCCATGCGTCTATGATGCACAATGGCGCTGAATGGTTAGAGTAAAAATAATGACATTGAGAGAATAGGGCTGATTGCAGATGCCCCCTAACTTTGTGCCCCCATTTTCCACTTTTTGCTGGTGTTTTCCTGATTCTGATGGTGCTTTGGGTACTGCTAACCAGTCCCAGGGCCTGTGCTCTGTGTAAAATCAGTATGCAAATTAGGCTAATTATAATTGGCTAAGTCAACCTACCTGTAAGCCCCTAGTGTATGGTAGGACATGTAGGTTTAGGGACCCTAGCATAGGTAGTGCACTGCTGAGGTGCCCACTGTCATTTTAAAGGCAGGCCTGCCTTGCTGGCTGCTTTTAAATTAAGGTTACATGCAAATTCGACTTTGGAATTAAAAGTAGTTCCACAGTCTTAAACTACCTTAATTTTACATATAAGTCACCCCATGGTGTGCCATATGTGCTCCTAGGGCTGGGTGCCATGTAACTATAAGCAGGGACCTTATAAAAATAGTTCTATAAGCCCTGATGAGGTAAAACAACCAAATTGTTTTTTTCCCTCATTGTAGTGAATGGCCTCCATAAATTAGAATGGGGAGACTTTATTTTATTTTTTAAAATCCCCTTAAGTAGCAGATACCAGAAGTTTGGTATCAAATTAATTGTTATAATAAATCCCACAACTTCCAGTTGTGGGATTTAATATAACTTGTTCAGGTAAAGAGTTTTAAACTTTACCTGAAAAGTTGCCAACTCCAGCCCTGCAGTGTTTTTGCTGCTGTGCTCTGATTGACCAGCCTCTGGCAGCCTGGCCAGGCTACCTTGATGAGGTGTGAAGTGGCCTGGCTCAGCACAAAGAGATGTGCCTATGGGAGGAGATCTCCCCTCAGCAGATGGGGTAGCAGGAGGGGAGGGCTGCTAAACTGGTCTTCAGAAGCAGAGAAGGACATTTGGAGCAACCCAGCAGCACCCTCACATCCAGCCAGACAATTAGGTGCCCCCTTGATTAGATTAGGAGAGGGCAGGAGAGGGATGTATTTAGGATTTGTAGCCACACCAGTGGGTGGGCTCAGCCAGATGTAACCTCCAAAAGTCACTTTCAACCATGATGGATTTTCGAGGAATGTTACTCTCTGGGATTGATTTTTGCCACACTTCCCAGGAAGTGGTCATCACAGGGGGAAGGACCCTTCCCCTGATTGGAGAACCAGGACCCCCCTGTTTTTCACCCAAGAGCAAGGATAAAACTGGCAGACCTGCACCCACACCTCAGATCCCTATCAGATTCCAACAAGGAAGAACTACAGGAGAAGAAGTACTTCCCTGCTGGACTCCTGACCTGCACCTGGACACTGCACTCTGGAGGACTGTACCAGCTGCACACTTGGGCTTCACCACTAAAAGGACTTTACCTGTTTTCTACTGCTTCAAGAAGGGACTCGCTGTTTGCTACAGGTACAAAGGAGCTGCCCAGAGTCCCCTGCCTCAAGTCCTGCAAGCAGAGCCCACCTGACCAGCGTCCCTTGGCCATTTGAGTATTCTGACCAGTTGAATTCTGGGAATTGTAGTCCCAACTCCCAAGGAGCAACTCAGAGCTTCTGGAACCTTGGATCAAGTTGTGGACACTTCAAGGACACAAAAAGGACCTCTGGAAGAAGATCCAGAAGTTTGGAGACATTTGGAGCAACTCCATAAGTTGAAGAGGTGCATTGAGGGAGTTGTAGTCCCAGACCCCAAGATGCACACCAGAGCCTCTGAACCCTTGGCTGGTGCTGTGGACCACTTTCCTGAATCAAACACTTCTGAAAGTAAGTGTGACAGTGTTACCTCGTGGGTGGCCTGAACTCTAGACTTTGTTCCTTTCCAGTGTAAACTTTTTTAACCCTTTGAGTGCTAGTTGCTTCTATGTGCTAGAAAGCATTAATTCATTAAAAGTTCATTTCTCCGGTTCTCCTTATCCAATTTTATTAGTTGTGGTGTCATTTTAAAGATAAAAATATAATCTATTGTTATAAATTGATTTTGGATTTTTAAACTGTTTCCTGTGTGTTATTTAATTACTGTTTTGTGATATTTGAATGCTTTACGCTTTGTCTTCTAAGTAAAGTCTTGTCGCTCGTTGCCAAGCTACCAAGGGTTGAGCTAGGTTTAATTTACGGAGACCTAACTGGACAAAAGTGGTGGTTAGTGGCCTATTGCTAAGT
Organism: Pleurodeles waltl; assembly: GCF_031143425.1. NCBI lineage: Eukaryota > Metazoa > Chordata > Amphibia > Caudata > Salamandridae > Pleurodeles > Pleurodeles waltl. The sequence goes on from NC_090447.1 coordinate 1,116,692,360, forward strand.
GTAGGTACTTACCTGCTCTTACCAATAACCCATTTTCCAACAGATGTGATCCCTTGCGCCCTGTCGTAAGGCAAAATGACGTTAATGCTGCAAAACTTACTCTAACCCGTTATGCGGCATGTAAACATGTTGTAATCAGATTTGCCCCATTTTAACACTGCATTTGCATCAACTTTAGATGCACAAGCAGGAAAGAGTGCAATTTAAAGGGAAGATGGATGCAGCTGGCTAGGAGAGACCCTAGGGTGACCCCATACACCCAGGCACCAGCCAGGAGGATGCACAGAGGTCCCAGGAGAAGAAAATGGAAAAGAGAAAGTGTTTGTTCAGTAAGGAGGAGCACAAAATCCTTGTCAGAGAGGTGACAGAGCACCAACGCCAACTCTTCGTCACCTACTAATTGCCAGTTGTTAAGAGAGAGTCTATATGGCAGCAAATAGTGGACAAAATCAACAGTGTGGCAGAGGTGAAGCGAACTGTCACGGACTGCAGAAGCGCTGGCATGATTGCAAGCGTAGAACTAAGGAAAAAATGGCAAGGAACAGAAAGGCAGCCCTGCAAACTGGAGGTGGACGTCCTGTACCGCAGGAAGACCTGGATGAGATGGAGGAGAGGGTTGCAGAGGCCATCCCGTAAGAGCTGGTCACAGGATTACAAGGACAGGATAGCGCAGACTTCCAACAACCACCACAAATGAAAGGTAAGTTGCTTGGGGGAAATAACTGCCTTTTTCACAAATGCCAGAAGTGGGAGGCACATAGGACACACTCAATTCATGCTATAGAATTGCAACGGGACACATTGCCCATGAATCAAGATGCACTATTCACACATAAGCAACACTTGTACACACGCCTTGGTTGTGCCATGCAACACAACTAATACACAACCTGGACATATGTCAATCACCAGGGCTATACACCAACATGTACATATGCAGGACATTGGATGGAAGGCACGTCTAATTACTGTTCCTGTGTCATCACAACACCCATTGCATATAGTCAAACCTACTCTACCTACACAACTTCGACATCAGAGACGATGAAGAAAGTCAATACCATTCCTGGGTTACGTCTTGGTGGTTTTTCTTGCAGAAACACTTTGCTACTGCCATGTCCCATTGCCAAAACACGTAACTGGTGTAGTGTTAAGCCACACATATTGATGCTGGTCAGAACTGTGCCACTACAAAAAAAATTGCACTACAGATTGCAATCTGTAGAGCACAACACATACAGGGTGAACCCACAACAACTGTGACACAACCATGTGAACCACATAGGCATTGGGTGTGACAGCACACACTGCACTTGTCACAGCAAATCAGGCAGTGGAAAGCTCAAAGGGCCTGGTCATGGGGGCCCCTGCGCTGCCCATGCCAGGTGCATGGGCAGAACAGGAGAACCTAGGGGCACACCACACCACATTACCACCAACCTGTGCATGACAGTTGGACCGCCATGCAAAGGCTGGTAGAAAAGTGGGATCATAATCTGGAGGGTAGCGCTGATTATAATGCTGGGCTGGTGTCACTAGATAGGTGGCATTGCCAGTCCGTTAGCTGGCGCAACCTGCCAGCGCCACGCCATTGGCCCGTTGGGCTTTCCCCACAGTCCAAATATGCCAGTTCCACCTGCGCTGTTGGCGGTGGTCATATTGCCAATGGCAGTCTGGTGGTCATAGGACTGCCCGACTTGTAAAGAGGGCCCATGTGTGCACTTTTACAGCTAGCAGCAATATCTCCATAAAACTAGCTATAGGCCCTGATCAAAGTTGAAAATAAGTCAACTGGCTATGTCCATAATTTAGTGGCATCAGGCACTGTCATGTACAAAATGCTGTTCAAATCAATAAATGATACTCATGCCGGTCATCCCTGGGTCCACCCCTCTGCCTGTGGTAAATTAGCTGCCCTTCCACAATGCTGCATCCCTTGCACCACAGTGCATGTTTGGCTGTGTTGAGGGGAAGAACATAGTTGTGTAGGAGGAGCACCTTCCAGCACAACCAGAAACAGAAATGGCAATATACTAGATCCATGTGTGCTGTGGAATGCAGCACACATACACAAACCTAAACATGATGAGCAATCAAAGCAAACTTCATCATTGCACCTTGGTAATGCCATCCCTGGGGTGGTGTAGGATATTGGTGCCACCTCAGGTGTACGAAAACACGTAAAACTAGGACGGGGCAAAATGCAATGTGTGTTGGTGTAGCTGGACCACTGCAACAGCCATTGCTAGGCCCTCTGATGCAAACTGATGCATGGGAACGGGCCATAATAACAAGCTGGTGTCAAGCCACTATAAGGGAATACATCACACCTTGTAAATCTGACGCAGACTACTGTGCCACCTGAGCTTCCCTTAACGTGACACTCAGGTGGGGCAAAGGGCTGAAAAATAGGACCCATAATGTACAAGAACAATGTCTGGGCTGTAAGCTGTCACTGAGCCTCCAGTAACAATTTATTGATGTGCCATGTCAACTGCCACAACATAGAAAGATTGATTTTACACAATTTCATTGCAGAGGATGATGGCTCTCCGGCTGATCTGCCTGTCCAGCAGTTCACCAATGACCTGTATTACCAGCTGACAACTATCAGCCAACAGTCTCTCCAGGATGTCCTGGTATCCCTCCAAACACCACCTGCAGTTGCAAGGAGGACATCAAATGTTGCGGCCTCCACAGATGACCCACCCAACACCCAAAATATACTACCTGCCAGTACAAACAAAGCTCAGGACTCCGAGGACCCAGAGACAAGCTTCCAGAGGACAGTGGCAAGAGTCCAGTGGGAGCTGGCCAAGCAGGTGCAGGTAGGGCTGGTGTGAGAATTTAGACTCCTTCTAGCACGGTTACCCCCACTTTTGGCCTGTTTGTGAGTGTGTGTCAGTGTGTTTTTACTGTGTCACTGGGATCCTGCTAGCCAGGACCCTAGTGCTCATAGATACAAACCTATATGTCAGTATGTTTTGCCTGTCTCACTGGGATCCTGCTAGCCAGGACCCCAGTGCTCATAGTTTGTGGCCTAATGTGTATGCCTGTGTAGTGCCGAACTGTGCCACTGAGGCTCTGCTAATCAGAACCTCAGTGCTTATGCTCTCTGTGCTTTTAAATTTGTCGAGTAGGCCAGTGAAGTAATTTACCAACTGCAATTGGCACACCGGACCCCCTTATAAGTCCCTAGTAAATGGTACCTAGGTACCCAGGGCATTGGGGTTCCAGGAGATCCACATAGGCTGCAGCATTTCTTTTGCCACCCATAGGGAGCTCAGACAAACCCTTATACAGGACATGCAGGGATGGCCTTATTGAATGGGAGATGGTGCATCACTGTGTTGTCACCTACGCTGGTGTTAATCTTGCTTCCAGTACTTGACCCAGCCACTCTTGCCCCATGGTGCATAGCTGGCTGCATTGAGGGGGAGATAGTCATTGTGCATGGAGGGACACCTTCCTACATAAACAAAATCTTCAAAGGGTCTTTGCACTTTCGATGTGTGCTGCCAAATGCAACACACAATAAAAGAGCAAGATTGGAGGGTACAACAACATATTTTAGCTCGTTGTGGCCTGCTAAAGCCACACTTTGGTGTGTTTTCAGAATAATGAACAGACTTTAGTGTAAAAAAATATGTTGATCTGGGACATTGTTTATGTGCTATAACATCCATTGCATGATCCTGCCACGCAAAGTTCTGCACGTGAAGGGGCTGTATTGACAAGGTAATGTGAAGCCACAAAATGTATCTTTAGCCAACCTTGTATACACGGTGCAGGGCATAGCGTCCCCGGAGCCCCACAAATATTGAAGCTCTGGTGGTGCTTGGGCATCTTAAACATGCCCAATGATGTCACCATCCATCCCCCTATGATTTCTGATCATTGGTCCAGAAAACTACATCACTCATTGCATTCCACACTTCTGACTGACTCACACCAAACCCTGGAGTAGCTAACATGAGCCACAATATGACACTTACTGGATGCATCGGGCCTTCAAATCTCACCACCTCTCCGATGGTGTATTTTGGCAAGTCCACCTGTAAGACATGAATGTTGAACATTGCTTAGTGTAAATACAAGATAACGCAAATGGACAACATAGTTCAGTGTAAACTTGTTAGCCTGTGTGAGGATCTCGTCCTAATGGAAGATCAGTGAATCTGACTGACAGCTATGATCACTCAAACACACATACTCTCTGATGAGGTAGACCCACACATCTATGAAACATCACTGTCCATGACACTCCTGTGGTGCATTTCACTGCACCATGTCTATGGCATTGTCATGCAGCTGTCTGTTAGCACAACACATCCATGACCATTTGGGACAGCTTGAACATGTATATCCCACTTGAAGGTCATGCTATGGTTGTTGCAGTGGCTGGCCCTTTATCACATCCATAACATGCCAGCCTGCATCAGATGTAATATACATCTATATCATGATCATAGCAAACAGATTAACTGCTACCCTGGGGTTGTGTGGGTTTTCCAAGGTGTTGAGTATTGACATTATACATCCTTCAATGAAGTAAGTGAAATGTGTGTGCCATCACAAAACAGTCACACTATGAAAATTAACAGTGGACTCATGTAAAGATAGTTGCAACTACCTGCACATTGACTGAACTGAAACATGGGTGTATTGTCAATGGTGTATGCCCTGCCATTGTTGTCACGGTATGCCATTGCTCAACCTGTGAGAGATGAGTACATGGCCATAGGAACACGGCGCAACACAGACAGACTTGCTCAGTGGTCAGAGGATGCATCTGGAGTTGCAGATTAGTGAGTGATGTACCAGTGATGGAGCTGAAGCAGTGCAGCCCCATACTGCCAGTGAGGAGCAGCAGGCCAGTGGAACAGACCCAGCACATGTGTGTGGTCATGGAGAACGTATAGGCTGACTCTGATACACAATGCACAGGTCAAATGTAATTGCCAGTAGCCTGGACCCAGTGCATTGTCAAGCTCCCTAACATGGCTTTGCATAATGATACCAAGAGGCCTATAGGACTACAGTATTGCAGCACCTATTGCATCTATACTGTCCTTGTGGGCCTCAGTGCACCACTTACTCACATCTATGTGTGTGCATAGTCATAATTAAGTCACAGCATGATGGCAGTGTGGTCAAACATCATGTACACATGTGAAGGCCAATGATGCACTCAGCAGGAGATGCTCCAGACCACAGAAACTTCTACTGAGAACATAGGGGCCCTTCTCAAACATATCTATGCCCAAATTTCACCCCTTCGCTCAGCAGCCCTACGGAGTGTTTGAAATTCATACATAGGAAATATGTTGTGACTCTGAGGTTTGGAGTTTGTCCTCCCTATTTCATTTTTACTCACCCTTTCCTTGCCTGTTTCATGACACAGGCTTCATTCCTAGATGTTTATTGAAAAATGTAGCTGTGCATGAATCACTACACTTGGCCCATGTATATGGAAGTGGAGCTGCACCTAGTGCTGTGCCTGTTAAAGTGCGGGTCCTAGCACACTCCTGATATCACTATATGTGCACCATCTTCAATAGACTGCTCACCATGGTGGTGTTAGGAGGAGTAGGGTCAAACTTGTTTGAAATTAGTCTGGTACTTTGCAGAATTTGTGTCAAATGTTTTTTTCGCTAGTCCTGCTGAGCACCCAGGGGCCAATTGATTATAATAGGAGCATACTTTTAACACCTACAAAGAGCAGACATTAAGAAATCCACCACAAATGGGGTGCAGCAATCTCATTTACTTCTTTCTGTTAATTTGGAGCCCCCCTTTGTGCCAGAACGGCCCCCTTGCATACATTGTGCCTGGCACAGCCATGATGTGTGCCAAGCCTTTCCAAAGTGGTGCAATCCATGCCGTGCACCACTTTGTAAAATGACTCTATGGCAATGCAAACGTTGCGCTAGGGGCTGTTAGATATGCACCTTCATGATGGTTATGTAGGGTTCATCATACATGCGTACTGTATTGGCTGAATAGCTCCACATTTCAAATGCAGGCCTCAAGTGGTGCAGAGAATCTTCATACTGGTTGTATACAACATGTTCACAACTATTACATGCTTATCTGCAACTGTCAATCAAATGCAAATTGCAGCTGATTGTATGGCAATGGAAGACTTACCAACAGTTCTGCCGATTTCAATTCCCAAATGGTCCAGCAGATCCTGCTCCCTTGCCATCAGATCTACCCACCGATGCTTGAGCTGGTGCTCATTGCATCCGGTCTTGAAAATGCGTGCCTGATGATATACTACCTTGCCCCACTGCAGACGCCTTGCCTTGGTGGGGTAGCCGAGGATCACCGGGCCACCCAGTTGCAGCATCAGAGGCAGGTAATGGGCCACCAACCATATGAAACTCTCCAGTTCATCAGACGACATTCTTCCAATCCTACCCTTCCAAAACATTTCCAACTGGGAAAAGATGTCACCCAAAACAATATAAGAAAAGGAAACTTAAGCCCAACACCTCCCCAACAACTGCCCCACAATACAATGACAAAAACAGTACACTACCAATACAAATTACAACTAAATTGTTTAGACAGCAAAAACACAGGACACAGCACAAGGGACACAACAAGACCTCCAAACACACCACAAATACACCTGCACCTCCAAAACACAACCACAAACAGTCACAGGGGAACAGACTGTGAAGTAAAAGTGAAACTACACTTACTTTACCATGCTTGCAGGCAGGATATCCTGGTACATCACTTCCTGGGCATGTGCGTCACATTTGTAGCATCATGTGTGGGTTTTTGACACATGAGAGCAATGTGTTGATTTTTCTCCATGGTGCACTGAGAGTAGTGGTAAAGTTAAGATGCCGCTGAGGGCCCAGGCACCATTTTCTCCACGTTGCGATGTGGTGTTGATGCAGTTGCGTCATTTTTTTATGCATATCAGAATAGTATCATTTTTTCCATGGTAACCCTTGAATGCACACTGATTCATTTCACATGTTACATGGGCTGTCCTACTATGTGGTATATGTTTTTTGGCTACATATGCAAGTCTATGCATTAATGTCAATACAGTGTCATTGGTATGTGCAACCAATACATCTATTCATGAGTCACCTGTAGGCACTCACTCATAAATTGTGCATATGTGCATGTGTCCCTACATTCTGTCCACATGTATGCTGGCTCATGTGTGCTATGTGTGTACATATGTGTATGACTAGTGAGTAGCAGGTGGAGTACATAATTATGTCTGTGGGCAATACATGTCTACATACCTACAAACATATTTGTATTTAGGCCCTGTCTCAAACACATGCTAAGGCATGTGTCAACCATTACATTTTGTAAAGCCCTATCATCATCCTCCTCCTCATTGTGGATATCAGCTTGTCCATCCTACGGGACATTGTTTCTAACACACATGTTGTGCAGGTTAGCACATACCAGTATAATTTTGCATACCAGCGGGGAAGCATACAGGAGGCTTCCTCCTGTCATGTCCAGGCACCTGAACCTGGATTTAAGAAGGCCAAAGGTCCTCTCCACCACATTGCATGTTTTCCGGTGTGCTTCATTGTAGGCATGCTGTTCATTGGTTGTTGGATTTGCAAATTATGTCATGAGCCACGGCTGCATGACATAACCTTGATCAGCTGCAAAGATGAGAGGGTGAAATTTAGTAAAGACTTGAGAGGGATCTGGAATATTTAATGGCAGTAGTTTGTTGCCGTTTGAGTGGTGAATCAGTGGTGATTGTGGTGTTGTGTATGTTCCTGGTCTTGTAATATGATTCAGTTTGACTACTGTGTTGATGTACATGACATTCTTGGGCACTGACTCAAGGACCTGTATGTGACCATCTGTAATCCAATACGTATGCTCATCACCTATGTAACATGTTTTGTGTAGTCCATATTAGTAGCAGGGTAGTTATATTTGATGAAAGCTGTTTGAAAGTAGCCTTTATGTAGCATGGTTACCCCCATTTTTGGCCTGTTTGTGAGTGTCTGTCAGTGTGTTTTTACTGTCTCACTGGAAACCTGCTAGCCTGAACCCCAGTGCTTATAGTTTGTGGCCTATGTGTTTTGTCAGTATGCTTGACTGTGTCACTGAAGTTCTGCTAACCAGAACTCCAGTGCTTATGCTCTCTCTGCTTACCAAATTTGTCACTATAGTTTAGTGGCTTCATATTCCAATTCTGATTGGCACACTGGACCCCCCTTATAAGTCCCTAGTATATGGAACCTAGGTACCCAGGGCATTGGGGTTCCAGGAGACCCTTATGGGCTGCAGCATTTCTTTTACTACCCATAAGGAACTCATACAAACCTTTCATTAGGACTGCCACTGCGGCCTGAGTGAAATAGTGCACACACTATTATACAGCCATTTTCCACTGCACTAAGTAACTTATAAGTCACCTAAATCTCTAACCTTCATATACTGAAGGCTAGGTGCAAAGTTACTGTGTGTGAGGGCACCCTTGCACTAGCAAAGGCGCCCCCACATTGTCCATGGCCAATTCCCTGGACTTCGTCAGTGCAGGGATACCATTATAAACCTATCATGTCAATGCAAATATGTGGCTTCACAATGATAACTCCGAATATAGCCATGTGAGCTCTCTAAGATCATAGAATTGACCCCCCAATCCAAATTTGGTATTGGGGGCCACTCCCATGCACCCTGGAGCCTCCATCATGGACCCCCAGTACTGCCAAACCAGCTCTCTGAGGTTTCCACTGCAGCCCCAGCTGCTGCCACCTCACAGACAGGTTTCTGCCCTCCTGGTGATTGAGCAGCTCAATCCCAGGATGGCAGAACAATGCATTTCCTTTAGGAGAGGGCTGTTACACCCTCTGCCATTGGAAATAGGTGTGACAGGCATGGGAGTGGTGTCCTCCCAGAGCCTCTGGAAATGCTTTGAAGGGCACAAACAGTACCCTCCTTGCATAAGGAGGTTCAGGGACCCCCAGTCCCTGCTCTGGCATGAAACTGGACAAAGGAAGGGGGAGTGACTACTCCCCTGTCCATCATCACCCCAGGAGTGGTGCCCAGAGGTCCTCCAGAGTGTCCCTGGCATTAGCCATCTTGGATTCCAAGGTGTAGGGACCCTCTGGAGACCTCTGAGTGGCCAGTGTCAGCAGGTGTCTTCAGAGACCCCCCAGATAGGTGCATACCAGGGTAAGTAGCCAATCCTCCTCTCAGGGCTATTTAGGGTCTCTCGCCTGGGTGTTTCCTCAGATTCAATTTGCAAGATTCCTCAAGGACTCCCCTGCTTCAGCTTCTGACAATCAGGTCAACCACACACTGCTCCAGAAACCACTGTAACTGCAACAAACTATCCAGGATGACTCCTGTGACCTGCAACTTCAGCTCCAGTCAGCATTTGCAACAGTTTCCAAGGTGTGCATGCTCTGACGACTGTCTGTCTTCACTCTGCACCAGAAGAACCAAAGGAATCTCCCATGGCTTTCTGAGTTCCCTCTCTAGGGACTGGTCCTCAGAGTTAGAATTATGTGAAGCCTCTGAGGAGAAGGTTTAAGAGGAACTCCTTATTGGGGTTCTTCCCAATCCCTATACTTCTTTCAATGCAGAGACCCCTCAAACTTTTATAGTTTAAATTCTCATAGGTAGTCTTGACAGCTCTAGGCAAGCTCATGCAATACCACTTATGGTTACACAGTACTTATAAACAAGTAAAGACAATACTCAGTGTTACCAAAAAAAAGGTATTTATTTGGGTGACACAGTACCAAAAATATCTTAGAGACAATACTCCTTCTGCAGGTAAGTATTATGCACAATATATACACAAGACACCAAAATTAGACAAGTAAATAGTCATCAAACAATGCAAACAGTAGGAAATCCTATAGAAAGCAATGGGAGAAAATAGGTCTAGGGGCAACACAAACCATATACTAAGAAAGTGGAATGTGAATCACAAATTTCCCCCTAGACAAGTGTAGTGTGTGCAGAATCGCTGTGAGAGTAAGAATACAGTAAATGTAAGTAAATTACCCCACCCCAGAGCCCAGAAAAGCAGGAGTAAAGTACTACAAGTTTCCTTAGGACACACTACACCTCATTTTTGGTATTTTGCAGCAGCCAACCAAGCCTGCAAAGAATAACTGCTGGATTTTTGGACCTGAAGACCAGCAAAGGAAGTGGACCAAGTCCAGAAGTTGAAAGAAGTTCCAGGAAGGACAGGAGCCCCTGCCAACCCAGAAGAGGGTGCAAAAGAAGAGTCCACAGTTAGTGGAAGACTGTAGAAATGCACCCTCTGAAGATGCTAGTGGGTCACTGCATTTTTATGAAAAACATGTCCCATGGCGTGAAGATTGTTGCAGATGAGATTTCGTATTGGAAGGGACCAACAAGCCTTGGCTACGACAAAAGTGCGTTTTCTGTTAAAATGGCATTGGATGGACCCAGGAGGGACCTGGAGGCCTCAATTTTGTATGAGGAGGAATAGGGGGCTCTTAGCACTTTAGAGAGCCCTCAGGATGCCAGCCAACACACCCAGAAGCTGCAGGATCTGTGTTCAAAGGAGGTGCAAAATGCAGTTGATGAAGCACAACAAAAGAAGGTCCTACGCCACCGGAGAACAAGTCAGTGAGTTGAGCATCACAGGGTGGAGTGCTGAGGACCTGGGGCAGGTTGTGCATGAAGGAATTTTGCAAAGATTGCACAGAGGCCACAGGAGGTGAGGAAGACACAGTACACAGGGGTACCATCATTCTTGGGTAAGGCAAGGTCTTACCTCCTCCAAATTGCATCAGCAGGACCTCAGAACAGTCTATGTCGATGATGTCTACCCTCTGTGTCCTTAGGAGCATGCTCATTGTTCTGAGAGGAGTCCCAGGGTACTGGTTGTCATCTTGGAAGGTGCCTGCTTGGAGCAGGGGAGTGACCCCGTCACTCCATGGGAAATTTGTTTGGTTCTTCTGGTGAAGGATGAAGAAAGAGAGTCCCCAGAGCGTGCACATCATGGAAACTGTTACAGTTTCTCACTTGGAGCTGAGGTTGCTGAAGAAAAGTGTCTCTTGTAGAAACTTTGTTGCAGTTACAGTATTTCTTGGAGCAGGCTGCGGTTGATCCGAGGTCAGAAGAGTCTGAAGTTGTTGCAGAGGATTCCTGAAGGAAACTTGCAAGCAGAATCTGAAGATAACCCACGGGAGAGACCCTAATTAGTCCTGAGAGGGGGATTAGCTACCTTATCAGGCATGGACCTATCAGGAGGGGTCTCTGACATCACCTGCTGGCACTGGCCACTCAGAGCCCTCCAGAGTGCCCCCACATCTTGCAAAGCACGATGGCTGCAGTCTGGGACACACTGGAGGAGCTCTGGGCACCACCCCTGGGGTGGTGATGGACAGGGGAGTGGTCACTCCCCTTTCCTTTGTCCAGTTTCCCACCAGAGCAGGGGAGAAGGGGTCCCTGAACCAGCGTAGACTGGTTTATGCAAGGAGGGCACCATCTGTGCCCTTCAAAGCATTTCCAGAGGCTGGGGGAGGCTACCTTCCCCGGCCTGTAACACCTATTTCCAAAGGGAGAGGGTTTAACACCCTGCTCTCAGAAGAAATGCTTTGTTCTGCCTTCCTAGGACTGGGCTGCCCAGATCCCAGGAGGGCAGAACCCTGTCTCTGAGGTGGCAGCAACTGTAGCTGCAGTGCAAGCCTCAGAGAGCTGGTTTGGCAGTACTGGAGGTCCATGGTGGAGCCCCCAGGATGCATGGAATTGGCTCCCCAATACCAGATTTGGAATGGAGGACAAATCCATGATCTTAGAAATGTTACATGGCCATATTCTGAGTTACTAATGTGAAGCTTCATATAGGTATTGACCTATATGTAGTGCACGCGTGTAGTGGCATCCTCGCACTCACAAATTCTGGGGAAATGGCCCTGATCTATGTGAGGGCACCTTTGCTAGTGCAAGGGTGCCCTCACACTTAGTAACTTTTCACCTAACCTTCAGCAAGTGAAGGTTGGACATAAAGGTGACTTATAAGTTACTTAAGGGCAGTGAAAATGGCTGTGAAATAGTTTGTGCACTATTTCACGCAGGCTGCAATGGCAGTCCTGTGTAAGGGTTTGTCTGAGCTACCTATGGGTGGCAAAAGAAATGATGCAGCCCATATGGATTACTTTGAACCCCAATGCCCTGGGTACCTATGTACCATATAGTAGGGACTTATAAGTAGGGGTCCAGTATGCCAATAGAAATTGGTAAATTAAGTCACTGGCCTACAGTGATAGATTTAAAAGCAGAGAGAGCATAAGCACTGAGGTTCTGATTAGCAAAGCCTCAGTGACACAGTTAGTCACTACACAGGCATGCATATTAGGCCACAAACTATGAGCACTGGGGTCCTGGCTAGCAGGATACCAGTGAGACAGGCAAAAACATACTGACATATAGGTTTTTATCTATGAGCACTGAGGTCCTAGCTAGCAGGATTCCAGTGACACAGTAAAAACACACTGACACACACTCACAAACAGGCCAAAAGTGGGGGAACCATGCTAGAAAGAGACTACTTTCCTACACATATGCACAGTGGAGACTTTGGGAAGGGGCCCAACTATTTTTCTGAAGTGTCACTTAGTACAGTACTTGAATGGCCAGTCATATAATCCATACTCATACAGGGGCCTACTATGACATCCATGTACATTACAGTTTAGCAGTGAATCAGCACCATGGTGAACTATTGATAGCCGACAGTATAGGCATGATGGTATTAGAGGGTGCTAAGTGGAGCATGTGAAGTGACAGTTGAGTAGTTGTGGCACCATTTCTCTTGATTCTGCCCCGTAGTCTCTAATGGCAGGTATATTAGTCTTCCTATGTGTGCAATACAATACATTTGACAGATTTATGTACATCCTATAGGTATGCCAGGTATGTGTAGATGATAATTAATTATTGCTAGCACCACTTGGGTGGCATTTGATTTAGATTGTGCGTGAATCTTCCACACCATGAATGAGGTGGGGTGTGCCTACATGTGACTTTCTTTACATGGCCATGCCATATGCAATTAACATGGCAGACCTATTGTTGGTTTGGTCTAATGTGTGTGTTGTATATTTAGTAGTCAACCAGTGGACACTTGTAGTGGTTTGTGGTCTTCTTCTGCATGCAAAGGGGCCATTGCTCCGCCTGTCCTTCACTGGGTGTAGCTGTTAGTTTGTAGCTGTGTTAGGTACATGTGGGTGTCTGCGTTTGTGCTGTCCAGTCATTGCGGTGTACTGCAGCATGTGGCACATGTTTGTTGCCAGTACATCTGTGGTCCCATGCTCATGTATATTTGTTGTGGTGTACATGTTGTTTGTTGTGTGTGCTTTGATTGGTTGGTTAACTTACCAACAAGTAGGCCATTGCATTTTTGTCCATCCTGGAACCCCTCGTTGATGGTGGAGTGCCGGAATATGAAAGCATCATGGACGCTGCCAGGATACTGGGCTGAGATGTTCCTAAAGAGCCCACGGTGGTCCACAATGGCCTGCACATTAATCTAATGTGTGTGCTTGCGGTCCCTGTAGAGATGTTCTGTGTCAGCAGGTGGCACCAGTTGTACATGGGTGCAGTCCATTGCATCTAGCACATGCGGAAACCCAGCAATTAGATGTAAACCTTGCTTGGTCTTCTGCTGCACTTGCTGGGTGTTTGTGAAGCAGATGTGGTGGGGTGTGAGGCGGATGATGACATCTAGGACCTTAGGTAGGACAACTGATACTGATGGCTGGGAGACACCAGCCACTAGTGCCCATGTTGTCTGAAAGAATCCAGAAGCCAGCATGTGCAGAACAGTGAGGAGCTTTGTGATGGGTGGTATGTTGTTGGGAGTTTGCAGCCTGGCTGCAATGCCTGGTGCAATCTGGTTTAGCAGGTGTAGAATGGACTCCCAGTTGAAACTGTAAGTCCTGATGATTTCTTGCTCCCTGAGGCCAAGGAGGGTTGTCCTCTGCCAAAATATCTTCTCCTGCTTTCTGCATTGTACCTGTGGGTGCTGTGGTGGTTGGGGTTGTTGTTGTGGAGGTGGAAAGAGTTGCTGTTGTTGCGGACAGCTGTGGCGTGTACCTACCTGGAACAGTACGACTTCCATGTTGCCCTGGATAAAGCAAATGTTCCTTCTGTTAATTTTCCTTAAGTAGTGGTGTATGTGCCTCATTTTAACACCTGGTCAGACCCAGGTGTTAACATTTTATGCAAAATGAGTTAATGTCATATTTTTGGTCTGCCTACCACCCGTGCATCATTTTAGCATTGGGATAAATATGGCTCTACAGGCTTGGAGTCATTTTTTGGACGAGAACGCCTATCATGCATCTCGTTGATGCAAGGTGGGTCCACGCATTCAAAAAACTGACGGTAACTCCTATATTTTGGTGCTATATGAGTCTAGTGTCAAAATATAAATATGGAGTTAAGTTTCTGCCATTTTTGCATCAAAATAAATGACGCACAAATGGCACAAATAGAGTGTAAATACCCCTTAGTATCTGCAAGCTTCAAACATTAAGGACCTCATTATGACATTGGCGGTAAATCCCACTTACCGCTGTGGTGGCGAATATTAGTTTGCCATATTATGACACACACATACACCAGTTCGACAGAATACTGTTACATACAGAAATCCATCAGCCCAAAAGTCAGTGGTAAAGTGTTGGGACCAACACCTATACCATTACGCCAATAATACAACGCCCACCACATTATGAACCACGATTCACCATGGCTGACATTCAATGGCGTTAAACCATTGGCGGTACACACCGGCGCACTCTGAATGGACACCCAAAAACAAAACAACACTACACTGGCCAAAACTGAAATCCTGACACTGATACACAAACCACACCCTCCCACCCACAGCACTATAAAACACACACTCACATTACCCACAACCATTTATGAACACCAATTATTGCCACGAGACTGAAACCAAGACCACTGAGACAACTAGACACACACACCACAAACACCCACATATCCGTCACGCACCCCACATCCCACACCCCACCACATTCCTCAACACCCTCTCATCAACACACAACACTCATGTACCCACTATGGCACCCCTGTTTCATGGATGAGGAGTTGCGGGTCATGGTGGAAGAAATAGTCAGGGTAGAGCCACAGCTGTTTGCAGCACAGGTACAGCAAATAGCCATTGCCAGGAAGATAGAGCTATAGCGGAGAATCGAGGACAGGGTGAACGCTGTGGGACAGCATCCAAGAACAAGGTACGACTTCAGGAAGAGGTGGAACGACCTATGGGGGAAGGTACATTCATTGGCAGCAAGACACCAGCTCGCCATACAGAGAACTGGCAGTGGACCCCCACCTCCTCCCCACAGCTCACAGCATGGGAGGAGCAAGTCTTGGCATTACTGCATCCTGAGGGACTCATTGGAGTTGCCGGAGAACTGGACACTGGTGAGTCAATATTTACTACTTATCACCCCCATACCTGCATGCCATCACACTCCCTCACCCTCAGTCCCATCATTCCGCTTCATCCCACACACTGCACCTACACATATGGCTAACCCCAATGCCTAGCCCTGCATGCTGTACCAATCCATTGACAGCCCTCCCAGCCCTACATGGACACCCATCACAAAAGCATGCACAGCATGGTGAACTAACAATCCCACAATACATCACCATACACAAACAAAGGTGGCAGGGCAACAGCAACAATAGAGGGGAAGCCAGGGATGTACAATGTGTCACAGACAAGAGGCATAATACATCACTGACATCCCCACAGGTGCCTCAGCCACTCCTAGAGGAGAGGAGGTGCCAAGTCTAATCAGTCCCCCAACAGAAGATGCCCCCATTGATGACAGTAACTCTGGACTTCTGGATCTGGATAAATTACCTGGCCCATCAGGGACCACTAGTCAATCGGCCACCCAGCCCACTCACAGTCTGCCACAGAGCCTCCCCCATCAGTATCTAACCCCATAGCACCCACCCAACGTCCCCACACCTCTGTCCTCAGGACACGTCAATCAGCAGTGGGCCCACCTGTTAAGGGTCCACAGTCCACACTTCACACCCAAGACAATCAGGGTCCTGGGGTCAGTGCCAGTGTGCAACAACGTTCAGAGGACAGAGGCACAGGGGAACAGGGACACTGGGAGGACCGCTTGGCGCCAGGGTGAGGACAGGCCCAGGGAACGGACTCTCCAGGAGGCACCCAACAGCTATCCACCTCACATTAGCACACTGGCCAAGCACCTGTACCTAAGTCCAGCAGCAGTACTCCCCCAAAAACCACTCCCTCAACCTCCACTCCCATTCCTCCTCCATCATCCCACCCCACCGTCCCTAAGAAGCTTTGCCCAACTTGACCTCTTTCCTGCCCCTCCACCCCCGTCCTTCCAGTAAGAGCAGGGTCCCAATAACCCAGCCCAGCACCTCAGCCAAACAGTCCACAGGGACAGTCAAGGCACCTCCTAGTCGTAGAGTCAAGACAGCGAAGGATCCCACCCCACCTGCCTGGAAAGCGAAGGATCCCACTCCATCAGCCAGGAAAGTGAAGGATCCCACTCCACTAGCCAGGAAAGGGAAGGATCCCACTCCACCAGCAAGGAAAGGGAAGGATCCCATGCCACCAGCCAGGAAAGAGAAGGATCCTACTCCACCAGCCAGGAAGGGAAAGGTTCCCACTCAACCACCAATGACAGGGATGATTCCCACTCAACCACCAATGACAGGAATGATCCCCACTCAACCACCAATGAAAGGCAAGAAGCCCTCACCTCCAGCTGAGACACAGCAGCCCTCACCTCCAGCAGTGGCTGCTCTGGAGACACCTCTCCCGCAAAGACATTGTAGTCTTCACCTCCAGCAGTGGCTGCCTAGGGGACACCTTCCCCAGCAGAGAAAATAAAGCCCTCACCTCCAGCAGAGACTGCCCAGGGGACACCTCCCCCAGCAGAGACAATGCAGCCCTCACCTCCAGCAGAGGGCATGGAGGCCACCCTCCGGGGACTGTTGTACAAGGAGCCCCTCCAGAAGCAGTGGGTGAGTTCCCCACCTCAGAGGCTGTGACATTGCACTCCCCAGCATTAGGAAATGGGCATGGTGCCACTTCCAGAAGCAGTGTGCGGGTTTCCTACCTCAGAGACTGTGACCTTGAACTCCCCAGCCCTGGGAAATGGGCATGTTTCCCCCTCCAGAAGCAGTGGACGAGTTCCTCACCTCAGAGACTGTGACCTTACACTACCCAGCATTGGGAAATGGGCATGGAGCCCCCTCCAGAACCAGTGGGCAAGTTCCCCACTTCAGCTGAGGTGCCTACCTTCCTCCAAGGTCCCTGTCCACTTCCAACATGTTGCCCCTGCACAGTTTGGTGTGGAGAATATCAGGATCAAGTTGAGGCTTTGACGGTGCCCTGTGGCCATGTGGGTCTTTTGTACTTTGGACTGGGCATTGGCACTTTCTGGACAATTTTTCATGTATGATACTTGTCACTTCGGTACTTATGGTGGTTGTTGGCATGCAAATAAATTTTTAATCCTGCCTTACTGTTGTCCTTGCATTATTATGAGGTGTGTCCTATGACATTGTTTTTCATCTGCAGCTGGTTGTGTGTATGGTGTGTGTGTGAATAGTGTGTGTTGTGCGTGTGTGTGTCACTCTCCTTTTCCTTCTTCCCTCCCTTGTGTGCTAGGTGGTTCTACACACCATTGCCTTCGTCGGCTTTGGTGTTCCAGGTGGAGCATGGTGTAGAAAGGCATCGGGAAGACCTGCAGTTCTGGTTCCATGGCGGCATTGATCTTCTCTGTATCTCTGATTGTGAGTCTTTGGTCTTCTGGGTTGTGTTTCTGCCAGGCTTTTGATGGCGTTGGTACCACCCCAGAAATCGTGGTAGTGTGCTGTGTCATAATATGGTGGGTGGTACCTTGGCTTCCGCCTGGCTGTTGATGGCTACCGCCATGGTGAGTGGTGTTAACGCCCTGGCGGATGGTGTGGTACATTGGCTGTCTATGGGAGTTATCACTGCCATGGTCTTAATTTGGAAGTACTTACCACCAGCCTGTTGGTGGTGTTACAGCCACCTTAACAGTTACTGCCAATGTCAGACTGACCACCTAATTCTTTAAAAATTCATATCTCCGGTTCCCCTTATCTAATTTTATTGGTTTTGGTGTCTAATTAAAGATAAAAAATATTACCTATTTTTATACATTGGTTTCGAATTTTAAAACCATTCCCTCTGTTTTATTTTATTACTGTTTTGTAATATTTGAAAGCTTAACATGCTGTGCCTCCTAAGGTAAGCCTTGTTGCCCATTGCCACTCTACCAAGGGTTGAGCTGGGGATCATTTATTGAGACCTAACTGGGCCTAGTGGAGGTCAGTGACCTATTGCTAAGTGTAGGTACTTACCTGCCCTTACCAATAATCTACTTTCCAACAAAATATATATATATAGCTATATACTATATATATATATATATATATATATATATATATATATATATATATATATATATATATATATATATATACACACTCACAGTGTTGCTTCCTTCCCACAGCCACAATGCAGCACAACAAAGCAGGCACATGACTGCTAGTATCTCCAAAATACACCTTCCCTGTCTCCCGCAGCCATAACCGATTTCCTTTAAGAAAGAATACCATGACCACGCCTCCTCTGATGCTTGAGTCCCTTTATTATAGCAAAAACTTTACAGCAAGCTCTCCTTGATCACAGACACCATCCAATACACTTCTTCCAACATAAATACCCAGTGTGCACTTGTAAATCATACAGACACATAGAAAGAACCACTTTTTATAAAGCAACAAAGCACTATGTCCATGCGGTGTTCATCTTAGCTGGGGCTCCCTTCAGCCCCACTATCTATTAATTATGTATTTTAATCTTGGCAGTCAGTAATTCTGATTAGGCCACCCTGTTTCATTCTTCTTGATGTCATACCAACCCTTCAATTCTTTTACAACTCAGAACTGCAGTTCCAGTGAGCTTTCTCATTAATATACATTGCATTGGTAACCCAAGTGGATCTTATACTTTAGTCACATATAGCTTTTGCCCAAGTGGGCTAACCAATCAAAGGATACAATGGCTCTTTTACTGAACTGGGTTCAGATATTCCCCACATTAATTGCTTGGCTTCTGTCTGATCCTGGACCTGCTCCTCCTCTTTCACCATCTAAAAACAAGTTAAACCCCACTGTTAAAATTATATTTACATATCCAATATACATCAAATTGCACTCACATTTATATCAATCAATTCCTCATCAGTTTAACCTTCAGTTATAGACATATATCCAATTCATCATCAGGATTCAACCCAATAGGATGTTAATTGTTGAACACAATGATAATTTTAGATTCTAATCTTTGTAACTCCAAAGTTCTGTTCCCACCTCTGTCATTCAGGGGAATTCTATTGATGACCATGGATTGTAATTTGTCTACTCTTTTCTCATGAAATAGTTTGAAGTGGTGTGCTACAGGATATGTCTTGTCTTCATGCAGTAAGGCTCTCATATGCACTAATATCCTTTTCTTTGCCATATGTATAGTACTACCCACATGGTATTTGTCACACTGACATTTCAAAGTATGTACATTGTAATCTGAGTTACATGTCAGATGTTCCTCGAGCTGAAAGGCCCTTCGTGCTGTTGGAAACTCAAGCTTACTGATGTTTTTTTGCTGTATTTACAGGCTTTACATTTCCCTCAGATGTAAAATCTCAAAACTAATTTTCTCATACGTAACTGTGGGACTTGACTCTGAATCAAGGAGTCGTTCAGTAAGGGACTTCTTCTGTAAGTGATCATTGGATAGTCAGCCAGAATGTTATAGGGGGTCAACTGTTTTAAGAGCAGGCCCAAATGTCTTTAAAATCCTTCTTACTTCTTTAGCTTGACTAGGGTACGTAGTGATAAACCTTATCTGCTGTTTCCTCATGGATATTAGTAACTCTTCCTTTTGAGCAATTTAACCCCTTCTAATGCTTTTTTGACATCTGTCTTTGAGCATCCCATCTCAATGAACCTTTTACTAATCTCTTGAGCCTCCAATTCAAAAGTACTCTCCGAGATAGAGATTCTCTTAATTCTAATTAATTCTCCATATGGTATACTCCCAATCAGACTTTTCTGATGGCAACATTTTGCATGGAGTAAACTATTATCCACCATACCTTTCCTATACAGTTTGCTCTCCAACTTACCATTCTCAACTCTAAGTTGAATATCCAAAAATTAAATCACTTCCCTGATCAATAACCATGAAAATTTCAGATTAAGCTTATTCTCATTCAAAGATTTTACTATAACTCCTGCCCTTAAGTAACTATAACTCATGCCTCACCATGCACAGTTTTTGGTAAAAATGTTTACTGAAAATATTACATTTATATTATCAGTGATGTTATCAAAGATGTCATGAGTGCTGTAATTTGTGGGGCAATTAGCAGTACATGGTGGAGGCTCGAGTTGTGTTACTTGAGGGCACGAGTTATTGTTAATTGAGATAACTCTAACAGGTGAATTTATATGGTTTTATCCGTTTAAAATGTGACCTTAACTATAACGTCCTTCTAACCTTGTTTTTTTCAGTGAATTTCAAGGCTTTTTTAATTCTATTTCCTAACTTTGTTTTTTTCAGTGAACAATATATATATAAAAAAAACAAAGGTTATAGGGACGTTATAGTTAGGTTCTGAATTTGCTCGTACAAAACTATAGAAATCCAGCAGTTATAGTTAGAGTTCTTTCAAGTAACTATAACTCATGCCCTAAGGTACCTATATCTCGCACCCTTGCCATGTACAGTTTTCTTATCAACAATTTTATTGCAAATGTTATAGTAATAATATCAAATGTGTCATACAAGATCTCATCAATTATATAGTATGTGGAGTAATTAGCTGTGTTTTTTAAGTGAATTTCAGTTTTTTTTTTTACGTAAATCAATTTTAATTACTATACGTTGTTCTAACACCTGCCCGCACGGCCCGCAAGGCCTTGCAGTCAATCCCTTATAGCCACCCAACACCCATGCCAAGCATGGACTTTGGTTGTGCACAGCTCAGGTTGGCCACAGGGCCTTTCTCTGTCAGTGGATCTGGGAGTAGGTGTATGAGTGTCTAAGTGGGTCTGAAAGTGTGTGTGTGTGTCTATGAGTGGGTCTGAGAGGGTGCATGAGCATCTGAGTGGGTGTGTGAGTGGGCACACGAGTCTCTAAATGCATCTATGAGTGAATGAATTTCTGTATGAATTAATCTGACGTTTCTTTCAATTTATTTCATATTTGAGAATATTTCCAAAATGGTGTGAACGTCAGAGTGTCAGAGTCAGCATACTCCGATTAAATATCCTGAAACCCTTTCTTCTAACAACAAGAAGGGGCTGACGCTGATTGAGAAGTGCAGTATAGTGTCATTTATTCATGCTACCGCAGCATGTCTAATGCGCTATGGTTACGCCTGCAGCCTTGCTCAGAGATAGTGAATCACCATTTTCTGCTCATACTTACAGCTGTGCTGACTCATCACATCATCTTGATCATAAAAAACAGAAAACTGTATGATGCAATTTGTCCCCCTATAAATTATACAATTGAATTGTAAGCACATTAAAAATAATTACAATCACTATGAAATATTCTGGTTCAAAAACTACTAGGGACAATCTGTGTATCTTGCCCTCCAATGGGTAAAGCCTTAATAATACATTATTTGTCAACAAGTGTATGTCATTCCCACTTGAAGACCATATTAATTTGGCTGGTAGGGTAAATAACCAACAATTACCTATCTTTTTGACTTCTCTTTTTGACAGGGTTGCCTCAGCATAATACATTTCAAGCCAAAACAAAATAATTTGGGTGATAGGTTTGGATGCCAACTAAAGTAATTGTGGAATGGACATAGGGAAGAAAGGAGGAAGACTGATAGGAGGAGGAGGAGGACCAAAACAAGGATAATGCCTGTGAGATATGGTACCAGGAGGGCTAGGATAACCAAAACATTGAGGACAAAGACTAGAAGAACCAGAACCAGGAAACCGAATCCACAAAGACCAGGGTGACCAAAGCAGAGGGGACCAAAAACAAAAGGATGAGAAGAAAGATGACCAGGATAAACAGGACTTGGGGTAGTTAAAGAAGGATTGCAAGGATCAAGAGGACTCAGTGGATATGGAACAGGGGGATCAAGATACAGTGGTCCCCATCCCAAATGAACAGTGGTACTAGTGTTAAGAGGAAAGCACTAGATCAGCAAGATGAGGAGGACCAGGAGGGTCAGAGAACACTTACCAGGACCAAAGGAATTAGAAAGACCATGGCCAAGAGAAGCGAACCTAGTTGGACAGACCCAAGAGGACTATTGCCTGTATAAAAGTGAAAAGGAGGACCAGGCACAGGAGGACCAGGCCAACACAGATGATATCAAGGAGGCACATGGAGGCTGTAAGCAGAAAAAAACAGGACCAGGAAGAACAAGAATAGGAAAGACCAGGGCTAGATCTACTAGGAGGACCTAGATAACCTGGACCACGAGGAATAGAAGGTGACAGGAAGTTCAGGACCAGTGGAACAAGGGTCAGTTGGTAAGACCCAGGTGGACCGCACACCAGGATGACAAGGACTACATGGACCAGGGTGACCCACAACAGGTGAACTAGGACGATTAGGGCCAGAGAGACAAGGACTAGGATAACTAGATGTAAGAAGATCACTATTAGGAGGACCATGACAGAAAGGAACAATGTCCTATGGATAAGAACAAGGTGAAACAGGCAAAGTAAGAGATCAAAAGAATTTGTAGTAGTAGGATGGGACTCAAGAACTGGGACTAGGCGTGATAGGGGAACCAAGGCCAGTGGGATCAGCACTCGAAGACCAGATATAAGAATACCAGAGAAAAAGAAGACCAGACCTAAGAAGGTGAGGATTGCTTGGATCAGTTGTACCAGGAGCAGAATCATTATGAAAAGACAATATTGGAGTCTAGGTATACCAGAAAAGAAATACTAGGAGGTTCATGGAATCACAATTAGGATGTGAAATATGAAAAAAATCTAGGATTGGACACTTGCAATACAAAAGAACCAGGATCCAGAGGAGTGGGGCTACCTCAGAGTCATGGACCCGGAGGTTCTAAGACCTCCATGAACAGGCTATCCTGACAATCAGAACTAAGGAAGACTGGGTTGATTAAAGGTCCAGGAGGAGTTGCTACAGAACTATGAATCCAAGGAGAAGCAGCACTGGGAGACCCTGAGCAAGGAGTGTCAGAAAATAAATGAATATGAATATGAATATGAAGCTCAGGTACAGGCGAAACATGACCAGTGGTACCATGAGACCAAGCCAAAGAGGGTAGGGATCTAGGGGGACTGCAACCAAAGACATCAGAAGGACCAGAGCAAGGAGAACTAGGTAGAGTAAAAGGATCCTAACCAGAAGGACCAAAAAAAGGGCTAAGAGTGCCATGAGGATCAGGACCTAGGGGAGCAAGGCCTGGGGTACCAAGTGGAGCAGATTGATAATTTCAGGTTACAGGACCAAAGTGAGGATGATCAGATGTAGCAATGCCAAACAAAACACTGCTGGAGCATTTTCATCCTTCACATGAATCAATGCTCATCAAGGTCAACGGATCTTTGGACCTGGTATAGGATGTGGTATGACCAATGTGGCCACACAAGGAAAAACTCCAGTGGGAAATAAGATTAAGGGATTTATTATAAACTTAAGCTGAGAGTCATATAGACAATTCGCTAAACAAAGCTATAAAGACACAAGATAACCAAGGGCTGACCAAGGAGACGAGATAAGTTCAGGCAAACTAACATTAGGAGAACTAGAAACTCTACAAAGACTATACAAGACAACAGTGAGATTACTTGGTGGATAGAAAATAAACATTGCTCTGATTTAAAAAGCATCAAGGCACTTTAAATCACCAAGGTTCAATTTAGCTGGGCACAGGGAAACCCTAAATTAACCAATCAAGGGAAAATATGTGTGGGGCAAAACACATGTAGGCAAAAGACAAAAAAGACAAAAAAGGACAAAGATATTTGGAAAAAGTAATCTCGGGCAACAAGTTACTAACTAGTGAGGACAAAAATTAGGAAAAAAGGGAAATTGTCAGCATGCCAGAAGCTCGATCAACACTCTTCTGTAGGGGCTGGGGAGAAAATCTGCAAGTCTCAGCAAGGCATTTCAAAGAGACAGAGGCAGAGAGGAAAATTCCTCTCTGTGGGGCTTAGCATGTGGGATTGTTCATCTGTAAAGGTTCTGCAAAGCATCTGTTTGGATTCTTAGAGGGGTGGGTCCTTTGCTATGGCGAAGGAGCATTGCCCTACTGGCTGAACCAGAAGAAGAAAAATAAAACAATAGTTTACTTTTTTTGTTTTTATGTTTCTGGCACAGCCAGCAGTGCAGGGAGGGGCAGGGCTGGGCCACGGGAGGTTGGGCGGGGGAGTACACCTAAGTGCCCATGTGTGCTTGGCTGGCCGTATGAGGCTGGCCAAACACACATGCACACTTACTTTTCTCCTGCCCAGCTGTGTTCAAGAGCCGGACTTGAGGAACTGC
The DNA here is from genome assembly GCF_031143425.1 of Pleurodeles waltl. Lineage (NCBI taxonomy): Eukaryota > Metazoa > Chordata > Amphibia > Caudata > Salamandridae > Pleurodeles > Pleurodeles waltl. The sequence continues at coordinate 1,116,716,988 of NC_090447.1, forward strand.
ACGGTTCCCAGGTCTGTTTCTGAGCAGCAGTCACTGCCACTCAGACCAATCCTGGTACTGCTTTCATGCAAGGTTTTGCATGAAAGCCACACCAGGATTGCTGTGGAGCCTGTGTTGGTGTCCCAGTAGTGAATGCTGGGACACCAAAAGAAGAGGAGCACAGCAGGAAGTGGCAGGGATGGAGGCAAGATAATTGGTTTCTATTTTTTATTCTTACCTCATCTCTGTCCCAACCCCTGCCCCTCTCCTTGACTTATGCAGCGGCCGCCACTGGATTCTTCTCTGATGGGAATCTGCCTAATGTCCTGCTTGGCACTGACATGTTAAAGTTAATACAGCAATCTGACTCATCAGGGCAACAGTTCTTTTGACATTGAAGGGACATCATCCAATAGCAATTGATCATAAGACTTTAACTTGAAACAACTCCATACTTTTCCAAGTCTGTCATGACAACAGCATTCAAACGCAAACTTTCACATAAGACAGAAAGAAATGTTTAAATGGTCCACAGTCCAGGATGTCCTACAATCAAGGTTGAATACTCACAACTCTCTATGTGTAAAACAATAAATGTCTATTCCCAAAATAGTCTTCTCATAGGAACATAGCCTGAATGAAAGGCACACTTTAGCAATATAACTTCACATTTTCTGCACAGTGACGAAATACAGGGCCTAGCAGGCTTCACTTAGGATAATGCAGGTGAATTTAAACACCACATTAATACATTCAAATAAAATACATTTTAGGAAACAAACTTTAAATGTTGCAATAATAATTCTTCATTGGCATTCATGTTACAGTAACTTTAAACAAAATGTCTCTGTTAATGCATTTCAGTTAGTATAATGCAGAACTGTATTTCTCTACAACACACCTGTATTAAAAATATTAATTATTAACAACTTCAATATGCTTTCAATACAGACTATTAGTTTATCATCTAAATTTTAACATAATGTCAGTTAAACCTTTCAAACATTTAAATAAACTTCAACACCACCTGTGTCTCTAACATCAGTCTAAACGAAGGGACGTCTAAAGGTGACTTTCTCAGTGCATCATTCTACAGTCAACTATTAGTACTTTGATTAAAATAACGCATACATTATCATTTATAGATACATGAGGGACAGACCTAAAGTTTCTGCTACATCAACAGGAAGACCAAGGAGACTGGACAAGGTTGTGCAGGAGGCCCCAGACCAAACTGACCTCCCTCAGGAATACCTCAACAAGAAAAACTGTGATACATATGGCCATGCTCAATGGGTGCAGTACCAGGAGGATCAAGAGGAAAAGTGGTAGAGCCAAGAACACCTGAACAATTGAAACCAAGACGCTATGGAGTAGAAGGAGCAGTTTACAACATTACCAGCACCAGAGGAGAACCAGGACAAAGTGACCAGGGTCAGTAGTCCAAAAGGAACAGCACAGACAGGGCTAAGACTGAGTGAATCAGGAAGGGCCAGGATACCCAGAAGACAAAAGTTATAATGACTAGCATGAGAAGAAAAGAACAAGAAGGACCAATGAAAAAAGAACTAGAATTTCTAGGAGGTAAAGGTCCAGAGAGCTAAGCTCAGAAGAGTCCAAACTATAGGGACTATGACCAAGAGGATCAGATCCAGTAGGCACAGGATTAAGAAAAGGACTATGAAGACAACATTTGGAAAATCAGGAGCAGGAAAATGGGGGGGATATGAGTCACACCAGAGACCCAGACAGCCTGAACCAGAAGAATAAGCTCTGAAAGAACCAGAAAACAGAGCACTGGGACAGAGGTGATCAGGAAGATGAGGGTGAAGAGGACCTGGAGAGTGCATCCCATGGGAAGAAGGACCAAGGTGATTAGGAAAAAGGAGTGTTAGTGAAAGGGAGATCAGGATGGGGATTACCACAGCCAGGAGAAACAGGAAAAGAAAAAGATAGCCATGAGGATGAGGACCAGGATTGCCTAGCCCAGGACTATGCTACTAGTCCCAGAGGGACCAGGACCTTTGGAAAAGGTCACAGAGTACCATGTGCAGCAGAAAGACCTTAACCTGGGTGTGGCAGCACCAGGGTGAGAAAGATCAGTAAAGGCAACCTAGACTAATGGCATTATCAGAGCAAGGAGCTGAGGTGCCAGAAATTGGATGAACAGGTTAAGGGGGATCAGAAGGGCAAAGTCAAGAGGATGAGGGTAGCAAACTAGAAAAACAGGAAGGGCTGGAAGAAGGGTGCCTTGAAGGACCAGACTAGGACTAGGTACACAAAAGCCCAAACAAGGAGGACCAGGATCCAAAGGCTCAAGTAAAACAACATGATCAAGTATTGTTCGCACAAACAAAACCATGATGAGAAGGGCTGTGTAAGACCCTGGCTAGGAAGATCAGAGCCAGAATGTGGAAGCCTGGGAGAACAGGACTGGGAAGCTCAAGGGCAGACACCCAGGCAAATAGAGCCAGAAGAACTACAGCAAAGAGAACCACAGCAAGGAGGACCATTATCAACATGAGAAAAGGGGATCATGAACCAGCCAGGTGGCAGTGAGAACTCGCAAGGGATGGTCCAAAAAAGAGTTTGAGAGACTCAGTTGAGGGCCAGAAGAGGTGGCACTGAAATATAATGATGGAGGAGGTGGATTGTACACTGGTATGGTAGCTGTGAGACCTGACAAAAACTAGTGCCTGAAAATTTAAGGGCAAGCTGAATGATTGTGGTACTCACAGAGAGGGTTAGATGAGCTTTTTTTAGGGATGGGTGGCACTCATGAAGTTTCACTCTGTGGAATTTTACAGAGTTACTTAATCCACATGGGATTCCACAGAGATCCACCAACAGGCAGAAAATATGTAGTTCATGCTGCAAATTAGCACCAGTAGCACAAGCAGCTCTTAAAATCAGTGTGAACTGCACCATGCGTTGTACAAGAGCAAGTGGCCATTGGAGTGGATTTTGCTGCCACTCAAGTATGAAAACTACTCAAATGGCAGCCATCCGACTGCTCGTGACTGCCCACTTTGGAAGATCAGGCTAGGGAAAGCCAAGGAAACCGTAAAAACAGATCTTAACCTTTTGTTGTCTTACTCATGCATTCTCAAGGAAAACAGAAGAGAAGTACAAGTTTTCAATACATTTATAGATACAATGGTAGTTTTGCATGGAAAGAATGAGACAGATAATTAGATAGTTGAGACAAAGCAATGTTATCAGAATTGCGAGCGTGATGAATAGAATAAACAGTCCAACCATGGCAAACGATTTTTATTGATTCCTACCAGGCACTAACCCTAAACTGAGAGTAAAGTGAATGTACTTTCTGCCTTAGCCTGATCCACACGGATTTTTCTAATCTTTCAATATTCAGCATCATATAAGTAGCATCTTTTTTGCCATTATTTGTTGTTTACATGTCAAATTAAAAGGCAAAAACAATTCTGTTGTGTTCATGTGCTTTCAGGGAACTCGGTTTGATTTCAATGTCCAACTCAGCTGCATAATAGATCTAAGCTGACATTGCCCATGTTGTAAAGAAGACATGACATTCTGTATGATGTCAATTGCAGATGATAAAATTTTATTTAACATGTGCATACAAGTGAGCAATTTATTAATTACATTATCAACAACAGCTAATGCTTTTTCCAAATTAGCATGATCAATTTGCCTTCAATGAGCGTCAGCTTTCATTTGAGAAAGCTTCCATAATTCATTTTAGATGGAATAAGGAAATCTTTTGGAATATGGTGACTTAGGATCTAACAAGAAATCCTGTAAATCCATGTGATCAGCGACGAGCGAGTGGTGTTCTTTTACTGCGGATAGAGTGGAATGTTTCAACCCTTGCTGGCAGAATTTCTCCACACTTTAAGTAGTGACCACCGCTGAGTGCTGGGATTGGACATAACAAGGGTCCAGTCTGCTTGCTTTAAAACCCCGTGAAAAGCTTAAAAATTGGCATGACAACCATTTGTGTCCATCGCCCACTATAACCACCAGTTAGAAATGAAAGTGTAGAGTTAAATGTACCATTCTGTAACGCGCCATTGAGCTGTTCTTCGGTGTAATTTTCTAAGGAACTGGTTTAAATCTTGACAGTATTACCGACAAACCACTATGGTGGCATTCTAAAATACTCCATCAAGCTGACAGCAGGCCAACCCCTGTATTTAGATCTAAGGTAGATCAGTCTCTGACAGCGTCAATGGAGTATAATTCATCCCACCATCTGTATCCCACACCTAATGGCTATGAGCACTCTGTTGCCGTCCTGGCGGCGGATCCAATGACCATATTTAGATAACACAGTCATGCTGGTGGTGTATTATTGGCAGTTTCCTGACAGCATAAGTCTGTCACAGAATTTGTTCAATTTTGTACTATGGAAGTGCTAATGGTTAGATGTTAGCAGCCCACACCTGTTGGATATTGAACAATAGTGAACAGCTGCAAATCACACAATAAAACACACCCTATTTCAGACCATGATCCTTTGCTATTGTACTGAAATAGAGCATTTTGTCAGAGAAATTACCACTCAGGAGCCAGGATATTTTTCTGTGTTTATCTCCCTCTGTACATGTTTCTACTACAATTGTTTTTTATGTTTCTTTAACTTTTTGGGCGCTAGATTTTTTTCACTTATTCACTGTGGCAGGGAGGAGGAATCCAGGTTTCACAAAAAGGGAATTGTCATGGTGGATGAAATTATTATGGTAGAGCCACAAATGTTTGGAGCACAAGTACAAAATACAACCATATCTCATAAAAGGGAAATGTGGACCAGAACAGAGACAGAGTGAATGCTGTAGCTAGCAATCTGCGCACACAGGAGGAAATTAGGAAGAGGTGGAATTACCTCTTCCTAATGACTTCGAGGCCCAGAGGATTTATGGTGGTTCTCCCAGCCCCGCCTTACAACTCTTTCCCTGGGAGGAGAAGGTCTTGCAGATCCTACATACTGAAGGCTTGACTAGAATCCCTGGTAGGGTGGAGATTGGTAAGTTGCACTTAGTAATGTCTCAATAATCACAAATGGATTTCTTACCCTTAAGTTAGCTGTTTCAACAGCCTTATCAAAACATCTATTTTGGAGTTCATGATATAACCAAAATAGCAGAAACTAGTTTTATGAAGGTTATGAGTGACTCCAGCCGGTTAATGAAGAGCTGGGCTAATCTTCCTTTGACTATTTTAGGGAAAGTTAACTTGATTAAGATGACAATCCTACCCAAATTTGCATTCATTTTTAATGCAGTGCCTCTGATGTAGAAAAAGGAATGGATGAGTAAGTCTCAGGGTATGGTTAGCAGTTTCATATGGGCCTCAGAGAGAATGCGAATCACCTGGAAGAAGTTGAGAAGAATGAAGGAGAAAGGGGGATTGACACTACCGGATCAGCAATATTATGCATGGGATTTTGTATAAAAAAAATGCAAGGGAGCTAATGAATGAACCAGGCGATTCGGAGATGGAGCAGGTATTCAAAGTGATGATTGAAATTGGTGGTGGAGCACAGAAGGGCTTTTTATACAAATTTGGAGACCCCAAATTTTTTAAGAATTTGAGATTTAAGGTACTACAAGACTCGGCAAAACTCTGGTGAGCTGTAAGGAGAGCTACCAAACTACTATACTGCAATAACTATACCCCCGTTTGAGACTCTCCAGGGTCACCAGAATAGTCTAGATTTGCTCTAGCTGTACCCTTGAAAGAGGTAGGGTTTCTGGAATGGGGCATCTCTGCAACAAAAGGGGTCATGATGACATACGAGGACCTCTATATGGAGATGGGCAGAAAGCTCTCTAAATGTAAGTACCTCCAAATAATTAGCTGTATGAGGGGTGTGAAAGAGGTGGTAGGTGGCACAAACAACTTGGAAGAGCAAATGTATGGGAAGGCCTTATTGAAAAAGGAATGGACTAGATGATACTGGCTGATGATAGACATTGCAGGTGAAGAATTCACCTTGCCAGAAGAAGTGTGGGGAGAGCACTTCCCTGGAGTACAGATAAGAGATCTATGGCAAGTATCTATTAATCTTCTGTACACTACGTTTAAACCTGCTGCTTTAAGGAGAAACCATTTGTTTTCAATCCATAAGGCCTTTTGGACCCCAGAGAAAATACGGTAATCTGGCAAATTGTAGGAAATGTGGTCTGGCCTCTGCCGATGATAAACACTTGCTTTTTAAGTGCCCTCAACTTGCCCAGTTCAGGAAAGAGGTTTGTGAAATAATAGGTGAAATTATTTGCATAAACTGTCAGGTAAGCTCCCATCTAGTTATTTTTTTATGTCTGCAGTACTCACCAATGGAAAATAGGGATTGTGCTAAAATACTTTTTTATATATTATTAGCTAGGAGAGACATTTACAAAAAATGGATTAGTACTCTTTCTCCCTCTGGGAACACTCTCTTGTCTATAATTTTAAATTAGATATGAAGAAGGTGAATGAGAAACAGATGTTTTGGGATCTACTAAAAAATGTTTGGAAAGATCAAGATAATGACGATAATTTGTAATTCGGCACTGTCCTATGATTACACTACTTGGTCCTGAGTCATGCTCAGTGGATGGGCTGGAAAGGCCATTCGTACCAGAGATTATGACCAACACAGACAGGAGCCTCCTCTGGGAGACTGGGGAATAGTGAAAAGGTTCCCCCCTCTTTTAGCTTTCTCTTTGGTTTCTGCAATTTTTCAACATCCTCATGAGGTTACTCCCCTGAGTCTGGGTGCTGAAGAGAACGAGGATAAAAACAAAATCTATATCTAAACTGGAATCCACAAAATATATTGTTTCATCCCAATTACTAGCATCTTGGCTGTATCTCTCTTATTAGCAATGAGCAATATGTTTTGTCAGATTTTGTGTTGCTCCCCATGGATCATCCCTTGCACTTGCCTAGTCCCTTGCCTTCTCTCAATGTATGTTGTTGTACTCCAACCAAAATACAGATTTAAAAAGCCATTGATTTGCACATGAAGGTATAGTGCTTGTAAGTCATATTTTCACCTATTCACATTATACCCATATGTGTGTATATGTTGTAAATTTGTGTTTATCTCCACTATAGTAATTGAAATAGGTATGTTTAACTTGCTTTTTAACAAGTATTGTCAATGGTGTTAACAGATGACTACAGCTACCAGGAACCTCTGTTTTTGTATCTGCAACACAGTGTGCAATATAATGTTGCTCTGCCTTCCTTGGCTTCATTACATGCACATATATTAAAAGGTAGTGCAATGTCATGCTATGCATGAAAATGTCAGTTATTGTGTTGATCAAGCATGTTGACACCTTCTTTTTACTACATTGAATTGATGTAATCCAAGATTTGCTACCATGCTATGTGTCATGCTGCATACAAGTAATATTGATACAACATTTACCTTGCAGTGTCCATATGATGACCAATGCCATTAAGTTGTACTACTGCTTTGTATATGTTTTATGCCTTCTAGGCATTGGAATGGTTTAATACTTAAATCTCCTCACTACTGTGTAAGGTTGAATGTCTGGTGCATGCAACATACATTTCATAAATAGTATTTTGCATTTCAGGATATCTCTTCAACATCATTACTGGAGTTTGCATTTGCATGTGTAAAATTATCACACAAAGGCCTAATCACTATTGATCTGAATTTACCATTTTAGGTTTGTCACATTTGAGGTACAATCCAGATTTTAATTTCAAATTCTCTGTATTCTTTTCAGGTCCAACTGCCAGGGCCAGTGGACCACTGCCTGCTATGGAAGACACCTCCATTCAAGAATAAGATCAAGCCTTCAGGGAAGACTCCACTCCTGCAAATCTGGATAATAGGGAACTGCCTGGTCCATCTGGTCTGTCTGGACAGACTGCTCCAGTGAGTCACACTGGATCAGTCCCACCCCCTACACATCCCACCCCAGCTGCAACCATACCTCAGACTCAAGATACCTCAATTGTCTGTGAACAGAGGAACTTTTGCACTAATCTTATGTCCCAAGCCCTAGCTGCTGTTGAGAAAACATCAATACTGCCTCCTGTTGTGCAAGCACCTAGTGGGGCGGGGCATGCTGCCTTCAAGGCACAGGGTAGTGGGGGTAGGGGTCATGGGAAGTAATCTGTGGGTCAACAAAGTGAGACCCCTCGTATCATCGTCACCCACATCACCATTTACTGAGCCTTGGGAGCACTACAACAGTACCAAGACGTGTTGGGCCAGGTCATCACAGAGCTCCAGGACATTAAGCAGGTGCAGAGGGAGCTCATATTAAAAATGCATAATCACAACAACAAAAAGAGTTCCCGGACACGGATGCTTTTTGACATCTACCATCATATGTACAGGGCTTTTCTGGTACCATCAACCCCTGTCTGTGGTTCTTCTACATCTGGACAAAATACACCTCCATCAACCAAAGATAGGGAGGCTGTGCCACAACGGGAGACTGCTCCACTATACCAGTTCCTCCACCTGTGCCCCATGACCCCAGAGGGGACGGACACCTGGACCACCAGGAGAGGATGGTAAGACCTCTATCACCACCTCCAAGAGACGCAGATCATAATTTTCTCCAGTGTGTGTCTACAATTCACTCTGTGGACTATTTCAGGGGCACTTTTACCTTTTTTGAAGAAAATTTTATTTTGGACCTTTGACTTCAAACAATATTGCCTCTACTACTATACTTTCATCCGCCATGATGGACTCTCTTTTGCTTTATTCTTTGTTTTATTTCAAAACACTTTTTAGTTGATTTGTGTCATGAAGATAAATTCTAAGGAAACATACTTAAAGACTGTTGTTGTATTTGTTGTGGTATTTCTTTGTCCTGTCTTCCTTCCACCATCACTAAGTTAAATATATTGGACACTTAGGGGGTCATTATGAACACGGCAGTCGAGACCGCCATGCCGGCTGCAGCGGAAATGACTGCCACCGGAATGGCTGCCTCGACCGCCACATAATGAACACAGGGAGGACGAACACAGGCGGCCCTCCACCACCGCCAGGCTACCGCCACCAGGCATTCTGACGATGATGGAATTCTTCATCTGACAGGGCAGGGCTGGCGGGTGAAGAACCTGTGTTCTGCCAGCCATTCCCTGTCAGTTTCACCCACCAGGAAAAGGCTGGTGGAAGGGGTGCTCCGGGGGCCCCCTGGTGGCCCCTGCACTGCCCATGCATTTAGCAAGGCCCCCCGTGCACAGCCCTGTGTCGCAGGTCACTGCCGGTTATACGGGCAGTGATTTGCATGACGGGTTCTGCTGCACCTGCCGCATGCAAATGTCCAGGCCCATCATTCCGCTGGCCCAGCTGGCGGAAACATTGTTTGATTATATTAGAATATTGATTATACAGTCGGCGAGGTCTCAAAGGAGCTGGAGGTCTGTGTTCAGACCGCCAGCATGAACGCGGTGGGTATTCCTGCCTGTTTTCATAATGACCCCCTTTGTTCCGAAGAAAAACTAGACATGACAGAAAAGTAATGTGTTACCCATCTAATTCAACGATAACAAATCAAAATCACAATGTACTGTTATCATACATTTGTACGTAACAAAATCAAATATCCTTTTCACAAACCATGCAGAAGACAGCCTGCGCCATTTAGAAATTCACACTCCAGAACCTTGACACCATTGAATAAAGGGAATATTTCAGAAAACCAAATTAAATAGGCAAACTATGATTAATTTGTGACCTGAGCTGGAACCAGACAACCTGCTCTCACAATAGGAATGCTACATGAAAAATACCAATAGACGGCATCATGGTAGTAATAAAAAGTGAGGCCACATGGCCATTTCAGGACACTGTGGCAATATCTGGCACAATATCACAACTACCATTCAGTGAAGACACATAAACAGCTTCCCACACTAAACACAAATTGAAATTTAGCCAAAGTGAAGGGAGACCAATATGCTATGGCTTGACATATACATGTGGTTAGAGCAAGATCAGCAGCACATATTGCCTTGGTGGCAACATCTAACAGAAAATCTAACAGCAAACGGGTCTGGTACAATCTCAAGAATTTCCATTCAATCAAAGTGGAAGTTGTTTATGGACAAGATATCGAAAACAAATAAGGGAGGACTAATGTATCGGGAGTGTTTAGAGAATAGCTGGTCCTGTGTACGGTACTCCCATCAAACCTCAAAAAAGCCAAAGGTACACAGTTCCAAACAGCGGGTTCTGTACAGGTTCATAGAGTAAACAATGGATCCTGTGAATCTGCTTGTTTTAGAACAAGAGCCCTCACTCACCAATTGGTGACATGCTTCATCGTCGGGCTTTTGCTCCTCGTCAGACCGGCACTGCAATGCCTGATGGGCCCCTCGTGGGGGCTCTTTGCTTGAGATCTTTTGGATATGGAAATGCTGGTTGTTGAGTGCTGGAATATGGGATTGGTATATGAGTGTGTGAAGGTAAAAATGGCTAGAGGTCTGTAAAAATCATTTTTAATCAAACACCGACCCCTGTCATGATTAGAAACCAAATGTGGGTAAGGATTAGAAGTAATGTCTAGTCCACCCTCAAAAGACAAAAATGATAGTAAAGTCAACAGTTCCTAGGTTCAGGGAATGTGAGGAGTGTGAGTACAGAAATCACTATACTACTACTACAAAGGTCAACATGTTTCTCGCAAATAATGTCATTTAAGATCAGTGCGATTTGTCTGGACCAAAACATACCTAATCCACATGTTATAACCCAATTGGGAATCTACTCATATCACAGGAACACTCCTTGTATTAAAGGATGGGCCCCATCGGGATAACGGCGAGCATCAGTAGTCCAGGCTGGTATAATTAACCCGCTCTCCTGGACCACCAGGTGGTTAATCACCTACCCCATGCATCATCTGTTGTTTTTTCATTTGTCACCATAAGTGGGAAGGGTATGCCCAGACGTGGGTCCCGTGCTCGCTATGCCACCAGATTCAAGCTAGCCTGGCTGATGAATGGTGATATCCTGAAAGCCGTCCCAGGATGCTTGTTTCTTGTCCAGGGAAGACCTGGCCTGGCAGTTCGGGATGGACTGTTCCCAAGGGGAACAGGGTCAAGACTGATTTGCATATGGCTGGGTCCAAACTGGAATGGCATGGCAAGCAAAAAAACTGATGGATTAAACCCAGATCCGTCCATCATCTGTTGTTTTTGCATATCTAAGATATGGTGCACCATGGCTGTAGTTAGGAAACTAGCATCAGAATGTTTTATGCTAGCTCTGAGGTTTGTAGGATTAGCGTCAAAAATGTTGACGCTAATTCTGCACATCCCATTGAGGCCCATTGTAAACAATGGTATTCCTCCTTTTAACATCTACTCTCAGTAGGCAATGAAAAAATAACACAAAGAAATCTCTTAGATTTTTTGCACCATTTTTTTGCCCCCCCCCCATCCCATTTGCATACATTATACCTGGCACAGGCATAATGTTGCACAAAGCTTTACAAAGTGGTGCAATGCATTAACTGTAGCACTTTGTAAATTTGGCATCGCGATTTTGGGCTCATTGGGCCACATTAGCTTAAAAAAAATGACGCTAATTTGGCTTCAGGAGGCGCTAGGGACTCTTAAATCTGACCCAAAGTCTCTTATTCGCACTTGGAATGCTCCTACTGTTGTTATCATATTTTTCTAAGAAACCTCACATCTCAATATTAAATGATTGCTGATTTCCACTAAATTATCTTGATGAAAGACAATGTATATATAGGATTTTTCATTTATGTGATGAACAAAATGGAAAAATTAAAAGAGACCTTAAAAAGGTTTGACCAAATGAACAAACTAAAGTTAAGCTCCAAAGGCATCTGCGTGACATAGCACTTTGTTCATCTCTTTTATTAGTGTACCATTCCCTCTGATGAGAGGTATTAAGATTGCCTGTGCCTGAATAGGGTGAGGCCTCAGAATTCTCCTTCGCCCGCAGGCATGTTTTATAAATTTTCATAAGATCCATTAGGACAAGAGAAATTGCAGCGTAATAAAAGAAAACTCAACATGCCTCCTTTTGCAACTATGCTTTTTATAGTTTGAGCCATGGCATACGTCATTGTATCTGCGTCAGACTTTGCTGTGAGACAAACGTGTCATGTAAAAGGGTTGATAGATGCTCTAGTACCGTAGGTTTCTAGGCAAAATACAAATACAAGTTCTATATGATTGTTATCGTTGTGTTTATTTTGAACTAATCTCGGGAAGCCTTCGGTTAGAAATATATTTTACAGCAGGAAGATTGCTGTGCCATGCAGAATATTCAAAACAAAGGGGGGATTTACCAATATTTCGTGCAATCCACCAAGGGAACTTGCTGAAATGTATTGAGTGAAAGGAAAAGAGGAGAAATCTACCATACCAATAAAGATATGGTGCACTTCAGCTCTCTCCTAGCGCTGGCCAACTGTGCCAATGTAGGCACCTTTACACCATGCTGCAAGGGAGCCTCCTTTGCAGGCAGGATTGGTTTTGTGCTTGAAGGGATCTTAACAATCCTAAGAGGCAGAGTGCACCAAACATAGAAAGGGAAGAAATAAGCAGAAATAAAGATATTCCACCTTATTATGCAAGCCGACTGCTCTGCATTACATTTCTTTGGAAAGTCAAGCACGGTGGCACAAATAGCACCTTGCTTGGCTTTGTAGAAAAAAAAAGTTTAGGGCTATATTTATCAAGAGGCCATGCAGGGCAGCTCACCAAGTCACCTTGCTGCTTGACAGGGAACGGGCAGGAATGTGCCGTATCTATCATTATACTGTGTAATATTGCCTTTTCCTGGCTCTGGTGCACAACTTGCTGCCTTGTGCCAACAAAGGTATTCTTGCACCATGGTAGAAGGGTGCCTGCATTATAGGTGGGATTGTTTTTGTGCAGGAAGGGGTGCCTTCCTGTACAAAAACAATCCCATGAGACATTTTCCCCTTTCTATGTGTGCTGCAGAAAAGACCAAGTAAACATGAATAAACACATTTCTCCTCATAATGCCTCATCAGGAGGGGGGGTTGCAGTTTTGGGGCATTCCCATGACTGACACTTATTGTAAATCTGGGAATGCGTCAAAATCCATGGGTGTTGCATCGATTTGCACTGCATTGTATTTCTTTGGATTTATTAAGCCACTCAGGGCCACGCAAGGTGGCTTTGTATGACTTGACATATCTCAATTTCAGGATTGTGTCCCTTTTGCCCCTTGTTGCAGGGTGCAAAAGCAACACAACCCTTTGATAAATGTGCCCCTTATTGAATTGCAGTGCTTTGTGATGGCTTGTGTCACACAAGAACGAAACAAGTCCTTCATAAATCTGCCCAGACATTATTAACAATCTTTTTAAATGCTTTTGACTGGAATAAACAGGTTGTGGTAAATAAAACATTATTTGTACATAAGCATGGCACTAGGGCAGTGCTCTTACAGCTGAATGAAGAGGACCTAGACCAACCTGTAGCCTTCATCAGTGGAAGATTACTTCCCAGGGAACAGAAGTGGAAAGGGAAGCCTTTGCAGTGGTCTGCACATTGAGGAAGTTGAGACCATACTTGCTGGGAATCAGTTCAGGCAGAACACAGACCTCTCAGATTGTTAATGCAGAGGGGCATTGGGAATCACACATTGATGAAGTGGTCCATCTCACTAGAGGGGATAGACTTTATGGAACATCACCCTGAAACTAACCACATCAATGCTGATAGTCTTTCCACATTCTTCCGCCTTAGCAATGAGAACTCCCATGAGGGTAGGTAGTTTTCTCCACTTTCAGCTGCAGGAGGGCCCATTTTCGAATTGACATCCTTGCAATGGTATTCCCCCAATCCTTTTGCTTTCACCCCACCTGTTTTGCTAAATTTGATTTTGTTGGCTTCAGGACATTGTGCACTTGACCACAGCTAACCTGTGTTAAAGGGCATGTGCTCTCTCCTTCAAACATGGCAACATTGGCCTACATCTAATTGGTATATTTTGTTTACTTGTAAGTTCCTAGGAATTGGACCTACATGTTCCAGGACCTGTATGTTAAATGTCACTGGTGGGCATACACCACTTGTTGTGCCACCCAATAAGTAGCTCTTTTTAAGCATGTCTCAAGCATGTCTCAGGCTTTTAAACTGCCATTTCAAACTGGCCCAATGATCATTTTGCCCGGTGTAAACCTTTCTATTTAATGCTTATAAGTCGCCCCTAATTTAAGCTGTAGTCACCCAGAGGGCAGAGTGCTTTGTATTCAAAATGTAGGACATGTGTACTTACCATGTACATGTAGTGACAGTGAAAAACTCCTAAAGTCGTTTTTATTTGTTTTAAGACCTACCTCCCTTGTTGACTAACACTGGAATGCCTGATTACACTAAAGAAGTGGTGGCTTTAGATTGGGAGCAAGTAGAAATATACTGTTTTTAACTCAAATGAATCATAATTCAAAATACTCTCAAATGGTAAAGTCAGATTTGAAGTCACTGGCATCAGAACGTACTCCCCATCAAGAAAAGCTGAAAATCCTGAAGTTTGGGCTCCTCATCAATGCTAACTGGCCCGTTCGCACAAAGACTCGGCTGCCCATGGCAGCCACCAATGCAAAACTCCAGTGAGATATGCTCTACACATCAACAGAGGCACTCAGAACAAGACCGGCCAATTATGGAATTCCCAGTGAAAGACAAAGAGAACTCTATGTCTACTTTGGAGATCATCCTCAAAACGCTAAACACAGTACACAATATATATAGCACAGAGCCCCAAAACAGACACTGACCTCTTGAAAACAGAGATGACAGGCATCCACAAAGATCTCAAAAACTTGACTGAAGCCATCAAACGCTGAATCAAGAATCAGTTCAGTTGAAGAATTCAATAATACACAATCCCAATGGCTTCAGAATGTGAAACACTCAGGCCCTCATTACGAACATGGCGGTTTGGCCTGCCATGCCACCTTTGGCGGCTGAAGCCGCCAGCCAGCATGGCGGGCCAAACTGCCATATTCTGAACATGGTGAGAGCTTCCATCGGCAGCCCGGTGAGTTGAAACACTATCCGCCAGGGTAGCTGCGCTACCCTGCGGATAATGTTTCATTTTTCTGCAGCCTTTTCCTGTCGGGATATCCCGCCAGGGAAAGGCTGGTGGAGGGGGTTGCCCTGCACTGCCCATGCACTTTGCATGGGCAGTGCAGAGGCCCCAGTGCAGAGCCCCGTCACGCAGGTCACTGCCCGATTTTCGGGCAGTGATCTGCGCAACAGGTGCAACTGCACCTGCCGCACAGAGGCATTGACGGCGGCTCCATGTGGAGCCGCCATCAATGTCCCGGCCGGGCCTTTCTGTGATCCGGTGGGCAGAAACAATGTTTCCGCCCGCCGGCCCACAGAAATATCATAATGTGGCCGGCGGGGTTCCGGGGTCACTGGCGGTCAGTGTTTTGACCGCGAGCATGAACAGGGCGGTTCTTACCGCCATGTTCATAATGAGCCCCTCAATCGCTAACCTTAAACGTGAGGTGACCGAGCTTGAGGACCACAATTGGAGGAGCATTTTCTGAACTTCCCGACTGCTGGAAGAGAGAGAAAATGGAACTCTGTCAATGATTGATTTCTTAGGGCTTCATTATGAGTTTGGCTGTCTCACTACGGGGAGTATTACAATGTTCTTGCAGGGCTGACCAGTGGGAACATTGCAGTGCATGTTCCCGCTGAGCTGACCGGCAGGAACAGTGTTAGTATATCATAACACTTCAGCACCCTCGGAATGAGCACTGTCTGCAAAGCAGACAGTGTACATTATGACAGTCCAGGGCCGGGGGGCCTGTGGCACTGGCTTTCTCCCAGCCTTTTTATGGTGGATTCCCGCCACCATGGCTAGTTACAAGCCCAACCGCTGTCACCCCGTTGGGATCTTTCATCCTGGTGAGGACTGTGGTCTTGAGGCGAGACTGCCCGCCAATCTTGTAATGTGGCTGCCCAACCACCACAGTCACGGCGGTCTGACTGCCAATGAAGAGGCAGGCGGTCCTAGGACCTCCAGTCCCATAATGAGGCCATAAGTCACATGGATTCATGATTCTCTATGAATTAGTTTCCCTAAGGACTTCATGAGCTTACAGAGTTTTGATTTCCAAAAATGCATCATCTCCACTGCCACTTGTATTTGCATTTGTATTGGGTTTTTTGTAAAGCATGCAACTCATTCCCAGAAGGAAATCATGGCACTAGCCTGTTATCAATAGTGGTTCTGATTGTAGACCTAACGTGGGTATAGCCATGTCTTCTGTTTATTTTGTTTAAATGTTAGCAAATCTGACACAGTGCATAAATCCTGAAGGAGCTTGTTCCAGTGAGCGGAGGCTAAAAAGTCAAAAGAACGGCCACCCATCAGTTTTTTTTAAATTATTTTGCAAGATATGAAAGCTTTAGTGGCTGAACTAGTCTTCAAACAACTTCACCACCATCATTGCAGGCCTATCCTGGCACATATGAGAAGAACCGAAGCTATAATTTGGCAAGGCCATAAAATTGCCCTATCCCAATATTAAGCAAGAAAAATGGTCCTCAGAAGAAAAAGCTTCTTGGCCCTAAGAAAAAAGCTTACAGACATGTTGATCCAACACTCATTTGTGGGGCCCTCAAAGTTTAAAATCACATTCAAAGGACAGACAAGGATCTTTATGGAACCAACTGATTTATCTTCCTTCCTAGACAACATATTGGAATCACAGATGGATGCAGAAAATCCTCTTGAGGAGCCCACAGGTTAAACAAGAGCATTGAATACCATCACCAATATGAAAGGAGCCTTTAGAGGGACTTACTTTGCCCCCCTTCTGTAAATGTTTGTTGTACACACTGTGTTGAGTTCTAAACAAAACCTATTAAAATTTGTGGTGGGTTAATATAGTCAAGCTGCACTTAATCTGTTCCAATAGCAATAAGACAACAGAGGTAATGGACTGATCATAAGTTGGACCTGACCATCAAATGAATCCTAGTCAACCAACACCAATTAGACTTCTTCATATATATAGAAATCCACAGAGTTTTTTAGATGTTCTCACAAGCTGCTCACACATGTGGAATCACGGTCCACTCAAGGAGTTCATTTGTTGTACCCAGAAAGAAAATCTATTTTAGCTAGAGCTGAGTTATTATCATTACTGTCCGATATTGTGCTTAAGCTCAGGATTGTTAATTCAAGACCTAGAAAGGTTGTTGACACCTTGCCTTTTATCCCACTGTGAGCAGTTTGAACTGCTCTTGGCCGAGTTTCATTTTCTACATCCCCAAATATGTTGCACTACTTGCTATATCTCCACTAATGCCGTAATTTTGTTGAGTTGCTGGTTATGCCCCATAACTACAAAGGGTCCTCACTAAATGCAAGTATTCTGCTTATTCGGTTTGAGCTACATCCGGCTCCTTCAGGTTGTACTGTGGGCATCCCCCAAAAGCCCAAACAATCACTGACAAGGGAAACTTGACATGCGACCTACCTCTTAATTAAGATAAGAGAATAGGTGGTGCAACAGCTACCCTTGAGCCCCCTTGAACCCCCTTTGTTGCATAGCAGACTGTGCACATTTCAAGGGTGCAGGCAGGGAGGCCCCTGCACTGCCCGTGACATGGCCTCCCTATGCCCCCGTAGCCCCCCCCGTAGCATCCAGCACTGGCTTCACACCAGCCTTTTCATGGCAGGGGCACCACCATAAAAAGGCTGGTGGGAAGTGAAGTCGTAATCAGCACCGCAGTGCTGCCATGGGCACTGTTGTGGCCGACCACGACTTTGACTGCTGCCACCCCGTCGGGATCTGTGATCCTGACAGTGGTGGCGGTTTCCTGGCGGTTCGACCACCAGGATCGTAATCTGGTAGTTGGAGCACCAGGAGTGCGGTGGTCCGACAGCCACTGCAGGTTTGGCTGTCTGAAGGCAACTAATGAGGCCCTAAGTTTTGTGAATGACATTGCATTCTCATTGTAATAAAGTAACGCCACTTATTCCCTTTGACCTGGGTGTTGTTATATTCATTGGCACTATTTTGCCTTGTTTAAATATGCCACTAGTGATTACTCAGACTTCATCTTTGTCCACTGATGTACAATTGGGCATAACTCATCCCTCACAACACTTCTTCAAACTGCGTACAAATGACATCTAGCATTTACCGCTATATGCTTCCATATTCACCATAACCTCCCTCAAATGGACGCTTTAGCGCTCTCAAGCCACCCAACCCCCAATGAATACACAATATCACAGCAATGCATCGTTCCCAAATCCTCTGACAAAGATCGAAACTCCCTAAATGATACTTACTCTGTAACTAAGGGCCAGATGTATCAAACGTTTATGCATTCGCAAACGGTGTGAATCGCAAAATAATGTATGAAAGGCATTGGCAGTGCAATTTTAAGGAATAGTGATTCCTTAAAATTGCGACCCCCATTTAGAGAATCGCAAATTGTGATTCTCTAAATAGGAAATCGCAAATAAGGAATTCCTATTTGCGATTTCCAAAGCACATGTATCAAACATTCCCTAAATGCAAATTGGGCAAACTCGAGTTTGGTGGTAAGCATGTGCAATTTTTTTAAAATGCAATATAAATGTATTTTCAAAAATTACATGTAGCACACACATACCCCTAGGGCATGTCTGTGCTTCACATCCGCAAATATTTTTAGGTGCATCAGAGGGGGCCTTAGGCCCCCAGCACCCAGGGGTTTGCATGACCTAATTTACGAATTCCTGACTGGAATTCGCAAATTGTGAAATGCACAGCCATTTGCCCCTATGGGCCTACAGGCCCATAGGATGAATGGTGTTGCATTCTCTAATTGTGATTCGGTAATTGCGAATGCAAATTTTAAGAAATCGCTATTAACGAATCGCAGTTTTCATTCATCCCATTTTGCATTTCTTAAATAGTGATTTCTTAAAATTTTCTATTTAAGAAATGCAAAATGGATCTTTGATACATCTGGCCCTAAGTCCCTCAATGCCGGGTCTACAAGAATGCATTTCCCTGATCTTCCCATGCACTGGAGGCCTGCTGCTCTGATAGGTCTTCGACGCATTCTCCTCCTATGTACCTTATCTTTCAAAAGCTCCCACTACTGGGGAAGAAGGCAAGGCCACGTGATGGTGGTCTCTCCAACTCCCAACACAATTTGTCCCTAAGTTTTGAATAACTTCCCATGCTTTTTGTCTTTTCTGGTGACTGCTCTGCCAGTTAGTTATCTCTTTCTCCTTACATTCCAGTGATTCACTCTCCCACACAATGCCTGCTTCTAAATCATTGACCACCCCTCATGGGCTCTCAAAAACGAAGGCGCATATTTATACTTTTTTAGCGCAGCATTTGCGTAATTATTTGACGCAAAAGCAGCGCAAACTTAAAAAATACAATTGTATTTTGTAGGTTTGCGCCAATTTTGCGTCATAAAATGACGCAAATGTGGCGCTCAAAAAGTATAAATATGGGCCTAAATCTACATCAAAGCCACACATCGAAACAAATGACATCACTAAACATTGTCTCTCTCAACACCAAAGGATTAAATCTCCCTGTTAAAACGTCCAAATATCAAATTATTGCAACGACTTGAAAGGAGACATAGGCCCTCATTACAACCCTGGTGGTCGGTGAGTGCCTGTGGGATGTGTGGTGCTTATGTTTGCCTGAGCCACTCTTGTGTGTTGATGAGTGTGCATGCTGGTCTGATGGTGTGCTTGGGATAGGCTGGGGTACAGGGGATTGGGTCTGGGTGCAGGAAGTTGGAGGGGGGAGGCTGGACACAGGGACAATGGCTGCCATCAGTGTTGAGGCCAGGTCCTGAAATGCTCTCTGTTGGGCTGCCTGGCCAGAATGAATGCCCTCCAGGTATGCATTTGTTTGTTGCAAATGCCTCTCTGCACCCTGGATGGCATTCACAATGGTAGTTTGCCCAACAGTGACGGATCTCAGGAGGTCAATAGCCTCCTCACTGAGGGAAGCAGGGCTGACTGGGGCAGGGCCTGAGGTGCCTGGGGCGAAGGAGATGCCCACCCTCCTGGGTGAGCGGGCACGGGACACACGCTGAGGGGCTGCTGGGAGGGCGGTACTGGTAGGGGGGGTGGCGGCTGTACCTGTTGATGCGGTGGGCACAGAGGTGCCCGCCACCGCAAGGGAGCTCCCATCAGAGGCAGAGTCACTGTCACTGCTGTCTGCTCCTGTCCCCGCTGTGGAGCTTCCCTCGCCCTCCGTCTAATTGGTGGCTTCAGACTCTGTTGTATTTCCCTCCAGGGCCAAATGGGTTGCAGCTCCCTCCTGCTCTGGTGCCAATGCTCCTCCGCCTGATGATGCTATTGCACACAAGAACAGGGAGACCACAAAAAGGGGGGTAACACAAGAAAGACATGTTCAGTGCATGCAACACCACTACCGTTGGCGGACACAACACATGGAGCAGCCCTCTGCACTACGCCATGCACTAACAGTTCCTAGAAATTTCAGCTGACCATGGGGTACGAGGCCTAAGACCAATTGCTGGACACCTGGAAGTCACAGGAGCCTGACTAGGTGTAGATGGCTCTTACCACTGGTGGGGCTAGGGTGCCACATAGCCTTACTCACAAGAAACCTTGCCTACCAACTTCGCCCTGACCTAGGGGAACTCACTGCCCACCTCCCCCACCCAGACACCTCGTAATGCGCGCAGAGTCACCTGAATGAGAGTGTACTCACCCCCTTGTGGCTGCTGTGATGCCCTCAAGTGCCCATCCAACTCCAGATAGTCCACTGCAAGGATCTGGAACATCAGGGGGGTCATGGTGCAATAGGCACCCCTCCCACGTTGGGAGACCATCCCCAGCAGGGCCTCTGCCGTCTTCTTGCTCCAGCGGCGCAGATCCTCCCATCTTTTACTGCAGTGGGTGCTCCGTCTGTGGTAGACCCCCAGAGTCCGGACATCCTTGGCGATGGCACGCCAAATACCCTTCTTCTGGTGGGCGCTGACCTAGAGGAATGGTACAGGGGGAAAAGGAAATTATTTACCCGTCTGGACCATCATACTCATTGCCCCCCAGTTCCCACCCTTGCCCTGACGCCCATACACTCTCCATCCGCACATGCAGGCCTCAGCCCCTCCCCCTGTATCTTCCATCTACACCACTCAAAACAGGCATTGCCGATGCAGCATGCTCACAGTGCACTCACCTGTTTGTCTGGAGGACCGTACAGTTGCGTGTACTGGGGGAGGACCCCATCCACTAGTTTCTCCAACTCCTCCGAAGTGAAGGCAGGGGCCCTTTCCCCAGACACATGAGCCATTGTCACTTCCAGACTGAAGTCACAGCAGCACTTGCAGTGTAGGTCCTCTCCAGTATAAGGTCAGGTATCAAATGAGTGAACGGCCAGAAAATGGCGGTCACGTCCGAGGCGGTGCGTACCGTCACCGCCGGTGTACATCGTTATTGGCTCCTGGGACGCATAGGGCCCAATGTTAACCAATGCTGAATTGCGCCGCGGTCTTCGACCGCCCACCGCCACGGTGTAGAACGTCAGCGCAGTTACCTCATATCCCATTGTCCCACCTTACAGGTCAGGCAGCCGCCATTTCAGGAGGCCACATGGGATGGATGTTAACTGCGTCACACCTATCTAGGCCGGGAATATATACAGATAACGGCACATTGCGGATTAATAATGTTTCTGAAAAATAAGACATTGTGATACATCAGTGTTGGATGACTCTCTGCTCGCTGTTCTCCTCCATATGGCACTTCTGCTGTGGCAGGTGATGAGATGGCGGCATCCTCCGGTGTATAGACCCCTTGTGGACTTGTCAACAATGGAAGAGAGACACATCCTGGTCACATACAGACTTGATCGTGCAACAATCCAGGAACTGTGTTCCCAGTTGGAGCCAGACCTGATGTTAGCTATCCGCCATCCCACAGGAATCCCCCCTCTAGTGCAGGTCCTGTCTGTACTCCATTTCCTGGCCAGTGGGTCTTTTCAAACAACAGTGGCCATGGCATCAGGGATGTCCCAGCCAATGTTCTCTAACGTGTTGTCCAGAGTGTTGTCTGCCCTGCTGAAACACATTCGCAGCTACATCGTTTTCCCTCAGGTGGAGGATTTGCCCACAGTAAAAGCTGACTTCTATGACCTGGGACATATCCCCAACATCATTGGTGCCATTGATGGTAAACCTGTTGCATTGAAACGAACCCCGCAGAAGTGAACAGGTGTACAGAAACCGGAAGAGCTACCATTCTATGAATGTGCAGATGGTGTGTTTGGCAGACCAGTACATCTCCCATGTCAATGCCAAGTATCCTGGCTCTGTGCATGACACTTACATTTTGAGGAATAGCAGCATCCCTTATATGATGGGCCAACTCCAGAGGCACTGTGTGTGTCTAATAAGTGAGGGCAAGGTCCCAATAGAGTTAACATAGGTTTCTGGGTATGGGGCTGTCCCTAACGGTTAGTGTGTGTCTAACAGTTGTCCCTCGACATTTGCAGGTGACTCTGGTTACCCCAACCTGTCATGGCTACTGACCCCAGTGAGGAATCCCAGGACAAGGGCAGGGGAACGCTACAATGAGGCACATGGGCGAACTAGGAGGATGATCGAACGCACCTTCGGCCTCCTGAAGGCCAGATTCCGGTGCCTCCATCTTACAGGTGGCTCCCTATACTACTCACCGAAGAAGGTGTGCCAGATAATCGTGGCCTGCTGTATGCTGCACAACCTGGCTTTGCGACGCCAGGTGCCTTTTCTGCAGGAGGATGGGCCAGATGGTGGTCTTTTGGCAGCTGTGGAGCCTGTGGACAGTGAAGAAGAGGGAGAAGAAGAGGATATCAACAACCGAAACAACATCATCATGCAATACTTCCAGTGAGACACAAGTAAGAAGATGCCACTGATTCCCACATCTCATTCTATTGTTGGAACTAGCATAAGTGTGTCATTTTCATTTAGTGTATGGACCCTGACTTGTCCTTTTGACTTTCCATTTCACAGATTGGGGTCCCACTTTGTGCCCTCTGCTATGTTTACTGCTGGCCTATGTGGGAGGCTGGCCTGGCTTATAGTGGGTACCTTGTGGTACTTACACCTTGTGCCAGGTCCAGTTATCCTTTATTAGTAGAATAGAGGTGTTTCTAGCAGTTTAGGCTGATAGAGGTAGCTATGGCAAAGCAGCATAGGCTGAATTAGGAGACATGCAAAGCTCCTACTATACCACTTATATCATATAGCACAATATCATAAGAAAACACAATACTCAGAGTTACTAAAAATAAAGGTACTTTATTTTATTGACAATATGCCAAAAGTATCTCAGATGATACCCTCACTTAGGAGGTAAGTAATATACACAAATTATATGTACACAAACCAAAATCAGGTAAGTAACAGTTAGAAAAGTAGTGCAAACAATGTAGAATCACAATAGGATGCAATAGGTAGAAATAGGCCTAGGGGCAACACAAACCATATACTCCAAAAGTGGAATGAGAATCACGAATGGACCCCAGGCCTGTGGTAGGTTATAGAGATTCACTGTGACTGTGATAAAAAAGTAAGGGTGTCCAAAATACCCCACCCCAAGACCCTGAAAAGTAGGAGTAAAGTTACAGTACTAACCCAGAAAGACAGTATAGTCGAGATAGGAGATTCTGCAAGAACAACAACTGCTACCAAAGCACTGAAGACAGATTCCTGGACCTGAGGACCCTTAAATGAAGTGGAACAAGTCCAAGAGTAACACAAGTGTCCAGGGGGGGCAGGAGCCCACTAAACCCCGGATGAAGGTGCAAATGGGCTGCCTCTGGGTGAAAGAAGCCAAAGATTCTGCAATAACGGAAGGTGCCAGGAACTTCTCCTTTGGTCAGAAGATGTCACACGGAATGCTGGAGGATGCAGTAGTGTTTCCAAGCAGAAATACTACAAACCAGCCTTGCTAGCTGCAAGAGATGTGGTTGCGGAATTTGGGTGCTGCTGGGGCCCAGGAAGGACCAGGATGTCGCCCCTTGGAGGAAGAGACAATGGGGGCACTCAGCAACTCAGAGAGCCCCTGAATAAGCAGGCAGCACCCGCAGAAGAACCGGAACAGGCACTTAGAAGATCTGAGGACAGTGGTCTACTCAGAGTCACAAAGGAGGGTCCCACGACATCGGAGTCCAACTCAGCCATTTGGGCAATGCAGAACGGAGTGCTGGGGACCCAGGCTAGGCTGTGCACAAAGGAATCTTTGGAAAAGTGCACAGAAGCCGGAGCAACTGCAGATCATGCAGTACACAGGTTTGCTGTCTGGCGTGGGGAGGCAAGGACTTACCTCCACCAAATTTGGACATAAGGGCCACTGGACTGCGGTAGACACTTGGACCCAGCTCCTGTGTTCCAGGGACCATGCTCGTCAGGATGAGAGGGGAACCAGAGGGCCGGTGATGCAGAAGTTTGGTGCCTGCGTTAGCAGGGGGAAGATTCCGTCGACCCCCGGGAGATTTCTTCTTGGCTTCCAGTTCAGGATGAAGGCAGACAGCCCTCAGAGCATGCACTACCAGGAAACAGTCGAGAAAGCTGGCAGGATGAGGCGCTACAATGTTGCTGGTAGCCTTCTTGCTACTTTGTTGCAGTTTCGCAGGCATCCTGGAGCAGTCAGCAGTCGATCCTTTTAAGAAGTCGAAGAGGGAAGTGCCGAGGAACTCTGGTGAGCTCTTGCATTCGTTATCTGAGGAATAGCCCAGAGGAGAGACCCTAAATAACCCAGAAAGGAGGATTGGCTACTTAGAAAGGTAAGCACCTATCAGGAGGGGTCTCTGATGTCACCTGCTGGCACTTGCCACTCAGAGCTGCCCATTGTGCCCCAACACCTCTGAATCCAAGATGGCAGAGGTCTGGGATACACTGGAGGAGCTCTGGGCACCTCCCCTGGGAGGTGCTGGTCAGGGGAGGGGTCACTCTCCTTTCCTTTGTCCAGTTTTGTGCCAGAGCAGGGCTGGGGGATCCCTGATCCAGTGTAGACTGGCTTATTCAGAGATGGGCACCATCTGTGCCCATCAAAGCATTTCCAGAGGCTGGGGGAGGTTACTCCTCCCCAGCCCTTCACACCCATTTCCAAAGGGAGAGGGTGTAACACCCTCTCTCAAAGGAAATCCATTGTTCAGCCTTCCTGGGACTGGGCTGCCCAGACCCCAGAGGGGCAGAAACCTATCTGAGGGGTTGGCAGCAGCAGCAGCTGCAGTGGAAACCCCGGAAAGGCAGTTTGGCAGCACCCAGGTTCTGTGCTAGAGACCCGGGGGATCATGGAATTGTCCCCCCAATTCCAGAATGGTATTGGGGGGACAATTCCATGATCTTAGACATGTTACATGGCCATGTTCGGAGTTATCATTGTACCGCTACTCATAGGTAGTGACCTATGTGTAGTGCACGCGTGTAATCGTGTCCCCGCACTCACAAAGTTCGGGGAATTTGCCCTGAACAATGTGGGAGCACCTTGGCTATTGCCAGGGTACCCACACACTAAGTAACTTGGCACCTAACCTTCACCAAGTGAGGGTTAGACACATAGGTGACTTATAAGTTACTTATGTGCAGTGAAAAATGGCTGTGAAATAACGTGGTGTTATTTCACTCAGGCTGCAGTGGCAGTCCTGTGTAAGAATTGTCTGAGCTCCCTATGGGTGTCAAAAGAAATGCTGCAGCCCATAGGGATACCCTGGAACCCCACTACCCTGGGCACCTAGGTATCATATACAAGGGAATTATAAGGGTGTTCAAGTGTGCCAATGAGAATTGGTCAAATTAGTTACTAGCCTGCAGTGACAATTTTAAAGCAAAGAGAGAGCATAAACACTGAGGTTCTGGTTAGCAGAGCCTCAGTGATACAGTTAGACACCACACAGGGAACACATATAGGCCACAAACGTATGAGCACTGGGATCCTGGCTAGCAGGATCCCAGTGACACATATCAAACACACTGACAACATAAGGTTTTCACTATGAGCACTGGGCCCTGGCTAGCAGGATCCCAGTGAGACAGTAAAAACACCATGACATATACTCACAAACAGGCCAAAAGTGGGGGTAACAAGGCTAGAAAGAGGCTACCTTCCTACAGACAGCATAACCACTGAGGTTCTGGTTAGCAGAGCCTCAGTGATACAGTTAGGCCCCACACAGGGAACACATATAGGGCATACATTATGAGCACTGGGGTCCTGCCTGACAGGATCCCAGTGACACATAGGTGAAAACAAACATGCATACAGTGAAAATGGCGGTAACATTCCAGGCAAGATGGTACTTTCCTACACAACCCACCCCCCAAACGAAGGACAATAAGGCTAACCTTGCCCAGATGAGTTTTCATTGTCTAAGTGGAAATATCTGGAGAGTCCATCTTCACTGGAGTGGGTACTCTCAGGTCTATGTTCCACTGTATAGTCCATTCCCTGTAGAGAAATGGACCACTTCAACAATTTAGGGTTTTCACCTTTCATTTGTTTTAGCCAAAGTAGAGGTTTGTGGTCTGTCTGAACAATAAAGTGAGTACCAAACAGATATGGTCTCAACTTTTTCAGTGCCCAGACCACAGCAAAGGCCTCCCTCTCTATGGCAGACCAACGCTTTTCTCTAGGGGTCAACCTTCTGCTGATAAAAGCAACTGGTTGATCCTGGCCCTCAGTATTCAGCTGTGATAACACCGCCCCAACCCCTAATTTAGAAGCATCAGTTTGTACAACGAATTTCTTGGAGTAACAAGGGCTTTTTAGGACAGGTGCAGAGCACATGGCCTGTTTGAGCTCCTGAAAAGCTAGCTGTCCACAATACCTTCCTAGGCATCTTTTTGCTAGTGAGATCATTAAGAGGGGCTGCTATGGAGCCATAATTCTTGATGAATCTCCTATAGTACCCTATGAGGCCTAAAAAGGCTCTCACCTGGGTTTGAGTTGTAGGGGGAGCCCATTCCATGATAGTCTGGATCTTCCCCTACAGTGGTGCAATCTGTTCTCCACCTACCAGGTGGCCCAGATAAACCACTTTCCCCTGCCCTATCTGGCACTTTGAGGCCTTGATAGTGAGGCCTGCCTTTTGTAGGGCCTCCAAAACTTTCCATAGGTGGACCAGGTGATCATCCCAGGTTGAGCTAAAGACAGAAATGTCATCTAGATATGCTGCACTAAAAGCTTCTAAACCTTGCAGGACTGTATTCACCAACCTTTGAAAAGTGGCAGGTGCATTTGTCAGACCAAAGGGCATTACTGTGAATTGGTAGTGCCCTCCAATGTTTGAAAATGCAGTCTTGGGTTTAGCATCTTCTGATAACCTAATCTGCCAATACCAAGCAGTTAGATCAAAAGTGCTTAGATACTTGGCAGAAGCCAATGTATCTATGAGCTCATCTGCCCTGGGTATAGGGTGAGCATATGTCTTGGTTACTTGGTTGAACATTCTATAATCCACACAAAACCTCATCTCTCTCAATGCAACATCTATGTGAGGCTGCTGAAATCAATGCATCACCCATGCAGCGTGGCTTTTCACCACCATGTGACAGAATTTCCCATGCTTTTTCACTAGGCGTCAAAATCATTGTGAACCTGCTCGGACCTGAGGTTGCCCATCTGCAAATCAACGCATCACTCCTCTGCTGGAGAGAAAAACAATGCATCGCCTACCAAACAGAAAAGAAATGACACACTGCCTCACTTGTGAGTGAGGAATTGATACATCGCTGTTTTTTCCAATGCGCACTGACCCTTGCGGCTTTATATTTTATGTAAACCCGGCACGTTGTGTAAAAACAACACATCCATTGATTTTTATGGATTAAGACTCTTTTTCATTTAAAACTTCATAACTTGATGGTGAATGTTGGATTTTTGTCGTTTTGGTCTTGTTTGATTTGGATAAATATTCACTATTTTTCTAAATTGGTGTTGTGTGCATTTAGTAGTGTTTTCACTGCATTACTGTGTGTGTTGATACAAATACTTTACACATTGCCTTTGAGATAAGCCTGACTGCTTGTGCCAAGCACCAAGGGGTGAGCAGGTGTTATCCTAGGTGTGTATTTTCCTTGTCCTGACTAGAGTGAGGGTCCCTGCTTGGACAGAGTGCATACTGACTGCCAACCAGAGACCCTATTTCTGACATTGGTGATCAGCGGTGAGGATAGAACTTGTATTTGTACTTGATATAAAGTGATTAGTGTACACTACTGTTTTACTGCAGACCATTATGCAACCACATACTGTTATTTCCCTGTGGGTTTTTTCTGCTTCCTCTTTGTTCTTTTCCCTTGGGATATTTCTGCCTTTTTGGAACTATAACATCTTGATTGAGACATGCTTGTGGGTGAGGTTCAATCTGGGAATGCACTAGCTGTTGTTACAAACGTTGTCTTTGAGTTGGAGAAACTGGAGCAGTGGCTCAGCTTTCACAATTTTGCAAAGAACTTTCCTGCCCAATCAAAAGCTGTGCTAGGAAGGAAGGAGCTGCAAAAGGTGCTGAGGGCCTGGATGACAGCTAAAGTGGCTGGGGGGCAGACAGAGGAGGAGAATGTGGATGAGGAGCTGCAGCGAATACATGATGTTGTGTTGGATGACCCTGACCCGTCTAGGGAGAGGACCTCCTGGGCAGGCAATAGTGTTTCTTCCAAAGGTCTGACCCCTAAGGAGTTGCAGGACGGGCAAGTAGAGAGAATGCACCAATTTGAGTTAGAGAAACTTAAAATGGAGATGAAAAAGAGAAAAGATTAGCCATGGAAGAGAAAAAGATGCTTTTGGCTCATGAGTTAAGTTTGAGAGAGCTGGGCCAGAGGGGCCAGTTCAGGAGAGATGGTGGCAGCAATACCACAGAGCAGCCTGAAAGGAGGGTACACATCCCAAAGGATTTAGTGAAAGATTACTAAAGGGAGGATGACATATACCTATGGATTAAGGGGTATGAGTCAGATCTCCACATGAACATGGTCCCTTAGGAACACTGGGGTATGGGTCTGTGGAATCACTTTGAGGTAGAGGGGAGGGACAATTTGACATCCTTTGAGGATCATCAGGGAATTACCTATTCTATCATGAAGGACTCCCTAATCACTAGGTATGGTCTCACCCCTAAGGAGTATAAGGAAAAGTTTAGATCCTAAAAGAACAAGCATTTTCAATGCAACAGGGCTCGCATTTGCTCGAGTTGGAGCTATTTGCGTTGTAAACTCCTAACCTAACTTTTCTTGTCACACAAATTAAAAGGAAAAAAACACAGCCCGATGACGCTATGTAAAATGCAGCGCGATCGCGCTGAAATTAAAAACAAAAAAAAGGAGCGCGATTGCGCAATGTAAACCCCAGCGTGATCGCGCTGCGGGGAAAATTAACAGATAAAGTAGTCCAGAAACCAGGCTCAAAACATCGAGCCTCATATGTTTCTAGTAGTTTACCGGTGCTGTGTAGATGGGCTAAACACCAGAAAAGGCATGATGTATGCATGCCTTTCACAAATGAAAGCAAGCAGATTTTAAAGAGCAAGCCCAGGAACCAATGAACGAGACTGACGTGACCTGGGTGTGGTTTGAGGCCCAAAGAGAGATTATTTTATGGACGGAGCGCTTTGCGCTCGCCCATAAAAAGGAATCCCAAACGTGGTTAGAATGTGTAGATTCTTTTTGCAGGTCACTCGATGGTAGGGCAAAGGGCAGTAAGGTAGCAACCTATGAGGGGCTGTACAATTTGATTGCATGGGAGCTCTTGTATATTGTTTGTTTTCCAGAGCTGCGCCAGAACCTAATTGACAGCACGCTGTCTGACCCAATGAAGCTTGCCCAGGAAACAGACCAGTGGGAGAGCACCAAGGTCCAAAAAAAGTATGAGGAAACTGCCAATAGTGGGCAGGGTACCCATCAGAAGACAATGGGGTAAGAGTAAACAGGGTGAGTTCTCCAAAGGGTCCCAACCTAGTTCCTAGGGTAAGGATTCCCAGCCCCAGTGGAAAAAAAAAATCATCTCTCTACAGGGAAACCTGAAGAGAAGGGTCCCCACAAATGTCATGCATGTGATCAGGTGGGTCACATGAAGGGGGACCCCAATTGTCCCAAGTGGACACAAGCACCCATTTTTGCTCAGCCACAGGGTTTGGCAAGTGTAACGCTTGAGGAGGAGTTGGTTCCAAGAGAAGGGTGGGTGCCAGCTGAGATGACCCTTGTCTCACTAGGGGACAGTGAGATGGTCCAGAGAACCCTTGTGCCTGAGATCACTAAAAGGTACAGGCAGTGGGTGACCATCAATTAAAAGAGAGTGGAGGCTCTGAGAGACACAGGTGCCAGTGTGACTACTACAAGGCCAGATGTAGCAAGGGTTTTTACCCATTCTGTGTCTATGGGAAAAAGTGTTCATACATATGGCCCTTGGTGTCTGAAGAGGAGGTAGTTTGCTTTGTACTTCACCAATTAGTTGTGGTAGACAATTCAGAGCACCTGTGTAAGGTGGTGCACGTTCCCTTTGAGCGAGGGGGTCTCAGGTTTCTTTAGGATAGCTGTGAGTCCAGCCATGCCTGCTGACTGTCTGCTAGGTAACGACTTGGAAGATTCCCCTTGGAGTGAGGTGGAACGCTGGTCACACTTGGAGATGTTGGGTCTGCCTGGGTGGGCTTGTGTGACCACCCAGTCTATGGCAGCCCTTCAGGGTGATCAGGAGGCCCTGGAACCTGAAAGAGTGGCCCAGGTGGCTGCCAGGAAGAGGAAGGACAAGGGATGCGGGAAACCGGCCTCAGAAGTTCCCACATTCCAGGAGGAGGCTGAACCTGAGGGGGATGCCACGTAGCCTACAGGGGAACAAGTGGCTGAACTGGGGGAGGTGCCAAGCTGACTTATTGGCAGCAGGAAGGGGGTCTCAACCAGGAAAGAATTATGTGAGGCACAGCAGTCATGCCCTACCCTTAGGCTGCAGATCAGACATCTGTCAAGGAATCTGGATCACACTGGCGATATTGGGAGGATGGCCTCCAAGATAGTGAGCCTAAGGTTGCTGAACCTGGGGCAACACGTGTGCTGGTGGTACCCCAATGCTTCAGAGAGTTCCCACTGGGTCTGGCTCATGATGTGCCTTTAGCAGGACATTTGGGGCAAGACAAGACCTTTGAGAAGCTTGTCACCCACTTCTACTGGCCGCAAATGCACAGGCACCCAGATGCATTTGCAGGCCTTGCCAAACTTGTCAAGCAAGTGGCAAGAGTGGGGGGAAATGTAAGGCTCCCCTCCAACCTTTCCCTGTGGTCAGCACACCCTTTGAACGGGTGGAGATGAACATTGTAGGGCCTCTAGATCCCAAGACAGCCATGGGCTACAGGATTATCCTGGTCTTGGTGGACCATGCCACGGGGTACTGAGAAGCCATCCCTCTAAGATCAATTACAGCCCCTGGGGTGGGCTGGGCATTGATGGGTATTTTTACCAGCATGGGGATCCAAAGAGGTGTTATCTGACAAGGGTACAGAAGTCTCTGTGGAAGAAGTGTGGGATGACCTACAAGTTCACTACTCCTTACCACCTCAAGGAAATGAGCTGGTTGAGAGGTTCAACAGGACCCTGAAGGGCATGATGATAGGTCTGACAGAACATGAGGTGTAAGTGGGATGTCCTCTTGCCATACCTTCTGTCTGCTTACAGGAAGGCCCCGCAGAATGGGCTTGGTTTTAGTCCCTTTGAACAAATTGTATGGCCACCCTGTGAGGGGACCTCTGAGTCTGGTGATGGAGGGCTTGGAGAAGACCTCCGGTAAGCCCCCCCAGCATGTGTTTAGTTACATGCTGGCCTTTAGAAATTAGATAGCCTGCTTCAGGAGACTCACTCAGGAGAATATAGAAGCAAGCCAGGAGGACATGAAACACTGGTATGACCAGAATGCCACTCTGGTCATGTTTTTGCCTGACCAGAAAGTGCGGGTCATGGTCCAAGTGGAGCCCCCTGCTCTACAGGACAAGTGGACTGTGCCTTTTGAGGTGGTGGAGCGCAAGTGTGATGTCTCCTACTGGTGAACTTGCAGACTCCCAGGAACCCTTTGAGGGTGCTGCATGTGAACTGCCACAAACCTCACTTTGAGAGGTCTGAACTGACAATGCTCTTGGAAACAGATGATGGGGTAGAGGAGGAGAGTGAGCCTCTTCCTGACCTCCGGTCTGCTCAGGAGAAAGATGGGTCTGTGGAGGCTGTGAACCTCTCCCCAACACTGACCCCAGGGTAACAGAGGGACTGTCACCAGGTGTTGGGACAGTTTGCCTCCTACTTTACCTTGTCCCCAGGGGTCACTCATCTGTGTACATATGATGTGGACACTTGGGACAGTCCACCTGTAACACACAAGATTTACAGGGTGACTGACAAGGTCAGGGCTAGCATCAAGGATGTGGTTTCCAAGATGTTGGCATTAGGGGCTATTGAGTTCTCCAGCAGTCCTTGGACCAGCCCAGTGGTCGTGGTCCCAAAAGCTACTGCCCCCGGTGCCAGCTTAGAGCTCTGGTTCTCTGTGGACTACCATGGACTCAACGCCATTACTAAGACTGACGCGAGCCCCATCCCAAGAGCTGATGAGCTCATAGATCGGTTGGGGACTGCCATGTTTCTTAGCACGTTTGACTTAACGTCTTGGTACTGGCAGATTCCCTTAACTGATGGGGCAAAGGAGAGGTCAGCATTTTCCACCCCAGATGGGCAATACCAGTTCCTGGTTATGCCCTTTGGAATGAAAAATGCCCCTGCCACCATTCAGAGGTTGGTCAACCAGGTCTTGGCTGGGTTGGAGGATTTTAGTGCAGCCTCCCTGGATGACATTACACTGTTCAGCTCCAACAGGGAGGAAAACCTGCAGCACCTCTGTGAAGTGCTGAAGGCTCTGCAGAAGGCAGTCCTCATGACTAAGGTTAGTAAATGTCAAATAGGGCAGGGATCTGTGGTTTACCTGGGACACCAGGTGGGGAGCGGCCAGGTGGCACCCCTGCTAACCAAAAATGTATACCATTTTGGCTTGGGAGCCTCCTAAGACTCAGACAAAGGTGAGAGCCTTTCTAGGTCTCACCGGGTACTATAGGAGGTTTGTCAAGGGGTATGGCTCCATAGTTGCCCGCTTGACTGAGTTGACCTCTAAAAATCAGCCCAAAAATGTGATCTGGACTGAGGCTGGCCAGACCACTTTTGAAGGCAGCCATGTGTACGACACCAGTGCTGAAGACACCTGACTTCTCAAAGGAATTTGTTGTGCAGACTGATGCTCCAGAGCATGGTGTGGGGGTAATTCTAGCACAGCTAAACGAAAAGGCATAGACCAGCCTGTGGCCTTCATTAGTAGGAGGTTACTTCCTCGGAAACGGAGGTGGAGTGCAATTGAGCGAGAAGGTTTTGCTGTGGTCTGGGTGCTGAAGAAGCTGAAGTCCTACATGTTTGGGACCCACTTCCCGGGTTCAGATGGACCACAGGTCCCTCAGATGGTTAATGCAGATGAGGGGTGAGAACCCAAAACTGTTGAGGTGGTCTATCTCCCTACATGGTTTGGACTTTATGGTGGAACACCACCCTGGTTCAGAACACGCCAATGTTGATGGTCTGTACACATTCTTCTGCCTTAGTGATGAGAACTCCCATGAGGTTGGGTAGTTATCCCCACTTTTAGATGAGGGGTGCACGTGTTAGACCTGGCATGCTTGAAGTAGTTTGCCCTGACTTTTTGCCTCTGCATCCTATGTTTTGACTGTGTGCTGGATTATGTTTTTGCTGGTTTTTGGAACTCTGGACACTTTACCACTGCTGAACAGTGCTAAAGTGCAAGGGCTGTCTCTGTAAACTGTAAGTGCAATTGGTTTTTATCATGATTGGCCTATTTAATTTACTAGTAAGTCCCTAGTAAAGTGCATTGGAGGTGCCCAGGGCCTGTAAACCAAATGCTAATAGCGGGCCTGCAGCACTGATTGTGCCACCCACATATGTAGCCCTGTAAACATGGCTCAGACCTGCCACCGCAGTCTCTGTGTATGCAGTTTTAAACTGCCAATTCGACCTGGCAAATGTACACACTTACAAGGCCTGAATCTTCCCTGTTTGTACATGTAAGGCACCCCTAAGGTAGGCCCTAGGTAACCTCATGGGCAGGGTGCAGTGTTTGTTAAAGGTAGGACATCTGCAGGTGTGCTTTACATGACCTGACAGTGAAATACTGCCAAGTTCATTTTGCACTGTTGCATGGCCTATCCCTCTCATAGGTTAACATGGGGACTGCCTTTAAATATCCTTTGAGTGCAGTTTCCCATTGGGAGCAGATATAGACCTGAAGTTTGGGGTCTCAGAACTCACAGTTTAAAAATACATCTTTTGGTATAGTTGTTTTTTGGATTATTAGTTTGAAAATGCCACTTTCTAAAAGTGGGCATTTTCTTGCTTAACCATTCTGTACCTCTGCCTGTTTGTGGATTCCCTGTCTGGGTCAGTTTGACAGTTGGGCTGTTTGCACTTCTCTCTAGAAAGTGACACAAAGGGAGCTGGGGTGTAGCCTGCATATCCTGATGAGCCATCTGTGCTAGGAGAGAGGAGAGGAGTGGTCACTTACACCTGAAAGGGCTGTGCCTGCTCTCACACAATGCAGTCTCCAACCCCTAGTGTATGTCTGGGGCCTGGCCCGGGCAAGGTAGGATTCCACAAACAAGAGAGACTTTCCTTTGAAGTAGGCCTACTTCAAAGGCCAAAAAGGACATAACAAGGGCACCTAAACCCCTGAAAATTAGATCACTTCTGGGAATCAAGAGGAACCTCTGCCTGGAAGACAGCTGGAGAGCTGAGGAGAAGTGCTGCCCTGCCTGTGACTGTGCTTTGTGGACCTATCCTGCAGTTGCTGCTTCTGCCTGTGCAAGGGGACAAAGACTGGACTTTGTTATGCATTCCTGCTTGTGAAGAAATCTCCAAGGGATTGTCCTGTGCTTGCCTCCTGTTGTTGAATTCTCAGGGCCATCAAAGACTTCCTCTGCCAGCACCTGGACTCTCTACTCAGACTCCTACCCTGCCAAATGGTGCATAATCCAGTCCCTGGACCCTTGAAAGAAGAAGCTGGTGGAACCAAGACTGAAATCCACGCACAGGAGCTATACAGGAGTAAAATCGACGCAGCACCTGTTTTGTGGCTGAAATGTCAACGGAACACCTGGAACGCAGCTGGCAAATCAACAGAAC
Organism: Pleurodeles waltl; assembly: GCF_031143425.1. NCBI lineage: Eukaryota > Metazoa > Chordata > Amphibia > Caudata > Salamandridae > Pleurodeles > Pleurodeles waltl. The sequence continues at coordinate 1,116,752,166 of NC_090447.1, forward strand.
ACCTGTGTGTGGCTGCCGAAATTGATGCATCACCCACGAAGTGGAACTCTTCACCACTGTGTGCCAGATTTTCACACACTTCGTCACTGGGCGTCAAAATCATTGTGGACCTGCCCGGACCTGAGATTGCCCGTTTGGAAATCAATGTATTGCTCTTCTGTGGGAGAGAAAAACAACACATTGCCTACCTGACCAGAGAAGAAACAACACACTGCCTCACTTGTAAGTAAGGAATCGATGCATCGCTAACTTTTCTAATGTGCACTTTCCCATGTGGCTTTATTTTTTACGCAAACCAGGTGCTGTGTGTTAAAAGCAACGCATCCATTAATTTATGTAGATTAAGACTCTTTTTATTTTAAAAATTCATAACTTTGCTTATGTATGTTGGATTTTAGTTGTTTTGGTCTTGTTTGATTTAGATAAATGTTGGCTATTTATTTAAACTGGTTTTGTGCCCATTTGACAGTGTTTTCACTGTATTACCGTGTGTCATGATACAAATACTTTACACATTGCCTTTGAGATAAGCCTGACTGCTTGTGCCAAGCTAGCAAGCGAGTGAGCAGGGGTTACCCCATTTCTAACAATCACACTGACTCCAGAAATTACTGAAAAATGTCCCTCCTCAACATGTAGGCAAAATTGTATGCCAAGATCATTGCCAAGTGATTAGAACCACTCATCCCCAAATTCCAACATAATTCCCAAATAGGGTTTGTAAAAGGGACAACATACACACATTCTGTCACTTTGTGGAAAAAGCTCAATTATCCTTATATCTAGCAGAGGCGATTGCCTTTGACACAGAAAAGGCCTTTGTTAAGGTCTCATGGCCTTTCCTAGAATCGGTTCTGGAAAAACACAACTTAGGAGATCCCTTAATTGGAATGACCATGCCACTACATGCCAACCCCAGAGCAAAATTAAAAAAATGACACACTCTCCGCTCCCTTCAATCTCCATCAAGTTACTCGGCAAGGCTGCCCCCATCTCCCTTTCTCTTCCTACTGTCCATTGACCCCTTATTATAAGTGACAAAAAACTCTCCAGACATTAAAGGTTTCTAATTTAGAACTACACCATTTAAAACTGCTGTATCTGTGGATAGTATTCTTATTTTTTCCCCAAAAATAGGGAAAGCCATTCCAGCGATCATCAACATAATTTATAAATTCTCCTTGGTGTCAGCGTGTACCTTAAATAAAGACAAATTGGAGGACCTAGCACTTAACCCACATTGCCTATCTACCCTTCTTGGTGACTCCGGACTTAAATGACAACTCAAATTCATCAAATATCTAAGCATCTGGTTTACCAGTGGACTAACAGAATTGTTACATTGTAATGAATCCCAAACCATATCTAAGATTGAAGACTTCCTTTCCAACTGGTCCCCTAAAACACATATCATGGCAGGGGAGACTAGAAACTCTTAAAATAATGTTTACCCAATAATCAATTTTGTCACATCCATGCTTACCCTCCTTCTTTAAATCCGTTGACCAATTAACCTCATCATTTCTATGGAATGGCAAAAAAGTGAGAATAGCTTATAAATCTCTTCGATTAGATTTCACAAAGGGTGGCTGCAAACTATGAAACTGGAACCGCTACAAAACAGCTTTCTTTTCTTGGTGCTAAAAGGAGCCTATTGGCTGTTACTTGACACATATACCCTCCCTAGCTTTGTAGCTATAGAAAGCTCACTATGTCATCCCTGCCACATTGCCTCCAACATCACCCAACATCACCCTGTCAAAACATTGGTTTTCAAATTCTCAACAACTACTTGTACAGAGCTAAATAACAAAGGGCCATATGTATGAAAAAATGGCCTTGCAAATCGCAAATAGCGATTTTTAAGAAACTGCTATTTCCGAGTCGCAATTGCCCATTTAACAAAATTGCGATTCGGAATTAGCGATTTCTTAAAAATCGCAATTTGTGGTTTGCGAGGCCCACTTACCGAATTGCAATTTGCATGTTCGCAAATTGCAATTTTTTTGCGATTCTGTGAAAAATCGCAAATTGCAAGAAGTTTCGAGAAAGCACACCCGGAGGACCTTGATGACATCACAAGCAGGAAGTGAGTCATCCCAGGCAGTTTCAGGTGCCACACCCAAACCAGCATCCTGAGAGAGAGAAGCCCAGCCACACAGAGCAGCACTCTGAAGGAGACAGCACACCTGAGCAAGGATGGACACCTCAGCCCAAGGACAGGAGAAGGGAGAAAGAAAGCGCAAGCTCAAATTCAGTGAGCAAGAGCTTGAGGTGCTGACAGAGGAGGTGGTCAGGAGCCATGACCGCCTTTTTGGCAAAAGCTCACTCCAGGTGCCTGAGAGTGAGAAAAGGAAACTATGGGCAGATATCCAATCAAAGATCTGCGCAATTGGAGTGGCACAGGGCTCCGTAGAAGAAATTAAGAAGAGGTGGTATGACCTGCGGTCCCATGTGAAGGAGAGGGTGGCAAGGAGACTGCAGGAGGCCAGGGGCACAACAGGCGGTCCACCCACAGAGGCACCATCCACCCCATTAGAGGACCTAGTCGAGTCCGCACTCCTCCCTGAAGCTGTGACAGGGGTCACAGAGATAGACAACTCCGGCACACCAAGTACCAGCCAAGGTAAGTGCAATCTTGATTTGTAACCCCATATGTGTATGCACCAAATCTCCTTAGGAATTAGCAAGTAATGTCAAACATTGTGAGAAGTAGTCCAGTCCACATCTTAGAAGCAGCACAACAATGCATTATGGGAGTGGCAGACCACAACCTAGAGCTAAAAGTAGCACATACAATGTATTTAAGTAGAGAGACACCCAGAGGAACACAACACACACAACACAGTGTAGAGAAGTACCTGTACCTTTATTACCATTGTGTGACCGTAATTGTAACAAACATAACTGACACGTTGCATATTGTCGTTGCAGGTGGGCCAGGCCCAGCAGCCACAGCATCAGCACGCGTAGGCGAGACTGACACCCATCCGGCCTCTGATTCCAACACCAGTGAGTCTCTCACCATTGCGCATGTCCGACGCAGGCCCAGGGCACTGCCACTGACAGAGCTTAGCCAAGACTCAGATGAGCAGCAGGAAGGGCCAATTTCCCCATCACCAACAGGCAGGTGCAGCCAGATGCAGGAGGTCAGGTGTCAGCAGACCACAGCACCCAAAAGGATGGCGACAAATTCCGAGGCACAGCAGCATGAGGCAGGTGAGGGTCCCTCCTTATTTGGTGGGCTGGAAGCTGCTATGTTGCAGCGTCAGCGCTTACAAAACAAGAGGATCCTGGGATTACAAAAGAATTTGCACCAGCATAACAGCAACATGGTGGGCCTGCATCACCAGGTTGAGTCCCTCAATTCTAACATAGAACTGCTGCATGAGGGACAGGTGCAGGCATCACAGGACACCAGAAACCTCACAAGTGCTCCCCGTGAACTATGCCAGAATCTGCGCCATTAGAGGGTGAGCCAGCGCAGACAGGAGCACAGATTTATGAACATGTTTGGCGGCTTCTGTCGTTCTTCGAACAGGGTGGCAAATGCAACGTCACTGATTGCCCGTCGTGCAGTGGCTGCACAAGTGAAGGCAGCACACAGCAGCAGGGATGTTGCGAATGGACTGGTAGAGATCACCAATGTGATCGACAACATAATGGGACAGAGGTCAGCCACACCGAGTGAGCTTGCACTGGGGGACACTGAGGACAGTTCCAGCCTCAGCAGTGTAGCTGTACTAGCATTGGACACCAGACGGCGCAGTGCCAGGCACAGCACTGCCACTGAGGCGGACAATAGAGGTGCCAGTGAGGTAACTGGGGACCCGAGTGGTGTGCGTGGCTGCAAAAAATTACTTTAGCTGCCAGTGGACTTATGTTTTCACTATGACGTAATAGTTCATTACTCATGTCCTTCATTGTTTCTAGTTTATCACTTAACCTTTTTTTGCACTTCCTCAAATGAACATTACCTGACTTAAGGTAATACATTTATTTCACTACAGGTACAGTTGTCAGAGGATTGGTGTCATTTATACTTACGTCTGAAATGATTGTTTGTGATGTCAGTACGCCTTTGCCTTCCCTCTGCTGCACTGGTCCTGTCTCCTGGATGTAGGGGTGGTATGGGATTATCATCCTCATCAGATTCAGTATCACATATTTCTACAGGTATGCCCCTGGTGGTAGCTATATTGTGCAAGATAGCAAAAGTAGCCACTATTCTACATGTCGTCTCTGGACTGTACTGTAGTGCCCCTCCACTTTTGTGGAGGCACCGGAAGCGACTCTTCAGCAGTCCAAATGTGCGCTCCACCACATTGCGGGTTGCCCTGTGTGCTGCATTTTATCTCCATTCAGCAGGTGTTGCAGGATTGAGGTAGGGCGTCATCATGTAGGTGCGCACTGCGTAGGCACTGTCTCCTGGAAGGGACAGAGGGTATGATAAGAAGTGGGCCATCTGACATCAGCATGCCATCAATGCCCCATTGTATAGAGGGACAATACCTAGTAGATATCCTAAACCAAACTTCCCAGCCAGCAGTCTTGTGTGTATGCCGCTATGGCGAAAGATGTACGAATCATGTGTGCTCCCTGGGTACCTGGCCACGAGATCAGTCATGATGTAGGAGGCATTGCATGTCACCTGTATATTCATTGAATGTTGGTATTTCCGGTTGCGGTACACATACTCCGTGGCGGATGGTGGACAGATTGCCACATGTGTCCCATCTATGGCACCTAGGACGTGGGGAAACTGTGCTATCTGGTAAAATTCCATTTTTGTCTGCTGTATTTCCTGTGGGGTGTGGGGGAATGTGATGTACTGGTGTAGTTTGCTCAGCATGGCGTTGATAAATGCCCTTCCAGCTGTTGCTATGACCCCTTGATAGGTCCCTGAGGCGAGTAGGTGGAGGGAGCATAATACCTGCACATGGGTGGGTATGCTGTGAGTCCTTAGTGTTCTGCGCTGCAGTATGGGTTGTAGCTCAGCTATCAGATCAAGTATCATGGCTGAGTTCAACCTATACCTCTCATATATTTCCTCCTCTGTCAGTTTAAAAAAGTATAATGCACACTCTGAAAATGCGCTCCTGTCTCCTCCTCCATCTCCTCAAACATGCCAAGATCCTCATCCTCCTTGCCATGACGCAAAGTGCAGCCATTGTGGAAAAGAGTCTGAGGCATTCTGGGCCTTTTTTATAGGTTGCACCTGGTTACCACCTAGTTTCACTTAGTGGTATTTTGCATGTACAAAATGCCATTCTGCGAAAAATCGCAATTTGCGATTTTTTTATGCATCTCTTTGCGACTTGGATTTTGCGACTCGCAATTTGCGCTTGGCAATTTCCTACTGGAAATACAGAATCGCAAAATGCGACTCACAAAACCAGGTTGCAACGCAAAAAATCGCAATTTTTGCGATTTCTTATTTTTGGTCTGCGAATGCTTTTCATGCATCGCAGACCACTTTTTTGCACTCGCAAACGGCTATATTTTACGATTCGCACCGTTTGCGAGTGCAAAAAAGTTTCATACATCTGGCCCTAAAACTTGTTGAAAAATGGTTGCCAAACTCCATTGATAATGCAACCTTTGTTTTTTATGGCACAATCCAAAAATCAAAGCATAACGATTATTAAATGAGGCCCAACATGGGCTACCAAAGGTTTAAGATTAATAAAAGACCTACAGAATGGAAAAAACACACCAGACTCTAGGAACTACAATCCCTTTTCTACCTGCCTAACCTAGACTTCTACATGTTCCTGAAAGTCAAAGCTAAGTAATCTACATTGGGTCCTTTCCCCCACCCTCATATCATGTTACACCAAGAAATATTCCACTCAACCGGACATATAGCATTAAAAATATACAAAAGACTAATCTCAAACCCTCTGTATCCAAAAACAATACAGAAAAAATAGGCTAAGCAGATCGAACATATACACATAGAACCTCGCCCACGACAAAATTGGTTGAAAATCTGTGACACAGCACTTCAATATAAGGTGGTCCCCGCACCTTCTCAGTCTAAATTCTTCATTATGAATCTACTGCACTGAACACTGAACAAACTACATAAGCTAAAACTTCTTGACTATGATAACTGCTGGAGCTGTAATCCCACCTCAGGCTCTAAGGAACACGTGTTTTTTAAGTGCACTTACCTCAATACATTTTGGTCCTCGACTAAAGACCAGCTTTTCAAAATATTTAAATCAAAAATAACTTTAAACTTCTAGATCATTGTCCTCGATCCATGGGCCTCACCGAATATCGTATGTCTTAACTCTCTCAACATGGCTCTCCTGGATTGTCTCTTAGCCATTGCCACCAAGATTATACTAACAGAATGGAAATCATTCAAAGCCTTATCTTATCACACTTGGTGGGCCTGAATAACATATTTAAGATGCGCCCACAGCTCTCTGGAGGTGTTGTCATGTTACCCCAAGATTTCACAGAAATTAATACAGACATTAGATGAGTTTCTGGAGATTAACCATAATCACAATCATGGTTTAAACACAGCTCTTGTACCACACATACACTGTCCACAGAAATCGTGCTGCTTTGTAGGTGTTTCTTGTGGTGGTTCCAAGTTTGTAAACTTTCTTGGTTTCCCTGTGGACATTATTGCACCAACTGGTTTGTTTGCTGCATATTTTAGATTTGGTATTTTTCATGGGTTACTGTGTATCGATGCAGGTAGTTATCTAGTTATTTAAGATGTTTGGGGTGTTGATGAGGTCACTGGTGGGATTTGGGTGGTTTAGTTGGGGGATGTTGAGACATTCCTTTTCTGTAACTTTTTTCCAGCAGTGGCCTAGGGTGTTGCTGGCTCTATTACATGGAAGTGGACAATGGAGTGGTCTGTTCATGTTGGTGGAGTGATGTGGCTGACTTTAGCCTTGTTGTTGGAGGAGAAGATGGGGCCCAGCGTGTGTCCGACAATGTGGGTAGGGTTTGTATGAACTGAGTGAAGCTGATGTTCTGTTGACTCTTGAACAAGTCTGTGGAGTTGGAGTCCATGGGGTTTTCAAGGTCAAAGTTTAGATCGTGTAGGAGTATGAAGTCTTTGGCGATCATGATGAGCGTTGCGGTGACATCAGTGAGGAGGTTGTTGAAGTGGGTCTGAGGTCCTGGGGGCCAGTAGGTAAGGGTGCATTTTGCAGTGGTTTTACTGTCTGTTTAAAGATTGATGCATGTACTCTATAAAAGTAGCTTTTGGATCAATGTAAGATGGTGAGTCCATGCTGCCTGGATGATTTGATAAAAGTGGAGAACTCTTTTTTAAGGTCATTGCTAAGAGTTCCTTCCAGTACCCCACTGCTCCCAATACGCATGGACCTAAATCTCCCTTCTATCAGCCAGATCGTTGCACTCAAGCCCCTGTTGTACTGGATTCGCTTATGGTCATCAGATTCTCTTGTCCATTATAGATGTGCGCTAGCTAACTTGATGGCCAACAACACTAGCTCCAAAATCAAGTGGTGTGCATATGTAGAAAGGACCCTCTCGCTTCTTGGTTTGGGGTCCTATTGGAAGGAACCATTATCTATCCCTAAGAACGCAACCCAGACACTAAAGGATGCTTTCTGGCTCCACGTTCAACTTTTCCAATTGTCCGCTGTCTCGTCATCATCCATGACGGGAAACTTTTTATATTTTAAATGCCATTATGAATTTGCACAATATATGGATATAGTATCTTCCCCGTTTGCTCGTTCATTATACATTAGATTCAGGGTGGGCTCTCTTCCTTTGCGTTCCCTCACTTATAAATGGTCTAATTTTAGTTGTTCTTCTAAGATGTGCCCGATGGGCTGTGCCAGAGAAGAATCAGTAACTCATATTCTCTTCCAATGCCCCGCATACTCCAAACAAAGAGCCCGTTGGATTATTCCTCTGTGCAGAAGTAAGGGTTTTAAAAACTGCTTGCTAGCTTTGAGAATTTTTAAATCTGATTCATCGGTTTTAGTGGTTTGTTATTTGTCAAAATATTTAGACTCAATCTGGCGTATCAGACTGAACACGCTTAAAAAAGCAGAGGGAAATTTAACAATGAATGTGGTAAACAACAATTGATGGATTTATCATTGTATGCACATATCACTTTTATTGGTTCAGATGCATTCCCTACCTGCTGTTTTTATTTTTCTTAGATATTTTTTAAATAGAAATGTCCTTTTTATCTGATATGGTTTGCCAGGCTTGTATCTTATTCTTTTACCTATAATGCGTTTTTACATAACTATAAGGTGCGATTTTCCATGAGGGAACTGCTTATGTGTAAATATTTCTCTTTTCTTTTTTTTCTCCTTTTCAATCCTTTATGACTTAAATTGTTTATCATGTAGCTTGCCGTTCCTTTTTTGTGTGATGCGCTTTTATGGTATTTATATTTACCGAAATAAAGCTAATAATGGAAAGATGGTGAGTCATCCTCCCTGTTTATGGGGTTGGTCCTGGTGCAGTATTTTGTATCCATTAGGGATGGCTGCGACAATATCCAGCGCTGATGTGGCGTGAAACAGTTTTCAGTAAGAAAGAAGAGGTGTTGTGTGTTGGAGTCGATGAGGTCCCAAATCTCTGTGGAGTGCTTGCAGAGTGAGCATATATTGAGGATCATGCGTGCAAGTGAGTGTTGTTGTGCAGGGCGAGTGTGTGGTGTTGTGTGGGTGCAGGCCTGGAGTTCTGCCTTGGTAAGCAGTATGGTGTATGATGGACAGTAGGAGTGGGTGTGTGAAGGCAAGTGAACTGGCAATGCAAGCTGACAAAGGGGTCCACCATGGGCTGGGAAGCAACTCAGCAGCAGCATTTGGTACGGAGTCCAGGGTTGAGCAGTTGAAGTTTGTCAGCGGTGTAGCTGTGGGAGGTTTTGGGACTAGGATTCCTGGTGCTGGGTGCAGCCCAAGTGTAGATGGGCATAGATGACTTGCCTTTCAGAGCTTCAGAGATATCCTTAAGATAAAGTTCTTAATACTTACCATATGGAGATCTCCAGTTGCCCACCTCCTTATGCAGCACTTCCTCTTTGCCTTACTATGAAATTATCCAGGTCTCCTATTTGAAGATCTCAAAACCCAGATGCCATTAGGCAGACATATCTTCAGCTCCTAAGCCAGTCTCCGGTCAGATGAACTCTCCTCCCACCTTACAGGATAAAAGATGATTTCCCCTGTACCTGTGACTAGAGTGAATCTGCCTGTGAGGGACCTGGGAATGAATAAGCCATCCTGGGTATTTTCAGGTCAAGAGAGGTAGTATTCTGTCACCTGTTCCTGTCTGCTACTAGTTAGTCAATCCTTGCTAAGTGGCCACTAGTTAACACTCATTGCTCCTTCCTGGGCTCATAGGCAGGTCATTTTCTACTGAGCTGGGGTTATTAACTATCCCCGAAAAGGATGTGCATTCCATCTCTGGAGGTGTGATGAGTTGCAGAACTGGCTTTAAGCCAGTTATGGCTCAGGCAGCCCAAGGCACATTTATTAAAGTAACTTTTCTGCTCTGGTTATCAAAAATCAGATGTCACCGTTAAATCAGATTTTAACAACTAAGAAGGATGTAACTTTGAAGCATTTGTGTTGGCTTTGCCTAACTTAAGATACAAAATTTACTTTGTAATCCCATCTAAGGACATATGCTTTTCAGTTTTGCATGCACTAATAGTAAAACAGACTCACATTTGTTTTTCACTATTACTAAGCCTACCTCTCCCATAGGATAACCTTGTAGTTACCTTATTACATTTAATAAGCTGAAATTTCCAAATGGGAACAGCTCCACAGTTCATGTTTAGTATCTTTAATAGGAGTGAAAAATCCTCTTGCTAGACCTGGTATCCTTGTCACGGATTGCCCTAACATTTTGCCCTCTGACCTCCTGTTTTTCTGACTCATTTTTAGTGGTTCTGAGGATTCTGTTCACTTTACTACTGCTAACCAGTGCTAAAATGCAGGTGCCCTGTCCTCTAAACATGCTAACGTTGGCTTGTTCACAATTGGAATATCTGATTTACTTGTAAGTCCCTAGTAACATGTGTGCTAGGGCCTGTAAATGTAATGCTACTAGTGGACCTGTAGCACTGATTGTGCCACCCACTACACCCACCCACCCACCCACTACATTAGCCTTTCTAACCTATCCAGAGCCTGTAGGTGCAGTTTTACACTGCCATTTCAATCTTGCAAGTGTTGACACTTACCAGGCCCATATCTTCATTTTTATTACATATAGGTCACCCTTAAGGTAGGCCCAGGTTCTCTCCAAAGGTAGGGTGCAGTGTATTTGAAAACATGGACATGCACTTTTTAGATTAACATATCCAGGTAGTGCAAAACTTTGTTAGTCACTGCTGCAAGGCTTATCTCTCCAATGGATTAACATTGGCTTTGCCTTAAAACATCTTTTAAGTAGAATTTCCAAATGAGAAGAGATGGAAATATGGAGTTTGGTGACACTGGACTCAAAACTTAAAATCACAACTTATAACAAAGTCAGATTCTAAATTGTAAGTCTGAAAATGCCATTTTTAGAAATTTGGCATTTTCTTACTTTAACCATGTAGTGCCTCTGCCTGACTCTGAATGTACATCTGAGTTACATGACAGTTAGGCTTTGTGCCTCCCCTTTAGACAGTCACCCATAAAGGGAGCTTGGGTGTGCCATTTGTATCCTAATGGACAATCACCTGGCTGATGAATCTTCCTGGGTTAGATGAGAGAAAGGACCTGACAGCTACACCTGAGTTGGGCTGTGCTTATACTCACATAACTGGCTGCATACTCCCCTGTAGAGTGTCTGGAGCTAGGTAGTGAAGGGAAGGGGCCTTGTGATCTTCATCAGCCTCTTTTGAAATCCCCCCACTTCAAAGACACATGTTGGTATAAACACCACCAATTCAATTCATTTTTTCATCCTTAGGAGACTCTGCCAAGAAGAAGATATGTGCTGCTAGGAGGAATGGCCACTTTGTTGCTTGCTCTGCTGTGTTGGCCTACTGCATGTTTATTGCTGTTAAGCTAAGAGGGACTGCCGCTTTGCAGCTTGCTCGGCAGTGTTCGCTTGCTCCCTTCTACCTCTTACAGTGAGAAGGACTACTCCTGCTCTACAACCTCAAAAGACATCTCAAGTAACTCCAGGGGCTTGTTGACTTGCCCCTGTTGGATACCTTAGGACCATCAAAGATTTAAGCTGTGCACCATTACTGTGAGACTGTCACCTGTGAGTCCAGTAGAAGTGTGTCTTAACGAGGAACTGTGTGTCTGACAGCTATGAGTGCATGCCACACTCCCTTGACCAGTGCATGTTGAGCGCTTCCTCATTCACCTAGTCAGCACGTGTCAAGCTGGGTCCAAATGTTGGTGGCGTGATGGCCAAAACAATGATGGATTAAACCCAGACTCGGGTGAATGTTTGCATTGTTCTGCATTCCGTCCATCATCTGTTCTTTTTGTTTCTTTTAGAAAGTTGGCATTTTACTGCCTTAGCTATTTAGTACATGCTGACTGTGTCTGGGTAACATGATTGGGTGTAGTTGGCAGGAGGTCTTTTTGTATTTCTCCTAGACAGACACACAATAGAGAGCTTAGTATTGCTTTGACAGGTCATCACTGGCTGGATGGGAGAATGGAGCCAGGCACAGCCCTAGTTACACCTTAGTCTGGAGCCAGGGCAGGGGAGACAAAAAGCCTGTACACTTCAAAGGGAAGCCTCTAGAGGCTTCTCCCACTTCAAAGGAGGCACCAGGTATACATTTTGGACATCAGACAAAAACGATTTAGTGTACCGCTGGAACTGTGGATTTGCTATGAAGAAGGCTGTTGTGCTGATGAATGGTCTGCCACTCTGCTGGACTGCTGCTCTGAAGAATTGCTGCACTGCTGCCCTCCTGTCTGGGTGAGAAAGACTGGGCCTGCTTCTGTTGAACCCAGGACCCGAAAGTGACTCCAAGGGCTAGCTGACTGGCCCCCTGACTGGAGTCTCAGAGAAACAAGACTGCAACAACCAAGAACCCAGCACCTCAACTCTGCCATCTGTGATTCCTACCCTGCCAAGTGGGTCACCCAGGACTGGAATTGGGTCTGAATGTGCTATGCCAGTCAATCTATGGATCTAGCAGAAACAATTCATCACCTCTGCTGCGTGGAGCAACCAAGAGCAGAACTGATGCATCGCCTCTGCTCTGTGGACTTTCCCATTGCAAGGACTCATTGAACCACCACTGCTCAACATATCCCAGGTGCTGGCCCTCACATCACACTCCCTTCAGAAACTGCAGCTTTGACAACTAAGCAAGACTCCGAATTGCAAGCCGTTCTGCTTCTTCAGAACCAACTGATGTGCGATTCATCCTCAATGCTGGACTTTGCATCACAAGCCTCTCATTGACTGCCTCCTCAACAATGATGCAGTGCCTGTCAGGGAGTCTGGATCCTAGGGGTTTGCGTCTGTTCCCAATATGTCCACCTCTTGGTAGCTCCAAACTCTACTAGCCGGTATAGCACAGAGTTAAAGAATGGCCAAGTGGGGGAAGGGGTTTTAGGGTGGGAACAGCGTGGAAGGAGACCTGTGGAAGGAAAAGTTAAGAACACAATAGTCAGATTATGCACTTTGACTTTCACAAGCTTTGTTCAGGATAGCTATGGACTGATAACATGAATGATCAAGATCCTTCATTCATCATAACCTTATTAGCTCGGAGTACCTGGAAAATAAGTAAGGGTATGCAAACATCCATTTGAGTTTCTTTGAGTACAATCTGAGGCTCAGAACCTTGAACAAAATCAAGTTATTTCTTTGAATAGAAACTGCTTAATATCAGTGATCAATAAACATATTAGTTTTCAGGAATAATCTGCATTAGGTTCATTAATGACACTGCAAAGACACACTATAACAGTAATCAATGAACACATTGTTTTTTTGGAATAAACTGTGAAAAGCTCATGAATGATACTGCAAGGATGAACTTTGTCTAGATTTTCAAGATGCAATTGCTTAAGAATTATTATACACTTTAAATATCAAAAATGTGCATCAAGGTTTCAATGGCTAGAAATGATCGCGCTTTCCGCCGATCTGAAACACAAGGGTTAAATGCCAAGAACAACTTTCACACTCTGTCATTGATTCAACCATCAGGATCCAAATGTCAAAATACGATTGCGCACTCTGCCGATCTGAAATGTGGAAGTTAAATACCAAGAATGAATCGCGCACACTGCTGTCGATTCAACAACCAAGATTTAAATGCCAGGATACGATCGCGCACTCTACCGATCCGAACTGTGAAAGTTAGATGACAAGAATGAATCGTGCACACTGCTGCCGATTCAATGATCAATGTTTAAATGCCAGGATACGATTGCGCACTCTGCCGATCCAAACTGTGAAAGTTAAATGCCAAGAATGAATTGCGCACACTGCTGCCGATTCAACCATCAATGTTTAAATGCCAGGATATGATAGCGCACTCTGCTGATCCGAACTGTGAAAATTAAAGGCCAAGAATGAATCACGCACCCTGCTGCCGATTCTACCATCAAGGTTTAAATGCCAGAATACGATTGCGCACTCTGCTGATCTGAACTTTGAAAGTTAAAGGCCAAGAATGAATTGCGCACACTGTTGCCGATTCAACCATCAAGGTTTAAATGCCAAAATACGATCGCGCACTCTGCCGATACGAACTGTGAAAGTTAAATGCCAAGAATGAATCGCGCACACTGTTGCCGATTCAACCATCAACGTTTAAATGCCAAAATACGATCGTGCACTCTGCCGATCCAAACTGTGAAAGTTAAATGCCAAGAATGAATCGTGCACACTGTTGCCGATTCAACCATCAAGGTTTAAATGCCAAAATACGATCGCGCACTCTGCCGATCCGAACTGCAGGAATTAAATACCAAGAAAACCATTGCACACGCGATGTAACCAAAAGGCCCAAAACTCGAATATTTCTGAAAACGGAGTCGGGGCATAACCCGAACTCCACTTTACCGCCCTGCTTAAAGATCACCAAGGAAATGAATACAGGGCCTGGAAATCCTAGGCAGGCCTTCGGAACAGGGCTCAGGAAAATGCTGCTGCTCTGCACCGGGACCTCTGAATAGTGAGCACGTGGAGCTGGGCTGGGTCCCTTAAATAGACCTAGGCCCTCCCACATGCCACACCCAGCCAGGCTGCAGGAAGGGATTATAGAAAGGCTTAGAATAGGGACCACACCCTAACTACACCTTGTAATAATGCAGCAAAGCCTTGGAAAGGAGCAATACATAGTAAACAGCATGAATGATGTTTTAACATGAATCTCTGAAATGCAAAAGGTTAACATACTTCATTAATACATAATGTATGAATTATTAAATTTAACAAGAGTCAGTTTATTGCATTACGTCACCCGTAGAGCGCGCACTGTCCTGATGTTGACAGTACCTTGCATTGCAATATCGCAACCGCTCTGAACCGATGCTGCACAATGCATCTCCAACCAAAAGTTGTAATGGGGCCAGTGGGGAGGTTGCCAGCACTGCGCCAACCTCCTCATCTGGAGTTTGGCGGATGGATGTTTCCATCCACCAAACTCATAATCAGCCCCTCTGTCTTTTCTGCAATTGTAGGAATTAACTAGTTAGACACAGAAATCCATGTAAAATATTGTTGTTACAGGAAAATAAATGTATATTAAAATTCCTTTGGTAGTTTTAGTCTGCAATGCAGGGCAGCCTGAGTTTTCTGCTGCTTTTGCGTAGCCCTTTTTCCGAAAGCTTACCAATAAGTCAATACTGTTGATTATCTTGGGGGCTTAAAATCTGGAATACATTCTAAGTTTGTCATAATAAGGGGCATCAAAATTTGTCTTGCTCAAGGCACCAAAGTCCATACATTGGCACCGTTCTGATGGACCTTATAACCACCTTTGTTATAAAGATTTTCAGGAACAATGGAAACTATGAATGAAGTCACGGATGTGTCCTTTCATATAGCTGTTCAATCAAAATTCAGATGCGTTGTAAGAGAAGTAGGCTAAACCATGCATAAATATGATATTTAATTGGAAGGCAGAAAACTTAATTAAACACAGTTGGTGGATTTAGAGAAAGTGATGATTTATAATGGCATTGACATGATATGAAGATAAATCAGTTTTTTGGAACAATATTAGTGCTAAAGAAGTATAAAAGTGGGCGAAATTACTTATTTTTCCTCATCACATTTTACAAAATTAAGCAAACATTTCAGAAAATTAGGCTTTTAGCATGAAATGTGTTTACCTGGTAACTCAAATGACTTTTTTCAAACATGCATGTATTTTGGGCATACAACCTCAGGAGAAAAGCCACAATAGACTGATTTGTTTCTTGATGAGCATTTCCTGTGTAAACAATTATTGATATAAAATTTCAAATACATTTGAGAATTCTGTATAACTTAAGATTCTGGATTTACATGGTGCCACAAAAATAATAACTATTTCTCCCAGGCTGCAAGAATTTGGATAATTACATTAGAGGGTTAGAAGCCCCGCTCCAGCAACAACCACGATCGTTATCAGGGTGGACGACAAAAGTATTAAATTAACCTGTGCTTAAATCTCCAGTAACTTGATACAAAAGCATTACTCAAGAAAAATCCCACACCATTTTAGAAAAACAGAGTAAATGATAAGAAATAAAATTATAGCACAATGACAAAAATCCAATCAGTAGAAACAAAGATATGATGTTTTCAATTTTATTGTGAAAATAGCACCTTAAAGCACAAAATGCCATTTGCAGACATCTGGTTGTAGTAAGCTGGGGAAAAGTCAGAAAGTTATGCTGACTGTGGTAGAGCGTGAGCTGGATACAGTGATTAGGCTGGTTACCTTTTGAGTCCTGTGCGAAAAGTTCAGTTTGTGGTGCAGGAGGCTTCAAAAGTAGGCAGTCCTTCATGGATGGTCATCGCCATAGGGAGAAGAGCAGGCTGTGTGTCACGGACCACTGTTGCTGTAATGCAAAGAGCCTTTTGGGCATCATAGACAGTTATTGCTGTAGCTTTGCATTGGTGGTCTTGTGGACTGTTGTTGCTGTAGCATGAAGTGCAGGTCTCACATTGGTGTTCGTCCCTGTTCTTGTTTTGCATATTGTTTTGAGTTTGAGCGCATCTGGGATGACCATCAAACTAGATGTAGAATCTTCTTTGTCTTTCACTGGGGATTCCGGGATCTGCAGGTTTTGTTCTGAGTGTTTGAGTTTCATCTTGGATTCTCATGGCAGATGCTTTGGAGAACAGTGTCATTATGCACGGGACAGGGTGAATTGCGGAGTCTCTTCCATATATCCGGGATCACTCAATTTGTACTAAGGATGGTAATGTTCCCAATAATAAGATAATTCGATAGAAACTACAAAGAACAACAGCATCTGGCTCTAGTGAGCAACATTGGGGTATGTAAGCATAGTGCCACTATCAATGATTGATTTCTGGGGTTATTGGTCATATGTGAGTACTCTGGCATCTCAGCCCACTTTAACACCCATCACTCAACACTCCATATAGCCAGTATCTTACACAAAAAGTCACCAAGATCTGCAGCAATAATGTAACAATATTTGTTATTAAATGTAATTGCATTATTTTTAATTATTTCTATAAATCACTTTTGATATTATTAAAGCATAATAAAACAATTGAATTGCTTTGTTTAGGTGAGAGTTTATTTTTTGATTTAAACTTAAGAAATATGTTTATGTAATTTAATATATTTTCATTAATGAAAGATTTATTTCAAATACAGTTATTAGTGTTGTAGTATTATTTTCTTTAGCTCTATATTTTAAATAAATATATAAATGAATTTACCTTACTATTTCACCTAAGACATATTATACACACTTTTTCTAAGTTTAATAATTATATTTACTTTTCCCTATACTATACCATAGACAGTTATCTCTGTATGGAAGTAAAAGGAAAAGTTCTCCATACTTTATCATAGGGAGATGTCTGAAGATTAATTATACCATAAGCCTATACCTTGGTGTACCCAGATTCATCATACATGAAACAGAACTCTTCCACAAGAGTTCTCCACCTCCACTCAAGAGAATGCTTTACTCCAGTCTAATAATCACTCCTCTGGCTACTTAGAGCTAGCAGGACAATGTTCAAGGCACTCTGCAAGCCTCCCAAGCAAAAGTTCACCTTCACCTGCAAGTTAAAATCACACAATACAAATAAAATAGGATGCTGTGTTCCAGGATTACAACAGATATCAGCATGCCACCCTAGCGTAAGGCATTTATAGGAGGCGCAGCTTTTGTAATAAAAGCCACTCAGCTCTGAAACTCACCGAGCCAACACAAG
Source organism: Pleurodeles waltl (assembly GCF_031143425.1). Classification (NCBI taxonomy): domain Eukaryota; kingdom Metazoa; phylum Chordata; class Amphibia; order Caudata; family Salamandridae; genus Pleurodeles; species Pleurodeles waltl. The sequence continues at coordinate 1,116,769,530 of NC_090447.1, forward strand.
AGATACCCAGGACTATATACTGTTCAAACGTGAGTTGAAAACATGGTTAATTCTAAGATTACCAAACATCTGTAGGCTAGAACCTTACTCTATGCAAGTACGCTAAGAAGGGCTGTTTTATGGGTCATCTGGGCATTTTAAAGCTACGTCGATTCACATATAACATTTCTGGCCCACTCTAATACTGATACAATAACACTCAGTGATCAGAAGCCAACTTTAACTTACCCTTCTTATACTCACATAAGAATATCTGCTACAGAGCTTTCCCATCACTAGTATTGTACCAGCTAATAAACCATTTATCACCAAACAAAGGGGCATGCAATACCTCAAGAGCTCTGTAATATACTACTGATCCATCAGAGCATATTAATCTAGACCACTGCTGTAGGTCCAAACACACTATATACTACGACTGCTTCTTGCCATCTAATAATCACCTTTAAGTATGGGATGATAGTAACAAAGCTCATCTCAGAAGATCTCTCAAGTTTTGTTTTCTCTCTCTAATCATGCCAGCTCAGAACCAAAACAACAAACACCATTTCAGGTTGAATAACCTAATGCTGTAAGCTGCTGAGTATGGTCCCCATATAGGTACCTGTAGAGTTGTGCAAAGCTGTTAGCTTACTGAAATCCATAAACTGCATGTCTAACTCTCACACCTACTACACTGTTAAGCTCTGAATCCAGCACACAATAAACATACCTCTGTGGTCATAGCAAATTATGTGGCTACATTTCCTACATAGGATCACAAAACAAAGACAACAGCTTTCCACCCACGCACCCTTCATGGAACACCTTTTTGCCTATGTAGATAAGCGCTTCAATGCCCCATATAGGGTTAGTAATTTATATATAAATGCTGCAATAAAAATACAATGCTTCATGGAAAAAAATAGAGTAAAGAAGTGCCCTGACCCTTAGGTAGTGCATTTTCTAACCCAAAGTGTATATAATACAACAAATAATTATCTTACAATTATCAAAATGGACCTCTGGAATCAGCAGGTACCTCTGCTATCAATATTACTGACAGCATCAGACCCAGAATGCTGGATGATTCCTCCCATTTAGATTTTGGTTCTTCAGAGCAAAAGTAGACTCTTCCTAAAGAAGGTTGAACTATCTAATTAGTTTTTGTTGTGGTAATCGTAAGAAATTGGGTTACTGCTAACTAAGCAGAGACCACAAGTATTTTTGTGGTGAAGTCACAAGCAATGACACAAAGTAGGACAAGGAAAAAAATGGCAGGATCCCACAAGCCAAATCTGAGCTCTTCCTTTATGGAAAGCAGTGCTGGCTTCTTAAAAATGTCCTCTCCCACTCGTTGTGACATGCTTCATCATCGGGCTTTGCTTCAACATTCCTGCGATAGCCAATCTCAGGGATGGAACAACAAGGGAAAGGGGTTCAGTCAATATAAGACAAATATAAAGGGATCTACTCTGCAGAACACAAAAAACTGTTAAAACTATCTCACGGACATCAGAACCAAATTTTATTCATGCATACCCTGGATAGGATTAAAACTCAAAAACCAGTGGTGATATTAGGAAATTACTGCCCATTCACCCCTAATTATCTGCTAGTGTGTCGACATATTTCTGCCAAACAACATTACTCTTTAGGGTCAGATGGCCTTCATCAGGACCTTGGATCCCATGATCAATACCCTTTACCTGTTTTGTGGAATGTCGGAAAACAGGGTGGCTTGGGCTCAATATTCCCTTAACAATACACACACTTGAAATTACAGAGTTTCTTTGCCCATGTTGCATAATTTGGAGACCTGGCGCAAGCTCCTCTCTGTAGTCACACAATCGTCAAGGGACCAGCGCCTCCTCCCTCTGCCATGGAGGTCTACACGGAGTTTTAATCCTATCCACAATATTCATGAATAACATTTTGTTTGGATACCCAGAAGATATGAGCCGTAAGGTGTGTTGTGCCTTTGGTACACTTTGGTAAGTGTGTTCCAGGAAACAATGAAATATCTGCATTTGTTTCTGAAAGACTTAGGATTGTAGAGATCATGCAGATAGTTCATGTTTCAAATAGTACAATGCAGTGAGAAATCGGTATGCTCTTCATTTAGTTAATTGCCCAAAACACTTTTAAAAACAGGTTAAAGTTACAAAATGTACAAAATCTGCAGGAAGGTTAGCCTCTGCAATGCCTTGTGAAGCCTACCTGGAAATGCAGGCCAGACAAAAATGCACAACTGGACCTTTAATTATTGGTTTTCATTCTGCAAAACCTCTTACAATTACTTTCATGTAAATGCACCAGGTAATGTTGTTTTACACTGCGAGAATTAGGTGACATATTCAGAAAATCATTCAAAAGCACTTGCTAATGTATGAAACATTCACGAAACAAAGGTTCAGCAGAACCATCAATATCCTCAGTCAATATGTTCGATAATAGACAAAATTGATTCTTGCCGTGGTAAAATCTTCTAAACAGACACTCTTAGATCTTATTTCATCTTAAAATGTTACACTTGCTGTCCATAAAAAACGGCATTTTTAAAGCTTTTCACCTTTATTGCAAGTCTATCTATGCCCCAATTTACAATTATATCAATGTTACTCTCCGTACAGATCTATCTGTTGCCGCACTGCCAATCTGCTTGTGGTACCTAGGTTTTAAAAATCCAGGATTTACAAGCATACTTTCTCCATTGTGACTACAAAGTCTTGAAATGCTCGCCACCTCTCCATATTTATGCAGTCCACAGCCTTTCTGTGTTTCACAAGCTGCCTAAAACCCGCCTCTGGAGTCCATATCCGTGTGCTGCTTCCTCTTCTGTTCCAGGACTCCCCTTTCTGGGGTAATCACTCAGGTCCTTATTCACAAAGGTAAACTTACACATTTGTGTGTTTATATTTTTTTCAGTATTCGAAAAAAGTAAATTAATTAGTAAGGGCCAGATGTAGGAAGCCTTTTGCATGTCGCAAACTGCGGAAAACGCAGTTTGCGGCATGCAAAAGGCCGAACGCGATGCACAACCTCAAATTGCTAGTCGGTACCGACTCGCAATTTGAGGATGCGACTCACAAATAGGAAGGGGTGTTCCCTTCCTATTTGCGACCGCATCGCCATGCTGAGTTGCTTTGTGACCGCAAATGCGGTCGCAAACCAACTCGCAGTTACCACCCACTTGAAGTGGGTGGTAACTCATTCACAAAAGGGAAGGGGTCCCCATAGGACCCCTTCCCCTTTGTGAATGCCGAAAAAAAAGTTTTTTCAGAGCAGGCAGTGGTCCTATGAACCACTGCCTACTCTGAAAAAAACGAAACCAAATGGTTTCGGACGTTTTTCTTTTTGCAACTCGTTTTCCTTTAAGGAAAACGGGCTGCAAAAATAAAAATAAAAACTGCTTTATTAAAAAAGCAGTCACAGACATGGAGGTCTGCTGTCTCCAGCAGGCCACCATCCCTGTGAGTGCATGAACTCGCTATGGGGTCGCAAACTGCGACCCACCTCATTAATATTAATGAGGTGGGTCTTTGCGACCCCATAGCGAGTCGCAGAAGGTGTCTGAGACACCTTTCTGCATATGGTTTTGCGAGGTGCAAATTGCGAGTCGGTTAGACTTGCAATTTGCAAGTCGCAAAATTTTACTTACCCACATCTGGCTCTAAGGGGGTCATTCTTACTTTGGCGGGCGGCGGAGGCCACCCGCCAAAGTAACCCCGTCAGAACACCGCACCACGGTCGAAAGACCGCTGCGGTGATTCTGAGATTTGCCCTGGGCTGGCGGGCGGCCGCCAAAAGGCCGCCCGCCAGCCCAGGGCAAATCAACCTTCCCACGAGGACGCCAGCTCAGAATTGAGCCGGCGTAGTGGGAAGGTGCGACGGGTGCAGTGCCGCGGCACCCCCTACCGCCATCCTGTTCATGGCGGGTTTCCCGCCATGAACAGGATGGCAGTAGGGGGTGTCTGAATCCCCATGGCGGCGGAGCGCGCTACGCCGCCATGGAGGATTCAGAAGGGCAGCGGTAAACCGGCGGGTGACCGCCGGTTTACCCTTTCTGACCGCGGCTGAACCGCCGCGGTCAGAATGCCCTTCGGAGCACCGCCAGCCTGTCGGCGGTGCTCCCGTGGCCGGTGACCCTGACGGTCACCGGCCGCCAGGGTCAGAATGAGGCCCTAAGTATGCAATTGTGAAAACATTCCAGTTAGGGCTTAGAACTCCACACATCAAAAGATGGGACAAGCCAATTTTTTTATGTGTTGAGTTGGGGTTCTATGCAGCCTGAGCCAAGAGCTTGGCAAATAGAAAGATAGGCATGTCCTGTGTTATAAATTGAATAAAGATTATGTTGATGATAAGCTTGTTTTGAATTTTCAGCCCTGACTTGAAAGTCTCCACATTCACAAATTTACTATTAAATTGCATTTTTGTGAATAATAAAAAAGAGTAAAGTCACACAACCGTGTTGGTTTACCTCTGTGAATCAGGCACCCATTCAATTATCTTTCATTCCTCCAGCACTCATTAAAATCCCAACAGAATGCACCAACATTTCTAAGGAACATACTGTACATAATGGAAGGAAAAGGAGTTGTTGCAGAAAATCTATTGGACTGGAGCATGCATAGGAAAGTTAACATATAAATTGTGCATTTAGTTACCTTATCAAATAGCATCTCAATGATGCAACTACCTGAATATACCTTGCACAATATTTCAGCATCCCTGACAAGAATAATACTTGTGTGGACTGTCCATTCAAACATCCAAACTGTTAAAACTGATAGGTATGTGTTGCACCAGATTTTGGCACCACTTGTCAAAATAGGTCTCTCAGCAAGAGAGCCCAGAGCTGGCAGGTGAAGTCTTTGATGTCCCTAAGCCTTCTTAACAGGAGGCAAACTCAGTCAAAGCCTTTGGAGTACCTTTGAAAGCCTGATGTAGAAAGCAAAGCCCAGTCCTTCTGTCCCCATGGCTGAAGCAACAAGCAGCAGGCCAGCACAACAAAGCAGCAAGCAGAGTGGCAGTCCCTCCTACAGCATCTATCTCTTCTTCCTGGCAGAGTTTCAATCCAGAAGAATTCTAACTATGTGGTGTCAGAGGTCCAGTACTTTTACCCATTTCTATCTTTGAACTAGGCAAACTTCAAAGAGAAGTGTTTGTAGTACTCAAGACTCTGCCTTTCTATACCCTGGTCCCAGACACACTCCGGGGGGCAGGAGACTGCTTTGTGTGATGACTGGCACAGCCTTATTCAGGTGCAAATGTCAGTTCCTCCTACCACTCTAGCTCAGGAAGACCCATGAGCCTGGTAATAGGTCATCAGGATATGCAGGCCACACCTCAGCTCACTTTTTGTGACTGTCAAGAGTGAATGTACAAACAGCCCAACTGTCATCCTGACCCAGATGTATATTCACCAGACAGGCAGAGGCAAAGAAAGGTTAAACAAGAAAATGCCCACTTTGTAAAACTGGCATTTTCAAACTTATAAACAACTTCAACAAAATATATATATATTTTTTTTTAATTGTGACTTCAGAGACTTCAAACTCCATATCTCTATCTGCTTCCAGTGGGAAACTAAATGTAAAAGCTATTTCAAGGTAATTCCCATCTTACCCTAACGGAGAGATAGTACTTGCAATAGTGAAAAATGACTATAGCGGTATTTCACAATCAGGAAATGTCAAACACACCATCACATGTCCTACCTTTTAAATAAACTGCACCCTGCCAATGGGGCTGCCTTAGGCCTACTGTACAATGTTTTGGTAATGTTTCACTATGCTATGTTAAATTTTGTGATGCTAGTTATATTTTGATGATTAACTGTTATAAATAATTTTGGGAATGTAACGTGTGTTGCTGCTGGTTTTTTTAATTTACTTTACAAGAGTTTGTCTATGAATGTGTGCAATGTGCATTTGGAGTTTACTTTTTCTTTTAGGAAATCATTTTACTATACAATAATCCAAAGGTTTTTACTTTGACTTCCTTTTTCATGTTTCACGGAGTAGGTAATTTCTTCAAAACACATTTTCAGAGTTTATGGAACCTAGATACTTTCAATTGCTTTGAGGAATTTTGATTGGATTTGTTAAAATTTTGCATTTTTGGTGGTGGGGGTTTTGGATTAATTTACATTATGTTCTTGGATTGCTATTTTTACTTACAGGAAGACAGAGAATAATGTGCAGTTACCGAACAGTAGGCTTCATTTCTTTCATTTTTGGGGGTAGGAAATGTGATATTATATTGTTTATATTAAATGTATGTGATTGTTATGTAGAATTGTTTGGATCATGTGTTGTAAATATTTTATGAGATGGATTGAAATTGCTTTTAATTATTTTGGTTGGTGATAGTTACACTTTTTAAAATAATATATATATATATTTATTACATCAGTTTTTATTATTATTACAGTTTTAAACAATGACTGATTTAGTACAATAGTAAGTTTATTATAAAAAAAAGATTTGTTATGATGATTTAGAGTGTGTTATAAATTTAGAGGAATTCTGTAAGTTAACATTTATTTTATAATATGTTTTTGGCTATGATTTCTAAGTAATCTACTCCTTTGTTATTAATCATTAGTATGACTTTAAATTGTAGCATGCTGCACATTATTTTGGTTCACTTATCAGGCTGAAAGCCAATTTGACTAACAGTTTGCTCCATACATAGTTCCCAGTAGCTTTGACCTTTTTGTATTGCTTTTATAAATTTGTATAGTGTAGGTTGAGTTCTTCCTAGTGGATTGGAAGGATTGTGCCATTGTTTTGGCTTCCTGTGCAAAGGTGCTGTCATAGACATTCCACCATTATATTTAGAACTTAGGTTGGCATCTGTGTCTGGAGCGATGCAGTCTGCCAACTCAAATGTCTTTGAAATAGTCCATAAGTGGACTAAGTTTGTCTTCATTTTGTTGATAAAAAGGCTTTCTACTAGAAGGTTGTAGTTGTTGGCTACAATTGTGAAAGGGACATAGGTTGATGGTATTATTTTTTATTTCAAAGGCAAATATGATGTTTATTGAATATTCTACACTTAGGACCAGATTGCGAGTTTGGTGGTTGGACCTCCATACCACCAAAGCAGTAGTCCCAAAAATACCACTGAGTTAACCTGCCTTCCACCATATTACAATGTTACCATTGGCCCCGGGGAGGTGTTCCTGATTGTGGGCGACATGATCAGCAACACATGGTATATTTTTACATTTGTGCCGATGCAGGTGTATAATTTTTGACCAAAATGTACACCTATACATGAACATTTGTAAAAATACTTTGTGCATACATCATTCCATTGCTGGAGACTGTGCCATTTGTGCCCAGTCCACTTAATACTTATTAGCAAACAAAATGCGAAAGGTACTTACCTGTATTTTTTGCGTTTTTGAGGGTGTGAAGTTGCTGCTGTGAATGGGGGCCCCAGGTGAAGGCTCCACGTCAGAGACTGAAGGGAAAAGAAGGAAATGGGGGGGTTACCACTCCATTTCCTTTGATTGTGCCATCACAAAGCAGGGGGTCCACCGCCACAGTAGGCTTAATGGAAAAGCACATTGTAATGTGGACGGTGGTATCCTTGTCTATACCACCCTCTGACAGATGCTTTTCCCCAGTCACCATCAAGACAATCAGTGAATGGCTGTCGGTGTCTGCAGGACTCTGGTGGGCTCTAGTCAAGCAAACTACCAAACTACCAACATCGTAATTCGGTTGGCAGAACGCCTAGTCGGTGGTCGGGGTTTCTGATGCCACCATGACGGGTATGACAAGACCGCCAAACTGTTAATCAGGCCCTTAGTTTTAGAAGTGTCTCTGCATACTTTGGCGGTCATTATGAACATGGCGGGAAAGACCGCCGACTGCCGTGGTGGCGGTAAACAGAATCCCGGCGGCGGCGGCGAATAGAATCCTGCCATATAATGATAGAAAAACCCAACCCCGCCAAAAATTCCCACACCACCACTTCCCGCCAGGACCCTGTTGGTGGGAATCCCGGACCACCTCACCCCGCATCCGCCAAGCACACCCACATCCCGCCCTCCAAATAATGATGCACAAATCACCTCGGCGGACAGTGGAGGCTGGACGACCATTGGCGGCTGCGACCACCACGGGCGGCAAGTGGGCCCAACAGCAACCAGTGCACATACTGGTTAGGCCTAGCACCCACATACCTGACACACATCCACAACACCATAAAACACCCCCAGACACACCCCACAATCCCTTGCAACGAAACCAGGACCAGAAGACGGAGAGCACCAGAGCCAGAGAGAGAGAACGCCAGCAGACAGGACACGCATAGCGACCCACACAGGAGCACCCAAACCCCGTCCCCAATCGTGACGCCATCCACCACCTTCACCATGTCCCCCCAAAAAAATCCATGCTTCACCGAAAGGGAGCTAAGGACCATGGTGGATGAGATCCTAATGGTCGAGCCACAAATTTTCGGGTCCGAGGTGCAGCACACACCCATGGCGCGGAAAATGGAGCTGTGGCAGACCATTGTTAACAGGGTGACTGCAGTGGGACACCATCCACACACCAGGGACGTCATCCGCAAGAGATGGAATGACCTGCGGGGAAGGTCAGGGCCAGGGCGTCCAGGCACCACATCGCAGTGCAGAAGACTGGGGGAGGACCACCACCAACACCACCCGGCTGCACTGACTGGGAGGAGAAGGTAGTCGCCATCCTGCACCCAGATGGACTCACTGGAGAAATGGACTCGGGTAAGTCATCTACAATACACCATACCTGTAATGCATGCACCACCCCACCTCACCCACACCTACCTAGACCCACACCCCACCCAGCCATTACCCACCACATCCACCACCCTGCATCACCCACAACTCACTACCAGGCCCCCATCACTCCCGCTGTGTACAGCAACCCACCCCTGCACGTACCCACAATGGAATAATAACCCCCACCACAATGTAACCCCACCACTGACACTAAATGCAATGACCACTTCACAAAGGCACCCTGGAAGGCCACTGAAAGGCACACCGGCACTAAACTGCACAGCTCTGTACACCTCACACCCTCATGCATATGTAACAGACATCTCTATGTCCCCCAACAGTTATCACCCATGGAACCCTAATGGAGGGGACAAGGAGTGCCACAGCACTCCAGGGAGACAGAGGCACATCACAAGACCTTGACAAAGGATCCCTGGACACTGATGAGCAGGCAGGCCCCTCGCACAGCCCTGGATGCTCAGCATGCAGCAGCCCCACCCAGGAAAACACTGTCACCCCTAGCACCCAGTCAAGACCAGCAGGCCAGGGGAGGTGTACCCACACCAGTGGACCCAGGGCACAGGCAGGTGGAACACAGCTACAGAGGCCACAGTCTCCCACTACCAACATGCAGGAAGGCGAGGGCCCCAGTACAAGTGGCATGTCAAGTCCTGCGCAGGGGACACAGGCACAGGGGGCCAGGGCAAGGTCAAGTGCCCCAGTGGGTCAGGGGGTAGGGCACCGGATGGATGCAGCAGCTCAGGACATCATTGCAGAGGTTTTGGGGGCCTACCAACATACCCAAGACAGGTTGGCACAGATTGTATCCACCTTGGAGCAAAGTCAGAGGATGCAGCTAGAACACCAACAGGCCATGGAGCAGTGGAAAGAACACAATGCCACAATAGCCACCATTGCTGGAGCACTGCTGCAGTTGGTCAACAAACACTCAGACACCCACACCAGACAAAAGTCACCCACAACAGCCCTGAACAATCAGCAACAGATGATCCAAGCAGCAGAAACAGCACAGGAAATACCCTCACAGGAATCAAAAGGGCCAACCATGCCACCTCAAGGAGCTCCTCATCAGGCACCCAATCGTAGTCTTAGGCCAAGATATGGCACTGGAAACCCAGCTAAGAACAAGCCCCACTCCAACAATTGACACTGCTACTACTGCAAAGCAACCATCCCACCCATTCACCAACTACACTTAGCTGAGGGCTAAATGAAGTACTATAGTACAAATAGGACCCACCTATGACATCCAACAGGGCTGCCACCAAGTCTGTTTTGAGGACTCCCAACCCTTAAGACTTCCATCACTGTACATAGCACATTTCACTGTATTCAACCAAAATACAACATTTCTCACCTGTAACACTGTCCCCTGTCTTCAGTGTTGAACAAAGTGTAGTATGGATGCAACTGGCAGGGAACTTCTTTATTGTCAATTTGTGCTTGGTGGTGGTAATGTGTGTTTCAAATTATGCAAGGAGGTAATGCATATATTGTCTGTCAGTACCATGCTGAAGAGGTCCATGTCTCGCCTTTCATGACCAATCCCCCCCATATGACATGGCACACTTACAGTATCAGTCACTAACCCCAATGACAGGCTTAAGTCCCACACAGTAATTGGAAGTAGAGCTGTATCAGTTGGTTCCTGGAATTGACATCTTCCTCTTCCTCATCCTCACCATCACTCTCCTCACCTCTCTGAGGTAACTGATCAGGACCTATAGCACCCTCCACCTCCAAAGGGGGGATTGAATGTCTCACAGCCACGTTGGGCAGCATGCAGCAGGCCACCACAATTCTATACACCTTATCAGGCCCATAGGCCAGGGAACCCCACAGATATGTAGGCACCAAAATCTACCCTATAGTACGCTCTATCACCCTCCTAGTACGTCCCTGGGCCTCATTGTATTTCCTCTCTGCATCCGTCCTGGGATTCCTCACTGGTGTCAGGAGCCAACGCAAGTTTGGATAGCCAGAATCACCTAGGGAAATGCTCAATACAGAACCGTCATTGTAATGTCCTAAGTCAGACAGGCAGGTGTTTTGCAATGCGTCAGTCAGTGACATGCAAACTTACCTATGATCCACCCTCTGTCCTCTTGTAGTTGTTCCATCTTCTGTGGCACACTACTGTTCCTCAAAACAAATGAATCATGGACAGAACCCGGAAACATGGCATTCACATGGGAAATGTACTGATCTGCAGTACAGACCAATTGGATGTTCATGGAGTGAAAGTTCTTCCTGTTTCTGTACACCTGTTCACTCACTCTTGTGGGGATAATGGGTATGTGGGTGCCATCGATGGCACCTATCAGATGGGGAATGTTTGCAAAGGCATAGAAGTCAGACTTGATGGCAGGGAGGTCAGCACTTTGGCGGAATGCATTCAGAAATCTTGTCAGTACCTGGCTGAACATTGGCTGTGAGAAACCAGCACCCATGCCCACTGTCACTTAAAATGAGCCTGTAGCCAGGAAATGGAGTTCAGAAAGCACCTGCACCTCAGTTGGAATGGCATGCTGATTACGGTTTCCGGGAGTCAGTGCAGGATCCAGTAATGCACATAGGTCCTGAATAGTTGCATGTGTGAGTCTGTAGGTGATTATGATCTGACGCTCCACCATGTTCCCCATATCCACAAGTGGTCTGTACACAAGGGTCGGTACCTATGAGGAGTAAGAAAAAGGAGTGATGGGCACACATACATTGGCAGATATGTTAAATACATGCAGTGCATTGTTCATAGTAGTGTCTGTCCAATAACTGCAACCTGAGAGATGTGCATGTACATCACTAGGAAGGAAAGGAGTAAATCATGTGTGATTATATACTCAATGAATAGAGGCCTAGGTGCTTCATATGGCTAGTAGGCCCAGCATTGTGAGTATCATGAAACTCGAGATGCGTAGGTGATGGCAAATTGTCTGCCCACTGTAGTTCTGCCCCTTCGTTGTGGAAGTGACCTACTACCGCTAGTGGTTGACGTCACAGCGTACGGTGGTGTTGACCGCTGTTCGCACCCTTATTGGCTAACATGGATGCCAATGGGGAATCCTGGAATATCATGATCGCCGCCGGCGGTGACGGTGCACGTTTGATCACTTGACTCCCTGATCTTGTGCAGACAGGTACTCCACTCTGTGTACTGCTGTGGCCTACCTCTGGCTATGGATTTGCCATGTGGTGCAGGGGAAAGGGCCCCAGCCTTTACCCAGGAAGAACTGGAGAAACTGGTGGAAGGGGTCCTGCCCCTGTACGGCAGAATCTACGGCCAGCCAGAGGTTCAGGTGAGTCCGGGTTTGGGGGGCACTGTGTGAGCAATGGATGGAGTGGCTTGCACAGATGTGTGCTCCTGTGAGCCAGGATCGGCCTTGGTGCATGGAATGCTGCGTGCCCCTGTCCTGCATGTCTGGAGTACTGTCTGTCCTATGTCTGACATTCTGACAGCTGTTGCCATCGTGCAGGTGCCTGACCTCTGTGTTCCATTTCTGTGTCACCCTACTAGGTCAGCGCCCACCAGAAGAGGGCACATTAGCATGCCATTGCCAAGGAGGTACGGACCCTGGGGTTCTACAACCGGCGGAGCACCCACTGTCGAAAGAGGTGGGAGGACCTGCGGCGCTGGGCGCGGAAGATCACTGAAGCCCAGCTGGGGAAGTCCTCCCAACGTAGAAGGGGTGCCCATCGGGCGCTGACCCCCCTCAAGCAAAGGATCCTGGCGGTGGCGTACCCAGAACTGGATGGGCGCATGAAGGCTGAACAGCAGTCACAAGGGGGTGAGTACTCACAGCCCATACTTCAGCATGGAAGGATGAGTGTGTGTGCGATAGGGCTAATGGTGCTTAGAGCAGGGAATTTGACTGGTGTCCAGCTACTGTCTACTTCCCAAAGGGTGTAGGGATGTCCCTGTCAGGTTTCACCTACCTCAACTCACATAAAATTTCAGGGGATGGGTGTAGGTCAGTATTCTGCTCCTCAGTAGTCAGGGCCATGGCCATGGGCATGGTGCACAGTGCTGCCTGTTGGGTGTGTCTGCTGGGTAGGTGTATGTCTGGCCATTGTCTATCAGCATTCAGCTACTTACAAGAGTCTCTCCTGTTTTGTCTCCCCATCCCTGTTCTCTTGTGTTTGTCTGGTACTGCATCTACAACAGACGAGGGAGCTGAGGAACCGGCAAGTGGGGAGGCAGCGGCCCACGGATCCTCCGAGGCAGAGACAACGAACGCCATGGGACCAGTGGGTGGGAGGGTGAGGGGACTTCCATGGGGGAGGCTACTACCACAGGAGGTAGTGACTCTGAGACCTCCTCCGATGGGGGTCCTCTGGCGGTGGCGGACCCTAGTTCACACACCACTACCGTAACATCTTCCGCCACCCCCATACCATCAGCGCCCTCCCTTCTGCTCCCCACTGAGTTGTCCGTGCCCGCCCACACAGAAAGCTGGGCGTCTCCTTCGCCCCAGGCACCTCCTCCCCCGCCCCAGTTAGCCCTGCTGCCCTCACAGAGGAGGCTATTGACCTCCTGAGAACCATCTCTGTAGGGCAGACAACCATTGTCAATGCCATCCAGGGTCTGGCTTCTGAGGTGCAGCAGACCAATGCCTATCTGTATGGCATTCACGGTGCCATGATTGCCCTACAGAGATCTTTTCAGTATCTGGCCTCCTCTAGGACGGCAGCCAGTTTCCCTGGCCATTCCGTGCCCCCTCCCACCTACTCTACCCCTTCCAGCACCCCACTATCTTCACAATCAGACCCGCTTACAGGCACTTCATCACATAAGAAGCACACTTCGAAACACAAGCACCACAAGCATTCACACAGCCAACAGACACCTGCACACACAACAACGTCCACTTCCCCGAGTGTGCCCACCTCTTCTGCCTCCCTGTCTGTCCCCTCTACATCCACACCCTCATGCACTGCACTTTCACTCACTGTTACTGCTCCTCTTCCTGCACTCACCATGATAGCAGACAGCCATACATGTACCCCATACACCACACCTGCTGTCTGTCTTCTCCCACTGTGTCCACCCCCCCACCTCCCAAAACACTCAAACGCAGCAAAACACGCACCCGTCAGACATCCACCACACCACAGCACACGGAGCAGTCATCTGCACCCACTACATGCACACCTACACCCCATACATCCACTCCCTCTGCCTCTACTCCCACGCCCTCATCCATGCCCACCCCAATTGCTCCCAAGAAACTTTTCCTCTCCCGTGTAGACCTGCTTGAACACACTGGCCCACCCCGTCGTGTCCCGAAACATGCCCACCTCCTTGCCCTTTCCGCTCCTTCCACATCACAGCTCATCCCGGTCCAGCCTTCCCATTCCTGTGCCCCTTCTCCGGTGAAGAAGGAGGCCCGCTCGGAGCCTAAGCCATCCAGCTCCACCTGAGCCAAACAGCCCCCACCCCCTTCAAAGGAGAAGCCCACCCCCCCTCCAACCTCCTCACGCAAGTCTAAGTCCCACCCCGTCATAAATCAACACCCCCCAACCCCCTTCCATGAGGTGACTGGATCCCCATATGTTGCCCCATTCAGTGGAGTACCCAGCACTTGTGGGAGCCAGGTGTGGCCAGTTGGCACTGTTTTGCTCAGTGAGCTACATATTAAAGGTTCTGTGTGGCCCGTGTTTGGGCGGCACGCAGATCCACCCTGGTGTTTGTTTTAATTATTTATGGGTGTGCTGTCATTCTATGTACTATGGCCAAGTTGCAGTGGCCTTCAGTCGGGTACGTCCCTCTTGGTGTGGGGTATCTGACTTGTGCTGCTGAGAAGGGTTGGGGGGTGTTGCAGAGTGTGTGGAGTGGGTGGGTATGTAACTTTTCCCTTTCCTCCCTTGTGTCGTAGGTTGCGGTACTTACCGTTGTTGTCTTCGTCGGCAGTCTCGGTCATGTTGAAATATGGCAAGGAGCAATGCTGGCATGATCTGCAGCTCTCTGTCCTTGGCTGCCGCTGCACGTTTTATGGACCTCCGGTGAGTGTTTCCTTCTATGTGTTTCTTTTCCACCTGGCTTTGTGTGGCAGTGGTTCCCGCCCCGGAACTGGTGGCGTAATGGTGGTTCATAATTTGATGGGCGGGTTAGGCCTTTCCGACAGACTGTGGCCAGACTCTGCCATCGTCAGCGGAACTCCTTTCCTGGCAGTGGGTGGTGCGCAGGATGCGTTTGTCTCATTTGCTTCATTATTTGGCGGTCCAGACCGCTCCTCTGTTGGCGGTTTCTACCGCCACCGCCAGTGGAACGGTACGGACCGCCAAGTTCATAATGAGGGCCTTTGATTAAAATGACAGTAACATCCTTGTATGGCTGTGTGGGTGTATATTTTTGGAATTGTTTGAATCATGACTTGCTTATAGTCTATGATTATTGTTCGGGCAGTAGCTATCTGTTTTATGTTTTATATGGTTTAAGAGGTTGTAGTAAGTACTGCTTTGTTTATTTGGTTGTAGGGCATACATTGACATTTACAATGACATTAACATTTACAGAGGTCATTGGACCATAGGTTGGGAATGTCGGCATTAGAATAACAATAATACATTTCCATTTTATAGTTTCTGGTGAATCTCTTTCAAGGCTCAAGGTGTAGCTCATGCGATTTAGTAATTGCTTTACTTTCTGTGAAGTATAACATTTGGCATCCTCTGTCATTGTATCTGTAAGTAGTGTAATAATAAAAATAAATATTATATTAACTTTTGCATGTTTGTTAATAAAATGTTAAAAAATGCAACTTCTTCTATTTTGTATGTGTACATGTATGTTCTGTTGAGTTGTTTTGCATGATTTTGCAGCTCTTCCATTGGGAGTGTTCTAATGTGGAGAAGATGCTTTCTTTTCTTTTGCATGAAAAAAACACGTTTAATTTAAATGGTACTTTGTTGGTAGCTTGTAGAGGTTGAGGTTGTTGGGCTTATTTTGCTCTTTATTTGAGTGAGTTCATAATTTGTTATTTATATATGCGCACATACTTTCCTATATCTCTTTGCTGGTTTGTGATAATTATATTCCGCCCATGTATCGATTTTAAAGTTGTAGATTTTTTATTTTAGGAAGTCTATGTATAAAGAGAGTTGGAGAGTATGTCTATATTTATTTCCTATATTACATTTTAAAGTTAAGAAACAGTTACGTTTTAGTTTAAATTTAAGTATTACTCACTTGATTATGTAGTTGTTATGTAGTTGATATTGACATGTATATATTTCTTCTTTAATGGTTTGTTGGGAGACTCCAGCAGAGTTTCCATGTCTTGCAGTGTTTGGCATTTTCTGAAGTATTCAGTTGTTTAAATTGATATGCCTGTGTTTGATTTTATTGGTTAAAGTTGTTAAAGACTTTTATAGTTTGTTTTTATTGGCTGGTTTAGTATTGTTTAAATTTTTTCAAATCAGTTGAGTCCTTCTATGGTAAATGCTAATTCAGGTTTTATATTTGATGTATCATATATAGTTATACATAGTTAGATATTTTTGTGCAAATATACATATATTTATATATATATATATATATATATATATATATATATATATATATATATATATATATTTATATATATATATAGAGTCATGGTGGATGAAATTTTCAGAGTAGAGCCACACTTATTTGAAACCCAAGTCCAGCAGACTACAATTGCGAGGAAAATGGAAATGTGGCAAAGAATAGTTGACAGGGTGAATTGCGTAGGCATCTACTCATGCACAAGGGACGTCATCAGGAAGAGGTGGAATTGGAATGACCTCAGAGGAAAGGTGCCTTCCATGTCAACCAGGCAGCAGATGGCAGTCCTTAAGACTGGCGGTGGTCTCCCAATTCCTCCCCCACAGTTCACATCATGGGAGGAGAAGGTCTTGGCCATTCTGCATCCTGAGGGCTTGACAGGAATACCTGGGAGAGTGGAGTCTGGTAAGTAACTACACCAATAAAGACAACAAAACGTATTGTCATGCCTGCTTACTGATCAACTTTTGACACCTTAACAATCAATCCAGTCACCATCCCTGTGTCCAACTGTCTGAATACTACCGCCTGGCGATTCTCACATATGAAGTTAACTCACCTTGGGTCACAGTATCTGTGTATGGTGTGAGTAGTAAAGGGACTGACAGCACTACAACTCCCAGCAGGCACTGTTCTACCATTAAGAAAACCAGAACAGTGTACCACATTGAAAAAAGCCTTGCATGTAAACTGAACACTGGAGTGTACTCACATGAATGTTCCACGATTGTACAGTGAGTGGAAATGACAGCAATACTATGGACATCTGCTAGTATAATAACACTACCACACAGCTACAATAGTGCCCTCTACTAAACTGTCCCTTCTACCTCAAATCACCTCTAGAAGTTTACTCAGCTAGAGGGATAACAATAGCATAGTCTGTTGTCATAGGATAGCTATTGACAGGAATGCCAAGGATAGCTGCTACTGACATACCCCACACACAGCTCAGCTACAACTGTGCCCTCGGCTACTCTGTCCCTCCTACCTCCCATCATCTATTGTAATCTACTCACCTGGGGGGATCTCACATATATGCAGTGTGTTGTATTTGGTGTAACCCAGCACATTTAGCAGGTAGGGTGGTTACTTCAAATCCAAATGGCAAGGTCAGTGTCCACATGACATTGTGCAGCTGTCTGTCACCTCAACAATGAAGTATTGCTGAGAGGTACCATGAAACATATAATGCTATGCTACTGCCAAGATGAGAGTCAATGAAAAGACATCCAAGTGCCAAGATACTTGGACATCATGTAGCAAGGTGACTTAAAAAGGAATTGTCTGTATTCCAAATGTCAGGTCTTCATAATTGAAAGCAGGTGCCACTGTCATATTAGGGGATCATGCAAAGCCAATTTGTACATGGCCAAAAGCATAACTACCTTTCAAATGTGGCGTTACATGTCACATAACAACCAGCAACTGTCCGTTTCCCATCTTCAACAGGTCTACCTGCCGCTGAAACCATGGAAAGCACTCCTGCGACAGCCACTTCCCCCCTAGATGAAGCCCTCAGTGAGGAGAGCTCTGCTGGATGTTTGGACGTTGAGGACAGCTCTTGCCCCTCTGGGCAACCTGGGCAGACAACAACTGTCAGCCTCACCCTGCCCACATTAAATTCTCCCTGTCCCTTTGTAGCTATATTCCTGGCAACCAGTCGCCCCCAAATCGGTGTGCCAAGAACAGTAACAGCCATCATGTGCCCCTGCAGTTCAGGTACCGGAGTCACAACTTGAAATCTCTGACAGTGATGGACTTGGGACCAGTGGCAGTGGGAAAACAGTGCCAAGGGTACAGGCATGTGGGGATAGGATGTGTCGGAGGGATGGTGTGGGCCATCAGTATGAGGCTGCTAGGGATAGTTCTGGCCAGGACACCATCTCCCAAGTCTTGGGAGTCTATCAACAATCCCAAGGTGCGATGGGACAGGTACTTGCCATGATGGGGGAGTTTAAGCAGCTGCAGAGGGATAACTACCATTAAGTCATGCAGCAGTTGGAGGCCCCGAATTACCACACGGCCTCCCTAACAGGAGTGCTGAGAGACATCAATTCCACCTTGAGCACGGAACATCCGCAAAACCAGACCCCTTCCATTGGCCAAGTTACAGTAGCCCCTTTAACATCTGTGGGGGCTAGTGGAATGGAGGCCGTGCCAGGAGAAGGACATGCCTCAGACCCCCCCCGCCTCTGTAGCTGAAGAACCCCCTACAAGCATGAACGTCCACCCAAAAAACTAGGAGGTGCAGATTGCAAGTCAACAACCACTGCCAAGAAGTAACCCCCAACTGATGGATCCCCATTGTTGTGCCTCTGATGCACCCTGTTGACTTTTCTACAACCTGTTTTCAATTTCCAAGGATCGTAGGACACTGGACTTGGGACTTAAAATGTTAAGGTAGCTACTCAAATTATAATATTCACCATGACTGATCCCTTCACTGTTTAAATATAATTTCTTTGCTCACATACATCCTATTCTAATGTGCATATGACAATTAGCACTTCTAATACACCATCTATGTTTGATAGCCATTTTTCATCAATGTGAGTAGTTTAATCAGAAATGTATTTCAGCTCATGATTACCTCATTGGAAGGAAATGTGAGGAGGGACATTTCACATGTAGTGTCATGCTGGAGTTTACTACCAACACAAAGAAACAATTGGACAATCAACAATCTCTGTTTATTATCCTGTATAGCACATAGACCAAATGTCAGGACTGTCATAGTCAAGTATGTCTAAACATATATATTTCTGCCTAGGTGTCAGTAAGTAACAGCCCACTGACCACTAAAGTAAGGGACATGTCAGACTGTGTCCCTCTGAATAGCCCAACAGATTGGTGTAAATTGGCATTAACTGAACCCTTATCACATACCAATACCATGCATACCAGATCAACATACCCAATAATAATGACAGAGGACAGTACAACAGTCCTTAGTGAGAGAAACTTCCACTTACAATGGTCAGGCATCTGTAGGCATGTTCATCAACTATGTCAGTGTTGACACACATGCCCAGTGGCCTGCAATGGGGGAACACAAAAACAGCTACAAACAGGTCAGACAGGATCATTGTTAATACAATGTAAAGGTTGAGTGAATGGATTGCACAGGATGACATGGGTCAAAAACAAATGATCACACACATGACACCATTGGACACACATACCATGGCAAACGAGTCCATTGTGTAGCACAGATCTCTGCCATCCCACTGTCCTGACAGCCTGGGCATGGTGGAGCTCATACACCCCAAAAGTATTTAACACAGTACCTGGATTAATCCATGTCTACCTCACATGTCAGACCAGCTAAAGCCACCTGCCATTGATACAACTCAGAAATGTTCACATGAGGATGGTATTGTGAAGAAACCTGGAAGGAAAAAGGGGTAAACACGGAGTTTAGGCAGGTAAAGGCTTACATGAGCCAGAAAAATCTGCTCCAAATATTGTTGTTTCGCAAAATTTGCATTTTGACTGCCCCAAACGAAGGAGATCCTAATGACAGTCACAACTCCAAGTCTAAACGTGCCTGAAAACCTGAGCTGTATACTCCAAAGAATAAAATTACCTCATGGTGACACAGAGACCCTTTTCTACCAATCCTGACTCCCAAAATAACCCATGGAGTCAGTGAATTTACAGACCATCACACACTTACACTCATGTGAGGTACTGAATGATGAGATCTGCCCGCATGTCTCCACCTTCATCCTCATCACTGTCATCTTCACTTGGCATTTCTGCATTCTCACTGGGTGGAATAGTTAGCTCGCCCTTATCTGGGATGTATGGGATCTGTCACCTCGGGGCAAGTTGTGGAGCATGCAGCAGACCACAGTGATCTGACCTACTTTGGCAGGTGAGTAGAGGAGAGCTCCCCCAGACTTATCGATGCTGTAGAATCTTGCCTTCAGGAGCCTAAAAACCTGCTCCATGACACTCTGTGTCCTTCCATCGGCCTCACTGAAGCGGACTTCCCCTTGTGTGGTTGGATTCCTCCTTGGTGTTAACAACCAGGAATGGTTTGGGTAGGCTGTAAGGAATCTTGACGTGTGCAAACATGAGTGCAGTACATCATCACATTTGGAAGCAGACATAGCATACAAACGCACATGACATATGTAACGTACTAACCAACCAGGCTCTCTCTGGGTACTGTTGTGTCATCAGCTGTGGGATAGTGCTGTTCCGCATGATGACGACATCATGGACTAAACCTAGGTACCATGCACATACTTGGGAAATGTAGTGGTCTGTCAAACAAACTACATGGACACTTATGGAATGGGAGGACTTCCTATGCTGATAGACCTGTTCACTGCCATGTGGGGGAGCCCAGGCTACATGTGTACCATCAATAGCTCCCACAACATGTGGGATGTGTGCCAAACCATGGAAGTCTGCCTTCACATGGGCCAAGTCCTCATGTTGTGAAAATCAGATGTAGCTGTCCTATAGGTGTTTCAACAATTCAGACAGTACATCCAAACAAAGGTTACAGGGAAGTTATAGTTAGAAAATAGAATAAAAAAAAAAAACATAGAACCTCACTTAAGAAAACCAAAGGTTACATGGACGTTATAGTCAGGCTCAAATTTTAACCATACCAAACCATAGAAATTCACCAGTTATAGTTAGAGTTACCTCAAGTAACTCGGGCACCCACCATGCACATGGAGCCCAAGTCGGATACACTGAGCAGTAGGCCTCGGTCAAAATGTTACCTTCTGACTTAGGGCGATTACGAGTTTGGCACTCAGACCGCCAGACTGCCAAAGTGGTGATCGTAAAAAGACCACTGCCCTAGTGGTCACCAGACTGCCGTGTTACCATGTATGTAGGCGGAACCGTTGACTGACAAAACAAATGTCTGCCTGCCAGTTGCATGGCGGTCTGCAGTCTTGGCGGTGCACACTCCATCGCCATCATAGCTGCATGGAACTGCTGAGCCTATTACAAAAGCAGAGTCAATGTAGCTGTCTTATTGCGGCGGTCAGCTGACAGTTGTCTGCCTCTGCGGTACGCATTCAGCAAAGCAACAGACAAGTGCCCATTACATGGCTTAAAAAACAACGCAACTGACATGTATTGGCCCAGTGGACACACCTGAAAAACACACTATAAAACACACTTCTCCCCAGACCATGATCCTTTGCCTCTGCACTGTAAGAAAGAGACCAGAGTCCATCATTTTTCACATATAAGGCACCCCTTTTTAACCATCCCATTCAACACCTTTCACACACTTTTGTCCATTTAATCCCTATATCACTTTTTTTTAAGTCCCTCCCACCTACTTCATTTTACACCCATGTCATGTTCCAAAAATCCAAGTTTTTCTGAAGATGAGTTGAATCGTGGTGGATGAAATCATAACAGTAGAGCCACAATTGAATTGAGTGAATGCTGTAGGCACCACCATGTGCACAAAGGAGGATATTAAGAAGAGGTGGAATGACCTGAGGAGGAAGGTGAATTCCATGGGCTCCAGGCAACACACGGAGGTCAATAAGACTGGTGGTGTGCCTCCCAGTGCCCCATTACAACTCTTTGCCTGGGAGGAGGTGGTGTTGGCTATCCTGTACCCTGAGCACTTCACAGGAACAGCTGGGGGAGTGGAGTCTGGTAAGCTACAAAACAAAAACTATCATACATTTTCAATGTCCTGCATGCTCACGTCTCACCTTTTCACACTGTGTTGCTCATCTACTTAACATGCAATGCCCAGAACTGCAGAGATGTAAGCTTGTCAATGTGCATTGTCGTACAGAGCAGTACATGAAACAATCCCCATTACATGCCATATGTTGGAATGGGGTCTGTAAGTGTTTCAACATCAAAAGATCATCCAAAGACCCATGAAATGTGGCAACTTGTATATGTAAAGGCCAACCTAACTGCAGTGTGGAAGCAGATATATAAGACTAAACATGTGTCAAGTGTTGGGAAGTACAGAGAGTGGCATGACTACAACTACCAGGAGGCCCTGTTTAAGTACCTCTAACCACCAGACCTTCCTGTACTTGTCCAAAAACACTTGTGTGTGATCTCTTAAATGATGTACCTTCTCCTGGGAGTTTTGCATTTGAGTAGTGTGGGGAGACAGAAAGTGGCATGACTATAACTACCAGAAGGTCCTGTTTCTGTACCTCTAACCCCCAGGCCTTCCTGCACTTGTCCAAATACACCAGTGTGCCATCTCACAAATGATGTATCCTCCCCTGTGACATTTGCATTTGTGTAGTGTGGGAAGGCAGCAAGTGACATGACTACAACTACCAGGAGGCCCTGTTTATGTGCCTCTTACCCCCAGACCGTCCTGCACTTGTCCAAATTCACTGGTGTGCCATCTCTCAAATTATGTATCCACCCCTGTGACTTTTGCATTTGTGTAGTGTCGGGAGGCAGCAAGTGACATGACTACAGCTACCACAAGGCCCTTTTTCTGTACCTCTAACCACCAGGCATCCATGAACTTGTCCAAATATACCTATGTGCCATCTCTCAAATGATGTACCCTCCCCCCGGAGTTAGCAATCTTCATATCATTCTCAACTCAGAGACATGCCTATCTTCCTAGCTTGCTCCTTTCCTGGTACCTGAAAATTAAACTATTGAGTACAGAAATGACACCTTATCAAGTGTGTATATCAAGTATTCCTAATGCATTAAGTAGTTTAATCAGATAGTTAGTGGCAGTTAACAGATTGACCCAGTACTGCTCATATGATGGCTACAGCTACATATACCACAAAGTTGTGTGGTTGCCTGTATCTCACACAACTAGGCCTTCCAATGGTCAAATATGCATGTCTCCTCTGCACTGTGGTGGCTTAACTGTTTCTAAGATCACATGTTTATTCCCTCTTCTAAAATGCAACTGATCACCACATCTAATGAGCTGCTTAAATCTAATAGTTTCTGTAAGCTCCTCACATGTCATATGATCAACATCAATACCAAGGTAACATAGTATAATCAGCAAACCTATTAATTAAGAGTTCCAAGGTGTCTACTTACAGTCACATAAAACCTTTGAATGTAGATTTAACACTTTATCCAATAACACTGTACTTTATTTCTTAACAGGTTGAGCTGGAACAGCCCCTTGACAGTCATCGTCCACCAACCAGCACATTTCTGGATGAAGCCCTCAGTGAAGACGACACTCCTGGACAACGGTCCTGTCCCATCTGGGCAGCCTGGTCAAATGGTAACAGTGAGTCTCACTGTACTGACACCAACACCTCCCATCCAAGTTGTTACAACATCACAGACAACAATGCCCCCCCCCCCAACCTGTGTACCTAGCACAGTTGCTACTATCTTGTGCTCCCCAGTCCTAGATCCTGAGGTGCAAACCAACAACCCTGACACTGTGGTTCCAGGACCCAGTTGGAGAAGGCACCCTGTGTCAAGGACCCAGGCTTGTGGGAAAAGGGTCCATGAGAGGGATGCTGTGGGCCACCAGAGTAAGGCCACTGGGGCCACTCATGACCAGGATACCACCAGCCAGGTCTTGGGGTCTATCATGAATACCAAGGCTTGATGGGCTGGATGCTAACGGAACTCTCGGAAATCAAGCAGCTGCAGGGGGACATGAACCAACATATTGAGACCCCTAACTCCAGCATGTGCACTCTAACAAGGGTGCTGAGAGACATCCATACAGCCCTGAGCAGGACTATTCCCCTGACATCTAACCCTTCCTATGGGCCAACTACAGCAAGCCAAAGTACATCCGCGGCAGCCACAGGAAGGGAGGCCCTGAAAGAGGACTAACCACCCTCAGATACCTCAGACTCTTCAGCAGCTTAACCTCCTCAATCTCGAAAGCAGGGACATCTGTGTAAGAATCCAGGAGGTGCATTTGTCAAGACACCCACCACTGCCAACAAGAAACCTCATCCTTACTGTCCTCCATTGTGTGTCACAAATTCACTCTGTGGACTGATCCTGAACCCTATTCTATTTCTGATGGGAGGATTACTATGGACTTTGGACTACAGATTGTGTGGCATCTACTTATATGATTTCATTCAACATGACTGACCCCTTCAATTTTCATTTATGTTACTTTTTTTCCACAATTTTGTTTTCACCCTTAGCACTGTAATAAATTTCCAAGTCACCAACTCATCGTCTGCTGTAATTACTTTCACATTTAGCAATGTAGATATATAAGAACATGTGAACCATACAATTAAAAAACAAGCTACTTGTGGAAGCAGGGATATATTGCATGTACACAGTGTCCAATTAGGATTACAACCATTCCACACAAACACACACATACAAGTGTTGTGTTATAGAAGAACATTTATTACATTTTTCAGCTCATAGGGCTTTAATATGTCTGAAACTTAGGAATCACACATGATTGAATCATACATGGTAAATGTTCAAATTTACAGGTACAGACCTCCAGACCATGGAAGGGATATATCAGACATTGTCCTGTAGAATAGGCAACCATGAAATTGTTTAATGTCATCAGCTGGAGCTGCATCGCCTACCTCGCAAAAGGAATCCAATCTCATATAATGCAAGAATCAGACAGGTGGCAGTACAACAGTTTCTGATAACAGGGACAATATAATCCAGTGCTTCTGCATCTGGTGGTATGACACAAAAAAGGTCAGTGATGTGCCACAGGCACTTTGGCCTACAATAATGAAACACATAAACAGCTATATGCAGTTCAAGCAAAAATTGTGTTTTAGTCAATGAGAGGGAAATTAACATGAATTCTACCTAGGACTACATATTTTCTGACCACATGATGACACACATGATGCATCGGGTCCACCACATAACAAGGAGTAAATTCAATGGAGTCTTCCAAACTTCCATCCTATCACTGTGGAAGCTGTCTTGGCACAGGTCTTTATGTCCAAAGTCTGCGACCTACATTCCCTGGAACAATCCATGTCCACTTCCTATGTGCACACAGCATCATATACCTGCCAATGTCACAACTCAGAAATGTCCCAATGAAGATGTCATGGTGAAGTTACCAGAACAAAATCAAAAACAAGCTGTATAGTTATGAAACCATACATATGACACAATTCACATATCAAAGATATGGAAAATGCAGTCTATTTTTAAAATCTCACACAAAAAAGCAACATCTCCTAAATGCTATTGTGTCAAAAGTTGCCTCATCAGACACACTTTTTCACTATTTGCCACAGCTTCTGTGTCATAACTGTTAAAAACAAAATGTACTCATCACATCAACCCAACCAGAGTTCAGTGTATAGTCAAAGGGCCTGGTTATGACTGCTGCGGTGGCAGTTGGACCGCTGCGGTTGTGGCGTTCAGATCTCCACATTATGAGGTTGGTGGGCAGACCCGTCAACCTAACGCTGTCCCCACCGTGATCCTCAATCCTGATAGGCTGACGGCGAGTGCAAGTTGTAATCAGCCAGAGTGGCGCTGAATGCTGGGCTGCCCTGCTGATCACAACCTTGTTCACCTTGTTCTCTGCTAGCCTTTTCATGGTGGTTCCACCACAATGAAATGGCTGGCGGAGATCAGGTGCAGAGGGTCACAAGGGTCCCCCTGCCCAGCACTCTGCGTGCAGCAGAATTGTCGCTGGCTTAATTATGAGCCGACGACAATGCTGCTGCAACTTTCCTGCTAGGCTGAATGGCGGAAACCTTGGTTTCTGCCAGTTAACCAAGTGGGAAAGTCTTAATGGGTCCGGTGGGGAGGTCACCAGCATGGCAACAACCACCCCATTGGGAGTTTGGCAGACGGGTGTTCCCGTCTGCCAAACTCATAATAGAGCCCATACTTACACTCATGAGAAGAACCTGTTGATGAGATCTTTTTGCAAGTCAGCTTCTTCCTCTTCACCACTGTTATTTTCATTTGGCATTTCTGCATTCTCACCAGGTGGCACAGCAGGCTCCTCCCCCTCTGGGATGTAAGGGATATTCCTTCATAGGTCGATGTTATGGAGCATGCAGCATGCTGCTGTGATTTAACACACCTTCCCTGGTGAGTAGGGGAGGGCTCCCCAGTCTTGTTCATACAGTGAAATCTGGCGTTCAGGAGCCCAAACGCCAGCTCAATTGGCCAAGATGTTCATCCATGGACCTCATTGAAGTGGACTTCCCCTGACATAGTTGGATTCTTCAGCAGTGTTAGCAACCAAGGACGGTTGGGATTTGCTGAGTCTCCTGTTTTATGAGACATAAGTGTTACAATGAGTCACACACTTCCTGATTGCAGCACCTGACAATGCACAGACAAGATCAGGACAGGTGTAACTTACCTACATTCCGGGCTCTCTCTGGTTGCAGTTGTGACATCAGCTGTGGTACGGTGCTGTTCCGAATTACAAAGGAATTATGGGCTGAAGCTGGGAACCAGGCACAGGCATTTGAAATGTAAAGATCTGACAAGCAGGCAACTTGCACGCTGATTGAATGGAAGTGTTTTCTGTTGTGATAGGCTTGTTCACTGGATGTGGTGGCATGCACTCAATATGGGTACCATCAATGGCCCCCACAACATGAGAGAGGCAATCAAGTCCATAAAATTCAACCTTCACATTGGCTAAATCTTCAAGTCTGGGGAACCTGATATAGCTGTCAATGTGTTTCATCATTGCTGATAGCATGTCTTTTAAGGCACCACTGAACATAGGTTGTGACATACCACCAGATAGAGCCAATGTATGTTGTAATGACCTTGTAGCCAGCTAGTGTAATACTGTCATGAGTCTCACAATGGGTGCCATATATTTTGGATTATTGTTCTGAGGAATGAGATCTGGCTCCAGCGTACGACATAGATCATGAATTACTTGCCTTTTTAGATGGAACTTCCTTATTATGTCATATTCTATCATGGTCTGGAGGTCTGGAAATGGACGGTAGACTTGCAGTTGTTGCATCCTCCCTCTCCCAGGGATGGATGTTTGAGGAGAGCATAGCATCTACAAGGAGGTGAGTCTTGGGCAAATTCATACTTGTTACTTTGCAAGGTTGATATGTTAGAGGCAGCCATCAACCCATGAATATTAGAGATGGCCAAGGTGCAATACAAAAGATGAGTTACTATCTGTATAGGTATGGTAGTTGGTGCAGGGTGGTGTGCCTTGACTCTTGTCCTAGTGACCGGGGAAACAACAGAGTACAGTCAACTAGCAATATACTCTCCTGAGCAGACACACGGCTGAGTGCAGTGGTCAATCATCTGATGTTGTTTCAGGTTATGGGTGTTCTTTATACCCAATGGTCCACTTGTCTTCAGTGTGTCAGCCCCAACATCAAACAACATGAGGTAATAGATCACTGTACTCAGCCATGTTTCTGGTCAAGGGAGTATATTGGCATTTATACCCAAGAGGCCACTTGTCCTCAGTGTGTCATGAGCGCTGGTGACTCACTACTATCTCTCATGTGGTGATGGCCATCATACATCTGACATAGCAGTTTGTGTCCTTTGTGTGCAGTCACTGAGCAATACTTTCCCCTGGTAAGTAAGGAATGTAAAGTTAACTAATCTGTGTACCATCACTGTTGGCATCAGTATTTGTGCCTACATGTTTGCATGTGCACTTTGAACTTTTGAAGTAACATTTCCACTACTATTTCATACATGATCTATCTGTCTTCATGGAATGAGGTCTGATTTATTTACATATGTGTGCATGCCAAAAGCTCTTGTTAAATAGTTTCATATCATGGGTATACAGTTCATGTGATACCACATATAGGAGCGTCTAAACATTGCTAACCCTTTACTCAATGTCATTTATCATGAATAATTGCAGAAGCAACAAAGGACATGACAGGTAGACCTCAAGGACTTATTTCCTCACAATGTGCATTTCCATGTCATTGATGATGAATCATTTGGCTAAGTGCTTGGCACATGTCAGTTATTGAAAGATCATTACCTGACTGTTGACATGGATCAGGGACTGACATGCAGAAATGTTGGGATTGCATGTGAATGTGTAAACTCAGTAATCCAACTGAATCTGTGTTTGCATGACATAAAGTTACAGCAATGGGCCTTCCCAATGAGAAACATGTTAAAAGCCAGCTTCAGACTTTGGAGATTCCCTGAGCCACAACAACATTCAATAGACTATTGCCTTTTAGTAATGCAATGTTAGAAGGGTGTTCTTTGCAGTACTAATCAAAACATGTGAATTTCCCTAGGCCTAGCTGATTCATTGTGCTGTAGATGTTTGTCAACAAATCTCTCAGACATTGTGACCAGATTACCTCCAGTGTACTATTCTGTGCAAAATATGTGCAACTTACAACATTAGTACAACTTCCGTTATACTATTTTGACAATGTAAATATTGTGAAATTACCATTGGTGACTTTTTACAGTGTGACATAGGTGTTGGTTAGTGAAGGGTGCTACAAGAGCCAAACCATTCAAGGTAACAAGGTCTCCTACTTGATCTATTGGTACTGTGATTGTACAACTTCCCTCATGCAACTGGAGTTGTCTGTGATTCTGATTTTCATGTGTGCAAATGTTTACAGTTCATGTAGCTTGCATGCATGTGGTGCTGCTAATTTTGGAGGCACTTTGCAGGACCTTAGGGCTGTGGGTTACTATACATTATGGTAATGTTTTGTAATCAAATCTGTTGTTGAAGTGAGTTCCTGCACATGGAATGACCCTATTAGTTTTTGTAATTTCAGCATCATCACAGGCAAGCAGAGAAGACAGGGCTGAAATCATTAGGAGCAGCTGGCCATGGTACCTCCGGTCACAAGACATCTGATACAGAGGGAACCAGTGGCCCACAGCGTGATAGATGTGTCAATGAGGAGACCAGATCAACATCATCATCTTTAAAGTAGGTCTCCAGTGGATACTCCCTAGTAGTGGCAGAACACTCAGGACCTGCACCTGCTCCATCCTTTTTGCCAACCCAGTTCTATCTCTACCTTCTCTGTTGCTCCCCACCCACTTGGCCGGGCTTGCTCCATCAAGAGGGTAGCCATCTCCTTTGCACCAGGCACCTCACTCCTTGACCCTGTTATCTCATCTGCCCTGAATGAGGAGGCTATTTTACCTCCTGAGAAGCATTTCTGTGGGTCAGACTGCCA
The DNA here is from genome assembly GCF_031143425.1 of Pleurodeles waltl. NCBI lineage: Eukaryota > Metazoa > Chordata > Amphibia > Caudata > Salamandridae > Pleurodeles > Pleurodeles waltl. The sequence goes on from NC_090447.1 coordinate 1,116,798,955, forward strand.
TTCTGAATGTCATCGAGGTGCAGCACACCCAAGTTCAATAGATAGTTGTGCACCTGGAAGGCATTCACAGTGATATGTCTGGCATGCATTAAGCTTTTCAGGCTCTGGCCTCCTCCCCCACTACAGCCTTCCACCTACACAATCATTCCCCCACCACAGTGAGAAAATAGCCTCTTTCAAGCATGGTTACCCCCAATTTTGGCCTGTTTGTGAGTGTGTGTCAGTGTGTTTTTACTGTGTCACTGGGATCCTGCTAGCCAGAACCCCAGTGCTCATAGTGAAAACCCTATATGTCATTGTGTTTTGCCTGTCTCACTGGGATCCTGCTAGCCAGGACCCCAGTGATCATAGTTTGTGGCCTAATGTGTGTGTTGTCAGTAGTGCTTAACTGAGTCACTGAGGCTCTGCTAACCAGAACCTCAGTGCTTCTGCTCTCTCTGCTTCTAAATTTGTCACTATAGGCTAGTGACTTCATTTACCAATTCCAATTGGCACACTGGGCCCCCCTTATAAGTCCCTAATATATGGTACCTAGGTACCTAAGACACTGGGGTTCCAGGAGATCATTATGGGCTGCAGAATTTCTTTTGACACCCATAAAACGCTCAGACAAACCCTTTCACAGGACTGCCAGTGAAGCCAGCGTGAAATAGTGCACACACTATTTCACAGCCATTTTCACTGCCATTTTCACTGCACTTAAGTAACTTATAAGTCACCCATGTGTCTAACCTTCATTTACTGAGTATGAGGGCACTTTTCCCTTTTGGAAATAGGTGTTACACGTTTGGAGGGGTTGCCCTCCTTGCATAAGCCAATATACACCAGTTCATGGACCGCCAGTCCCTGCTCTGGCGTGAAACTTGACAAAGGAAATGGGAGTAACCACTCCCATGTCCATCACCACCCCAGGGGTGGTGCCCAGAGCTCCTACAGTGTGTCCCAGACTTTAACTATCTTGTTTTCCAAGGTGTGGGGACACTCTGGAGGCCTCTGAGTGGGCAGTGCCAGCAGGTGACGTCAGAGACCCCTCCTGATAGGTCCATACCTAATAAGGTAGCCAATTCTCCTCTCAGGGCTATTTAGGGTATCTCCTGTGGGGATTTCTACAGATGCTGCTTGCAAGTTTTCCTCAAGATCCCTCTAAAACTACTACTTCATCCTCTGACCCCGGATCGACTGCAGACTGCTCCAGGAACAGCAACAAAGTGTCCAAAAGGGCTACTTTTCCTCTGCAACTTCAGCTCCAGCCAGCCTTCTTTTGTAGTGCTGCAACAACCAAAATGTGCACCTTCTTTGTCCCCGTGTCCTGGGACCTCCTTGGGTGCTACCTGGTCATCTGTGGCTTCCCTCCAGTGTTGAGAACCCCCTCTGCCTCCTCAGTCAAAGTTGAGGCCCTGTGGCCCCTCCTGGGTCCAGGCAGCGCCACTTTGACGCAATCCGCAACATTGCTTGAACCAAGGCTTGTTGGACGAATCCAGCATCCAACATACCCACGTGGGACACCCATTGCATCATGCAGGAACCCACAGCCATCTTCCCTTGGTACATTTCTGCAGTCTTCATCCAACCGGGGACTCTCCCTTTGCACCCTCTTCTAGGTTGGCAGGGGCTCCTGTCCTTCCTGGAACTTTCTCCGACTTCTGGACTTGGTCTCCTCTCTTTGCAGGTCTTCAGGTCCAGGAATCCACCATTTCTTGCTTACAGTCTTGCTTGGTTTTTGCAATAACTCTAATCACGAGTTGTATTGTGTCCTAAGGAAACTTGCAGTACTTAACTCCTACGTTCCTGGGCTCTGGGGTGGGGTATTTTACTCACCTTTGTGGTTTTCTTACTCTCCCAGTGATTCTCTACACACTACACATGTCTAGGGGGAATTTGTGATTCGCATTCCACTTTCTTAGTATATGGATTGTGTTGCCTCTAGACCTATCTTCTCCTATTGCATTCTAAGGTTTTTCTATTGTTTGCACTATCCTATGTCTAATTACTTACCTTATTTTGGTGTCTAGTGTATTTATTGTGTATATTACTTACCTCCAGAAGACGTATTGCCTCTAAGATATTTTTGGCCTTGTGTCACCCAAATAAACTACCTTTATTTTTGGTAACACTGAGTATTGTCTTTACTTGTGTATAAGTACTGTGTAACTATAGTGGTATTGCAGGAGCTTTGCATGTCTCCTAGTTCAGCCTAAGCTGCTCTGCTACAGCTACCTCTATCAGCCTAAGCTGCTAGAAAACTACTACATTTCACTAATAAGGTATAACTGGACCTGGTATAAGGTGTAGGTACCCAAAGTACCCACTACAAACCAAGGCCAGCTTCCTACATTGGTGGTGCAGCAGTGGGATAAGTACAATCAATTGCTTTACTACTTTTTTACTAGTGCTTTTCACAAGAAAAGCTTGCTCCAACACTTAGGGGGTCATTCTTACTTTGGCGGGCGGCGGAGGCCGCCCGCCAAAGTAACCCCGTCAGAACACCGCACCGCGGTCGAAAGACCGCTGCGTTGATTCTGAGATTTGCCCTGGGCTGGCGGGCGGCCGCCAAAAGGCCGCCCGCCAGCCCAGGGCAAATCAACCTTTCCACGAGGACGCCGGCTCAGAATTGAGCCGGCGTAGTGGGAAGGTGCGACGGGTGCAGTGGCACCCGTCGCGTATTTCAGTGTCTGCATAGCAGACACTGAAATACTTTGCGGGGCCCTCTTATGGGGGCCCCGCGGCACCCCCTACCGCCATCCTGTTAATGGCGGGTTTCCCGCCATGAACAGGATGGCGGTAGGGGGTGTCTGAATCCCCATGGCGGCGGAGCGCGCTCCGCCGCCATGAAGGATTCAGAAGGGCAGCGGTAAACCGGCGGGTGACCGCCGGTTTACCCTTTCTGACCACGGCTGAACCGCCGCGGTCAGAATGCCCTTCGGAGCACCGCCAGCCTGTCGGCGGTGCTCCCGTGGCCGGTGACCCTGGCGGTCACCGGCCGCCAGGGTCAGAATGAGGCCCTTAGAGTTATACATAATTGTACCTAAAAGTAATTTCTAACTTTCTAAAAAGTTCTTTAAACTTTGCAAAAGTTTTACAAAGTTTCTGAAAAGTTTCTTCTTTTCTCTAAAAAGTTAGGCCTGCTAGTCTACTAACTTTTTACTCTTTTCCCTAAACTCCTTTTCTTTCAACATGTATGGTGTAGAAGCTACCCTAGAGTTGTGAAGACAACATATGAGAATCTAAACATTAAAAGTTTGAGGGGTCTCTGCATTGAAAGGAGTTTAGGGATTGGGAAGAACCGCAATAAGGAATTCCTTTTAAATCTTGTCCTGAAGGATGACCAGGGACTTAACACTGGTCAGGAACAGCCAGAGGGGGAAGGAGAGGAAGATTCCAACCAGGCAGGCTCAGAGGAGCATTCTGATAATCCTGGGGAGGGTCCTTACACTGATCTTTCTGTCAACAAACCCCCTAGTGTAGCTGGGAGTGGGAAGGGTCCACACACGAGTAGGGCTCTCTTCACACCTAGAGGCCAGGTCACTAGGGTGGCTCAAGTTAGGGAAAGTTCAGCCTCTGCCAATTCCAATGTTAATTCTATTTCAGAAGCATCCCACACTTCTAACCCTGAGGACCAGTCCGTAGATAGGGAACTAAGAAAGCTGAGGTTAGAGGAAGCCAGACTGATGCTACAGCAGCAACAGTTGGCCTTAGACAGGGAATCCCAGGCTGTGGAAAGGGAAAGGCAGTGGTTGGGGTTAGTTCCCCATGGCGGCAGCAGCAGTTTCAAGAACTCTAGTGTTAGGGAACCAACATTTGATTACAGAAATCTGCACAAAGTTGTTCCCCCTTACAAGGATGGGTATGACATTTACAAGTGGTTTGCTGCACTTGAGAGGGCATGTAAAGTTCTGAGGGTCCCTCAAGTTCAGTGGGCTGCTATCCTGTGGCTATATTTCACTGGCAAGGGGAGAGACAGACTCCTTATTGTCAGAGAGGATGATGCAGATAACCACCATATACTCAGAACTGCACTCTTAGATGCTCTGGGCTTAATCACTGAACAATACAGGAAAAAGTTCAGAGAGACCAGAAGAAAGGAGTCATTACAGGTTTGGACAGATTTTTTATAGACTGTTTAGTGAAGGCCCTAGAAGGTTGGTTAAATGGCAGTAATGTGACTGACAATGAAAGCCTATATAACTTAATTCTGAGAGAGCATATATTGAACAATTGTTTGTCTGATTTGTTGCATCAGTATCTTGTAGACTCAGATCTGACCTCTAACCCAAGAATTGGGTAAGAAGGCAGACAAATGGGTGAGACCAAGGGTGAGCAGAAAAGTTCACACATGGGGTGTTAGACCTTTCATCCTTGGCGTGGTCTCCCTTAACTTTTGTCTCTTTTTCCCAGGGTATTGATGTGTGCTGGACTCTGATTTTGCTGTTTTTGTTACTTTGGGCACTTTACCACTGCTAACCAGTGCTAAAGTGCAAGTGTTCCTTTTACAAAATGTGTATGTAATTGGCTTATCCATGATTGGCATATTTGATTTATAAGTAAGTCCCTAGTACAGTGCACTAGAGGTGCCCAGGGCCTGTAAATCAAATGCTACTAGTGGGCCTGCAGAACTGGTTGTGCCACCCACATACGTAGCTCTGTAATCATGTCTCAGACCTGCCACTGCAGTGTCTGTGTGTGCAGTTTTAACTGTAAATTTGACTTGGCAAGTGTACCCACTTGACAGGCCTAAACCTTCCCTTTTCTTACATGTAAGGCACCCCTAAGGTAGGCCCTAGGTAGCCGCAAGGGCAGGGTGCAGTGTATGGTTAAGGTAGGACATATAGTAATGTGGTTTATATGTCCTGACAGTGAAATATTGCTAAATTAGTTTTTCACTGTTGCAAGGCCTGTCCCTCTCATAGGTTAACATGGGGGCTACATTTAAATCGGATTAAAGTTTAGATTCCCTTTGGGAGCGGATGAACATGTGGAGTTTGGGGTCTCTGAGCTCACAATTTAAAAATACATCTTTTAGTAAAGTTGATTTTAAGAGTGTGTGTTTGAAAATGCCACTTTTAGAAAGTGAGCATTTTCTTGCTTATACCATTTCTGGGACGCTGCCTGTTTGTGGATTCCCTGTCTGTGTCAGTTTGACAGTTGGGCTGGTTGCACCTTACACTAGACAGTGACACAAAGGGAGCTAGGGTGTAGTCTGCATTTCCTGATGAGCCATCTGTGGTAGGAGGGAGGGTAGGAGTGGTCACTCACACCTGAAAGGGCTGTGCCTGTCCTAACACAATGCAGTCTCCAACCCCCTGGTGAGTGTCTGGGGCATGGCCTGGGCAAGGTAGGATTTCACATTCATAAGAGACTTTGCTTTGAAGTAGGCCTAACTCAAAGGAGAAATTGGGTATAAGAAGGGCACCCAAAGCCACAGACTTTAGAACAATCAGGAAACCAAGAGGAACCTCTGCCTGGAGAAGAGCTGAAGAGCTGAGGAAGAAGAGCTGCCCTGCCTGTGACTGTGCTTTGTGGAGCTATCCTGAAGTTGCTGCTTCTGCCAGAGTAAGAGGGCAAAGACTGGACTTTGTGTGCCTTCCATCTTGTGAAGATCTCCAAGGGCTTGATTTAGAGCTTGCCTCCTGTTGTTTGAAGTCTCAAGGATAGCAAAGACTTCTCTCTTCCAGCAACTGGAGTCTCTGGAGAGACTCCTATTCTGCCCTGTGGTGCCCATCCAGTTCCTGGGACCCTGAAAGGAGAAGCTGGCAGCCTAAGAGGAAGAAATCCACGCACAGAGCGCCGTGCGGGGAAAAGATTGACGCGACTCCGATCTGCAGCTAGGAAATTGATGCGCTGCCGGGTTTGCGGCTGAAAATCAATGCTCGCCTGTAACACGACCGAAGAATCGATGCACGGAGCTGGAGAAACGATGCGCAGCATCACAGACGGAGGCTGGGAGATCGCAACCCGTGCTGCGTGGTTTTTGGATCATTATGCGGTTAGATTTCCAAAGCAAACACCGCTGTCCATGTAAAAACAGCGCAAGGCCTGCCCGGACCCGAGAGTGCTGACCGGATTGAGGCATCGCTCTCCTGCGGAGAGAAGAAACGATGCGCCCCAACCTGGCGAAAGGAGAAACAATGCAAGGTCTTGCTCGTGGGTCAAATCGACGCATCGCAAGTCCTTTTTGATGCATACTCGCCCGTGCAGGGTTATTTTTGTTGCACCCAAGATACATTTTCACACTGACAGTGTTAGTGTGTGTTTAAAATAACAAGGAGAATCTTTTTTGCTTTTTAAATCATAACTTGACTTGTGTATTGTGGATTTTTGTCATTTTTGTCTTGCTTTGTTTAGATAAATATTCCCTATTTTTCTAAACCTGTGTTGTGTAATTTTGTAGTGTTTTCATTAAGTTACTGTGTGTGTTGGTATAAATATTTTACACCTAGAACCCTCAACTTAAGCCTACTGCAAGTGCCAAGCTACCAAGCGGGTAAGCAGGGGTTAGCTGAGGGTGATTCTCTTTTACCCTGACTAGAGTGAGGGTCCTTGCTTGGACAGGGGGTAACCTGACTGCCAACCAAAGACCGAATTTCTAACACGGGGTGACAAAGACAGGAAAAAGAAAGATGGTGAAAAATCTCAGGACAAACATGGGGATAAAAGTAAGTACAAAGATCCTTCTTCAGGTCCAAAACACTCCTCTGGTGGTGGGGATAAAACTTCTTTATCTTCTCCTCACTCTTCACACAATCAGAAAAAGTATTGGTGCTACGTGTGCAGAGGTAAAGGCCACTGTCCAGGTAAAGCCCCTGAGCCTACCACCACTAATACATCAAACTCTAGTGCCCCTAGAAGTAGTGGTAATAGTGGTGGGACTACTGGTAATAGTCAAACTAAAGGTGTAGTTGGGTTCACTTTTGGGTCCATAATAGACACTGGGGTAGACAGTCCCAAGACAGTTTCTGTCACACCTGGTGGCCCTGGCCGTGCCACCTTGGCTACTTGTCCCCTTAAGATGAATAAGTACAGGCAGTCAATCTTAATAAATGGTGTTGAGGCCCAGGCCTACAGGGACACATGTGCCAGTATCACTCTGGTGACTGAAAACCTGGTGTCACCTGCACAACACCTCCTTGGACAGAAGTACCAAGTTACTGATGTCAATAACTCCACTCAGTCTCTCCCCTTAGCTGTGGTTCAACTTAGTTCGGGTGGAGTTACTAGCCCTAAGCAGGGGTTAGCATTACCTAGCTTACCTGTAGATTGTCTCTTAGGGAATGACCAAGAGGCCTCAGATTGGGCTGAGGTAGAGTTTAGTACCCATGCATCCATGCTGGGTATCCCTAAGGAATTGCTTCCTCTCATTTCTGGTGAAATGAAAAAGCAAAGGAATGAAAAAGGCCTGAAATCTCAGGATCCCTCTCCACCAACAGGTAAAAAGGGCTTCAAAGTATCCCTTCCCAACCCTGCCACTAAGGGTACCATTCCTGTGGTGGGAGAAACCTCTCCTGGGGTGGAACCGGTACCAAAGGAGCCCTCAGATACCACAGCTGGACTCCCAGAGGTAAAAGTACCTCTCTGTGGAACTACTAATCCAGATGTGCAAAATTGCACCATTTTAGTAAATATGGAGAAACCCTCCAGCCCTCCCAGAGAAACTTTAGTGCAGCAGCCCTGCACTACTTCTAAACACTTAGGACAGCAGCCCTGTCCTAGGTTGAAGCTTATAGGACAGCAACCCTGTCCTGCTCCAACTCAAGAGAAACAGCAACCCTGTTCTCTCTTACTGCCATATGGACAAACTTTTTGCGCAGCTATGGCTTTATTGAGACATCATCCCTGTCTAGCCTTTTCTGCATTTGACATAGGCCCAGTGGACCAATCCCACTGCCCAAATTTAAAACATATTAATAGGAACTCTCAGAATTTACACTTCAAAATTTTTCTACATTTCTAAATTTGTCACTATAGGCTAGTAACTTCATTTACCAAGTCCAATTGGCACAGTGGACCCCCTCCCCCCCTTATACGTCCCTAGTATATGGTACCTAGGTACCCAGGGCATTGGGATTCCAGGAGATCCTTATGGGCTGCAGCATTTCTTTTGCCACCCATAAAGAGCTCAGCCAAACCCTTTCACAGGACTGCCAGTGCAGCCTGCGTGAAATAGTGCATACACTATTTCACAGCCATTTTCACTGCACTTAAGTAACTTATTAGTCACCTATATGTCTAACCTTCATTTACTCAAGGCTACGTGCAAAGTTACTAAGTGTGAGGGCACCCTTGCACTAGCAAAGGTCCCCTCATGCAGTCCAGGACCAATGACGGGGAATTTGTGAGTGTGGGGATGCCATTACATGCTTGTATTACATATAGGTCAATACCTATGTAGCTTCACAATGGTAACTCCGAATATGGCCATATAAGGTGTCTAAGATCACGGAATTGTCCCCCATCCCAAATGTGGTATTGGGGAGCCAATTCCATGCATCCTGTTGGCTCCACTATGGACCCCCAGTACTGCCAAATCAGCTCTCTGAGGCTTGCACTGCAGCTACAGCTGCTGCCACCTCACAGAAAAGGTTCTGCCCTCCTGGGGTCTGAGCAGCTCAGTCCCAGGAAGGCAGAACAAAGCATTTCCTTTTGGAGGAGGGTGTTACACCCTCTCCCTTTGGAAATAGATATTACAGGCTTGGGAGAGGCAAATTTCCCCCAGCCTCTGGAAGTTCTTTGAAGGGCACAGATGGTGCCCTCCTTGCATAAGCCAGTCTACACCATTTCAGGGACTGCCAGTCCCTGCTCTGGTGCGAAATTGGACAAAGGAAAGGGGAGTGATCACTCCCCTGTCAATCACCACCCCAGGGGTGGTACCCAGAGCTCCTCTAGTGTGTCCCAGACTTAAGCCATCTTGTTTTCCTAGGTGTGGGGACACTCTGGAGGCCTCTGAGTGGCCTGTGCCAGCAAGTGATGTCAGAGACCCCTCCTGATAGGTCCATACCTGATAATGTTGCCAATCCCCCTCTCAGGGCTATTTAGGGTCTCTCCTGTGGGTTTCTCTTCAGATTCTGCTGCCAGTTTCCATCAGGAACCCTCTGCAACTTCATCCTCTGACCATGGATCGACCGTAAACTGCCACAAGAACCACTGTAATACCAACAAAGTATCCAGAAGGGCTACTTTTCCTCTGCAACTTCAGCTCCATCCAGCAACTGCAACAGTTTCCACGGTGTGCATGCTCTGGGGACTCCTTGTCTTCACCCTGCACCAGAAGGACTGAAAAGATCACCCATGGAGTGACGGAGTCACTTCCCTGCTCCAGCAGGCACCTTCTAAGATGACAACCAGTTCCCTTGGACTCATCTTCTGGCAACGAGCGTGCTCCTAGGAACACAGGTGGTGGACCCCTTCAACACAGACTGTCCTTAGGTCCTTCTATCCAACTTTGGTGGAGGTAGGAGCTTCCCTTCCCTTTTTGCAACAGTATAACTGTGCACCATGTCATCTTCACCTTCTGAGGCCTCTGTGCATTATTTGCAAGAATCCTTTGTGCACAGCCTGGCCCTGGTCCCCAGCACTCTACCCTGTGACGCTCAACACGTTGAGTTGTCCTCCGGCGGCGTGGGACCTTCTTTTGTAGTGCTGCAACAACCGTAATTTGCACCTTCTTTGTCCTCATGTCCTGGGACCTCTGTGAGTGCAGCCTGGTCATCTCTGGGTTCCCTCCAGTGTTGGGAGCCCCCTCTGCATCCTCAGTCCAAGTTGAGGCCCCTAGGTACCTCCTGGGTCCAGGCAGTGCCACTTTGACGCAAACCACGACAATGCTTGAACCAAGGCTTGTTGGACCAATCCAGTGCCGAAACTCACCCGCATCCAGTTCTCTCCATGTGGGACATCCATTGCATCACGCAGGAATCCGCAGCCATCTTCCCTTGGTTCATTTTTGTAGTCTTCATCCAACCGGGGACTCTCCTTTCGCACCCTCTTCTAGGTTGGCAGGGTCTCCTGTCCTTCCTGAATTTTCTTCGACTTCTGGACTTGATCTCCTATCTTTGCAGGTCTCCAGGTCCAGGAATCTACCATGAGTTGCTTCCAGTCTTGTTTGGTTTTTGCAGTAACTGTAATCACGACTTGTAGTGTGGCCTAAGGAAACTTGCAGTACTTTACTCCAACTTTCCTGGGCTCTTGGGTGGGGTATTTTACTCACCTTTGTGGTTTTCTTACTCTCCCAGCGATTCTCTACACATTACACTTCTCTAGGGGGAAATTCGTGATTCGCATTCCACTTTCTTAGTATATGGCTTGTGTTGCCCCTAGACCTACCTTCTCCTATTGCATTCTATGGTATTTTCTATTGTTTGCACTATCCTATATATAATTACTTACCTTATTTTGGTGTCTAGTGTATATATTGTGTATAATACTTACCTCCAGAAGGAGTATTGCCTCTAAGATATTTTTGGCCTGGTGTCACCCAAATAAACTACCTTTATTTTTGGTAACACTGAGTATTGTCTTTACTTGTGTATAAGTACTGTGTAACTATAGTGGTATTGCAGGAGCTTTGCATGCCTCCTAGTTCAGCCTAAGCTGCTCTGCTACAGCTACCTCTATCAGCCTAAGCTGCTAGAGCACTACTACATTTCACTAAAAAGGGATAACTGGACCTGGTATAAGGTGTAAGTACCCAAGGTACCCACTACAAACCAGGCCAGCCTCCTACAACCACCTTCCTCTTTCCCATCCAATTTCCCTATTCCCATTCCTGTCCAAAACACATTCACATGTACTCATGCACACACATCAAGAGCCACAAGCAGCACACATCAACACAAACACCATAAGGCACACAACCATGCAAGCACTCAACAGTCACTCACCCCACTCACAAACACCACAACATCCATCATACCCCCAGACACTATCCCAACAACCATTATCATAACCACCACATCCACCATACTCCCGGATACCATTGCAGCACCCACAGACACAGCTATCAAATTCACAATCCCCAGACACCATCACAACAGCCGCAAACACAGCCACCACATCTGCCATACCCCAGAAACCACCCCAACATCCACAGACAGTCACCACATCTACCATACCTCCAGACACCATCCCCACCCCTCCAGCAAATCCACTACACCCACAATACCCATCACATCCACATCACAGGTGTTAGACCTGACAGCCTTAGGGTGGTCACCCCTAACTTTTTGCTCCCTCCACTTTTTAGATACTGTTTTTGCTGGTTTAAAACTCTGCACACTTTACCACTGCTAACCAGTGCTAAAGTGCATATGCTCCCTCCCTTTAAACATGATAACATTGGATCATACCCAATTGGACTATTTCATTTAGTTATAAGTCCCTAGTAAAGTGCACAATGTGTGCCCAGGACCTGTAGATTAAATGCTACTAGTGGGCCTGCAGCACTGATTGTGCCACCAACTTCAGTAGCTCCTTCAACTTGTCTCGGGCCTGCCACTGCAAGGCCTGTGTGTGCAGTTTCACTGCCAAATCGACTTGGCATTTAAAAGTACTTGCCAAGCCTAAAACTCCCCTTTTTCTACATATAAGTCAAACCCTAGGTAACCCATCTGGCAGGGTGCTGTGTAGGCAAAAGGCAGGACATGTACCTGTGTAGTTGTAGGAAAGTACCATCTTGCCTGTATTTTACCCCCATTTTTACTGTATGTATGTTTGTTTTTGCCTATGTGTCACTGGGATCCTGCTAGTCAGGACCTCAGTGCTCATAAAGTATGCCCTATATGTGTTCCCTGTGTGGTTCCTAACTGTATCACTGAGGCTCTCCTAGCCAGAACCTCAGTGCTCATGCTCTCTCAGCTTTTAAAATTGTCACTACATGCTAGTGACTAATTTTACCAATTCTGATTGGCACACTGGAACACCCTTATAATTCCCTTGTATATGGTACTTAGGTACCCAGGGTATTGGGGTTCCAGGAGATCCCTATGGGATGCAGCATTTCTTTTGCCACCCATAGGGAGCTCTTACACAGGACTGCCACTGCAGCCTGAGTGAAATAACATCCACGTTATTTCATAGCCATTTTACACTGCACTTAAGTAACTTATAAGTCACCTATATGTCTAGCCCTCACTTGGTGAAGGTTAGGTGCAAAGTTACTTAGTGTGTGGGTACCCTGGCACTAGCCAAGGGGCCTCCACATTGTTCAGGGCAAATTCCAAGGACTTTGTGAGTGCGGGGACACCATTACACGTGTGCACTACAAATAGGTCAATACCTATATGTAGCGTCACAATGGTAACTCTGAACATGGCCATGTAACATGTCTAGGATCATGGAATTGTCACTCCAATACCATTCTGGTATTGGGGGGACAATTCCATGCATGCCCGTGTCTCCAGCACAGAACCCAGGTACTGCCAAACTAACTTTCCGGGGTCTCCTCTGCAGTTACTGCTGCTGCCAACCCCTCAGACAGGTTTCTGCCCCCCTGGGGCCTGGGCAGCCTAGTCCCAGGAAGGCAGAGCAAAGGATTTCCTCTGAGAGAGGGTGTTACACCCTCTCCCTTTGGAAATTGGTGTTAAGGGACTGGGAGGAGTAGCCACTCCTGGCCTCTGGAAATGATTTGAAGGGTACAGATGGTGCCCTCCTTGCATAAGCCAGTCTACACCTGTTCAGGGATCCCCCCAGCCCTGCTCTGGCATTAAACTGGACAAAGGAAAGGGGAGTGACCACTCCCCTGACCAGCACCTCCCAGGGGAGATGCCCACAGCTCCTCCAGTGTGTCCCACACCTCTGCCATCTTGGATGTAGATGTGTGAGGGCACAATGGACAGCTCTGAGTGGCCAGTGCCAGCAGGTTACACGAGAGACTCTCCTAATAGGTGCTTACCTTTCTCTGTAGCCAATCCTCCTCTGTGGGCTATTTAGGGTCTCTCCTGTAGGTATCTCACCAGATAACGAATGCAAGAGCTCACCAGAGTTCCTCTGCACTTCCCTCTTCAACTTCTGCCAAGGATCGACCGCTCACTGCTCCAGGACGCCTGCATAACCGCAAAAAAGTAGCAAGAAGACTACCAGCAACATTGTAGCACCTTATCCTGCCGGCTTTCTCGACTGTTTCCTGGTGGTGCATGCTCTGAGGGCTGTCTGCCTTCACCCTGCACTGGAAGCTAAGAAGAAATCTTCCGTGGGACGACGGAATCTTCCTCCTGCCAACGCAGGCACAAAACTTCTGCATCACCGGTACTCTGGGTCCCCTCTTATCCTGACTAGTGTGGTCCCTGGAACACAGGAGCTGGGTCCAAGTCTCTTCGACAGTCCAGTGGCCCTTCTGTCCAAATTTGGTAGAGGTACATCCTTGCCTCCCACGCCAGACAGTAATCCTGTGCACTGCATGAACCGCAGCTGCTCGGGCTTCTGTGCACTTTTGCAAGACTTCCTTGTGCACAGCCTAGCCCAGTCCCCAGCACTCCGTCCTGCATTGCCCAACCCGCTGAGTTGGACTCCGAAATCGTGGGACCCTCCGTTATTGCTCTGAGTCGACCGTCGTCCTCAGATCTTCTAAGTGCCTGTTCTGGTGCTTCTGTGGGTGCTGCTTGCTTCTGCATGGGATCTCTGTGTTGCTGAGTACCCCTTCTGTCTCCTCCTTCAAGGGGCGCCCTCCTGGTCCTTCCTGGGCCCTGGCAGCTCCCAAAATCCTCATCTGTGACTCTTGCAGCTAGCAAGGCTTGTTTGCAGTCTTTCTGCGTGGAAACAACTATGCATCAACCAGCACGCCGTGGGACATCTTCTGACCAAAGGAAAAGTTCCTGGCACCTTCTGTTGTTGCAGAATCCTCTGCTTCATCCACCCAGAGGCAGACCTTTTGCGCCTTCATCCGGGGTTTAGTGAGCTCCTGCCCCCCCCGGACACTTGCGTAACTCTTGGACTTGGTCCCTTTCCTTTACAGGTCATCAGGTCCAGGAATCCATCTTCAGTGTTTTGCAGTCAGTTGTTGTCCTTGCAGAATCCCCTATCTCAACTTTACTGTCTTTCTGGGATAGTAGGGTAGCTTTACTCCTACTTTTCAGGGTCTTGGGGTGGTGTATCTTGGACACCCTAGTGTTTTCTTACACTTCCAGCAACCCTATACACACTACACTAGGCCTGGGGTCCATTCGTGGTTCGCATTCCACTTTTGGAATATATTGTTTGTGTTGCCCCTAGGCCTATTTCTCCCTATTGTATTCTATTGTGTTCTACAGTGTTTGCACTACTTTTCTAACTGTTTACTTACCTGACTTGGTTTGTGTGTATATTTTGTGTATATTACTTACCTCCTAAGGAAGTATATCCTCTGAGATAATTTTGGCATATTGTCACTAAAATAAAGTACCTTTATTTTTAGTAACTCTGAGTATTGTGTTTTCTTGTGATATAGTGCTAAGTGATATAAGTGGTATAGTAGGAGCTTTGCATGTCTCCTAGTTCAGCCTAAGCTGCTCTGCTATAGCTACCTCTATCAGCCTAAGCTGCTAGAACACCTCTAATCTATTAATAAGGGATAAATGGACCTGGCACAAGGTGTAAGTACTACAAGGTACCCACTATAAGCCAGGCTAGCCTCCTACAGTAGTGGCATGTCCTGGTAGTTTAAAACTCTTAAATTCGTTTTTGCACTGCTGTGAGGCCTGCTCCCTTCATGGGCTAACAGTGGGGTTACCCTCATATACTGCTTGAGTGGCAGCTGCTGATCTGAAAGGAGTAGGAAGGTGATATTTAGTATGGCCAAAATGGTGATACAAAATCCTACTGACTGGTGAAGTTGGATTTATTATTACTATTTTAGAAATGCCACTTTTAGAAAGTCAGCATTTCTTTGCACTTAAATCCTTCAGTGCCTTACAATCCCCATCTGGCTGGGTTCAGTTCACAGCTCCCTTGTGCATTCACTCAGACACACCCCAAACACAGGATACTCAGCCTCACTTGCATACATCTGCATTTTGAGTGGGTCTTCCTGGGCTTGGAGTGTGGAGGGCCTGACACTTGCATGTCAAAGGACGGTAGCCTGCCCTCACACAAAGGACTGCCACACCCCCAACTGGGAACCTGGCAGACAGGATGGAACTGAAAGGGGACCTTGTGAACTTCTAAGCCACTCTTTGAACTCTCCCCTACTTCAAAGGCACATTTGGGTATTTAAACAGGGCCTCTGCCCCTACTAACTCAGACACTTCTGAGGTAGACACTCTACTTCATCAAGATACTTCCTGGAGAAGAGAACCTGAACCAGAATCTGTAACCTGCCCTGAAAAACTGCTTGGCTGCCCAAAGGACTCACCTGACTGCTTTTCTGAGAAGGACTGCTGCCTTGCTGTTGCCCTGCTGCCTTCTGCTCTCTGGATGTGCTGAGAAATGCTCTCCAGGGGCTTGGAAAGAGCTTGCCTCATATTTGCTGAAGTCTCAGGACCAGAAAGACTTCATTCCTGCAAGAAGAACTCCCTGTGCGGTGAAAATCGATGCACAGCCTGCAGGAAAAGACGCACAGCCTACATCGCAGTGAGAAAGTCACTGCACGCCGAACCGGAACAATGCAGCCCGACTTCGCAAGGAGAAGATCAACGCAGCGCCAGCTTAGTGACCGGAAATTTGACTCACGGCCCACTGGATCGATGCAAAGCCAAGCAGGAATGACGCAGCCGAACTTCCTAAGAGGAATCAATGCAGTGCCTGCCATGTGGTAGAAATTTCCACGCATCGACCACCAGATCGATGCAGCCCCTGTGACTTCATCCTGCAAGCACCGGATTTCACTTCACCATTCCGGGGGGGGGGGGCATCGAAAACCCCGCAACCCAAAGAGGATTCAAGTCCGAGCACTGGAAATTGACGTAAAACCTTACCTGCATGAAAAATAAATAACGCATCTCCGTGTGCGTATCGAGAAATCAACGCACACCTCCCTCTTTTCTACACATCTCCTCCTCTGTGGTTTCTTCCAGAAATTTTGAATGCAAACCAGGTACTTTGTGCTTGCAAGAGACATTTGCTGCTTTTAAGAGACCAAAGACACTTTATATCATTTTTACAGTGATAATTCAAAATATACTTATTGCATCTTAAACGTTTTGACCTGCATCTTACCAGATAAATATTATATATTTTTCTAAACACTGTGTGGTGTATTTTTTTGTGGTGTTCTACTGTGTTATTGCATGATGTATTGCACAATTACTTTACACATTGCCTTCTAAGTTAAGCCTGACTGCTCAGTGCCAAGCTACCAGATGGTGGGCCCAGGATAATTTGGATTGTGTGTGACTTACCCTGACTAGAGTGAGGGTCCTTGCTTGGCCTGGGGGTAATCTGACTGCCAACCAAAGACGCCATTTCTAACAGTGACATGCTTTTATTTGGCTGCCAAAGGTGAAACCTAGTGTCTGTAGCTGTGTGCTAAGATGGGCTGGACGGGGGGGTGCAGCTAGCTCTCACTTCATCCGGGTATGATGTGGAATCCTCATGGCAACAGATGATGGCTATCCAAGAGCTTAAAGTCTGTCTTTTTTTTTGGGGTGAGTGCAGCAGGTCCATGACTGCATTATGAACGCAGGCTGTCTTGTTTGGAAAAACAGGGTGCTGGAAGGATGTGGGGAGAGTGAAATGTGCTGTTGTCTGGGGCGAACTTGTTTTGGTGAACTGTGTGCTTCCTTCAGCAGTCATGCAGAGTTTCTCAGAGGGACTGTGGTGTTCTGGTAAAACTATTAAGTGAGAAGAGGTGAGGAACGTTTTTGTGAAGTCTATGCATGGGAGGAGACAGATCACAACATCTCTCCACCATGCTGTATTGTGTTTTAGGGACTCTCTGCTTCGGGTTCCTGGATACGGAGAGATATGTTTCATAGAAATTCCTGCTCATAAGATTTCCAGCTGGGAAGCCTGTGGTGGATCCAGACAGCAAGCCACCTCAAGGGTTGGGGGTGGAATGAAACTCACTAATGTTTACAAATGTGGCTTTAGGCATAGTGTTTTGTTTCATTTTTTAGTTCTTAATCAAAAGACATTTTTCCCATGTATGACCACAGTTCACCAAAGAATATATGATTTTAAGAATTAAAGGGGTGGCTGTTGAGCCAACCAGTGTCTTTTTTGGGGGGGAGAAATGGCACAACTCGCATTTGAGCAATTCTCAAGGCTTTGATGCTTTATAAAATGGCCCACTGGAATAATCTGATTCAATGATTGCGATAATTATCCATACCTTGACACATAATCAACCCCTCATCTGATGCTAAATATACATATTTGAACAAAAATATATTTCTACCTCAATTGAATCAAACTTTAATATAAAAGCATATGAGGCTGCGCCGAGGTAGACACTTTGCAGGTATTAACTAGTCACTACTCAATTGCTGTATGTGAGTGAACTCTCACAGATGAGTCTACATTTTGCTTGGATGGTATTAATATGCATCAAAATGACACAGTAGAGAAATAATACTGTCACAGATTGTGCCTTTTTCTGATACATAAATTGACCTTTCTTGATGAATAATTTAGTAAACCGTGACACATAATGAGGCCCACCATAGCCCTGATTCTAAGGGGATCAAAGAGAGCCCTTGTTTGGGGTAACACCGAGATGAACTGGCACTGCAGCCGACATTTTAATATTGACTTTGTGTAAACTGCATTTAGCAGTGTCTTCACTCTAGTGCCACTTTAGCACCCCCTCAGCGTCATTTTTTTATGCTAAGGTGGTGCTTTCCTGTACCATATTTACTTAGTGGTGCAATGCATTCATTGCACCACTTTGCAACCCTTTGCACTACATTATGCATGCACCATGCATAATGTAGTGTACAGGGGGCGTTCCCAAGTTAGAGGAGCTGAAACAATGGCGCAAACAAATATAAGAGATTTTTCTGCGTCTTTTCTTTCAGCACTTTTAATGCCTTCTCAGAGCAGGCTTTAAAAGTGGCACATCATTGTTTTCAATGGGCCCCTATGTACTGTTCAGGGGTGGTAGCATAATTATTTTTACGCTATTGCCCCCTACCTTGCACCATGGTGCTCTGTATCTTAGATACGGCACATACATGGTGGCAGTAGGGGGAACTAAGGGGCACAGGGAAAGTGGTGCTACACTGGATGCAGCGCCACTTTCCTTCATTCTGCCCCTAAGGAATTGCAGCACCAGGAGACTGCCATAGAATGATAATGCAGCAGAAAAGGTCATGCTTAGATACCCAGTGGGGACACTCATTGCTTCTTAATTGGCACCATGTCATGAGGCTGACTTTTAACCAGCCCTCATTTCTCAGTCAGCAGTAACGAACATACTGGAAATTATAGGCCCATATAGACACAAAATAAATGAAACTACAAGCCACGGCATGCCTAGTGCTGTAAATATGAATAGCTTTACTGGTTCAGAGTTGTCTTGAAAACATAGGTCCGGTTGACAGTCAAGTCAATTGTCTGATGCCAATGTGAGAAGCCGGGAGTGCGTGGTTTGGCTAAGGCAGTATATGCAGGGTAGTTGTAGAACTGGCTGATAAATTTTGGCTGTGGAGTGGTGTCAAGGAGCTGGTGAGAAATCCATGGAATTGCAGCCTCCCACTTATTTCTGAGTCAGCCCCCCTGCTTGGGACAGTCTTACCTTGGCTGCAAACATTGTTGCTGTGACAGTTTATGATGATGTAGCACCCACTTCCCTCTCTGCCCATACTACACTTTGGACATCTGGCCAGCAGTACAGTTTCAACATCTGTCCAGAAATTCTTAGAAATGATGAATCAAAGCTTGCTTCCTGTTACCTTTCTGAAAAAAATAAAGGTTACAGGGACATTACAGCATTAAAAAATCTTAGACATTCACTGAAAAAATAAAGGTTACAAGGACGTTAAAGTTAGGAAATAGAATTAAAACCATCTTAGAAATTCACTAAAAACTCAACGGTTACAGGGTCTTTATAGTTAGCATTCAGATTTTACACACACAATACCATAGAAATTCAGCAGTCATAGTTAGCATTATCTCACGTAACTATAATTCATGCCCAAAGGTAACTGTAACTCACGCCCTGTGTATGCACTTCTAATTACCCCACATATTACATCTCTCAAGACATCTTCATTGACATCATTGACAATATCAATACAACATTGTCTACAAAATTA
The DNA here is from genome assembly GCF_031143425.1 of Pleurodeles waltl. NCBI lineage: Eukaryota > Metazoa > Chordata > Amphibia > Caudata > Salamandridae > Pleurodeles > Pleurodeles waltl. The sequence continues at coordinate 1,116,818,109 of NC_090447.1, forward strand.
TTGATGACCTTACTGTGCTGCAATGAAAGTAAGAGTTTAGGAATGCACTGTATTTAACATTATATCATTAATTCCTGCTGTATGCCTGTGTGGTGCACAACATGCCACCTTACGCCATCTCAGGCACCCTTTCACCATTGTGCAAGGGTGCCTGCGTTGTAGGCAGGATTGTTTTTGTGCAGGAAGGGATACCTTCATGCACAAAAACAATCCTCAGAGGCATTTCAATATTTCTAAGTGTACTGTAGAATGCAGCACACATCGAAAGGGGAAACAATGGGAATGTAGGAGGCTGGACTGGCTTGTAGTGAGTACCAAGGGGTACTTGCACCTTGCACCAGGCCCAGTTATCCCTTATTAGTGTATAGGGTGTCTAGCAGCTTAGGCTGATAGATAATGGTAGCTTAGCAGAGCAGCTTAGGCTGAACTAGGAGACGTGTGAAGCTACTACAGTACCACTTAGTGTCATATGCACAATATCATAAGAAAACACAATACACAGTTATACTAAAAATAAAGGTACTTTATGACAAAGTATCTTAGAGTGTACCCTCAGTGAGAGGATAGGAAATATACACAAGATATATATACACAATAGCAAAAATATGCAGTATAGTCTTAGAAAACAGTGCAAACAATGTATAGTTACAATAGGATGCAATGGGGAAACATAGGGATAGGGGCAACACAAACCATATACTCCAAAAGTGGAATGCGAACCACGAATGGACCCCAAACCTATGTGACCTTGTAGAGGGTCGCTGGGACTATTAGAAAATAGTGAGAGTTAGCAAAATAACCCTCCCCAAGACCCTGAAAAGTGAGTGCAAAGTGCACCAAAGTTTCCCTAAGGACAAAGTAGTCGTGTTAGAGGAATAATGCAGGAAAAATACAAACCAGCAATGCAACAACTGTGGATTTCCAATCTAGGGTACCTGTGGAACAAGGGGACCAAGTCCAAAAGTCACAAGCAAGTCGGAGATGGGCAGATGCCCAGGAAATGCCAGCTGCGGGTGCAAAGAAGCTTCGACTGGACAAAAGAAGCTGAGGTTTCTGCAGGAACGAAAAGGTCTAGAGACTTCCCCTTTGGTGGACAGATCCCTCTCGCCTTGGAAAGTCGTGCAGAAGTGTTTTCCCGTCAGAAGGACGCCAACAAGCCTTGCTACACGCAAATCGTGCGTTTGGCGTTTTTGGACGCTGTTGGGGACCAGGAGGGACCAGGAGGTCGCAAATTGGACCTGAAGAGAGAGGGGACGTCGAGCAAGACAAAGAGCCCTCACTGAAGCAGGTAGCCCCCAGAGAAGTGCCAGAAACAGGCACTACGAGGATGCGTGAAACGGTGCTCTCCGAAGTTGCACAAAGGAGTCCCACGTCGCCGGAGACCAACTTAGAAAGTCGTGCAATGCAGGTTAGAGTGCCGTGGACCCAGGCTTGGCTGTGCACAAAGGATTTCCGCCGGAAGTGCACAGGGGCCGGAGTAGCTGCAAAGTCGCGGTTCCCAGCAATGCAGCCCAGCGAGGTGAGGCAAGGACTTACCTCCACCAAACTTGGGCTGAAGAGTCACTGGACTGTGGGGGTCACTTGGACAGCGTTGCTGGATTCGAGGGACCTCGCTCGTCGTGCTGAGAGGAGACCCAAGGGACCGGTAATGCAGCTTTTTGGTGCCTGCGGTTGCAGGGGGAAGATTCCGTCGACCCACGGGAGATTTCTTCGGAGCTTCTGGTGCAGAGAGGAGGCAGGCTACCCCCACAGCATGCACAAGCAGGAAAATAGTCGAGAAGGCGGCAGGATCAGCGTTACAGAGTTGCAGTAGTCGTCTTTGCTACTATGTTGCAGGTTTGCAGGCTTCCAGCGCGGTCAGCGGTCGTTTCCTTATCAGAAGGTGAAGAGGGAGATGCAGAGGAACTCGGCTGAGCTCATGCATTCGTTATCTAAAGTTTCCCCAGAGACAGAGACCCTAAATAGCCAGAAAAGAGGGTTTGGCTACCTAGGAGAGAGGAAAGGCTACTAACACCTGAAGGAGCCTATCAGCAGGAGTCTCTGACGTCACCTGGTGGCACTGGCCACTCAGAGCAGTCCAGTGTGCCAGCAGCACCTCTGTTTCCAAGATGGCAGAGGTCTGGAGCACACTGGAGGAGCTCTGGACACCTCCCAGGGGAGGTGCAGGTCAGGGGAGTGGTCACTCCCCTTTCCTTTGTCCAGTTTCGCGCCAGAGCAGGGGCTAAGGGGTCCCTGAACCGGTGTAGACTGGCTTATGCAGAATTGGGCACATCTGTGCCCAACAAAGCATTTCCAGAGGCTGGGGGAGGCTACTCCTCCCCTGCCTTCACACCATTTTCCAAAGGGAGAGGGTGTCACACCCTCTCTCAGAGGAAGTTCTTTGTTCTGCCATCCTGGGCCAGGCCTGGCTGGACCCCAGGAGGGCAGCTGCCTGTCTGAGGGGTTGGCAGCAGCAGCAGCTGCAGTGAAACCCCAGGAAGGGCAGTTTGGCAGTACCAGGGTCTGTGCTACAGACCACTGGGATCATGGGATTGTGCCAACTATGCCAGGATGGCATAGAGGGGGCAATTCCATGATCATAGACATGTTACATGGCCATATTCGGAGTTACCATGGTGAAGCTACATATAGGTAGTGACCTATATGTAGTGCACGCGTGTAATGGTGTCCCCGCACTCACAAAGTTCAGGGAATTGGCTCTGAACAATGTGGGGGCACCTTGGCTAGTGCCAGGGTGCCCTCACACTAAGTAACTTTGCACCTAACCTTTACCAGGTAAAGGTTAGACATATAGGTGACTTATAAGTTACTTAAGTGCAGTGTAAAATGGCTGTGAAATAACGTGGACGTTATTTCACTCAGGCTGCAGTGGCAGGCCTGTGTAAGAATTGTCAGAGCTCCCTATGGGTGGCAAAAGAAATGCTGCAGCCCATAGGGATCTCCTGGAACCCCAATACCCTGGGTACCTCAGTACCATATACTAGGGAATTATAAGGGTGTTCGAGTAAGCCAATGTAAATTGGTAAAAATGGTCACTAGCCTGTCAGTGACAATTTGGAAAGAAATGAGAGAGCATAACCACTGAGGTTCTGATTAGCAGAGCCTCAGTGAGACAGTTAGTCACTACACAGGTAACACATTCAGGCACACTTATGAGCACTGGGGCCCTGGGTTACCAGGGTCCCAGTGACACATACAACTAAAACAACATATATACAGTGAAAAATGGGGGTAACATGCCAGGCAAGATGGTACTTTCCTACAGGGAAGAAGTACAAATATTTGTCCTCGTTGTCCCTCTGTTCGGGAGGCATACAATTCTGATATATTCTTAGGTCTACCAGTGTTAGTAAATCTGGAAAAGTGTGAGAATGTGTGGGTGGATGCGTGGAAACACCCATGCTTTACCAATGGTACACCTCCCTGACACAGAGTAGCACAAGGCAGAGATTTGCACTTCCTTTGTTAGTCCAGATTTATTAAGCTACACAGGGCCATGTAGGGTGGCTTTGAATGGCTTGATAAATCTCTTTTAGTGTTCACGTTGCCTTTGCATCCCCTTGAGTGGCCTCAGGGTAATGCAAAACCTTGATAAATATGGGCAAAGTTAAAAATCCTCAATGAGGCAAGGGGTGCAGCCGGGAAGAACTCCACAAGGCCAGAGAGCCATCAAATGAGGTTCCAGTGAAGTGAACTTCTGGCCGGAAAATTCTGAGTGAGAGAAATTGAAAACTCAGAACAAAGTTCCTGAATGTCCTATTGCAAACAATCCCACAATGCCCCCTCTCTGGTCAAATCCAAGATGATGAAATACTTCTACCCTTTTGCATAGCCTATGTGCCCCACGCCCCTCAGAGGTATGGACAGGGAAATGAGAAACGTCAACTCTGTAGTCACTTCCATCCATCTGTTGGGGTAACTCCTCTCCCACTGGGATTGTGGCCCACTTGGCCTACAAAGGTTTCTGCTAACAGTAAAGTTCCCATTGACATTAATCACATTCCTGCGCATATCCAAGATGGCCATCCTGCTGGAGGGACAGAGTCACTACCCCACACCTAAGGCTGTTGTCCTGCACTGGGAGCAGTTTTTACACCTCATCAAGAGGGCTATTCAGCTGCCAGGTGACAGCTGGAACTCATGCAAATGGGCCTGCAGATACTTTACTCAGGGAAAAGGTAACATTTTAAAACTTATTTTTTTCTTATTGGTTTTTCAAAACTGTGAAAATTACATTGTATTATTAAATTAGATGTTAGCACCTAATAAAAAAGTAATTGAATCATTTCTATCTAATTCCTGACCATAATTAGCATAATTGAAGGTGATAATGTAACCCAGAGTTTTGCTATGAAGCAACCAGCCTTTCTACAGTGAATACAGCGTAAGGACATGTGTAACATTAAGGGCCATATGTACGAACACATTTTCCCATTGACACAGAATGGGAACACCCTTTTCTACATCTGGCCCCTAAATTCCTCCATGATCTACTTACAAAAACTATGTACCCTGCATTAAAGTTGAACTATTACTATTTAAAAGGTTTAGGCCTGTACCAGGTCGAAATTGCAGTTTAAAACTGCCACAGCTGGGCTCCAAATGTAGGCCTGCAGTCATTATGAGTGTGCAGTCCAATATTACATTCATTCAACTTATAGGCCTTGGGTGCAATTTGTACCATAAACTTGGCATTTATAGGTACCACTGTGCTAACTACAAGTATAATTGATTTTGCCATGTTTTAGGGGGCATCCACTGGAGCCTGAATTCCAGTCAAAAACCCAACAGCACCAGTCCACAAAAAATGTGAGCATTCATGTAAAGAGTGGCATTTTCATACAGACAAGATGAAAATTGGCGAATGGCTCTGTTGGAAAATGTCGTGTATACTAACATGGTCTCCCAGAATGACAGACTAAAATTTATATAATTTATTTATTTTATCAGACACATTTCATGCCAAAGAGACTGGCTGAAATGTATCAAATTATGACAGATTGTTGCACCAAGTGCAATGAGCCGGTGCAACTTTTATGACTTTGTATGGAGCTACCCCTAACTGTACAGTTTTGGGAAGAGGTAGAAATATCATTGTCTGACAGTAAAAAGATAGGCACCCTACCAACTGGGTGCTTACTGGGTCATGTCATTCACTCTAAGAAAACTAAAATTACTAACAGGTTCATAGGTCTTGCACTAGCTTATTGAAACATAGGTGGGCCATGCGTTGTAAAGCTAGAACAGCACTACACTTGAGGTATTGTTTGTTGGATCTAAAATGCTGTGCAGATACTAAGATGGGTGGCTGTGACAGCACAGACTAGAGGGATGGTTTGTGAAGCACCTGGTCCTGAATGGAATGCTAACATGCCACTTTCAAAGGTTAAACTATACAAATGCCCCCTTATACGTGAATTCCTCCTCATCAAGAAGTGTCAATGCCCTCTGAAGCTATGGGCAGCTGAAGAAAGCCCAGGACCCTTAAGGTCTTCGAAGGGCTCGAACATGTCAACACAGTAGTTGAGGGTCACAAGACCAAAAAACCTAGAGTACCCCACATTATTTGCTTTTAAACCATACCTACAGACACAGATAATAAAGGGACACCTTTGTGATCAGTAAGGTAATTTTAATCTTTAGACCCCCGGTAGGATCTGTACAAGTGGTGGGTGGACCCGTTGATGAAGGATGCCACTGCTAGAGTGCAGAGGGTCACTAAAAAGGAACAGAAATCTTTCCTTATAAGGAACAACCAAAAAAAAAAAAAAAAACATCAAGACTGTAGAAAGCTTGATTTACTATTAAGTCTAAGGATATTCTGCAGTGATAGTGAAGCTATGGGCAACTAAACCTGAATTGAATATTTCAACAACTGAACATGCCAGATTCATTACATAGGTATTTATCCCACTACCTTCAAACTTGTAAATGCATACAACATAAAATTTGGTCACAAATATTTCTGTGGAATCTGTATGGTTCTGTTGATACAACACTAGTTTCCACCAGCTAATCTACTGTCACGGAACAAGAAGGTATATTGATCAAATTAGAGGTTGACATTTCTGCACCTGTTATAAACAAGCATTTGCAATGCAACGGGTCTGGCGTTTGCTCAAGTTAGAGCTATTACTATTGTAAACACCTAACCGGACATTTCTTGCCACACAAATTAAACAAAAAAAATGAAGTGTGATTGCGCTATGTAAAATGCAGCGGGATTGCACTGCGTGGGAAATAAAAGGATCAAGTAGTCCGGAAACCATGCTGAAAACATGGAGCCTAGTATGTTTTCAGTAGTTCATCGGTGCTGTGCAGGTGGGCTAAACACCAGAAAAGGCATGACATATGCATGCCTTTCACGAATGAAAGCAAACGAATTTTAAAAGGCAAGCCCATGAACCAATGAAAGTGACTGACGTGACATGGGTGTGGTTAGAAGCCCAATGAGAGATTACTGCAGGGGACGGAGCGCTTTGTACTCGCCCCTAAAAAGTGGTGTGAACCCATGAACCAATTAGCCCTGCCCACACCCCAAAAGGAAGGACAGCACCCAGTGCTTAATTTGTGCTTGTTGTTTCCAGTGCTGAGCACCAGCACTTATTTTTGAGGGCCGGCGCTTATTCTTCTGCCCCAAGCGTTTGCTGCCAGCAAAAGACACATATGGGAAAGACGGAGGAAGAGAAAAACGAAAAAGTGTCACAATGGGAGAAAGCAGGAAGCAGCAAGAATAAGTTGAAGGGGCAGGGAGTGACTTTAAATGGATTGAAGAGGCCCGAGATGGCTTCAGGATCACGCTGCCTCAGTATTCCGTTTTCCCATATTTAATTGCAGCAGCCGAGTGTGTAACAGGAGGGCTTTGAGCACCGGCACATTTTTATTTACAAATTAAGCACAGACTGCACCAACACCATCTCCACCATGTATTGGTAGTTGATGTGTCATCCCACATTTGCACCATGTATTGTGATCTAGCAAAAAAAAAAAAATATATACACACATATATATATATATATATATATATACATATACATATATATATATATATACATATATATATATATATATATACATATATATATACATATATATATATATACATATATATACATATATATATATATATATATAACATAAAAACCCACAACTTGCAATGCGAACCCAATGTATATTTGTTATCTCACTAAGTGGTCTGCATGGCATGGGTGATCGGCATACATGCACACGGCTCAACTGGTCATTCGAGCACTCTAGCTTTTTCAAGCTAGTTTGCACGCCACAAGGCTGCTTTCTGAGCAGGGTGAGCAGCCATGAACAAATCATGTCCCATGGTCAATTCTAATCAAAGTTTCCTGCAATGAAGGGCTAGCTCTCACATTTTTGGAGGGGCTGTTTTTTCGGTTTTCCATACTGCCCTGCTGCCGCACAGGGCAAGTCAAAGGAAATCTGGGAACTGTTTGTTTCCCAGGATTACCAAAGCTAGCCTGGTCCCCAAATCTCCCTGTTTTAATAATAATTGTGGGTTTTAGGTGGCAAGGTGAAAGATACTTTTCTGTTCATTAAGAATTCAGGCCTGCAATCAGCAGTGTATACTTTTCTGGCTTTTTAGGTGTAACACTTTTATTCAGCATCAGGGTCATATACTATCTCGTGCCCCCCAATGCTCTATATGTCTTTGCTGGTGTTTAGAATGCGAATTCAACAGAACGTTGGTGTGTGGGGGGACGGTGGGAAGTGTGGGTGCTGCATGTGTACAGTGGAAGCCTGCAGATAAAGATAATGGGAGAAGGATGAGGTTCTGACTGCAGCCATGTACCTGATGCTATACTTAAATAAAACAAGATGTCCTCTATTTACCTGACTGGCACTCAACTTCTCCCTAATGGCCTTCCTTGAAACTGCATAGGTCCAGCTTCTTTAAATAGAAGCGGCTCTTTCGCTTGTTCTTTGCATGTCAGAGGCAAAGTTACTGGTGCTTTGGTGCATTTAAAAGTTAAAATGTGTTGGTTCCCTCCTCTGCACACAAAGTCCATGTAGTGTAAACAGAAAACATCGACTTTCTGTGCTATTAGGCTCATACAAAGCTAATACAAATTTGAAACGGTACAATCACTCTGAAACCCCCGATTCATCACCAAAAAGAAGACGGCATAAAGGTAAGAAACACACTGTTTACTTAAACAACAACCGTATTGCCCTCCACAAAGTCTGCATGTTTGTAACTTCTGATGGTTCCACTGCAATATTGCCAAAGGTTTGATTTTCCTTAGCATGTCCAATCCAGGAGGTGTTTGAAAGTACATATGACACAGGTGTGCATTTACCAGAGTCTTCATTGTATAGGCTGTAGAGAAGTAATTACGGTATTGGCAAAGATACAAAATTAAAGAGATGACAAGTTGCAGGAAAATGTCAGTTTTATGACCACCTTTTAAAATCTCAAAAATAGGATAAAAATTTGGGAAACTGGCCTACTGACTGTGGAGGACGGTATCTATGAGTCTCTCTTTTTTGTTTTAATAAACACCCTCTACTCGTTCGTTAAACTTTATTTCGGCAAATATTGCCATAAAAGTCAAGACAAGAGATAAATACAACATACATATATACATTTCGCAATTAAATATAAGATACAATACATACAGTTGGCAAGAAATATATGGATGTCTCCATGATTAAGCAGTACCGCTTATAAAAATATAAATAACAATTTATAAATTAGTTAAAAGCCAGAACTAAAAAATTAATTAACTTGGATCGAAGAAACAGTGCATCATATACCTTTACAAGGAAGGGGAAGAGCGGGCCACCTAACAAAATATTACAGTTTGTGACCAAGTCGTTTTCTAATAAGGTACACATTAAATAAAAATCTACTCGTGCCAAACACCACTAATTGTGAAGTATTAGACTGAAATATGCGCTCTGCTTCTTTGTAGGATCTAACCCCCACATATTTACAAACGGGTTTGATCCAACAATCCCTAGGTTTCTTGTATACTGGGCAAAAGAAGAGTAGATGAACAACATCTTCTTTAGCCCCTAAAGTACAGAGAGTGCACAATTGACAACCTTTTACCCCTCCCCAATTGCATGTGTAAGCATTAATCTGTAAGACCCCATACCTAAACTGTAGATATAGGGGGTGATTCTAACCCTGGCGGTCGGTGTTAAAGCGGCGGCCAACCCGCCAACAGGCTGGCGGTAAAAAAAATGGGATTCTGAGCCTGGCGGGAACCGCCAACACAGACAGCCACCTTAACACTCCGACCGCCACGGCGGTACAAACAAACAGCGCGGCGGTCACTGCCAACAGACAGGCGGCAGACAATGTACCGCCCACACTATTCCAACTCACCAATAAGCCACCTTTTCCGGGGCGGGAGCACCGCCGATAAAAACACGGCGGAAACAGACTACGGACGGGAAAACGCTCACCACTACGCACTCCAGGAGGAAGGAGGACAGCATGGAACCCGAATTAAACATCCTACCTGCTGTCGTCTACCTTCTCATCTACCACGAGTACGAAGTCCGGCGCAGACGACAACGGTGAGTACTGCACCTACGACACACGGGAGGGGGAGGACGAAAGGTTACGGGCACACACATATGCGACCCCCCCCAACTATGTACTCACCAATGCAGAGCACCAAGTCACAGTGACACCACCCAAACACCCCTGAAAAATGCTAGGACATAATCAAATTTTGAATAAATATTTATGTACCAAAAAGCTCCAGAAAATTATCGTACAACCATGAAAGATATTCACAACAAAACTAATGACATACACATCAGTGTATAACTGAAGTACCAAGTCCTGCACATCCTACGAATTTAGCATGTCCGTGGGCCAAAGTCTTGAGAAATAAGGGCAAAGCCCACACAGGAGACCTGAGTCCTTTTGAGAGAACACTGCAGGGGCATCAGATGTAAAAACTACAGGCACCTCAGGGGGAAGGGAAGGGGGGGGCACCACAGCCACATGAGTCCACGACGCCAGATCCACGAGGAGCCACCATGCCCACTGGACCATCCTGGGGAGTGCAAAGCCACAGTCTCTCAATGTCTCTACAGTGGGTGGGCTGCCCACTGGACCATCCTGGGGAGTGCAAAGCCACAGTCTCTCAATGTCTCTACAGTGGGTGGGCTGCCCACTGGACCATCCTGGGGAGTGCAAAGCCACAGTCCATCAGGTGGATGACAGTCTCCACTGGTCAAGGAGGAGGCATGGTGGGCACAGTGAACCATAAACGGTGCTTGAGACGGCGGTGCCCAGCGGAGCGGTGCTTGAGATGGCGGTGCCCAGCGGAGCGGTGCTTGAGAGGAAGGGCCCAGCGTAGCGGTGCTTGAGAGGAAGGGCCCAGCGGAGCGGTGCTTGAGAGGAAGGGCCCAGCGGAGCGGTGCTTGAGATGAAGGGCCCAGCGGAGCGGTGCTTGAGAGGAAGGGCCCAGCGGAGCGGTGCTTGAGATGAAGGGCCCAGCGGAGCGGTGCTTGAGATGAAGGGCCCAGCGGAGCGGTGCTTGAGAGGAAGGGCCCAGCGGAGCGGTGCTTGAGATGAAGGGCCCAGCGGAGCGGTGCTTGAGATGAAGGGCCCAGCGGAGCGGTGCTTGAGAGGAAGGGCCCAGCGGAGCAGTGCTTGAGATGAAGGGCCCAGCGGAGCGGTGCTTGAGAGGAAGGGCCCAGCGGAGCGGTGCTTGAGACGGCGGTGCCCAGCGGAGCGGTGCTTGAGAGGAAGGGCCCAGCGGAGCGGTGCTTGAGGCGGCGGTGCCCAGCGGAGCGGTGCTTGAGAGGAAGGGCCCAGCGGAGCGGTGCTTGAGATGAAGGGCCCAGCGGAGCGGTGCTTGAGAGGAAGGGCCCAGCGGAGCGGTGCTTGAGATGAAGGGCCCAGCGGAGCGGTGCTTGAGATGAAGGGCCCAGCGGAGCGGTGCTTGAGATGAAGGGCCCAGCGGAGCGGTGCTTGAGACGGCGGTGCCCAGCGTAGCGGTGCTTGAGAGGAAGGGCCCAGCGGAGCGGTGCTTGAGACGGCGGTGCCCAGCGGAGCGGTGCTTGAGAGGAAGGGCCCAGCGGAGCGATGCTTGAGATGAAGGGCCCAGCGTAGCGGTGCTTGAGAGGAAGGGCCCAGCGGAGCGGTGCTTGAGAGGAAGGGCCCAGCGGAGCGGTGCTTGAGATGAAGGGCCCAGCGGAGCAGTGCTTGAGAGGAAGGGCCCAGCGGAGCGGTGCTTGAGATGAAGGGCCCAGCGGAGCGGTGCTTGAGATGAAGGGCCCAGCGGAGCGGTGCTTGAGAGGAAGGGCCCAGCGGAGCGGTGCTTGAGATGAAGGGCCCAGCGGAGCGGTGCTTGAGAGGAAGGGCCCAGCGGAGCGGTGCTTGAGACGGCGGTGCCCAGCGGAGCGGTGCTTGAGAGGAAGGGCCCAGCGGAGCGGTGCTTGAGGCGGCGGTGCCCAGCGGAGCGGTGCTTGAGAGGAAGGGCCCAGCGGAGCGGTGCTTGAGATGAAGGGCCCAGCGGAGCGGTGCTTGAGAGGAAGGGCCCAGCGGAGCGGTGCTTGAGATGAAGGGCCCAGCGGAGCGGTGCTTGAGATGAAGGGCCCAGCGGAGCGGTGCTTGAGATGAAGGGCCCAGCGGAGCGGTGCTTGAGACGGCGGTGCCCAGCGTAGCGGTGCTTGAGAGGAAGGACCCAGCGGAGCGGTGCTTGAGACGGCGGTGCCCAGAGGAGCGGTGCTTGAGAGGAAGGGCCCAGCGGAGCGGTGCTTGAGATGAAGGGCCCAGCGTAGCGGTGCTTGAGAGGAAGGGCCCAGCAGAGCGGTGCTTGAGAGGAAGGGCCCAGCGGAGCGGTGCTTGAGATGAAGGGCCCAGCGGAGGGGTGCTTGAGAGGAAGGGCCCAGCGGAGCGGTGCTTGAGATGAAGGGCCCAGCGGAGCGGTGCTTGAGATGAAGGGCCCAGCGGAGCGGTGTTTGAGATGAAGGGCCCAGCGGAGCGGTGCTTGAGAGGAAGGGCCCAGCGGAGCGGTGCTTGAGATGAAGGGCCCAGCGGAGCGGTGCTTGAGATGAAGGGCCCAGCGGAGCGGTGCTTGAGAGGAAGGGCCCAGCGGAGCGGTGCTTGAGATGAAGGGCCCAGCGGAGCGGTGCTTGAGAGGAAGGGCCCAGCGGAGCGGTGCTTGAGACGGCGGTGCCCAGCGGAGCGGTGCTTGAGATGGCGGTGCCCAGCGGAGCGGTGCTTGAGAGGAAGGGCCCAGCGTAGCGGTGCTTGAGAGGAAGGGCCCAGCGGAGCGGTGCTTGAGATGAAGGGCCCAGCGTAGCGGTGCTTGAGAGGAAGGGCCCAGCGGAGCGGTGCTTGAGATGAAGGGCCCAGCGGAGCGGTGCTTGAGATGAAGGGCCCAGCGGAGCGGTGCTTGAGATGAAGGGCCCAGCGGAGCGGTGCTTGAGATGAAGGGCCCAGCGGAGCGGTGCTTGAGAGGAAGGGCCCAGCGGAGCGGTGCTTGAGATGAAGGGCCCAGCGGAGCGGTGCTTGAGACGGCGGTGCCCAGCGGAGCGGTGCTTGAGAGGAAGGGCCCAGCGGAGCGGTGCTTGAGATGAAGGGCCCAGCGGAGCGGTGCTTGAGAGGAAGGGCCCAGCGGAGCGGTGCTTGAGAGGAAGGGCCCAGCGGAGCGGTGCTTGAGATGAAGGGCCCAGCGGAGCGGTGCTTGAGATGAAGGGCCCAGCGGAGCGGTGCTTGAGATGAAGGGCCCAGCGGAGCGGTGCTTGAGAGGAAGGGCCCAGCGGAGCGTTGCTTGAGATGAAGGGCCCAGCGGAGCGGTGCTTGAGAGGAAGGGCCCAGCGGAGCGGTGCTTGAGACGGCGGTGCCCAGCGGAGCGGTGCTTGAGATGGCGGTGCCCAGCGGAGCGGTGCTTGAGAGGAAGGGCCCAGCGGAGCGGTGCTTGAGAGGAAGGGCCCAGCGGAGCGGTGCTTGAGATGAAGGGCCCAGCGGAGCGGTGCTTGAGATGAAGGGCCCAGCGGAGCGGTGCTTGAGATGAAGGGCCCAGCGGAGCGGTGCTTGAGATGAAGGGCCCAGCGGAGCGGTGCTTGAGAGGAAGGGCCCAGCGGAGCGGTGCTTGAGATGAAGGGCCCAGCGGAGCGGTGCTTGAGAGGAAGGGCCCAGCGGAGCGGTGCTTGAGATGAAGGGCCCAGCGGAGCGGTGCTTGAGATGAAGGGCCCAGCGGAGCGGTGCTTGAGAGGAAGGGCCCAGCGGAGCGGTGCTTGAGATGAAGGGCCCAGCGGAGCGGTGCTTGAGAGGAAGGGCCCAGCGGAGCGGTGCTTGAGACGGCGGTGCCCAGCGGAGCGGTGCTTGAGAGGAAGGGCCCAGCGGAGCGGTGCTTGAGACGGCGGTGCCCAGCGGAGCGGTGCTTGAGAGGAAGGGCCCAGCGGAGCGGTGCTTGAGATGAAGGGCCCAGCGGAGCGGTGCTTGAGAGGAAGGGCCCAGCGGAGCGGTGCTTGAGATGAAGGGCCCAGCGGAGCGGTGCTTGAGATGAAGGGCCCAGCGGAGCGGTGCTTGAGATGAAGGGCCCAGCGGAGCGGTGCTTGAGACGGCGGTGCCCAGCGTAGCGGTGCTTGAGAGGAAGGGCCCAGCGGAGCGGTGCTTGAGACGGCGGTGCCCAGCGGAGCGGTGCTTGAGAGGAAGGGCCCAGCGGAGCGGTGCTTGAGATGAAGGGCCCAGCGTAGCGGTGCTTGAGAGGAAGGGCCCAGCGGAGCGGTGCTTGAGATGAAGGGCCCAGCGGAGCGGTGCCTGAGATGAAGGGCCCAGCGGAGCGGTGCTTGAGAGGAAGGGCCCAGCGGAGCGGTGCTTGAGATGAAGGGCCCAGCGAGCGGTGCTTGAGAGGAAGGGCCCAGCGGAGCGGTGCTTGAGAGGAAGGGCCCAGCGGAGCGGTGCTTGAGACGGCGGTGCCCAGCGGAGCAGTGCTTGAGAGGAAGGGCCCAGCGGAGCGGTGCTTGAGATGAAGGGCCCAGCGGAGCGGTGCTTGAGAGGAAGGGCCCAGCGGAGCGGTGCTTGAGATGAAGGGCCCAGCGGAGCGGTGCTTGAGAGGAAGGGCCCAGCGGAGCGGTGCTTGAGATGAAGGGCCCAGCGGAGCGGTGCTTGAGATGAAGGGTCTCAAGCAGGCGGTGCCCAGCGTAGCGGTGCTTGAGAGGAAGGGCCCAGCGGAGCGGTGCTTGAGACGGCGGTGCCCAGCGGAGCGGTGCTTGAGAGGAAGGGCCCAGCGGAGCGGTGCTTGAGATGAAGGGCCCAGCGTAGCGGTGCTTGAGAGGAAGGGCCCAGCGGAGCGGTGCTTGAGATGAAGGGCCCAGCGGAGCGGTGCTTGAGATGAAGGGCCCAGCGGAGCGGTGCTTGAGAGGAAGGGCCCAGCGGAGCGGTGCTTGAGATGAAGGGCCCAGCGGAGCGGTGCTTGAGAGGAAGGGCCCAGCGGAGCGGTGCTTGAGACGGCGGTGCCCAGCGGAGCGGTGCTTGAGAGGAAGGGCCCAGCGGAGCGGTGCTTGAGACGGCGGTGCCCAGCGGAGCGGTGCTTGAGAGGAAGGGCCCAGCGGAGCGGTGCTTGAGATGAAGGGCCCAGCGGAGCGGTGCTTGAGAGGAAGGGCCCAGCGGAGCGGTGCTTGAGATGAAGGGCCCAGTGGAGCGGTGCTTGAGATGAAGGGCCCAGCGGAGCGGTGCTTGAGATGAAGGGCCCAGCGGAGCGGTGCTTGAGACGGCAGTGCCCAGCTTAGCGGTGCTTGAGAGGAAGGGCCCAGCGGAGCGGTGCTTGAGACGGCGGTGCCCAGCGGAGCGGTGCTTGAGAGGAAGGGCCCAGCGGAGCGGTGCTTGAGATGAAGGGCCCAGCGTAGCGGTGCTTGAGAGGAAGGGCCCAGCGGAGCGGTGCTTGAGACAGCGGTGCCCAGCGGAGCGGTGCTTGAGAGGAAGGGCCCAGCGGAGCGGTGCTTGAGATGAAGGGCCCAGCGGAGCGGTGCTTGAGAGGAAGGGCCCAGCGGAGCGGTGCTTGAGATGAAGGGCCCAGCGGAGCGGTGCTTGAGATGGCGGGGCCCTGTTCAGCGGTGCTCTTCTCCACGGCGGGGCCCTGTTCAGCGGTGCTCTTCTGCACCGCGGGCCCTGTTCAGCGGTGCCTATCTCCACGGCGGGGCCCTGTTCAGCGGTGCTCTTCTCCACGGCGGGGCCCTGTTCAGCGGTGCTCTTCTGCACCGCGGGCCCTGTTCAGCGGTGCCTATCTCCACGGCGGGGCCCTGTACAGCGGTGCTCTTCTGCACCGCGGGCCCTGTTCAGCGGTGCTCTTCTGCACCGCGGGCCCTGTTCAGCGGTGCCTATCTCCACGGCGGGGCCCTGTTCAGCGGTGCTCTTCTGCACCGCGGGCCCTGTTCAGCGGTGCTCTTCTGCACCGCGGGCCCTGTTCAGCGGTGCCTATCTCCACGGCGGGGCCCTGTTCAGCGGTGCTCTTCTTCACCGCGGGCCCTGTTCAGCGGTGCTCTACTCCACGGCGGGGCCCTGTTCAGCGGTGCTCTACTCCACGGCGGGGCCCTGTTCAGCGGTGCTCTTCTGCACCGCGGGCCCTGTTCAGCGGTGCCTATCTCCACGGCGGGGCCCTGTTCAGCGGTGCTCTTCTTCACCGCGGGCCCTGTTCAGCGGTGCTCTACTCCACGGCGGGGCCCTGTTCAGCGGTGCTCTACTCCACGGCAGGGCCCTGTTCAGCGGTGCTCTTCTGCACCGCGGGCCCTGTTCAGCGGTGCTCATCCAGCAGGTCAAGGGAGCCAGACCTGGCCTGGACTCCCTGCTCAGTCGCCCTCGGACCGTGACGTTTCTGGACCCTTCGGGGACGGACTCCTGGCCTCCTTAGTGTCCTCCTTCCCAGCTGGGATGTGGCATGTGGGGTCCACCTTCTCCGCGCTCCTGCTGCCCTTCCGCTCCTTTGATGGGGCTCTCGGGCCCTTGCCTCCCCTACATGGTGTGGGTGGTGAAGTGGCCGCACATTGCTGCTTGGGGGCAGCCCTGTCGGTCCTCGCACGGCGGCCCTTGTTTTTGCGGGTCCTCTTGCCGGGGGGGGGCTGGACGAGTCCTTGCTGCTGATCGATGTGTCACTGCTGGCAAAGGGTGGGCTCCAGAACCCAGGCACAACAGTGACACCCGAAGCTGGGCTGGTGGTGGCTGCGGTGCTCTTGGGACTCTTTGAACATGGATGGGGGAGCTCATCGGGGGGAAAGAGGTTAAGGTTAGCCAGGAAAAGTTTTTTAGGGCCAAGGTAAAGGGTAGGAGAAGTGGAGATGGATGTGGAGGTAGAGGAGGTGTTTGTAGGAGAGTCAGATGTGCTGTCATTGGGTGAAGGTGCTGGTGCTGTAGGCTGTCGTGAGGTGGATGGCTGTTGGGTGGGTGTCTGCCTGCGTTTGTGTGTCTTGGAAGAGGGGGTGACAGACACAGTGGGAGAGGACACAGGGGACGTGTAAATGGCAGTGGGGGGGTGACTGCACGAGTGTGGACTGTACTGGAGGGTGAGGTGGTGATGGAAGCACTGGCTGATGTTGGGGTGCATGCAGGTGTGAGTGTAGACGTCACAGGGAGGGAGGGAGGAGGCGAGGAGGAGGGGGACACAGGGGTGGCAGTGGCTGTTGGCATGTCTGCATCTGGGTGTTGCTTGGGTGAGTGTTTGTGGGATCTGTGGTGCTTGTGTTTGGATGAGCTGCTCTTGGGTGTTGAGGTGTGTGCAGGCTGGTCTGATGGTGTGGATGGGATAGGCTGAGGAACAGGACACAGAGAAAGGCTGGAGGCAGTAAGAAGAGGGAGGCTGGAAACAGGGACAATGGCTGCCGTCAGTGCTGAGGCCAGAGCAGTGAACGCTCGTTGATGGGCAGCCTGACCCGAATGAATGCCCTCCAGGTACGCATTGCTCTGTTGCACCTCCCTTTGCACAC
Source organism: Pleurodeles waltl (assembly GCF_031143425.1). Lineage (NCBI taxonomy): Eukaryota > Metazoa > Chordata > Amphibia > Caudata > Salamandridae > Pleurodeles > Pleurodeles waltl. The sequence continues at coordinate 1,116,835,032 of NC_090447.1, forward strand.
CCTGGATGGCATTCAAAAGGGTCGTCTGCCCAACAATCAGCGTCCTTACCAGGTCAATGAGCTCCGCACTGAGGGCAGCAGGGGCAACAGGGGCAGGGGCTGAGGTGCCTGGGGCAAAGGAGACGCGCGCCTTCCTGGGCGAACCGGCACGGAGCGAAGACTGAGGGGCTGCTGGGAGGGCGGGGCTGGTGCGCTGGGTGGCGGCTGTACCTGTAGAGGCGGGGGGCACGGATGTTGCCGCCACCCCTAGGGAGCTCCCATCCGAGGACGTGTCGCTTTCGCTGCTCTCACCAGCGGTCCCCGTCGTGGTGCTCCCCTCGCCCTCCGGATCACTGGTGCCCTCGGTGTCTGTTCCTGGGCCCACCGGGGCCTTGTGTCCTGCAGCTCCCTCGTGCTCCGATGCCAAATCTCCTCCGCCTGATGATGCTAATGCACACATGCACAAGAAGATGAAGAGAAAGGGTGGGGGGAGAAAAAAGAAGACCAGGTTGAGTGCATGCAATGTCAACACCGTTGGCGGAGAGGACAGACACAGGTGCCTAATGCACTAAGCCGCGCATTCGGGGTACACTACTCAGTACTACTGACTAAGACAACAGGCCAAGAGACGTCAAACGCGCACATGGGAGATGCTGGACCTTCAATGGCTGTACTTGTCACCCTACCGAGGTGGGGGCCAGGGGCACAGGGCCATGCCTAAGGGAGAGGACTACACTACAGAAAGCGCCCTGGCCTAATGTCACCCACAGCCCTCCTCCCCCACCCAGACGCCTCCACTGCGCAGAAAGATAGGAGAATGTGCTGATACTCACCCCCTTGTGTCTGCTGTGATGTCTTAAAGCGCCCATCCAATTCAGGGTAGGCCACCGCCAGGATCCGGGACATCAGGGGGGTCATGGTGCGACTGGCACCCCTCCTAGGTTGGGAGGCCATCCCCAGCAGTGTTTCTGCGGTCTTCCTTGTTCCGCGGCGGATGTCCTCCCACCTCTTGCGGCAGTGGGTGCCCCGTCTGTTGTGGACCCCCAAGTTCCGGACTTTCTTGGCGATGGCACGCCAAATCTCGATCTTCTGATGGGCGCTGACCTATTTGACATGTACAGGGTGGAAAGGAGGAAATCATGAATGACCTGCATGTTAGATGTGATTGGCCCCCCCACCAACTTTGCCATATGGCACATGCTCTCATCTGTCGGGCGTTGCACTCCTCATTCGCCCCCCACCCCACCAACTTACATCCACCCCAATCCACACAGGCATAGCCCATTCCATGTGCACCCGGTGTACTCACTTGTTGGTCTGGAGGACCGTAGAGTAGCGCATACTGGGGGAGGACCCCATCCACGAGCTTCTCCAACTCTTCAGACGTGAAGGCAGGGGCCCTTTCCCCAGTCGCAGCAGCCATTGTATCTTCCAGACCAAGGTCACAGCAGCACTTGCAGTATAGGTCCTCTCCTGTGGATGATCAGGTCTCGAGTGATTAAGCAGATAGAAAATGGCGGTCACGCCCGCGGCGGTGCGTACCGCGGCGGTGCGTACCGCGACCGCCGGCGCACTTCGTCATTGGCTCCTGAAACCCATAGGCTTCAATGTTAACCAATGCGGCTTTGCGCCGCGGTCTTCGACCGCCTACCGCCACGGTGTGCCCCGCCAGCGCATTGACCTCACATCCCATTGTCCCACTTCACAGGTCAGGCAGCCGCCATTTCAAGGGCCTACATGGCTTAATTTTGACTGCGACACACAGGCCTAGGCCTTGCATTGCCACACATACACGCCTTTCAACCCATTGCCATTCTTTAACTGTGCAAGCTGTCTGTACGTACCTGTGGTTTGGCTGACTCTGTGCTCCATGTTGTCCTTCCTAGGTACCGTCCGCTGGGACTTGCGATGAGAAGGAGGAATCCTCGCGTGTACCGACCGCTGGTGGACCTGTCGACAATGGAAGAACGCCATATATTACTTCGATACAGACTTGACCGTGCCACTATCCATGAACTGTGTGCCCAGCTGGAGCCAGCCCTGATGTCCCCCATCCGCCAACCCACAGGGATTCCCCCTCTGGTGCAGGTTTTGTCAGTCCTCCATTTTTTGGCCAGTGGGTCATTCCAGACCACAGTGGCCATGTCATCTGGAATGTCTCAGCCTATGTTTTCTAAGATTTTGAGCAGAGTGTTGTCTGCCCTGATGAAACTCATGCGGAGCTACATCATTTTCCCAGAGGAGGGTTACTTGCCTACAGTGAAGGGTGATTTATATGACCTTGGACATATCCCCAGCATCATTGGTGCCATTGATGGGACCCATGTGGCTTTGGTACCCCCAAAAGACGATGAGCAGGTGTACCGAAACAGAAAAAGTTATCATTCGATGAATGTCCAGGTGGTCTGTTTGGCTGACCAGTACATCTCCCATGTAAATGCCAAGTTCCCAGGGTCAGTGCATGACGCGTATGTGATGCGAAATAGCAGCATCCCCTATGTGATGGAGCAGCTACAGAGACAACGTGTGTGGCTAATAGGTGACTCTGGTTACCCCAACCTGCCGTGGCTACTGACCCCAGTGAGGAATCCCCGGACAAGGGCAGAGGAACGGTACAATGAGGCCCATGGGCGTACTAGGAGGGTGATTGAGCGAACCTTTGGCCTCCTGAAGGCCAGGTTTAGGTGCCTGCATATGACAGGTGGATCCCTAATGTACTCACCAAAGAAGGTGTGCCATATCATCGTGGCGTGCTGTATGCTTCACAACCTGGCTTTGCGACGCCAGGTGCCTTTCCTGCAGGAGGATGGTCCAGATGGTGGTGTTGTAGAAGCCGTGGAGCCTGTGGAGAGTGAAGAGGAGGAAGACTCAGAGGACGACACAGACAATAGGGACAGAGTGATACAACAGTATTTCCAGTAACACCGAGGTAAGAATCACCCACGACATTTCACAATTGGTTCTAGCCTCCTGCATCTGTACTTTCTGTAGTTCCCACCAGATCTTTTTGGGTAATTTTAGTTTTTCCCTTCCCTTCTCAGTGCTCTATGACTCAGTGCCTGACTTCTGCTTGGTTTGCCCATGAACTACAGCGTATTGACATTGGTATGTTGTCATCACTAATTGACAGAACAGATATTGAACAGTAATATGTAATACATTTGCTAATAATACAGCATGACTCCAAACTGATTTGTGTGCAATATGTGATTTATTTACAGGGCTAGATATTGGTACATGTGATTATAAGGGTGATGGGTGGGGGTGGAGTAATGTCCATGGCAGAGTCCAGTTCTCAGTCTCACAGGTGCATTGTCCTTTTGCCTGTGGAAGGATGGAGCAGAGGCAGTTCATGGTTGGACAGGGTGGCAATGTGGGACAGTGGTAAGAGTTCAGGGGGTATGTCCTGCTGGCGGGGGTCTTGACATCCTACTCTGTCTTTTTTTTGGATCTCAGGCTCCTCTTACGGGGTGGTTGTTCTTCAGCAGGAGGTGGGGTTCTGGTGGCCTGCCGTGGTGTTGGGGCCTCCTGTCCACTAGCGCCGGCGGAGGTGGTAGGCTGTTCCTGGTCCGGGCTAGTGACAGGGGCCCTGTGTGGTGCCACATGGTCCCGCAACGCGTCTTCTATCCTGTTGAGGGCCAGGACGATGGTCCCCATTGCGGTCCCGATGATTCTCAGCTCCTCCCTGAACCCCATGTAACGTTCCTCCTGCTGTGCCTGGATCTCCGTGAACCTGGCCAGTACCGTCGCCATCGTCTCTTGGGAGTGGTGGTAGGCCCCCATGATGGTGGTGAGGGCCTCTTGGAGAGTGGGTTCCCTGGGCCTCTCCTCCCCCCCCTGTCGCACAGCAGCCCTCCGAGCTGCACGGTTTCCCCCGGCCTCTGTCTCCTGGACGGTGTGCCCGCTCCCACTGCCCCCAGGTCCCTGTTGTTGTTGGGGTGTTGGGTTAGCCTGGGTGCCCTGTAGTGGCAGACACACCGCTGATTGACGTGTCCTAGAGACAGAGGCATGGGCCCGCTGGGTGGGAGCTGTGCTGGTGTTGGCAGAGGGGGTCGGGTCTGGTGTGGCCTGTGTCTGGGTGAGGGGAACCGACTGCCCAGAGGTCCCCGATGGTCCGGGCTGGTCATCAGGTTCAGTGTCGACAGAGCTGCTGTGGGCCTGTTCCGGGGGTGGGATGGACATTTCTGGACCCTCCTGGCTGGTGTTTTGGCGTTCGGGTCCTGCATGGGGTAAGAGAGTTTGGTTATTGTTTCTGTGTGTGCAATAGCGTGCGTGTTATGGGTGCCCTCGTCCCCCAGTGCAGGCATTCCCTTGAGGGAGGTGTTGTGAGGGTAGTTAGTGGGGGGGGGGGTAAGTGCAGTGGTCATGCTTGGGTGATGGGTGTCCATGGATTGTGTTGGCATGCAGGAGTTGTTGTTGGAATGGGTGGGTTGTGCTGGTGAGACATTGTCAGGGAGGATGTGTGCTGGGGGGTTGGGGGTGAGGGTGGGGGTGTGGGTTGGCATGCTGGTGGGGTGGGGGGGATCTAGTAGTTGAGATTGGACTTACCAGAGTCCATTCCTCCGGCTACTCCTGCGAGGCCCTGAGGATGCAGGATGTTGAAGACCTCTTGCTCCCATGATGTAAATTCGGGAGGGGTGGGTGGGGGTCCGATGCCAGTCTTCTGGACCGCGATGTTGTGCCTGGAGACCATCGATCGGACCTTCCCCCGTAGGTCGTTCCATCGTTTGCGGATGTCCTCCCTATTCCTGGGATGCTGTCCCACCGCGTTGACACTGTCCACGATCCGCTGCCATAGCTCCGCCTTCCTAGCTATACTGGTGTGCTGCACCTGTGAGCCGAAGAGCTGGGGTTCCACTCTTAGGATTTCCTCCACCATGACCCGGAGTTCTTGGTCCGAAAAGCGTGGGTGCCTTTGGGGTGCCATGGGGTGGTGTGGGTGAGGTGTGGGGTGGTGTATGTGATGATGAGTATGTTGGTGTGTGGTGCTTTGTGCTACTATGTGGTGTGTGTGATGGTGTAGTGTGCCTCAGTGTGTATTGCTATGGATTGTCTGCTGTGTCTCTCTCTCCTTCTATCAGTAATTGTGGTCGTAGGAGTTTGTGGGTGATGTGGGGGTGTGTTTTATAGTTGATTGATTGTGTGGGAGTGGGTTGTGTATGTGTATCAGGTGTGTGTAATTGTCCAATGTGCCTGTGTTTTGGTGCTGTGTGTGTATTTTGACCGCGGCGGTGTGTACCGCCAATGGAATACCGCGTTGGAAAGGCCGCCGCGTTGATTCGTGGGTCGTAATGGCATGGGCGTTTTTCTGTTGGCGTGACGGTGGAGGTTTGGTCATCTCCAGTTTATCGCTGCCCGCTGATGTGGCGGGCTGCAGTGGAGGTCGGATTTTTGGAGGTTTGGCCGTTGTGGGTCAGAATGACCGTGGCGGCTTTCCGCGGCCGCGGCGGTGTTATGGTGGTCTTCTGACCGGCGGTAAGCGCCTTTTACCGCCGAGGTCAGAATGACCCCCATAGTGTTTTTGCCAGTGGAGGACCGACCTCATCCAAAAATTGTTCGAAATTAGGTGAATCTTTTATGTTCAAAAAATTCAAGGTCAGAATACCAATCGATGAACTATGCAATAGCTCTCCGTTGACATAAGACCAAAAAGTGTCCTTTACATATTTCCTGGAACATGATGTCATATTCTGAGGAACTTCCCATAGGTGTGATAAACCTAGTCTCTCATACCACTTAGATACATATTTTAACCAAGGGGTATTCATATGACCATTTATCTGAATTAATTCAGTCAATCCACTCTTGTAATCACTCAACTCCGGGGTTGCCCATAACCTGACCCAATACAACAGTGGTCTTAATAATGCTTGATAGTCTACTCTTTTAAGATTAATATCAAGGAAAACAGGGACTAGAGGAGTTCTTGTCGGTATTTTAAGTAGCCTTCGTACAAAGTGGTTTTCCGTTTTTCCAAAGTTGTTGTTACAATAGTAGCCCCAGAGTTCAGCACCATAAAGGGCGGCCGATTGGGCCTTCGCTTTATATACTTCAAGTGCCGGTGAGATTGCTTTAGAATAACTAGCTCCGTGTACTTTTAAAATAGGCATTGAATTTTGTTTAAGGGATAAGATGCTTTTATCCATCTGTCCTTTCCAGGACAGGTTACTATCCAGCACTAACCCCAAATAATTAAAACTCCCTACCTGTTCCAGTTTTTGATTCTCCAAGGACAGATTATTCCTGAGGGATTTCTTGGGGTTTATGGACATATACTTAGTTTTGGTAGGATTTATTTCTAGCCCCTTCCCCACACAATACTTCTGAAAAGAATCCACCAAATTTTGCAAACCTCTCGGAGTTTGAGAAATAAGGATGGTATCATCGGCAAATAATAATGCCGTAACCGGCTCACCACCTAGCTTCGGGGAGTCATGTACACAATTCCTTAAATAGCTCGGAATATCATTAACATATAATGAGAAGAGTGTAGGTGCTAACACGCAAACTTGGCGCACACCACGGTCTACAGGTATGGCCCTTGAGGTTTCACCTTCTTTTCCCCATCTAATTTTTGCATAGTTTCCTGTGTGAAGCTTGATAAGTTCTTTAAGTAGTTCCCCAGGGACCGCCATGTTCCTTAATGTAATCCACAACAAATTGCGCGGAACAAGATCAAAGGCGGCCCTTAGATCCACGAATGCCACATAGGGACTACCCTTCCTTATGTTTATATACTTCCAACAGATGCACATAAACCTAAACACCTGGTCAACCGTACTGATTTTTATTCTAAACCAAGCCTGATATTTGGTTAATATTTTAGTCTCTTCAATCCAATCTAAAAGCCTATTTAAAATGTGTCTGGCATATATCTTTTGAAAAATGTCTATTAAACTTATTGGGCGGTAATTACTTGGATCATAGCGATCACCTTTTTTAAAAATTGTTATGATTTCTGCCCCTTTCCATGAATCGGGGATCGGTGTGCCTGCCACAATGGAATTACTCAGGTAATTTATATAAGGCCCCCACACATCCACATCATATTTCAGTAGATCGCCGGGAATTTTATCAGGGTCTGGGGCTTTGCCCATTTTCACAGCTAATAAAGCCTTATTAGTTTCTTCTAAACTAAAAGTTAATGGAGCAATACTCATTTCTAAGTTTGTCTCATAGTCCCCCAAGGGCAAACTCTCCTTTTTGTTAGCATAGAGCTTAGTGAAGTGATCACACCAAGTATTTTCATCTAGGAAAATATCCTTTGTTGATCTACCCTGCTTATTTCCCTTAGTGATTAAATTCCAGAACATGCTCTGATCCCGTAACTTAGCTGCATTCAAGAGATCCTCCCAAAAACTTTCATCCCATGCTTTTTTAGCTTGGGCCATAGTGTTTTTGTAGGCTAGTCTACCGCTTTTTATATCCAAACAATTCCCGGATTTTACTGCCTGGATCAGTCTTGATTTTGCTATTCGACAATCTTTATTATACCATGGGTTCGCTGTCTCAAGATGGTTCCTTATCCTATTACCATCTTTTTTATAGATTTTACTCAATAGTGGAGTTAGTGCATCTACCAGCTTAAGATGTAAATCAAGAACACCTTGTGTTCCCACTATTGGTGACTGTAAGTCTCCTACCGTTTCAGTAAATACATTGTAGATATTTATCAGAGTCTTTTCTGTTCCCAAGATATATGGCCATCTTAGAGCACGCCTGTTATTGGTTACCTCTAGCTCCGCGACCGTGGTGTTTAATAGGGTCTCTTCTTCGGATCTAATAATAAATGATTGAGAGTCTAGCCATAGTTGGAGGGGGAAATGATCACTCTCCGTCCTATGGTCTATCTTGAAATCGATTAATTGGTCCCATATATTCCGGGTAGCCATTACAAAATCTATATGTGACCTGGAATTCCCCTTAAAATAGGTTGGAGCTGCTGGTCTGTCTGATCGGAATCGACCATTACAAGCCCTTAGATCATGTACCACAGTCAACTGTAAAATCTGTAAGGCGGCTTTTGTGCTTTTAACTGAATTTACAGATTCTAAGGGCAGGATATCATTAGCAGCATCTTGTTCATCAAGTAATTTTTCCAACCCCAAGACAGGCTCATATTTACAGTTAAAATCCCCACCAACTAACACCTTTGCATTATCTCCTAATGAATCTAAAAGGGAATCCAGGAGTTCTACCACCTCTGATTCCTTGTTAGATGGGGACGGTCTATTATATATATTTATTAAATGTATAGTTTCTTTCCCTCTTGTATCAATTTTAAGGCCTAGTAGGTCCGGAGAGGGGATGGATAACTGGGTGACATCTATTTCTAGAGTCACTTTAATCCAGATAACCAGTCCCCCTTTGGCTCTACCTCTAGTTGATGGAATAGCATAAGAACAGTATGTTTTATACCCCAACCTATGGGGGGTTTCTACCATCCAAGTTTCCTGTAGGAATATGATATCGTAATTCTCAATATAGGAACACCATACCACATCCTCCAGGTTCCTGGCTAAGCCAGCTATATTCCAAGATATCAGTCTAATATTTGTTTTCCCTTTTACACAGGGTGAATCTAATACTATAGGTAAGTTGTCTTTTTCTGTAACATCCTCTAGTTCAACTAAAGGATTTAACTCTTTGTCTTGATTATAGTCTTTACTAACGTCATTACCCTTCCTAGACTCTGTGAGGCACTTATCAGGTACGCCCAAACTGATTACCTCACTCAAAATAGAATAAGGGGATTTAACGCTGTTTACCAATTTAACTGTCCTTGAATTTCTGGGGCTCGAAGGTACTATAAGTTTCGGTTCTAAATATTCTATACTCTGTTTTTGTTCCCACGTCTGGGTATATACTAACATTTCTGTGATAAATTCCCCTGCTCGTGGGAGTCAATCGTTTTCATCCAAAGTACTCAGTACCGAAAATCTATTTTCAATTGGAGTATAAAAATTTGTGTTTCTTCTATTAGTCAAGAGTCTGTGTTTTTTAGAAAATTCTGATGTACTGGCTAAATGTCTATAAAAATAACCCAGGGGGTGCACACCCACGTCAGACTCCTCTACATCCAAAGAAGCTGCTCTAAGAAGAACAGTCGCAACATGTTGAGGGTGCCTAAAATTAACAATTACACAATCCCCCTTACGTTTTTTCCTTGCGTTTCCGATCCATGGTACCCGTCTAGTTGACAGTATATGATCGGATAGATGTGGGGGGAAACCACAATTTTTGTTTAACCAAGCAACTGATTTCCGTGTGAGAGAATCATGTGATTCCTCACGGAAATTCGTTGCTGTTGGGTCTAAGGGAGGAACATTCGAGAGGACTATGACATAAGGTTCACAATCAGGTGGAAGATTAATATGATTTGGTCTGTTCACGGGAGTAGTGTACCTCGCAATATTAGATGCAGCTGCTTTCGTATGAGAGGTACTATCCACCATACATGGTGGCTCCCTAGGTTCTGGTAAACATGACCTCTGTGCTACAACCAATTGTGCAGAGTTACCGAATTGGACGGGTAGCTCAGACTGTTTCATAGTCTGTTCCTTACACATCTTATCTAAAAGACCACCCAGCCTAGATACCTCCATAGATAACAATTAAATTTTTTCCATAAGAGGTTTAGTCATATGGTCTAGTTTTTCCTCAATTAGCTTAGCAATGTGACCCAAGAGATCACAATTCTCATCGTCCTTATTAATTGTAATCTCGTTATTAGCTACATTACTTCTATGACCATATTCTATCGTTTGTTTAAGATGTATGTTCCCCCGCTTGATTTGCGTTTTTCTGCATTTTCTAACAGCTCTCTTAGGAGGAGAGTGAGACAATACAGACTCACTCGGGGGCTCCGATGGGTCTTGAATTGGTGGTTCTAAAACTAAGGGTAAAGTGGCTGAGTTTTCCAAAGGGAAAGCTTCAATATTAAGGGGATCCACCACAATAGAACCTCTACCATCGTCTACAGAAGAAAAAAATTCTGTGGTGGACTCCTTCCCTAAGGATTTCCTTCTATCAATGTTTATCTTGCTCACCATTTTAACCAAGTAATTATCCAGGGTGGAAATATTTTTAGCCATTCTACACCACCCTCACATATATAGCAACCACTACTAATATTGATAAAATACTCGATGGACTGTCTAATTTTATAGCCCTGCCCTACACAGAGCTTTTATATCGTAACAAGGTATAGGGCACCTACATATATCAGCAATAGCACAGAACAACAAGTGTATATGACCCAGAAGACACAATAACTCAATTAAATAGAGCCCAAGTATACAGCTTACTAAAGCGCTATCGGATTAAATAGAAGCAATTAACAGCTTAGCAAATTGGCCCAACCCGACTCCTTCCGGCCCACTAACGGCCACACAATGGCCCGCCCTTTGCCCTGGCTTAGCCCGGCATGGTCCCGTTCAGCCAGGGGCAGGATCAGTTTAATAGCGCCTTCGGGCGCGCAAAATACGTTGGCTCCGCTTCCGGGGTGCAGGGGGACCTGGGTAATGTTGTCCCGTCCTGTCCCGTCAAACGCTCCCCCCACACAGCGGCCGCGATGTCAGGCCCGGCGGGGGGAGACGGGGAGACGTGGAGGCCAGCAGAAGGAACAGCAGCCCCGAGGACCAGAGGGGCACACAGGTATGCAGCACGATGTGGGCGTAGTTAAATTTACTGTAATCTCTGACTTGGCCTCGTGACGTAAATAACCAACCAGGACGTTTCCAGTTCCGTTGCCTCTAGTAACGCTGGAGGAGCTGACGGTACTTATTGCCAGGGTGTTGTTCCTCTGAATGCTTGGATACTCTGTGCCTTGGTTAAGCCCCTGCCGCTCGGGGTTCTCGTGCTCCACCTCCTGCCTTATTAGTTCAAAATACAAGAGGGGGGCCAGATAGACAGGGGCACCGGCGCCGGCGCCTACCCGCTCGGCGTAGCTTCCCTTTCGGAGCAGCCTGGCGGTTCAGGAAAGTTGGACGTCACGTCTGCTATTCACATTACTCCATAAACCCTTAAATAACTGGAGCGGGCTCGGAGCTTCAAGTGCGGAAAAAAGTTTCCTTTCCTTGGCTTGGGGGGCCGAGTCCCGGCGAAGATCAGGTCCTCTCCGCTTATCCAGTGGGAGCAGTCCGGGAGACTCTGGGGCACTGGAGGGGCGGGTGCCTCCTGGCAGCGTTGCGGGCAGGCGCCGGATCCTGGCGCTGTCCGGGTGCGAGCGGGAGAGTCGGCCCGGCAGCGCTGCCGATGATGCAGGCGGTGCAGGCAGGACGCTCGGGCAGCGAAGCCGGTGATGCAGGCAGGGTGCTCAGGCTGCCTGCAGGAGAAGCAGGCGGGGTCTGCAGGCTGGTGCCAGGCAGCGCCGCAGTCAAGGGTCTCCTCGGTGCTCAGGGTGCCTCCGCCGCCTACTCCTTGCTCCCCGCGCCGCTGAGCAGAAACCTCGCAGACCCCCCCGGACTCCCTCTCCTCGGGCTGGAAAACACCAGAGGAAGATACAACCCCCCTCTGAAGCGCTGGACTCACTGTCAGCATTCACTGCCAGTAGTATCGGCCGCGGTTTCCCGTTGCTACAGAGTGTGAACTAGACCCGACAGGGAAGCCTTGTCCCTCCCTTCCTGACAGGGGGTAACCTCTGACATAAAATGTACCTGCTTGCGAGTCCAGCGCTCGGTCCACAGAAGGGCTTCAGACTCTGCAATGGATGACGTCTGCCAGACACATTCGGTAAGCGATGAACTACTGCTGAAAAAGCTCGAAGCCTCTTTAATCAAATTCAACCAGCCTTTTCTATCCAGAAATGGGCTCACGGCTACTGCAGACGATCTCAGGAAGTGGCGACCCTCTACTCAAAGTACGTACTGCTGGAACCAGGCAACACAGTTGCAAAGAAAACATATAGTAGGTCCTGCTAAGCCAATCTACAGAGGACGATCCGATTTTTTAATATCTGTTGTGAGCTTCACCCCTCCCTCCCTCAAAATCCATGACCTGTTTTGATGTAAAAACCAGCACTCTAAAGCTTCAAAGAGTCGCGTTGCAATGGGAATGACACTGCGCCACGGGAATTTGCAGGTGTCGCTGGCATTCTCGCCCTGTAACATCCACTCCTTTGAAAGCGGAATGTCTAATATGGAACCGTCACAACTAGAGCTTTCAAGCCACTCGCAGGGCCAGTGCAGCAGGACAAACGCGCATTCAATGTGCTCGTTCCGCTGTCCCTCCCTCTTGCTCTTCCTTCCACTTCCTTGGCGTCGGCACTGCCGGCAAAAATGACCCGCATTTACGCCCAACCCCCTGACAGTGATATTTGCCTCATCTAATTCTTTTTGTCACATGTTGTGCCAATTAAAAACCTGGCTGGTGTTCTAACACTCATCGAAACCAACTCAAAGACATACGGGCCCGTATTTATACTTTTTTTAGCGCCGCATTTGCGCCGCTTTTTGCACAAAACGGCGCAAACCTACAAAATACAATGGCATTTTGCAAGTTTGCGCCGTCTTTGCGTCAAAAAACTACGCAAATACAGCGCAAAAAAAGTATAAATACGGGCCACGATTTTTACAGACCACATGGAAACTTAGACAACATTCAAGTGTCTGAAAAATATAAGTCCTAAAAATGCATTATTCTTTCAAGGAGGAGCAAGACATGTCAGAAAACTACTACCACGTGCTCCAGAAAACGAGCCCTCGCCCAATAAGCAAACCCAGTGCGGCATGCGAGCTGCAGAAAATGGAAATATGAACCCACTTGAAATAAAACATGTAAACACACACCAGCAATCTGCAACTCGAATGATTCTGCCTTGCACGAATCACAGCTATAGCTAGTTGTACCGCATTTACAAAGTAAATAAAAGGCAAACGATTTACCTACATACAGAGTTAAATATAATGTCAAATGCGGACATTACACATACACACTGATAAAAACATATACCAGAATCTACGTACAAGTTACACTAAACACACAAAACGACACATGTGCACAAGCCAAAAGAAACGGTCCTCATGCACAGTGACGGGCCATGCACACAGAACGACAGACATTTATTATGTTGTCTTCATGTATCACTGAATACCATGCGCTTGACTTTTCTAAACTCTGTAAATAACGTATATTACTATTAGTCAACATAAGGTACTCGATTTGCACCATCAGCAGGATTAAAGGCTTAATCCGCCATGCCAAGATTCAAACTTAAAGCCTCCAGACCACCATATTTGTCAGTGGTGCACATTCACCTCACCGAGCTATCCTTTCTGCAATATGGGGCCTCGCATGCAAAGATCAGACATCCACGCACTATAATCAAGCCACAAAAGCATTTGCAATGCAACGGTTCTTGCGTTTGCTCGTGTTAGAGCTGAGAACGTTGTAAACTCCTAACCGGACTTTTCACTCGTAATGAAACCTATCGGCAAAAGTGCAATTATGTGCGTAACCCGAAAAAGTGCAATTAACTGTGTAACAGGGTCGATATTATGTAAAGCGCTCGACTTCTGGCAAGCGAGATCACGCTGGGAAAATAGAGAAAAGCAGTCAACGAGCCGGACGGAAAACAGCGAGCCTCGCATGTTTTCTCTACTTGGTCGATGCACTCGAGGAGGGCTATCCACCGGAAAAGGCATGACGTATGCATGCTTTCCAATAATGAAATCAAGCAGATTCTAACAGGCAAGCCCACGAGCCAATGAAAGACACTGACATGACGTGAACAGGTCTCCGAGCCCTTTTGACTTCCTAAAGCGTCACACTTAGCGAAACGCATGCGCAAGCGCATGCAACGCAGGTTCGGCCCTAAAAAGGGGGATGAGACACTTGAAGCATAGTTAGGCCTTTTGTTAGTGCTAGACAAGTAGGTTATTCCATCATAAACATGACAGATATCGTGTTTGCTGATTTACTAGTGTATTATAGCCTATTGCCCTTATAAAACGGTGAAAACGATATCCAACACTTTTGTGACTAAGTATTCATTCCACCAAACTAATAAGGTTTTTTTATGTTGCAGTTAGGTGGAGTTTAAATTCACCTAATGAAAAGCAAAATTTCCATATATCAATCATATAAAGCAATTTTTCAAATTTTAGAGAGGATGCACTTGATTGGATTTTTGTTTCACTTATTTAATTTCACTAATGAGAATCCACAGAAAATAGAATGACTTTGTGTTCAGATGGTAAATATGAAGGGTGAGTTGGAAAACATATGTAGTACAAACAGATGAAAAATCAAAATATTTGGTAACAGATGGAAAATCCAAATGTTTGGTTAACAAGAGATGTGGAAGTTCAATGGCAAATATCAAATTATTTCCTTGTTATTAAAATCAGATGCAGGGAATGTGTTTTACAAAAATGTAACATGTTTACAAATGAATGCAAGAGTAGGTGAAAGATCAAGAGCAAAATGTATTAGAGGTTGGTTTACAAGGGAATTGAGAGTTGTTAAGAAACAGAAGAAAGTCAAAATTGAGGATACTTGAAAAATAACCAGAAAGTAAAGCTAAGATAATCCAGATCATACAGTTCAACTTGGAATATAAAAACAGGTATTGGAAGGCAAAAAGGGAAATTTGTTGATAAAATGTATACAAAGGTCCATGAAAAAAACAAAAACAGGAGCCTGAAAAGTATTGGTAAATAATAAAAAAAGTAGATAGATTGGAATCTATAATCATATTAAAAAATGTTCAATGTGAAAAATGTTGCAGATATAGCAGTCCCTTAAAAGTTGAGGGTGCCACCCTCACTCCTCCCATCTCCCTCTCAGGTTTGGAGGTAAACCTCAGAATCTGCCTCCAGGGACTAGAAAGACTGCAGGGGCTCCAGGATTGAGGGTGTGTAGAATTGTAGGACGATTCTAACACATACCCTGAAATTTGAAAAACTCATGGTCTCTTTCAGAAGTGGGACATTGTAGATAATCTGGAGTGTGAGCACTTCTTCAGCTAATTTAAGATTTTACCGGGTTCCCGTCTATCTGTGCTGATATTACATATGTTTCTCATTTCAGTATCTACAATACCGGTTCCATTGGTTCATAGAAAAAGACCCATTATTTATATCAACAGCTCATATTTTGAATATTTTTCCCCTGTATTGGATTGCACTTACTGGGACTCCATGGCCACCAATATACACTTTGAATGTTCCTTAACTGAGATTGTGTTTTTGTGAAGTTGTGCTCTTCTACAAACACGACTAGTTGCAAATAATGAGGTTCATATTTGTGAAGGGTGTGACTACAGGGGTCTTCACCTATTAGCCTGACCACCATTAGTAATTGGTCAAAATATGTAAGGGTAAAGTTTTTGAGTGAGTGTTGTTATTCCTTTGTATAACCTATCACTACTTCATGCGTGACATGTTTTGAGTTGCTGTGTCACATGTGGGCCACAAGTCCTATGTGAATCACTATTCACCTATTAGTATGCTTTCAGAAAGGCTGATTGGGATTTAGGGGTTTAGTATGCAGCCGACTGCTAGGAAGGGCATGACCCTATCAAATATATTATTTTATACCAATCCCTGGTGTCTGGTGTACTTTCTGCCACACACTGATCAACCACCCATGCCAGATGGGATCACAGATGATGCGCTCAGATTGATGGCATCCTTCCTCAAGGGATGCACCCAGAGAGTCTGCCTCCCCCTCATCTCATAAGACAAGCACACCATTGCGGTGTCCCCCAAGGATTCACCCTAAGACCAAGACTCTTCAACGTTTACATGACACCACTTGCAGACATTGTGAGATCGCACAACATCAACATTATCTCCTATGCTGATGACATGCATCTTGTCCTCTCACTCTCAACAGACCGCACAAAGATGGAGACCAACTTCCACAACTGTATGAAGAACGTTTCCGCCTGGGTGAAGGGCAAAAGCCTGAAGCTCAACACAGACAAAACAGAGGTTCGCATCTTCAGCAGACACTCAACCCTCTGGAATGACTCCTGGTGGCCAGCAGAGCTCAGACCCAGCCCCACACCGAAAATCATGTCTGCAACCTCAGCATCATTCTTGATAGCAAGCTCTCCATGAAACGCCAGGTCATCGCTTTTTCCTCAGCCTGCTTCCACACACTCCACATGCTATGCAAGATCTTTAAATGGCTTCCCATTGGCATTAGGAAAACAGTGATGTAGGCCCTCATAGTCAGCTGACTAGACTCCAGCAATGCTCTCCATGCAGGAACCACCACCGAAGTCATGCAAAGACTTCAGATGGTCTAGAGCGCAGCTCCCAGACTGATCCTCAAAGTAGCAAGCTGCGCTATACAAATAACACCTGATCGATTAATTGATTGTTAGAGTAGGGCAGATTGGGATAACTCTCCCAATCTGGGCCCAAGGTAGGTAGAAACACTGTTTAGAGTGTGGGGAGAGAGGGTTGTGGCCCAATGCAGAATGGGCAAGACACAATACGATTCTATTAAAAAATATACCTGGCATCTTGTGTGCTTTCTACTCCACTGTGATCGGCATCTAGGGAGAAGATTTCTCAATCACCATTGCTGGGGGGGCTAAACAAATTGTAATGCTCTTCTTTGTGGGGAGATGGGACCAATTTGTCATGCCTTTTGCGGGCTCACTCCAATTCAAACTATTGCCTGTGGCTCAGGTATCGGCGTACTGCAAAGACTGTTGCACAGGAATCTATTAGGAAAAGGTACCACAGGAAAGGGGAGACTTACCCATTCCAAAAGACACATGTAATGTGCAGGTCACTGAATATCACTGAACATTATATTGCAATGTACCCCCAAGCACTAGTCAAACTGAAAGCAGTTAATAATAACACCATAATTACAAATAAGGTCCAGTCAGAGGCTCAAAATGTTAATCCTTGCTCAACCCTTGGTGGCTTGGCTGACAAGCAGTCAGGCTTAACTTAGAAGACAGGTGTGTAAAGCATTTAATATCAACAAAACAAGTAAGATAATACACAATTCAAATCCAACCGCAATTTATAAAAAAGAGAGTATTCCTATCTTTAAAATGACACACAAACTACAAAAACCTAATGTAGGAAACAGAAGATATGAATTTCTAAAGATTAAATGTAAAAAATGTGCTTTCTAGCTCCTAAAAACAAAAAGCGCCAATCATCTCTGTCTGGTTGTGGTGGCCCGGGACCAAGTCAAAGTTTTAGGCCAACTGTGATGGAGTGCGGGTTGGATACAGCGAGTGGTTGGGGCTAATCAATTTCATCTAACTGTAGGCTTTCAAATTGTTCCATGCACCGTTGTATATAAATACATAGATGAAGACAGATACACACCCACCTAGTCTTGTGTCTTTCTGTTTTCTTAGACTGATTATCATTCATTCTTGTAACTTCCTGTTAAGTGACAAGAATCGTTATTCCAGGAGCAACATGAAATCTCCTTAAAAGGATATCCGGTAAGTTAACTGAATTATTGAGTCATATGCTAGATCTTAGACCGTGATAATGTCTCACGGCATAAATGATTTATGTAGCTGTCACCAGGTTTTCAATTCTCCGAGAATTCACCCTTCTCAATAAATACAGCAATCTATTTATTGGATAAATGTAAGGCTCATATAACTTACACTCATTGAGAACAACCATTCAATACTGACAGGGAAAATCAACATAAATCATATGGACAAATAACATAATCTGAGCCCATCCGCATAAACACTATCTGTTCCAATATTTTCTAAAGTGCACACAAACAGCCTTTTGCTAAAGGTTAACATGTGGAGCCCACCCGCTTCTTCAAACATAATACCACCAAGAGCGTCCGCTCAAGCTTTGCTACAAGAGCGCACACAAATGACCAAGTCAAGGAATGCCCAGGGCATTTCACTTTTGTCTGAATTACAAGTGGTTTATAACACTGCAGCCCACTTAGTCTGCAAACGTCTCCCCCACACCCCATCTGAACCTACGCTGAGATCTATACATGGCTCCCCATCAAGTAACGTGTCATTTTCAAGCTTTTATGCCTGGTATGCAAGTCTTATTCAGGCATAGGTCCTGCATATTTCCAGCAGGAACCTGTTCCACATTGCCCAGTCAGAAATCTGAGATCTAAGCATCAGCTCCTGCTCTGTCCTCAGAGCTTTTGCACAGCCAAATATGGAGGCCAAGTGTTTCCCTCCTCGGCCCACATCACTGAAATAAACTATATCTGTGCATGCCTCAGCTTAGTGTGTTTCAAAAACCTGCTTAAAACCTGTCTTTTCTAGTTTCCCTCCTTTTCACTTTTTCTCTCCCTGGGTCTGTGCTACAGCACTGATACCCTTTGGGAGTGATTTGTTCGCTATATTAAATGATAAACACATAACAATTGCCACAATGCACTTGGGCAAACCATCAAAGTCCAGTTGAGCTGATCAGCTGGGCTTGCCCTTGCATGACTTGATGCAAGTGATAGCTCTTTTGCACTTGTTGCTTTCAGGGAGTCCATGTCTTAATCATTTTGAAGCCAGGAAAAGTCCTCTTTTGGGAAGACAAAAGTGTGCAGCAGGTGCAGTCCTTGCGAGTGCAGTCCTCTTGGGGTGCAGACGAGGGGTTCAGAAAGACAGTCCTTTTTCTCTTGATATTTCCAGACAGTGATCTGAGTTTCTGAGCACCTCTCCCATATTTATCTAGATTTATGGCTAGCAAGCAGGCTGGCACCCCTGGCCAATGAGGTACAGGATACAAACTTCTGTGATGACAACTTCGTTAAAGGTGTCGCACATGTTTGTCCAGAAAGCACAGGTTCACAAAAATCCAAAGTGGAGAAAATCTCTCCTGGAGGTTCAGGTCTGGCCAACCCAATTCACAAATGTGGCCAACCTTTCCCTACACTCCCCTTCCAGCCCCTCTCTTAATCTGATTAGAGAGGCTCCCATCTGGCTGGGGTGCAGATAGTGGAGGTGGGCCCTACCTGTCCTGGGATCTGCAGCAATCTCCTCCCACCAGATGGTTCCTCTGTCTCAGCACAGGCCACTTTACACCTCACCAGAAAAGATTGGCTCAGCCTATCAGAGGCTGACCAATCAGAAGAAGCTGCTATGGTGCTGATTTTAGGCAACTTTAGGAAAGCAGTTCTAAACTACTTTCCTGCAATAGTTCTAATAAATCTAACCTTGGCATGCTGTTAGATTTATTGTAACTATTATTTTGACAATTTAATCACTGTTCTGGTGCATTCCTGTCAAAACATAGACTTTATTAATGTTTAATAAAGCTTTCTCATATTATTTTATGGAGCTAGCAGTGCTACAATGGAGAAACACAAAATGGGAATTTTTTTCTTCACCCAGGTATATAAAGCACATTTTATAATGTCCCTGCTTATTAGTACAATGCACCCTACCCTTTGGGCACCTAGGGTAGACCTTAGGCATGACATATGTATATATAGGTTAGTTTAAGGCATTGGAAGTACTTTTAATCACAAAATTGAACATGAACATAGTTTTATTTTAAAAGCAGCCTGCAAGAAAGGGCTGCTTCTAGAATGACAGCAGGCAACACAGTAGTGTACACATAAGTGAATTATATCTACTGGGCCTCTAAACCTGCATGCCCTACCATATACTAGGGACTTACAGGTAGGTTATCAGTACCAATTGTGATTACACCTAATTACCCTAAACCTCTTAAACAAAACACTGGCCTTGGGCCTAGTTTGCAGAGCCCAGAGTGCAATCAGAGTAAAAAAAAATACCACTATTAATCACAAATGGGGGCAAAAATTGAGTATATGTGCAAAATGCCAGAGTTTCACACATATTTCCTAACTATAATCTCCCTGTAACCTTTGTTTATTCAGTGAATTTCTATGATTTTAATGCTATTTCCTAACAGTAATGTCCCTGTAACCTTTGTTTTTTCCATTGACATTTTTAAGAGTAAAGTAATATTTAATTACTATATGTAAATCCAACAACAGCTGCACATGGCCTCCAGCCGTGCACGTCCTGGGGGTGGCTGTAGACCTGCGGCCAACACCTGGCATGCAACCACCCCCACACTGCATACGACCATTGGCTGTGTGCAGTGGTTGGTGGTAGGCCACAAAGGCAGCTAAACTCAGCATGTGCTTCAGAGGATTTGCCACTGCCCCAGGGCCTTTTTTCCAAGAAAGGGCCTCATGGCACTCCTCCCTGAGCTTTGTAAGGCCCTGGGGACCCTGACCTATAGGGCCACTAATTAAAACTAAGGGGATCATGACACGTGCCCCCCCTCTCCAGGTGGAATTTAACCGGAGGAACCTTATTCCACAGGGCCAGGCTCATTTTTAAGGGGTGGGTGCATGTGGCCACCCTCCCAGTCTGCTTTTGACCTCAGGGACCCCAGCCCTTGGGGTCTGGCTACATATTTGAGGAGGAACAGGGCACTTTGTCACCCACCCTGAGATGATTTTGGCCACGGGGACCCCAAGCCCAGGGGCCTAGCTAAATATGCAAAGGGTGGTTTTGCATCCACCCTCCCCAGGCCGATTTTGACTCTGGGGATGTCATCCCCAGGTCCCAGCCAACAAAGAATGGGTGCCTGGTGTCCATCCAGGGCACCCTTCATAACCTGGTTGAGGGCCACAGGAGGTTGTCCATGCTTGTGTGGCCCCAGCCAATGTTCAGTAGGAGACAGATTTGTTCTTGCCAGCCAGGGCAGATAATTATACTGCTCCATGCATGCAAAGCAATATTCAAATCTGTTTCCATGCCCTCATCACAGATCTGAAGTCTGCTCCCAGCTGGTGGGAGCATTTTAAAGCTCCCGTCAACTGGTAGCAGATTTTGTGATTGTTATAGCTTGGCAGGAGATTTGAAATTGCTCTGGCTAAATGAGAACAAACACAGGTGTCCCTGCCTGTGCTAATGCCAGCAGGGAAACTGCTCTATCCTGGGTGGACATCCTGGGACATAACCTGAGCCGGCCCTCGGGGGGTAGGGTCTCCAGGACATTAATGGCACATTAATGGCCCAGGAAGTGGGGGTGGCACGGCCCCCCAGCCCGCTTAATGCACCAGCTGGGCCAGAGGGGTGGGGATCCTGTAGTTGAAAATGGCCCATGAGGCCCTCTTCATCTTATGGCCAGTCCCTGGGGATAGGGTCATCAGGGCCCGAAATGGCCCAGACAGGGGGGTGCACGCCCCTCTCCCCCTTCAGTATATGGCTGGACCCCATGGCATCGGGTAACCTGAGCCAAAATGAGCCTGTTGAAGGGGGGCTACACTCCCCCACCCCTTCATTACACAATTGGGCCCCAAGGGATGGGGTCCCCAGGGTTGAATTCAGCACTGGGAGAGGGTGTGCCCTCCAATAAAAAACAATGCCATCAAAAGTTGGGAGTTGGGGGATTGAAAGCAAATGAGCAAATCATGCCTGTAAAAAGATAATAATAATCCAAGTTTTTTTTTACAATACATAAGAAACAGAGTACTGGGAATGAATCAACCACAATAAATCAATATTCACTTTAAAAGAAAAATACTCAGATGTGTGTTAACAATTTAAGCCAACTTAAAATAAAATAACTCTAGGGAAATTTGTCACTTTCAGATAACATTATATTACAGGTGTGTGAACTTTTGTGTAATTATTGCCCATAGCTTTTCACAGAAAATGCCTTGAGGAAGATACTTTCCACTACAGCTACTTTTTCTAATATCGTATGTCTGCCGAACATGAGGCCCTCCTATTACATTTTCACATGAGATATCAGCAGGTGACTTTCATACAAAATCATGGAATTTCGAGGTATTTTTACACAGTGCTAAAAATATCCACTGAAAAACTTCAACTTTGTACAAACTAAATGACAGCTCATTCTACTAGAAAATACAACAATGCATGTTTAAAATCCACCAGAGTGTCTTTGAACAAACATTTTAAATTTCCACTATGGATAATTTCCACTATGGATCAAATGCAAAAAATCAATAAAAGTACCAATTATGGTATTCTCCATGAACTTTAACTCAGCCACTTACCATGCTCTGAACCTGAGTGATGACTTTCCAAATGAGATAATTGATTGCATCACTTGTGAGACCCCAAAGTTTATTGTTTTGAGATGATTTTTTTGAGTGTTTTGATGTTATGCTGCAAGCAAATCCCATGTTTTTACTGTACTATTTCACCCCACTGCATCCAACTTAAACTGTGCTTAGCTTCCGTTCAGTTGAGCAAGATTAGAAATTGGACCTACTCTTCTGGACAGTCCACACCTGACACATCACTAAACAAACGAGCACAGCACACAGAAGTAATTGAGCACAGCATCAGCCTGTGCTTAGCTTCTTTGGCTAAAGGTTCTTTGCTCACACTCCTGTATCACCAAATCCTGCACTGCCCAATCTTTGAGTGGTGCAGTAGTGGTTTGTCAGGTGGCCAAACTCAGTTGCCCATGGCTATAGGCAAAAACTGCATCCAACCCACTGAGCACCCAATCCTCACTGCGTAGAGCCTCTTGTCATTCGCAACGGTGTTGCTGGATACTCAGCCCACTGTATGACAACCCAGCTGTTCATGGACTCTGGCTGTGTGGAGTGGGAGCGGTTCAAAGGGCAGGCACTGCGCAAGTTCAAAGCAACTGAATCAGCAGCACACAGCCAGGCCTTGCACCAGTCTTCAGCTCACCAAAACATCAGCGCACAGCCTTCGATCCTTGAAATCTAAAATGAAATATATCGATATAGATTCATGGATATATGCCTGTATGCCACGTTAGTGGTCTGTGGCACCAAAACTCTGATATGGTTACCCGTAACATATTGTTTTCTAGATTACAAGTTTATTTCGCTGTATTTATTATGAACATGCATTGGCAATGCCAGTAGGTCTGGCTTTAAAGGAATGTGGTATGGTAATGTGACGCATTACATTTAAATTGTATTGGAACAGCTATGTATTGGTGTTTAAGCAAAGTACTGTTGAATATTATTGGTGGAGATTAAAAGGTCAGCTGACAGATGCACTGTCAAACCAGAAATAAAAATCTATATAGGATAAGGACTGCCCACCCTCCATCAGTGCTGCTGGAAGAGAATAACATCATATAATGTCTAGTTATTACAGACACTTTAATGGCAGTACATTGTCATGTGTTTGCCCCAATTGTATTTTGTAAGTTTGTGTTGCTTTTGCGTCAAAAAATGACAAAAATGCAGCGCTAAAATGTATAAATATGGGCCTAAATATGATTTTTTTTTTCTAGAGAAGCTAGGACCGAGTGAGAGCTGTGACAGGAGATTTGTTTGTCAAAAATGTTTTATGAGAGTCTTCGTTTGTGACCGTCCCACTAGCATCTCCTTGACAGTCAGGCCTCACCAATATGACCTTATAATCTAGCAGCAGCGCAGTCGTTGTCAAGCGAATTGATTGTTTTTATCTGTTACCTGTTTCCTTTTAATCTGCTCTTGGCATGGTATGGGCCGAATGCGTCGCTTCCTCATAAATCTACAATGGTGACCCTGAGCTCAGTGGCTTTGATAATCTTCGCCCTCTGGTGACACTGAACTGCTCAATCACGCCCTGTTCAAGGGTAGGTGAGACTTACATGTTACATCCATTCTGTCAGTGGTGCGCGATTTGTAAATGGCAATGCTGCAGGCTTACGTCGTGAGGATTCGGTGATCCCGAATGAAGCACGAGGCAAACGTTCATTTTAATCAGTAGCTGTCGTGCAATTGAGTGCAAGTTATAGGCGAGTTCAACTTTCACGATCAACATCATTAATGGGCAGGACCGCGGGTGAACCTTCATTACACATAAAAGTTCCCTTTTGAACATTAAAATAAAATAGAATGTGAAGCATGTCACATTAAACTCTGCATGCATGCGCCAGGTAGGTTCTAAGGCACTCGTGATTGGAGATTAGGTCCAAAACACTTTGTAAGAAAACGAGTGTATCTTTATATTTCAGGCTTGTTTAGCAATGAAACGGCCAGTGCCTGCCACCTGCTGTTTCAATAGGTTTTTAGTAAGTGCTTCCAGTGCAGTAAATATCAAGAAAATTATTTGTTATTTTCCCAATTAGTTTGTAGAAGGACACTGCCATCTACTGTCCATATGTCGTAACTAACTTTAGCTATTTTTGGCATAGCAACTTATTTTAAAATATTTGACTTCCACTACTATTTCTTTGGAAATACATATCTGTTTGATAATATGTAACTAGCAAGTTAGAAGTCATTGCTGATGAGAAAACCATCGTAGCCTACATGAAATATATAAAACATCGTTTTTTACGGCAATGCTTATCAGATGAAGCTGTGAAAATGTGTAGTATTTCAAATATGCTTTGTTACTCAAAATGCTCAAAATAGAATAATGTATTCATGTTAAAATTATTCACATGCATTGTCCGTGCCATTTATTGTGTTTATTGATTATTCAAGGCCTGTGTGAGGAATTCACAAAAGTTTACTTGAGGAAAGAAATGTGTAAGCATGATAGTGACAGGGAACACGTTTCTAGACAATGGGGCAGATTTACAAAGTTGCCCCACGCAGCTCATCAACCAAAGTTGCTGCACTGAATTGCATGAGAGGGGAACAGCTGGACATTGCCATATCGATAGAGATATACCCGTAGATCTAAAGAGTCTGAACCAGGTTTGTGCTAATTATTTAACGCAATCCAACACATCATCTGTGGATTACAAATCATAGTTTGTGTTGGTGTGTGAACAAAAGTAACACAACACAGTGGAATTCCCTGTAATACTTTAATACTTTGCTTCAGGCGGGGTGGGGGGGTTCTGGCTGTATAGCATTCCCATGCAGCAACCTGTGGGTGGCTTTTGAAGCAGTGCTCAATCTACAAAGATTATTTCTCCTTATTTTTCCCTCTTTTCATGTGTGCTGTATTCTGCAGCGCACACATGCAGAAAAATGCCTTAAAGCATAGTTTTTATGCAGGAAGTGACTACTACCTGCACAAAAACTATGCTCAGTAGAATGAATACACCCTTGCACTATAGCACAGGGATGCCTGTGTTGGCCTCTGACAGCTACAAGTATGGCAGCACGTGGATATTTCCAATGTATTTTCTATCAAAATCTAGTGCCTAAAAGTTGGTTTCTAAATGCTATTAGCTCATTAGGCTGGCAGTGGCGCTTTTGTCACTTACCAGAAGGGTATACAAGCAGCCCAGGGTTGTTTTCAGCCTGAGTAACATCAATACCACATGATATTGATCATGAGGCGTTGTCCTATGTGGATGACATCTATCTGACAGATGGCGACCATCCATTTGGCCTGGGTGGATCAGATTGTGCTAGGATTCACTGCCCAGGGCTATCAATTCAATTTTAAGAAAACTAAAATTGCTTTCTTCAGTGAAATATTTCTGGGATATGAGGTACCAGATGAAGGCAAAAGCCTGGCCTTGCAGTTTCTAGAAAAATTTCAACCTCAAAATACCATTAAGAATTTGCATTAATGGCTGTGTTTTTTTAAACTTTGGCAGAGCATACATATCTGATTATGCACAATGCATAAAACAACTCAATGATCTAATTAATCCAGAGTTTTCAAGCAAACACTGGACAACAGAACACACACATATTAGAGAACTGCAGCAGGACATGTTAGAAGTGAAAAACTTACACACAAGTGACAACAAAACAGACTTGGTCATCTCAATAATTGATGGTTCCACTGGGTTCACCTATGTCACTTTTAATGAGGGTGACACCGTACCCGTAGCATACAAATCTTATTTGCACTCAAATGCAGAGCAACGTATTGCACCCACAGAAAAAAAACTGACTGCTGTACAGATGACTATCATTAAGGAAAGGTCACTTGCCCAAGGGAAACACGTTATTGTTGTTATCCGGGTGCCAGCCTTTGAGGCACTCACTTAAGCTAGCATTCCAAACACCAAAGCATTACATCCATGTTGGATTCAATAGGAAACCTCCCTTATTGCCACTGATGTTGATTACATCTTTGACCCAAAACTTCAGACACAAGAACTCCTTTAATACGGAGAGGAATACCCGTACCTACTAAAATATTACCACTAGACCAATACCGAACTATAATTTACACAGATGGGTCAGCATAACCAGCTGTAATAACTAAACATCAATATTCAGCCGCTTGCGCAGCCATAAGCCAGGTGATGAGGGACGTGTCTTCCACCCTCAAGGCAGAGCATAAGGCTCTTGTTTTGGCATTGGAACATAGAAATCTGAACAAACAAATTGTGTGTGGATTTATACTATTGTGTTCAGTCCTATAACCATTACCTAAATCACTGGTGCTTGAACAGATTCAGAGATTCCAAAGGGAAAACCATCAAACACAAAAACTTGTGGGAGAGGGTATCTGATCTTCAGGACAGACTACCCAAGGCTCATGTACTCTATACATTGGGCCATCAATATGTAGGAATACACATTGTAGGAAACACTTTGGCTGATGATGTTGCAAAATCTGCAGTAGTTATGGCTTATGTTGCTGAAATAACTCATTCTCAAACGAGGTTGGATAATGAGACGCTGGCTGCTGTGAAAGACGTGGCTGATGGCAAGCCTTCACCAAAAGTGTATCCAGCAAAATCTCCTCACTATGTCAGTGCCTAAAACATTGTATTTGCAACCATTCCATGGGTGGGAGATCATGTGATCCCCAATCAAGACCAGAGATTAGATCTCATTAAAGCAGCGCATGAGGGTGTCACTTCTGCTCATGCAGGCGTGGAGGCTACAATATCTCTATTACAGAAACACTTTTGGTGGCCAGGTCTATACAAACAGACCAAGCAATATGTATTTTGTTGTGATTATTTGCCAATAAATTAAAGGGTCCACCATCAAATGCCCACCTCAGACATCCCTCCAAATTTCCAACAAACTTTCACAATGAGTGTACTTGGACCATTGTGGTCCCTTATAAACTGAAGGTGCCTACAAATACATCTTGGTTGCTGTTGATTCCTGTTCGAGATGCCTGTGGGTATAGCCACAATGTTCATATGATGCTCCTACTGTTATTGTAGATTTTCAGGTCTTTATCGGCACATATGCTGTTGCAGCATACCACTCGGACCAGGGCCCTTTCTTTTTCCTCTAGGACATTCAGGGACACCATGGGGATGATGGGTGTTCAGCTCCATTACTCCTCACCCTATCATCTTGAGGGAAATAGCATTGTGGAGAGGAGGAACCAAGACTTAAAGCACTCCTTACCAGCGAGAGTATTAGGTTCAGGCCATAGTTGCCTTCATCACCTATATGGGGTCCAGGGAGCACTAAATGATCTGCCCAAAAGGTCCCTAGGAGGTCGCATTCCTTATGAGGTCCTACTTGGGATACCTATGTATGTCCCAGATCTTGATGGCCCTGGTGCAGTCGCGGCAGAAACACTGTTTGACATAAATGCAAGGATCTCTGTTTTACAGGAGCTACAACAATTTTGTGAAGAGATGTCATCCTCCTATGCTGCTATTTTGAAAATAAGGGATTTGACAACAACATCTACAGGCTGGATTCCTAAAGTTGGGCATGTAGTTTGTGGAAAGATTGCTGCGAAAAAATAGTTTTTCCAATCCTACAGAGCACAGGTTCCAGTCCTGGCTATACACAGTACCAGAACTTTCATTTTACCAACACTGCCTGGTTCCAGAGAGAACAGATTTGTTTTGATAACATTAAATTGCACCATGTGGCTGATCCTGCACAGTAGACCAAGAAGGCCTTTGGGTAGCACCCGTTCCCCTCCCACTACCCAACAGGATATACCTTTAAAATCAGTAAACAATGCTTCTGCAAGTACCAATGCTACAATTGCCTTCTGGAGCACAGTCTGATTCTCGTTATTTCATCAACATAGATGGCTTTTCTTCTAACTCATCTGCTTCTGCAACTGAAACTGTGTCAAAGTCATGTAAGCTATTCATGTGGCTTAAAAACAATTACTTAATTTATCCATGGTATTATCTGTGGATACTGTTGACATTGCTTGCCTTTCTCCTTTGGATTGGTTCCGTTATTGTCTTCTCTCTCTTGATAACTGGTTAGTATCTTCCTCAACGCTCTGCCGTCAAGCTGGTGGATGAGGTTTTGACACATTACATATCTTCCCACTTTAACACTTTAACAGACGGACGCTTTCTGCACAAACTACTCTTCCAGATAATTAGGCTTATCATGGCCTCCATCGTTCTTTTCAGTGCCTTTTGACTGCTCCTAGTGGTCCAAGACCACTACGAGTCCATTACATTTATCCACTGAATCTTTGTGTACACATCTTAAGCCTTGAAAAAGTCTTGTAGAAGAAACACATGTTGGCTGTTTTGCTGTATGGACTATTGTTGCAATTGGTCATTCTGTTTGTAACTTTGACCATCTGATATCATCTGGCTGTTTGGATACATGGACTCACTGTACATGTAGTCTTTGGGATTTAAACTCTGACTACCCATCTGCATCTACAATAAATTTCGTAAACGTCATCTTCTCTGACCGGACATCTACTTTATTTCCTGAACATCATCTGGATCTACGACACAGGTGTGCCCTGGCCACTTCTCTTTCATATCTTCCCATTAGGTCCAAAGAGACTTGTCCCTTGTGAACATTTTAGCAGTTCTGGTTTCAGATGGGATTGTTAGAATAAAGTACCATTTGATATATATCGACCTACTGAGGTCATTCAAATTCCATATGTGTTTACAATTTCAAATGAGTGATGTTATTACACCTGGTATTGTTTCCAATGACTGGGATATTAAACCAGTTGATCCCATGCTTTCTGAGCTTGAATATTATATTGCATTTGAAAGTGAACACATGTATATGAACACAGTAAATTATGGAGAAATGTTCTATTATCACCATTACGGACATTACTTTCTGCACCAAGCTAATATTCCAAATTAGCTTACAATCACACACAATGGGAACATTGTTCAACTATACCTGTAGGGAGTTCCAGAATGTATGTAGACAAGTTTGCATATTTTACTGGACATGACACTAGAAATGCTGAGTCATGTTATTTCAAATTGCTGCATTCTAGAATGAGGAAAATATTGCTAACCAACACAAAATTGACCTATTCAGATTCCTTAGCTTCCTGGCTTGCTGTTAAAGGCTTTGAGTATTGGAAAAACGCTATTGATTTGGAGGATGTATGGGGAACAAAATAATGGCAGATACAGGATAGGGAAGCTTTATTTAGATTATGCCTTATTCCTCTGCAGATAATGGGGGTCATTCTGACCCTGGCGGCCGGTGACCGCGGCCGGTGACCACGGGAGCACCGCCAACAGGCTGGCGGTGCTCCCAAGGGCATTCTGACCGCGGCGGTTCAGCCGCGGTCAGAAAGGGTAAACCGGCGGTCTCCCGCCGGTTTACCGCTGCCCCATTGAATCCTCCATGGCGGCGGAGCGCGCTCCGCCGCCATGGGGATTCAGACACCCCCTACCGCCATCCTGTTCATGGCGGGAAACCCGCCATGAACAGGATGGCGGTAGGGGGTGCCGCGGGGCCCCTGGGGGCCCCTGCAGTGCCCATGCCAATGGCATGGGCACTGCAGGGGCCCCCGTAAGAGGGCCCCACAAAGTATTTCAGTGTCTGCTTTGCAGACACTGAAATACGCGACGGGTGCAACTGCACCCGTCGCACCCCTGCAACTACGCTGGCTCAATTCTGAGCCGGCGTCCTCGTTGCAGGGGCATTTCCGCTGGGCCGGCGGGCGCTCTTTTGGAGAGCGCCCGCCGGCCCAGCGGAAATGTTTGAATGGCCGCCGCGGTCTTTTGACCGCGGTGCGGTCATTTGTCGGCGGTACCTTGGCGGACGGCCTCCGCCGTCCGCCAAGGTCTGAATGACCCCCAATATTTTTAAATGACACCGCCCAACAACATTCTGTTTGGAGTTAGCAGAAGTAAAAAACTGAATGCACCCAGTATCCCCACACCAGCAAAATTTCACAACTGGCAGACACTTTTAAATGTTACTGAAGAACAGCTTACTTCTTGGGTTCAAAATGGTAGATTTAATTCCTCACTTTTGAGTCCAGGTGGGTGGAATGGACACAAATGGGTGCCAGGCACATTTTGTTAATTCCTCAGGGGGTTCCAAAGCAAGCCGACCAGACCATTGACATGTCTCAGCTCAACATTCAGGTATCATGACTACATATACTGTGGGTAAACTGAGCCCACAATGGTTACGTTCTTCCACCTTAGCAGTAGTCAAGGAACAACTTAGGGCCATATTTATACTCCGTTTGCGCCGAAATTGCGTCGTTTTTTTTGACGCAATTTCGACGCAAAACTAACGCCAACTAACGCCATATTTATACTATGGCGTTAGAGGCGAATAGCGCCAAAGTTCCCGGAATGTGCGTCATTTTTTAGCGTGAACCCCTTCCTTGCGTTAATGATATGCAAGGGAGGCGTTCCCGTCTAAAAAATGACTCCCAGGCCTTTACGTGGTATTTATACTCCCGGGCAAAAGAGACGCCCGGGAGTTGGCGTGGCAAAAAACGGCGCATTTGCGCCACTTTTTAACGCCTGCTCAGGGCAGGCGTTAAGGGGCCTGTGGGCTCAAAATGAGCCCACAGGTGCCCTCCCATGCCCCCAGGGACCCCCCCTGCCACCCTTGCCCACCCCAGGAGGACCCCCAAGGATGGAGGGACCCACCCCAGGGACATTCAGGTAAGTTCAGGTAAGTATAATTTTTTATTTTTTATATTTTTTTTTGGTGGCATAGGGGGGCCTTATTTGTGCCCCCCTACATGCCACTATGCCCAATGACCATGCCCAGGGGACAGAAGTCCCCTGGGCATGGCCATTGGGCAAGGGGGCATGACTCCTATCTTTACAATGATAGGAGTCATGTTGATGGGGGATGGGCGTCGTTAAAAAATGGCGCAAGTCGGGTTAAGACGATTTTTTCGACGTAACCTGACTTGCCCCATTTTAAGACGCCCATGCGCCATTTTCCCCCTACGCCGGCGCTGTCTGGTCTACGTGGTTTTTTCCCACGCAAACCAGGCAGCGCCGGTCTGATTGCGCCGTCTAACGCCATTCCATAAATACGGCGCCCGCATGGCGCTTCAGAATGGCGTTAGACGGCGCAAAACTTTTTGACGCTAAACTGCGTTAGCGCAGTTTAGCGTCAAAAAGTATAAATATGGGCCTTAGTCTCCTTTCAGAGGAAGCCGAGTTACATGATTTCTTGTTAGGCCAGACGAAGCAATACTCAAAACGCTTCCTGTATGCCACATATAATGAATTTTAGAATCTTTCCATTTGGAAGCTGCTGCACGTTTTAGGTAGATTGACAGGTAAAATATGGAATAGGATTTGGCCGGTGTCGATAACGGCATGAACACTTTGTCTAACAGAATTTTCACCTTAAATAACATAGGCCCTCATTACGACCCTGGCAGTAAATCCCACTTATTGTCACGCTACCGGCCGCCAACTTACCGTGGTGGATATCTGTTCACCATATTATGACACACACACACCAATCCGACAGAATACAGCCACATACATAAATCCGCCAGACCACAGGTCAGTGATAAACTGGCGGTATCAAAATCCACACTGTTACGCTAACAGAACAACCCCCATCACATTATGACCCACGAATCACCACGGCGGACATTCAACAGCTTTAAACCATTGGCGGTACATGCTGCCGCAATCACAATGGACACCCACATACAAAACAACACCACATTGGCCAATTCAAACAACACACACCTGACACCCATACACACACCACACCACTATAAAACACCCACCCACATTACCCACAACCATTTACAATTACAAATCATTGGCACAAGACTGACATCAAGACCACTGCCACAACTAGATACACACACCACATACACCCATACATCCTTCACGCACCCCACTTCACACACCCCAACACATTACCCGACACCCCCTCACCAACACACATCACATAACACCCATGGCACTGCAAAGGCACCCCCATTTCCCTGAGAAGGAGTTAAGGGTCAAGTAGCACTATCCAGTCCCCCAACACAAGAGGCCCCAGTGTTCACAGTCACTCTGGTCTTCAGGATCTGGGCGATCCACCTGGCCCATCAGGGACCACTGGACAGCCCATTACCCAAGCCCAGTCAAGACCACCACAGAGCCTCAACCATCAGGAAACAGCACCAAAGCACCTGCCCAGTGTACCCACACCTCTGTCCCCAGGATGTGTCAATCAGCAGCGTGCCCATCTGTACATGGACCCCAGGCCACACTTCTCACACAAGACAATCGGGGACCTGGGGTCAGTGGAAGTGGGCGCATGGTTTAGGGGACAGAGGCACAGGGCAACAGGGACACTGGGAGGACTGCTGTGCACCAGGGGGAGGACAGGACCAGGAACCAACTCTCTAAGAGGCACTCTTCAAGATCCTGGGAGCCTATCAACATTCCCAGGACATGATGGACCAGATCCCAAACAACGTGCAGGAGAACAGGCGGCTGCAGGAGGGACAGTATGAGGGGATCAGGGAGGACTTACAGGCCTTCATCAACACCCTGATCTTTATAGCAGGGGTGCTGGCAGACATGGCCAACATTATGAGGGAGGCAGTGTCACACCAGCAGGCCCCTGCCACTAGCCAGCCTTCTGAACAGCCTTCCACTTCCGCTGGTGGTGGCCAGGAGGCCCCACCACAGGATCTACAGGTCACCAGCACCACTCTCCCTGCAGAAGGTGAACCACACTGCAAATATTCCCTGCGATCCAGACAGAAGCCAGAGACACTTGCCAAGACCCCCCTGGAAAATGAGACTCTCCTGATTGTCCCCCTTGCATCCCACTCAGTCACCTTGTCCACCTTGACCTGCCATTGCCCCCCTTCCTATGTCCCCTTGGACATTGCACCTGTGCTACGAACAGACTGGAACAATACCCTAGACTTTCCTCCCTCACCACCCCATCCCATTGCACTTTCCCCTCTATATATTAGTACTACAATAAACATCCTTTGATACAAATCGATTTTGAGTATGTCATGTATTTCAAATATGTATTGATTGAAACAGATACAACCATTGCAAATGAACTGTACATAGAATGAGCATAGAATCAATAACCTGTAGCTGGCTGTTGTGATCACACCAGGGGTATTTGTCAAATCACCAACATCTGCAAAATGAATAGCCAGAGGTAACAGAAGTGGTAAATACCAGCATGCTAATGCCACACAGAATACAACCAAAGTCATTGAAATGTAAAGTTGCACTGTCTTACCTGTGTGTCATTGGAAGTACTGACTGCCAACAGATGTTCTGTTGTCCACATCCTTATCCTCTGCCTCCTCATCCTCACTGTCCACAGGGTCCACTGCTGCCACAGGGGCATCTCCAGTCTCCTCCTCCTGCAGAAAAATGACAATGCGTCTGAGGGCCAGGTTGTGCAAAATGCAGCATGTCACCACTATCTGGAAGACCTTCTTCAGTGAGTAGCACAGGGATCCACCTGTCAGGTGGAGGCACCGGAACCTGGCCTTCAGGAAGCCAAAGGTCCTTTCAATGATCCTTCTTGTTCACCCATGTGCCTCATTAAAACGTTCTTCTGCCCTTGTCCTGGGATTCCTCACAGGGGTCAGCAGTCATAATAGGTTTGGGTAACTAGAGTCACCTGCAAATATTGAGGGACAACATTTAGCCACACACTATCCTATATGGCCCAAACCATAGGCATACAACAACAAATACTGGGTAGGAACCAGGTCTCACCTATTAGCCATACCCTGTGCCTCTGTAGTTGGGCCATCACATTTGGGATGCTGCTATTACTCAGGAAAAAAAGGAATCATGCATCGACCCAGGATATTTAGCACTGACGTGGGAGATGTACTGGTCTTCCAAGCACACCATCTGCACATTCATGGAGTGGAAACTCTTACGATTCCTGAACACCTGTTCATTATGGCAGGGGGGACAAATGCAATATGTGTTCTGTTAATCGCCCCAATCATATTGGGGATATATCCCACTGCATAAAACCCGGCCTTCACAGTGGCCAAATCCTCAACCTGGGGGAATGCAATGTAGCTGCACATGTGTTTTATCAGGGCAGACAACACTCTTGGCAGCACTATTGAGAACATTGGTTGTGACATTCCTGCTGCCAGCCCACTGTCACTTTGAAAGAATCAGTTGCTAGGAAATGGAGAACTGGTAGCACTTGCACAAGATGGGGGATCCCAGTGGGCTGACGGATATCAGATATCAGGTCAGGCTCCAATTGGGCACACAGCTCTGTGATTGTGGCCCTGTCCAGTCTATAGGTGAGGATAATGGGCCTGTCCTCCAGTGTAGCCAAGTCCGCCAGTGGTCTCTACACGGGGGGTATGTCTACATCTCCTATTCATCTGCAGCGGTAGGTATCTAAGGGACAAAAGAGTGAGGAGGCTGTCACAAACTGAACAATGGAGCACAACAGTAGTCCGCAAACTGTACACATGTTATGGGACAGTGTAATTTGTCAAATATGTGCCTATTTATCCTGTGACACAGCATTATTCCATAGGCCTGATCCCCCTCTGAAAAGACGTCCACCTGTCCTGTGTGGAGGGACAGGTGGAAATGAGGTAATTCTGCTGACGTTGTGCGCTGTGGCGGTAGGTGGTTGAGAACTGCTGTGCAACTCCTCATTGGTTATAATTGGGCCCTATGGGGTACAGTGGCCAATGGTGATCTATTCCGGCGGTGACCGTATATACCGCTATGGACGTGACTGCCATTTTCTATCACATTACTTACTTGTTTCCTGACCTTCCATAGGAGAGGACCTACACTGCATGTGCTGCTGTGACCTATGTCTGGAACCTACCATAGCCTGTGGGACTGAGGAAAGGGCTCCAGCCTTCACTTCTGAGTAACTGGAGAGACTGCTGTATGGGGCTCCAGACCAACAGGTTTACACTGTGGGCAGGATGAATGTGGCATGAATGCATGGAGTTGTGTGTGAAGGCATTGTGTAAGGGGGAGGGATGTCCTCTTGGCTGGGTACACCCTGTGTGCAGGGCTATGTGGGTGCCAATGGTGACGGAAACAGTATGATGGGCCATTGGTGTTACTAGCTGGACTGTTTGTCTAATGGTGTTCTCCTGTCTGTACTGCCTCTGCAGGTCAGTGCCCATCAAAACAAGGGTATATGGTGTGCCATTGCCAAGGAGGTGCGGACCCTGGGGTCTATGGCAGGCGGAGCACCCACTATCGGAAACAGTGGGAGGACCTGAGACTCTTGGAATGGAAGACCGCGGAGGCCCAACTGGGGATGGCCTCCCAACGAGGAAGCGGTGCCCCTCAGACCCTGACCACCCTGATGTCCTGCATACTGGTGTGGCCTATCCAGAGCTGGATGGGTGCTTGAGTGCATCACAGCAGCCACAAGGGGGTGAGGACAGTGGCCATCATTGGAGCTCACGGCTGGAGGGGTGGTATCCGGATGGTGGTTGTGTGTCAGTGGGTGCCACTAGGCCAGGCCAGACATAGCAGCATAGGTCCTCTGGGGACTTAGGGCCAGATGTAGGAAACTCAGATTTTGCGAATCGGAAATTGCGAGTCGGTGCAACTCGCAATTTCCGATTTGCAAAATCGGATGCAGAACGGTGTCTCAGACACCATCTGTGAATCTCAATGGGGTCGCAAAGACCCACCTCATTAATATTAATGAGGTGGGTCGCATTTGCGACCCCATTGAGATTCCCTGCACTCACAGGGATGGTGGCCTGCTGGAGACAGCAGACCTTCATGTCTGTGACTGCTTTTTAAATAAAGCAGTTTTTTTTTGTATTGCAGCCCATTTTCCTTAAAGGAAAACGAGTTGCAATACAAAAAAATAACGAAACCATTTGGTTTCGGTTTTTCAGAGTAGGCAGTGGTCCATTGGACCACTGCCTGCTCTGAAAAAACATTGACGGCAACATTCCCAAAGGGGAAGGGGTCCCCTTCCCTTTTGCGAATGGGTTACCACCAGTGTGACACTGGTGGTAACTGCGAATTGCTTTGCGACCGTGTTCGCGGTCACAAAGCAATTCTGCATCGCGGTGCAAGTCGCAATTAGGAAGGGAACACCCCTTCGTATTTGCGAGTCACATTCCCATTTTGCGAGTCGGTACTGACTCGGAAAATGGCAATGTGCATCGCGTTGTGCATTTTGCATGGTGCAAACTGCGATTTTCGCAGTTTGCGCCATGCAAACCGCTTACTACATCTGGCCCTAAGAGTCTGAAGGGGGCTGACTGCCTACCTTGCTTGTTAGCATCCACTACTGGTCAGGGCTGCGTAGGTCCCAGGTGTGCTGCAGTTGGCGGTGTGCTCCTCCTCATGATTTGGTGGTTAGCAATAACACTGGTAGTGCAATGCATAGTGCGTTGGCCTGTTCCCTGTGTCTGAGGGTGCTGTGTACACCAATGGTGGTGTTGGTGCAGTTATTGACCCAGTGTGTCCTTTGTCTCTCCCCCTTTCTTGTTTTGTCATCCTGTCCTTATGTGCATTAACATCATCTGGCAGAGGAGCAGAGGCACCAGTGACAGAGGGAGCTGCATCCCACAGAACCCTAGAGGCAGAGTCCACTGATGCTGAGGGCACCATTGGGACAGAGGGCGAGGGGAGCACCATGGCGGAGACTGGAGGGGACAACACAGACTCTGATACCTCCTCTGATGGGAGCTCCTAGTAGTGGCAGACACCTCTGTGACCACACCAGCTACAGGTACAGCCTCCACCCCGTACCAGCACCGCCCTCCAAGCTGTCCCTCAGTGAGTTGCCTGTGCCCACTCACCCCAGAGGGTGTGCATCTCCTTCGCCCCAGGCACCTCAGGCCCTGCCCCAGTAAGCCCTGCTGCCTTGAGTGAGGAGGCTATTGACCACCTGAGATCCATTTCTGTATGGCAGTCAACCATTCTGGATGCCATCCAGGGGCTGGCAGCCAGGATGCAGCAATCTAATGCATTCCTGGAGGGCATTTAAGGTGGATTGGTGGCCCAACAGAGATCCGCTCTGATGGCAGCCATTGTCCCTGTGCCTACCTTCCTCCTCCAACTACCACTTCTGAGTCCCATTCTCCTCAACCCCAACCCTCCCAAGCACACAGCCAGACGAGCATGCACACAAGACAAAACCCAAGAGTGTCACAGGCAAACACAAGCGCCACACTTCATCCTACAAGCACTCATACAAACACCAACCAGTTGCAGACACAACAAGATCCACTATTTCCACTGTCTCCCCCTCCTCCTGCCCCCTCCACCTCCCACCCAGTCACATCAACAATCATACCTGGAAGCACTACATCATCCCTACCTGCATCATCAGCACACCAAGCAGAACACACACCTCACTGGCAGACACCTCCACAACATCCATGCACACATCCCCTGTGTTCTCTCCCACCGTGTCTGTTCCTCCCCTCCTAAAGTACACAAACGCAAGCACTCAGACACCCAAAAGCCATCTGCCTCACAACAGCATACAACCCATGCACCTGCACCCAAACCGAGTAGACAAACACCTCCAACAACCACTCTCTCATCCTCCACTCCCATTACTTCTCCCTCTTCCCGGCCCAATGTCCTTAAAAAGCCTTTCCTTTCCCAGATTGACCTCGTATGGCCAGGGTATCAAGGACCCAGCCAAGCTCCTCAGCCAAACAGTCCAAGGGCCCAGTTTCAGGAGCACCTACTTGTGGTTGAAAAGATTCCAGGCCACAAATACAGAAGAGGAAGGAGCCTGCATCAGCCACCAAGAAGGGTAAGGAGCCTGCACCGGCAGCTGTCACAGAGCCCCTACCACTAGCCGTGGTTGTGCAGCCATCAAAGAATGCAGGGGCTGAGCAGGTGCCTCCTACAACCACCACAGTGCAGCTGTCACCGCCGGCAGATGCCATATAGCCCAGCCTCCATGTGCTGCTGTGCGGCCTGCCCCCCCAGAACCAGTGGGGTATTCACCCACCTGAGAGATTGTGGCCTTGCACCTCCGAGGACCAAGCGCAGGGCCTGTTGCCTCCTCCAGAACCAGTGGGGGTATTCACCCACTCAAGAGACTGTGGCCTTGCACTCCCCAGGACCAAGCACAGGGCATGTTGACCCCTCCAGAACCAGTGGGGTATTCACCCACTCGAGAGACTGTGGCCTTGCACTCCCCAGGACCAAGCACAGGGCATGTTGGCCCCTCCAGAACCAGTGGCCTTGTTGCCGCATCTGGCTGAGGTGCCTGCCCCGCCCCCTGAGGTGCCTGCCTATTTGACCACTGATGCCCCTGCAGTGTTCTCTCCGTATTGGTGCAGGAATCGAATGGGACCTTGGACTTTGCCCTCTGGCCATGTCGCCCCTGTGAACTATGGACTGGGAGGGTCCCTTTTTTGTACATTTGTACATATCTGTTGCATTGCTACATCGACCTATTATTTTTGATGTTGATCTTATTACAATCCCTGTAGTCAATTCCTATTGTCCTTGGATTATTTTGCTGATTATCATGGACAAATTGATTATCTTTTACATCTGCTTGTGTGTATGGTGTGTGTGTGCGGGGTGTGTGTTCTGCGTGTGTGTGTCACTCTCGTTGCCCCCCCCTTTAGTGCTAGGCGGCTGTACTCACCGTTGTCGTCTTCGCCGGCGTTGGTGTTCGTGTTGGAGCATGACGTAGAAGATCATCTGTTTGGGTTCCATGGCGGTGTGGTTCTTCTCTGTGTCTCCAATGGTGAGTCCTTTGACTTTTGTGTTCTGTTTCCATCAGGCTTTTGATGGCGCTGGTACTGCCCCGGAAAAGGTGATGGTTTGAAAGGTCAAAATATGGTGGGTGGTACTTTGTCTTCCGCCTGGCTGTAGGCAACTGCCGCCGTGGTGACTGTTTTTTCCGCCCTGGCGGTCGGTGTGGTAAATTGGCTGTCTTTCGGAGATATCAACGCCTGGGTCATAATTTGGCGGTAGTTACCGCCAGCCTGTTGGCGGTATTACCGCCACTTTATCACCCACCGCCAGGGTCATAATGAGGGTCATAGTGTCATCTGCAATTTAAATTATTCAGAATGGCATGTCCATTTTACAACATGTACTAAGCCAGCTATGTCCCATCATGCAGTTAAGTTGGACACTGCAGGTTCTTAAAAGTGTCTGCGTGCCTTGGAAGCATGTTAACTGTACTGAATTGTTTGCCGCTTTTAATATGTCCAATCAAAAACAGATAATGGCTAAAAAAGGAAGCTAGTTACGTCATGCTTAACATTGAGAAGCTGGAAAAAATGCCTTTTACTGTAGC
This sequence comes from Pleurodeles waltl, assembly GCF_031143425.1. NCBI lineage: Eukaryota > Metazoa > Chordata > Amphibia > Caudata > Salamandridae > Pleurodeles > Pleurodeles waltl. The sequence goes on from NC_090447.1 coordinate 1,116,874,269, forward strand.
AGAAATCCCCTCACCAGTATGGTTAATACATGGAGTAATAAATCTGCCCAGTTCCACCTTTCATTTCACGAAATGCTTAAAGCATTATGCAATAGGCAGGTTTGAGCGGCTAGGAGACAGTCACACACTGTGAAAAAGTAGTCTCTTTTTCGCCTGGTTACCCCCATTTGTGCCCTGCTTGTCACTGTTTGTCAGTGTGTTTTTACTGTCTCACTGTGACCCTGCTAGCCACTACCCCACTGCTCATAGCTTGTGTCCTACATGTCAGTATGTTTTACTGTTTTGTCAGTATGCTTAACTGTGTCACTGGAGTCCTGCTAACCAGAACTCCAGTGCTTATGCTCTCTCTGATTCCAAATTTGTACTTACATACTGGTAACCCAGTATTCCACTCCAAATTGGCATACTGGCCCCCCCTTATAAGTCCCTAGAATATGCTACCTAGGTACCCAGGGCATTGGAGTTCTAGGAGATCCTTATGGGCTGCAGCATTTCTTTTGCCACCCATGAGGGGCTCATACAAACACTTCTAGTTATAGTAAGCACTATTTCACCACCATTTTCCCTGCACCAGGTCACTTATATGCCACCTATATATCTAACCTTCAGACCCTGAAGGCTAGGTGCATAGTACCTCTGCTAGTGCAGGGTGCCCCCACGTTGTCCAGGCCCATTTTCCCAGACTTCGTGAGTACAGAGACACCATTATAAGAGTGCACTACATATAGGTCAACACATATATGTAGTTTCACAATGGTAGCTCGAAAATGGCCATGTGTGGTGTCTAGGATTGAGAAATTGTATCCCAACTCTGATTCTGGAATTGGGGGGGGGCAATTCCATGTACACTGGGGGCTCCACCATGGACCCACAGTACTGCTATACCAGTCTTCTGAAATTTTCACTGCAGCCTCAGCTGCTGCTATCTCACAGACAAGCCTCTGCCCTCTTGGGGCTTGAGAAGCTCAATCCCAGGAAGGCAGAACAATGCATTTCCTTTAGGTGACAGGTGTTACACCCTCTCCCTTTGGAAATAGGTGTTACAGGCATGGGATGGGGTTTTCACTAGAGCCTCTGGAAGTGCTTTGAAGGGCACAGATGGTGTCCTCTTTGCTCAACCCAGTCTACACTGGTTCAGGGACCCCCATCCCCTGCTCTGGCATAAGAAAGGGGAGTGACCACCCCCCTGTCCATCATCACCCCAGGGGTGGTGCCCAGAGCTCCTCCAGAGTGTCCCTGGGTTTTGCCATCTTGGATTCCAAAATGATGGGATCCTCTGAGAGCATCTGATTGGCCAGTGCCAGCAGGTGACGTCAGAGACTCCTCCTGATAGGTCCATACCTGGTTCGGCGACCAATCCCCCCTGAGGGCTATTTAGAGTCTCTCCTGTGGGTGTTTCCTCTGATTCAGATTGCAAGACTACAGTAGGACTCCTCTGCATCCTTTGCTTCACCTTCTACCGTTGGCTCAACTACAGAAGTGCTCCAGACACTCTACAACTGCAATAAAGTATCCAACAAGGCTACTGCAACTTTGTAACTTCAGGTCCTGCGAGCAACTGCAACAGTTTCTAGGTTGTGCATGCTCTGAGGACTGCCTGTCTTCATCCTGCATCAGAATAATTAAAGGAATCTCCAGTGGAGTGACAGAGTTACTTCCCTGCTTCAGCAGGCACCTCTCTGCAGTGACTAGCGGTAGACTGGGTCCCCTCTCCTGACGACGAGCATGGATCCTGGAACACAGGTGGTGGACTAAAGTGACTAAAGCCTCCATGGGCTGCTGTGCGGCCTGCCCCCCCAGAACCAGTGGGGTATTCACCCACCTGAGAGATTGTGGCCTTGCACCTCCGAGGACCAAGCGCAGGGCCTGTTGCCTCCTCCAGAACCAGTGGGGGTATTCACCCACTCAAGAGACTGTGGCCTTGCACTCCCCAGGACCAAGCACAGGGCATGTTGACCCCTCCAGAACCAGTGGGGTATTCACCCACTCGAGAGACTGTGGCCTTGCACTCCCCAGGACCAAGCACAGGGCATGTTGGCCCCTCCAGAACCAGTGGCCTTGTTGCCGCATCTGGCTGAGGTGCCTGCCCCGCCCCCTGAGGTGCCTGCCTATTTGACCACTGATGCCCCTGCAGTGTTCTCTCCGTATTGGTGCAGGAATCGAATGGGACCTTGGACTTTGCCCTCTGGCCATGTCGCCCCTGTGAACTATGGACTGGGAGGGTCCCTTTTTTGTACATTTGTACATATCTGTTGCATTGCTACATCGACTTATTATTTTTGATGTTGATTTTATTACAATCCCTGTAGTCAATTCCTATTGTCCTTGGATTATTTCGCTGATTATCATGGGCAAATTGATTATCTTTTACATCTGCTTGTGTGTATGGTGTGTGTGTGCGGGGTGTGTGTTCTGCGTGTGTGTGTCACTCTCGTTGCCCCCCCCCCTTTAGTGCTAGGCGGCTGTACTCACCGTTGTCGTCTTCGCCGGCGTTGGTGTTCGTGTTGGAGCATGACGTAGAAGATCATCTGGAAAGCATGCAGTTTGGGTTCCATGGCGGTGTGGTTCTATTCTGTGTCTCCAATGGTGAGTCCTTTGACTTTTGTGTTCTGTTTCCATCAGGCTTTTGATGGCGCTGGTACTGCCCCGGAAAAGGTGATGGTTTGAAAGGTCAAAATATGGTGGGTGGTACTTTGTCTTCCGCCTGGCTGTAGGCAACTGCCGCCGTGGTGACTGTTTTTTCCGCCCTGGCGGTCGGTGTGGTAAATTGGCTGTCTTTCGGAGATATCAACGCCTGGGTCATAATTTGGCGGTAGTTACCGCCAGCCTGTTGGCGGTATTACCGCCACTTTATCACCCACCGCCAGGGTCATAATGAGGGTCATAGTGTCATCTGCAATTTAAATTATTCAGAATGGCATGTCCATTTTACAACATGTACTAAGCCAGCTATGTCCCATCATGCAGTTAAGTTGGACACTGCAGGTTCTTAAAAGTGTCTGCGTGCCTTGGAAGCATGTTAACTGTACTGAATTGTTTGCTGCTTTTAATATGTCCAATCAAAAACAGATAATGGCTAAAAAAGGAAGCTAGTTACGTCATGCTTAACATTGAGAAGCTGGAAAAAATGCCTTTTACTGTAGCAGAAATCCCCTCACCAGTATGGTTAATACATGGAGTAATAAATCTGCCCAGTTCCACCTTTCATTTCACGAAATGCTTAAAGCATTATGCAATAGGCAGGTTTGAGCGGCTAGGAGACAGTCACACACTGTGAAAAAGTAGTCTCTTTCTAGCCTGGTTACCCCCATTTGTGCCCTGCTTGTCACTGTTTGTCAGTGTGTTTTTACTGTCTCACTGTGACCCTGCTAGCCACTACCCCACTGCTCATAGTTTGTGTCCTACATGTCAGTATGTTTTACTGTTTTGTCAGTATGCTTAACTGTGTCACTGGAGTCCTGCTAACCAGAACTCCAGTGCTTATGCTCTCTCTGATTCCAAATTTGTACTTACATACTGGTAACCCAGTATTCCACTCCAAATTGGCATACTGGCCCCCCCTTATAAGTCCCTAGTATATGCTACCTAGGTACCCAGGGCATTGGAGTTCTAGGAGATCCTTATGGGCTGCAGCATTTCTTTTGCCACCCATGAGGGGCTCATACAAACACTTCTAGTTATAGTAAGCACTATTTCACCACCATTTTCCCTGCACCAGGTCACTTATATGCCACCTATATATCTAACCTTCAGACCCTGAAGGCTAGGTGCATAGTACCTCTGCTAGTGCAGGGTGCCCCCACGTTGTCCAGGCCCATTTTCCCAGACTTCGTGAGTACAGAGACACCATTATAAGAGTGCACTACATATAGGTCAACACATATATGTAGTTTCACAATGGTAGCTCGAAAATGGCCATGTGAGGTGTCTAGGATTGAGAAATTGTATCCCAACTCTGATTCTGGAATTGGGGGGGGGAAATTCCATGTACACTGGGGGCTCCACCATGGACCCACAGTACTGCTATACCAGTCTTCTGAAATTTTCACTGCAGCCTCAGCTGCTGCTATCTCACAGACAAGCCTCTGCCCTCTTGGGGCTTGAGAAGCTCAATCCCAGGAAGGCAGAACAATGCATTTCCTTTAGGTGACGGGTGTTACACCCTCTCCCTTTGGAAATAGGTGTTACAGGCATGGGATGGGGTTTTCACTAGAGCCTCTGGAAGTGATTTGAAGGGCACAGATGGTGTCCTCTTTGCTCAACCCAGTCTACACTGGTTCAGGGACCCCCATCCCCTGCTCTGGCATAAGAAAGGGGAGTGACCACCCCCCTCTCCATCATCACCCCAGGGGTGGTGCCCAGAGCTCCTCCAGAGTGTCCCTGGGTTTTGCCATCTTGGATTCCAAAATGATGGGATCCTCTGAGAGCATCTGATTGGCCAGTGCCAGCAGGTGACGTCAGAGACTCCTCCTGATAGGTCCATACCTGGTTCGGCGACCAATCCCCCCTGAGGGCTCTTTAGGGTCTCTCCTGTGGGTGTTTCCTCTGATTCAGATTGCAAGACTACAGTAGGACTCCTCTGCATCCTTTGCTTCACCTTCTACCGTTGGCTCAACTACAGAAGTGCTCCAGACACTCTACAACTGCAATAAAGTATCCAACAAGGCTACTGCAACTCTGTAACTTCAGGTCCTGCGAGCAACTGCAACAGTTTCTAGGTTGTGCATGCTCTGAGGACTGCCTGTCTTCATCCTGCATCAGAATAATTAAAGGAATCTCCAGTGGAGTGACAGAGTTACTTCCCTGCTTCAGCAGGCACCTCTCTGCAGTGACTAGCGGTAGACTGGGTCCCCTCTCCTGACGACGAGCATGGATCCTGGAACACAGGTGGTGGACTAAAGTGACCATGACAATCCAAAGGTCCAGCTGTCCAAATTTGGTGGAGGTAAGAGCTTGCCTCCCCGTGGCAGACAGTACCCATGTACACCAAGTATTTTGCAGCTCCTAGGGCTTCTGTGTGCTTCTCCAAGATATCCTTTATGCACAGAGCAGCCAAGGTCCACAGCACTCTATCCTGAAAACACTCAGCTCCGTGAGTTGTTCGCCAGTGGTGTGGGATCCCTTTGTGTAGTGCTGCAATGACCGCCATTTGCAACTCCTTTGTCGTCCCTGTGCTGTGGTACTAATGGGCATGCTGCCGGGTCTTCTGAGGGCTCTCTGAGTTTCTGAGAGCCCCCTCCGTCTCTCTCTCCTGGGTAGAGTCGACCAGGTTCTTCCTGGGCCCGGGCAGCGCCATTTGTTTACAAAACGTGAGTTTTGTGTTTTCAAAGGCTTGTTGGCGGAATCTCACAACACAAACCAGACTGCATTCATCCATCTGGCATGGGACATCTTATGCACAACCAGGAACCCGCATCTATCTTCTTTGGTGCAATGCTGACTGTGTCTTCTCACTGCTGGTTCTCCTTTTGCACCTTCATCTGGGTTAGCAGGGGCTCCTGTCCACCCTGGACTCTCCAGTGCTTCTTGGACTTGGTCCCCTTCTTCCACAGGCCTTCAGGTGCAGGAATCCATTGTTGGTGTCTTGCAGTTTCTTCTGGTTCTTGCACTGTCTTCTACCACAACTTCTAGTGTGTTTTAGGAAACTTGCTGTTTTACTTCTGCTTTCCTGGGCTCTGGGATGGGGTATTTTACTTACCTTTGGTGTTTCTTACACTACCAGCGCTCCTCTACACACTACACTTACCTAGGTGGGAAAGCAACTTTCACATTCCCCTATTGTAGTATATGGTTTGCGTCCCCCCAGGCCCATTGCAACATATTGTGATTGTCACTATTTGCACTATTTTCTGACTGTTTACTTACCTGTTTTTGGTTACTAGTGCATATATTGTGTGATTTACTTACCTCATAAGGGAGTATAGTCTCCAAAGTATATTTGGCCTTGTGTCACTAAAATATAGTACCTTTATTTTTGGTAACACTGAGTATTGTCTTTCATGTGTGAGAGTACTATGTGACTACAGTGGTATTGCAAGAGCTTTGCATGTCTCCTAGTTCAGCCTTGGCTGCTCTACCTACAGTTACCTCTAGACCACCTGGCTTCTACACACTGAGTGCATTTCACTAATAAGAGATAAATGGACCTGGAATAAGGTGTAAGTACCTTAGGTACCCACTACAAACCAGGCTAGCCTCCTACACACACACAAAGTGTGGGAGTTGCCTTTCGATTGCAAGTGTCTGGAATGTGAAACAGAGGTCTTAGCAGAAGCGAATGTTAGACACTGTTAGCCATTCTATGATCTGTAAGCAGGTGTTCTTGCACAGCTTTTGCAATGTGGAGGCCATTAATTTGGCATGCTATCTGAAGGGTACCTCTGTCTCTTTGATTTATCCAGTATTTTGATCAAAGCTGTTGTTAAATGAAGCCAGGAATCACTTAGGTGATTTCAGTTACACAAATGGTAACTGTTGCGGCCATGTTTTAGCCCCGCACACGAGTGACAAAAGTGGCAGACTTGTGGCCACATTGCGTCTTCTGATGTAACTTTTGACAAGCTGAACAGACTAAAGGTGCTTTTGTTTCAAAAACATGTGTCTCTAACATCAGTCAAAGAGACCTACGATCTCCAGATCGCAAGGTCATCAGCTGAGATACAGTCCCTATTAAATGGCAAGTTCCCCAAACATTTTGGATAATTGGTGAGCAGAATTTTCAACGCATCAAATACTGCAGGGATTGTGCACTTTCATAAATCTCTCAGTTCTTGATTTGTCTGAATCTTCCATGCACCCACTCACAGACCCACTGAGACACTAATGCACCCACTTACAGATCCAGTGAGACACCAATGCACCCACTCACAGACCCACTGAGACACTCACACATGCACTCACAGACCCACTCAGAGACTGATGCACCCATTCACAGACCCACTCAGACAGTGACACATCCACTCACAGACCCACTCATAAACTGAGGCTCACACTCACAGTCCCACTCAGAGTCTCCCAAACCCCACTCACTGACCCACACAGACATTGACACATCCACTCACAGACCCACTCAGATCCTCTTGCATCCTCTCACAGACTCATTCAGACCCTCTCTCACACACTAACAAATCCACTCAGACCCTTATGCACCCACTCAGAGACCCACTCAGAAACTATTGCACCCACTCGCAGACTTACTCAGCCCCTCAAAAACCCATTCACAGACCCACACAGACGCTGACATATCCACTTCCAGACCTACCCAGACACTGATGCACCCATTCACAGATGCATTCAGACCCCCATGCACCCACTCACAGACCCATTGAGACCCTCATACACCCACTCACACACATACTTAGACACTCACACACCCACTCACAAATCCACTCAGACCCTCATGCACCCACTCAAAGACCAATTAAGACCCTCATGCACCCACCCACAGGCCCACTGAGACACTAATACACCTCCTCACATGCCCATTTACACACTAATGCACCCACTCACAGACCACTCAGAGCCTCATGCACCCACTCACAGACCCACTGAGACCCTCATGCACGTACTCAAAGACCCATTCAGAAACTGATGCTCCTACTCACAGATCCAGTAAGACACTCATGCACCCACTCATAGACAACTCAGAACCTCATGCACCCTCTCACAGACCACTCAGGCACTGATTCACCCACTGACCAACCCACTCAGACCTTCACTTACCAACTCATAGACCTACTCCAACCCTCACACACCCAGTCACTGATCCACTTAGACACTCGTGCTCCCACTTACAGACCCATTGAGAGCCTCACACACCCACTCACAAATCCACTAAGACTCTCATGCACCCAGTCACAGACCCACACATAAACATCCACACACAAACCCACTCAAACCCTCAGGCACCCACTAACAGACCCACTAAGACACTGATACACCCACTCACAGACCCAGTGAGACACTGATGCACCCACTCATAGACCCACTCAGACATTGATGCACCCACACCCACTCAGACCCTCACACACTGAGTCACAGACTCACTCAGCCACTCACACATCCAGTCACAGACCAACTCAGACTCTAATGCACCCACTCACTGAAGTCTTGTAAGGTTCCTGTTAATTGATCTCAACTGTCTGTTTTGCAGGCGCTGACCCTGTACTAGTGATGTCTCAAGTCCCGCAAACTCAACGTCTGCTACATCCTCCCTGTATACAGACTGCACTCTTTGGTGGCATCTGCGCACTGCTCCTGCTGCTGGCTGTGTGTGCCTCTCTGTAGGCCATGGCCCTGGTGCTACCACTGCTGCCTCCATATCCAGCGCAGGATCTTCCATGGACTCTGGTTGCATTTCCATGGGTGGTGGTGTCCTGCTGTGCCCTGCTGTGTCAGTGGCAGCCTCCTCCTGTGGGCTTGGCCCATGTTCCCCTCCATGCATGTGTTCGCTGATGAGGGGCCTTGTGGGAGACCTGTGGGACAAAGGGGATACACTGTCAGTCTCGCACATCTGTTTTTTGACTCATAATAAACATTTGCCAATATTTGGACTACTGTACTACATTGCCCATAATGCACTATTCTAGAGGTTGCTAGACTGGAATGGAGCTAGTCTGGTGGTGCCTGCTGCTGTGTACTGGGATTGTGTGTATAGTGCATTTGTGGGTGTCAAAGCATATATAATGGTACTCACTTTTTGATGTTCCAGGCGCTGAACTCTCCACATCTCCTATGCCCAGTACAGCCTCCGGCTCCAGTGTTGGCTCCACCATGGTTTCCAGGGCTGTAGGTGGTGGAACAGTGGATGGGCCTCCTCCAGTGCCCTGCATCTCTCTCATGCACTCCGCAATCCTCTCCTTGGTCCTGGAGCGAAGGTCACACCACCTTTTCCTGATTTAATCTAGGGTGCGGTGGCTTACCCCAATGGCATTTATTTTTTCCTGGATGTCTTGCCAATTTTTTTTCTTTTGAGTGTCAGGGACACTCATTGCTGCCTTGCCAAAGAGTTGGTCATGGTGCAGGCAGCACTTCTCCGTTAGTACCTCCAACTCCTTGTCAGAGAACTTTATTTTTATCTTCCTGCCAGCTCTGGCTGTTTCCTTCTCCATTGTTGCTGCAGCTCCTCTCACCTGGGTGTGGCTCTGCAGTTTGGGCTGGGTGTGCTCCTCCCTCCTATATTCCACCTGCAGGCAATTTGTGATTCAGTTGCATTTTGCGACACTGGACAACACCCTTCACGCAAATTTCGACCTCGCTAAAAACGGAGGTCGCAAATTGCGCTGCGACACCTCTGCGACTTACAATTTGGTATGGCGAGTCTTTATGGCATTTGGTTTTGCAAGTTGGAAATAGAGATTTGCATGGAGTCGCTATTTCCGATTCGCAAATTTTTACCTACCTACATCTGGCTCTAAGCTTTTTATGAGTGAATTCAGAACCTAACTATAATGTCCCTGTAATCTTTGTTTTTTTAAGTGATTTCTAAGTTTTTTTTTAAATTTCATTTCCTAACTATAAGGTCCCTGTAACCTTTAGTTCTTCAGTGACTATATATATATATTATTTTTATTTACCATGCATACACCTATACCAACCATACCTTTACAATGAACATTTTGTGGTAATAGCATATGTGTGGTAAAAACTTTCATTGCAAGTGAATGTGTGGTAATGACCATGCATTATAGTGACCACGTTGTAAAGGCATGTGTGTTACATGCATGAGTGATTCCATCATACATTGTCCACAAAACCGCCATCCAACCATCTATTCCTGGATGTGTAAAGGGTCTTCCAACTCAGCACAAAGAAACATACATATATCATCATTGCACCTCAGAAAAAACATTTTAAAAAACCTAGAATGTGTGCTATAAATTCATATTGATTACTTTGTACTGATTAAGTGGGTCAAGCAGCTTGGCTTCCACATCCCAAAGTATCAAGATCCAAATTGCTCAGAAGAAGAAACCAACTATTGCTGGTTTAGAAAGTGAAGACATGCATTGCAGATGCACCTTTAAGACCTTCTGTGCAAGCTGTGTTTCACTAGAACTGTGAGGGAGGAAACATCTTCATGACATGAGTGCTTAAAACCATTGTGTTTTGCAACACACCTGATAGTTCTGGAAGTTTGAAAGGTCACAAACACTGTCAGAAAACTCCTCTGCCAACACTGCCTTCAGCATGAAGACTCTGCTTATGTGGGCTGAAAGATCTGAAACTGTGTGGGGACCCGCAGCTCTTGGAGAGGCAGCATCATAAGTTTGGAAACCCACTAACAAAGGAAGGAGAAAACAATACTCCTTTTGCTATGCAGGGAACATGGAGCAAGATAGCAAGATTTGGAACATACTCAACATGCACCTTCTTTTCTCTTCTTCTCTGAGCAAATCAAGACTGTTCTTGTTGCAAATCACCTTACTGCACCCTAGTATTTGCTATTGGAGTACCCCTCCCTACTTTCAATCCTCACTGATGCAATTATTTGTGACCACTTCTCTTCTTCCTGTCATCTATCATGTCTCTGCCATCCATCAGATACCCAGCCCTTTTAGTTCTGGCCTAGAAACACCCTTTCTGTTTGACCAGCCCCTTACAATAAATAACAATCTATATATCTATACATACTATGGCCCAGATTAAAGTGAAGCTTAATTTATGTGCTGGGGTCCATGTGGATGAAAATTATGTTTCTGACCTTTACACCTGTAGGAAAGTACCATTTTGCCTGGCATGTTACCCCCATTTTTACTTGTGTATCAGTTTGTTTCTGCCTGTCTCACTGGGATCCTGCTAGCCAGGACCCCAGTGCTTATACGTTGTTGCCTGAATGTGTTCCCTGTCTGGTGCTTAACTGTGTCACTGAGGCTCTGCTAATCAGAACATCAATTCTTATGCTCTGTCTGTCTTTAAAATTGTCACTGCAGGCTAGTGACCATTTTTATGAATTCTGATTTGCACACTGGAACACCCTTATAATTCCCAAGTATATGGTACTTAGGTACCCAGGGTATTGGGTGTTCGAGGAGATCCCTATGGGCTGCAGCATTTCTTTTGCCACCCATGGGGAGCTCAGACAATTACACAGGGGTGCCAATGCAGCCGGAGTGTTATTTCACAGCCATTTTACACTGCACTTAAGTAACTTATAAGTCACCTATATGTCTAACCCTCACTTAGTGAAAGTTAGGTGCAAAGTTACTAACATAGTTCAGGGCAATTTCGTCGGACTTTGTGAGTGCCGGGACACCATTACACACGTCCACTAAATATAGGTCAATGCCTATATGTAGCTTCACAATGGTAACTCCGAAAATGGCCATGTAACATGTCTAAGATCATGGAATTGTCCCCACATGCCAAATCTGGTATTGGGGTGCCAAGGCCATGCATCCTCGGGGCTGCAGCATGGACCCGGGTACTGCCAAAATAGCTCTCTGGGGTTATCACTGCAGCTACAGCTGCTGCCAACCCACAGACAGGCTTCCGCCCTCCTGGGGTCTGGGCAGCCCAGTCCCAGGAAGGCAGAACAAAGAATTTCCTCTGAGAGAGAATTTCCTCTCCCTTTAGAAATAAGTGTTAAGGGCCTGAGAGGAGTAGCCTCTCCTGGCCTATGGGAATGCTTTGAAGTGCACAGATGGTGCCCTCCTTGCATAAACCAGTCTACGCCGGTTTAGAGATCCGCTAGCCCCTGCTCTGGTGTATAAAACTGGACAAAGGAAAGGGGAGTGACCACTCCCCTGTCCATCACCACCCCAGGGTGATACCTAGAGCTCCTCCAGTGTGTTCCAGACCTCTGCTATCTTGAATGCAGAGGTGTGAGGGCATAATGGAGGCCTCTGAGTGACCAGTGCCAGCAAGTGACGTCAGAGACCCCTCCTGATAGGTGCTTACCTGACTAGGTGGCCAATCCTCCTCTGAGGGCTATTTAGGGTCTCTCCTCTGGGTTTCTCGTCAGATAACGAATGCAAGAGCTCACCAGAGTTCCTCTGCATCTCCCACTTTGACTTCTGCCAAGGATCGACCGCTGACTGCTCCAGGATGCCTGCAAAACCGCACCAAAGTAGCAAAAAGACTACTAGCAACATTGTAGCACCTAATCCTGACGACTTTCTCTACTGTTTCCTGGTGGTGCATGCTCTGAGGGCTGTCTGCCTTCACCCTTCACTGGAAGCCAAGAAGAAATCACCTGTGGGTCGACGGAATCTTCCCCCTGTTAACGCAGGCACCAAACTTCTGCTTCACCCGTCCGCTGGGTCCCTTCTCATCCTGACAAGCGTGGTGCCTGGAACACAGGAGCTGGATCCAAGTGACCCAGACAGTCCAGTGGTCCATCTGTCCAAATTTGGTGGAGGTAAGTCCTTGCCTCCCACGCCAGACAGTAATCCTGTGTACTGCGTGAACTGCAGCTGCTAGGGCTTCTGTGCAATTTTGCAAGGAATCCTTCATGCACAGCATAGCCCAGGTCCCCAGCACTCCATCCTGCATTGCTCAACTCTCTGAGTTGACCACCGGCTTCGTGGAACTCTCCTTTGTAGTGTTGAGATGACCACTGCGCTCAGTTTTCTTTAACCCCTGTTCAAGTGTTTCTGCAGGTTCTGCCTTTTTCTGCATGGGCTCTTTGTATTGCTGAGTGCCCCCTCTGTCTCCTCCTCCAAAGGGAAATCTCCTGGTCCTTCCTGGGCCCGGCAGCTCCCATTATCTTTAATGTGACCTTTGCAGCTAGCAAGGCTTGTTTGCGGTCTTTCTGCATGGAAACAATTCTGCATCTTGCAGCACACCGTTGAACATCTTCTATGAAAAGGAGATGTTCCTGGAATCTTCCATTGTTGCAGAATGTTCAGCTTCTTCCAACTGGAGGCAGCCATTTTGCACCTTCATCCGGTGTTAGTGGGCTCCTGCCCCTCCTGGACACTTTTGTGACTCTTGGACTTGGTCCCCTTCCTTTACAGGTCCTCAGGTCCAGGAATCCATCTTCAGTGCTTTGCAGTCCGTTGTTGTCCTTGCAGAATCTCCTATCACTGCATTGTATTTCTGGGGAAGTAGGGTAACTTTACTCCTACTTTTCAGGGTCTTGGGGTGGGGTATCTTGGGCATGCTTAGTGTTTTCTAACTCTCCCAGTGACCCCCTTCACACTACACTAGGCCTGGGGTCCCTAAGTGATTCACATTCCACTTTCTTAGTATATGGTTTGTGTTGCCCCTTGGTCTATTGCAGCCTATTGTTTAATTACCTGATTTTGGTTTATGTGTATATGTTGTGTATTTTACTTACCTCCTAAGGGAGTATATCCTCTGAGATATTTCTGACACATTGTCACTAAAATAAAGTACCTTTATTTTTAGTAACTCTGATCATTCTGATTCTTATGATATAGTGCTATATGGTATAAGTGGTATAGTAGGAGCTTTGCATGTCTCCTAGTCCAGCCTAAGCTGCTCTGCTACAGCTACCTCTATCAGCCTAAGCTGCTAGAACACTACTAATCTACTAATAAGGGATAACTGGATCTGGCACAAGGTGTAAGTACCATCAGGTACCCACTATAAGCCAGGCCAGCCTCCTACAACACCAGCACATAATTTTGTTTATAAATAATATTTGTCCCTTGAGTAGGGAATAACATGCAGGTCCAGATTTACTGGTTCTAAATCTGCATGAAGTGTGGCCATTTTGGTGACAAGCATGTTTACATGTACCACATGCTCTGAGCAGGTATTAAATGGAAGCAGAGGGGCTGGTGCAAGGTGGGTGGCATAGGTAGAGTGGGGAGGATGCCCTGTCACAGCTAAGGCTGAGGTTATGGGTAAGGGAAAATGTACTTTGCTCCCCTGTGACATGGAAGGAGCTGCGGACAGACTAAGCATATGTCCTCTGCCTTAAATGTTTTAACTGACTTCATTTTCCAGCCAGTAAAATCAAGTGTGCTATTCTCAGAGCAGGAAAATCTGGGTCCGGGAGGACCATTTGTTATTACAATTGACCTCAAAGGTATCCCATGCAGGAATGTCACTCTGCTTAACTTATAAAAAGGCCATCCAAGGCTTTGGGCCAACCTTCTTCATCCAATGGTCTCTTCAATACTCATTCACATCATGCTTCTACCCACAAAAACATTCATCATACATAGGATAATGGATCAGCCCTTTTTAGCCATTGGTTCTCTAACTCTATGAGTGAGAGAACTTTCTATGATCATATGTACAAATTCACTTTAAAAAAGTACACTTCAGTGCTGGGACTGGTAGGTGTTGTTTTTTGTCTCTTCTTTATGTTTTTTTTTAAATCATCCTTGCCTGTTAAAACTGTCTTCAAGTTACAGTGATTCAAATTAAATGCCACCTTTTCTTTGTGCCAATACGGACCATATTTACCTGTGCTGTACAGTAAAACTAAAGGAGTTTCTAAACCTTTTTTAACTACACCTGTGAGCTAGAATCCACATATACTAGTCTTATAAAAGTATACACCATGCTTATTGTATTTCTAAAGTTTACATTTCAAATATGTGTCTGCTACCATTAGGCAGTATGCTATCTTTAATTTCTTCGCTTTCTTTTTGGTATAATGCTTGACGAAAAAAGATAAACATTTCATCACTTTGTGTTCCTATCGTATAAATCGATGCACACAACAAGACACCTTTATACGTGAACAACACATTTTCATACACAAAGTCAAATCACCCGTGTTGGATTCCCCTGTTATGACCTCTGTCAGTCCCAGCACATTGGTACATGGTCAGGCAGGCTCTGAGGCCTAGACCTGAAGGTTAATAACTGACAGGTCACAGGTGGGGTAGCACTTAGCCTACACCCAAACACACAAGCTTAGATCAGAGCCCACATATAGACAGCAAAACTACAATGGTCCCCGGAAATTGGTTCTGTTAGAAAATGGCCCTCTCTGAAAGGTCACCCAAAACATTTTGCCTTCCTCCTCTTTTTTTTGGCATTGGTTTTGTTGGCTTTAGGACTCTGAACACTTTACCAATGCTAACCATTGCTAAAGTGCATGTGCTCTCTCCCTAAAACAAGGTAACATTGGCTCATACCCTATTGGCAAATTCAATTTACTTGTAAGTCCTCAATAAAGTGCACTACATGTGCCTAGGGCCTTTAAGGTGAATGCTACTAGTGGTCCTGCAGCACTGACTGTGCCACCCACTTAAGTAGCCTCATAACCATGTCTCAGGCCAGTCATTGCAAGGCCTGTGTGTGCCCCTTCGACTTGGTGTTTAAATGTTTAAAACTACTTGCCAAGCCTTAAACTCCCCTTTTATTACATATAAATCACTCCTAAGGTAAGATATAGTTAGCTCGTAGGGCAGGGTGCTATATAAGTAAAAGGTAGGACATGTACCTTTATGTTTTACATGTCTGGGTAGTGACAAACAACCTTTTTTTTGTTTTTCACTATTGTGAAGGCTGCTCCTATCACAGGCCAGCATTGGGAATTCCTTTATATAATTGTAAATGGTAATTTCTGATCTGAAGGGCGTGACGTTGCCATGTTTGGTATGTTTGGAATGGTAGTGAGAAATCCTTCTTACTGGTAAAGTTGGATTTAAGGTTACTATTTTAGAATGGCCACTTTTAGAAAGTAGGCATTTCTTTGCTCTTTCTGCTCTCTGTGACTGACGGCCTATCTCCACTCCATGTCTGATCTGTGCTGGTTGAAAGCTTCCCTTGTGCATTCCATTCAGACAACCATAAACACAGGACACTCAATTGCATCTGCATTCATCTGCATACTGATGGTTCTCCCCGGGCGGGAAGGGTGAAGAGGCTCTCAGTTACACTTCAGAGGGTAGTGGCCTGACCCCACAAAAAGGACTGAAAAACCCCACAGATCACATGGCAGGCCAAACTGGGCTACAAACGGAACTCTGACCCTATCAAAACAGACAATTCTGGAACTACAACTGGACTATGTCAGTAGGCCTGAAGTACTGCCTAAAGGACACAACTGGACTGCTTTTCAAGAAGGACTGCTGTTCTGCTTGTTGCCATACTGCTCTCTAACTCTGCTGGTAGGAATCTTCCTTCTCACCACAAGTGATCTCCAAGGGCTTATTAGATTGCCTCCTGTTGCCAAGACTCAGGGACATCAAAGACTTGAACCATCTGCACCTGGACTCTGCAAGTTGTGAGTCTACCCTGCCTTGGAAGTGGGCCTAAGGTGCTCTACCTTCTGTGGTGTTCATTGGGACTGTCACGGAGCAATGTGAAGTCTTGCAAACCCTCTCCCCGCTGCTGCCAGCTCCACTGGACTCAACACCGGACAGTGCAAAGCCCTGCAAAGACTTGCCGCACAGCTACCAGCCCATTAGAACTGACACAAAATTATGCTAAGCCCTGCAAAGCCTCACAGCATAGCTTCCAAGAATCAACGCAAGCTGACAGCAATCCCCACAGAGCCTCGCCATGCAGCTTCCCCGAACCAACGCCGGACACTGTGTACCCTCACAAACCAGCGCTGAGCACACTGCACACTAGGATTTAAGATACGGTGTTCAGCGGGCCCAAGTGGTTCCCTGTAGCTGGAGTGCACTCCATCATGGTTGGCCTGAACTTGTGCCTTGTCCAGGTCCAGTGCAACCAGATAACTAGAGTTGGCACTTTGTGCTTCTATGCATTTTCACTCCAATCTTTAAATTTGCTTATCTCAGGATCTACATATTGGATGTTTTTCAATGTGCTCTTGTTTTATTAATAAAATTATAATTTAGATTTCCTACCTGGTGTGTTTGTGGTGTTTTCACCCTGTTACTATATCAGTTATTCTACAAATACTTTACACATTGCCTTCTAAGTTAAGAATGACTGCTCTGTGCCAAGCCCAGGATAATTTAGGTTGTGTTGTGACTTACCCTGACTAGGACTGTGGTCCCTACTTGGACAGGGTGCATACATCTTCAAACTGGAGACCCAATTTCTAACAGGCTCCAATAATGCACAATTGTCCAGAGGGACCATGCATTCCCAAAACACTATAAAGTTAGATATCCCATGTGGTTAGGTACACTTAGCCAGTCAGGACACCGCACACGCAGTGACCAAATGCCCCTCAGGCCAGACACCTAGACACCTACTCGCTGGCCCACATAGTGTCCATGCCAGGTCGAGGCCCACCTGCATTCCCTATCTGGAAATTGTATCTGCAACTCCTTGTCAATAGTTTGCATATTTCACCAGGGAAAGAATGTTTTATGTGTTTATTGCTCCCAGAGGATTGCATAAAAAGTGAGACATTTTGATGTTCTATGAGAGATAGTACTGCTGTAACTGCTGCTCGTCATAATGTTTAAATAAACGAACCGTTTCCTGTTTCGCCAGGTGCCTCTTGTCTCTTGAGGTAAATCCTCATTCGAGTAACACTTGTCAAGGCCAAACCTTTTGGCTTTGCCCGTCCTACTTTATCAATGCTTTGCAGCTCTACCAGCGAAGTTAAACTATTCTGTTGGCATACATGCTTCCTTCTCCTTTCATTTTTCCCTTTTCTTTTTCCCTTTTCCAATGCTCTCCTGTTCTCTCTCTATCATGCGCGCTCGCTATGTTCCGCGCCCTGCTGCTTGCATCTTTCAGAATTTTCACTGCAAAGAAATTACCATGACGCGCCTCGCCACACGACTTCTCCCGTCCTGCGCTGTCTACCTTTGTAACCGCAATTCACTTTAATGATGCGGAAACGTACAAACAGCCTAATACCTTTCTCGCATTATGGTTATGAAGATCATTACATACCTGTCACCACATGACAGCAAAATGCTTTTAGAAAGAATCATCCTACAATACAGTTCAATTTTAAATTGAAGCATGTTTTACTTCTTAAAAGAAGACTGAACTATGTGTGCAGCCATACCGTCACAAGTTCAATAAACTGAATGCCACGATGATAGTTGCAAGCAGTACTCTGTCAGGAGAGGCCCCTGCAGCCAAATCAGGCATAAGTAGGCAATAGAAGAACACAGACAAATATGTCACACAAAATATCACAGAAGAAAAACAAGCAATGTACTGTCATTCAATGGCCCAGCATTCTGCTATATGAAGAATAGAAAAACACATAGTGGTTTATTTAGTTTACGAGTTACTTAAATTCCTCCGTATTTTATACGTAACTATACAGATAGTTCGATTTAATTCACGGTGATGCGTAATCGTAGTGATTTATAACAAGTCGATATCCATGCAGTAATGAGTTAAAAATAAAGCTCAGGTGATATCTCAATTGGTCCAGAGTTTGTCCATTGGGAAATCATGTATGTAACAGAGTTCTTAACTAACTAAGCAATAATTATATTGTTTTATTTTTGAATTTTATGTTATTGACACGCTTCATCAAGAACAAATAGGCATTAAAAAAGGAAAATGTGAAGAAACGAGCATATGCCCAAGATCAATATCTGTATCTCATGTCATATAGTCTAATTTAAATGTATGACGTGGTTTATAGGAAAATTGTTATCCTACATTGCAAAAGAAACTCCTAAGCAATATTTTACACTTCTTCCACCATTATTAACAATTCAAAAGGAATGTTAGGCAGTCAGCCTTGAACATCCAAGTAAGGATAAATCATGCCATGTAGATCGTAGTACTGAATATCTACGCCAACACTATTGAGGCATACTAATATTAAGGACAGAATATCGAGGAAGAAAATAAAGAAAAGCAAGGTATATAGGGGAGTATAGATTTACTATTTCTAACTACACATTCATACCTTGAAGATATATGTACTGCATAGGTACATATATGTGGAGTTAGGTACAGAAAATTTAGACTTACCTGAAGATATTTTATTTTCAATATTCTGTCCTCGATATTCCATCCCATCGGTATTGTTGATTCGATATTCAGGGGGCACACCTGTCAAATGCATAACTAAGCAATTTGAGTACCTGGAACAATGGCCCTAGAACATTTTTCAAAAATAGATTTCTCTTATCATTTGGCACTGTCGCGTAGACTCTCATTATTTTAATGAGACTACTGGAGTTTGAGCAGCAGAATCACCCGCGGCGGGGGAGACTGTGTCTAACCCACTGCGGGTGACACCTGTTGCTTCAATCTGGGTTTTGCTCTGACTAACTAGCAGGGTCTCATCTCCACCCAAGGATAGGGATGACTGGGCAGCCGAGCGCATGACATCCTTGGGTTCTCAGGGAAGTCGTGATCACTCAGGTCTCATCCAGTTTTCTCATTAATAGGTCAGTCTCATATATAAATGACATACAGAGGCAGTATATGTTTTAATAATAGGTTTAATAAAACAACTGCATCTTAGATAGCAAAGCGTGATCTGCAATAACCAGGATGACACAACATTACAGTATTAAAATTTGGCCAGAGAAGAGTAAAGCATAAAAACAACGCTATCATAATGTCACTATAATCGATGGACTAACTCCTACCTAAGCTAAAATTGAGCACAGCATGTTAAGCTCAAATTCTGCCCTTCAGGTTCCCCTGGGAAGACATCAAGCCCCATACCTGAGCAAAGGCCTGCGGTCTTCATTAGCATCTGTAGCGAAGCATTCAGCAAACAGCATACAGTCGTGGTTCCCTGGCTCGAATCTCCCTCTAATGTGTAAGGGATAAAGAAGTGTTTTTATAACAACACAGCTGATATTCCAAGAAAGTGTCCCTACGGAAAGATGTGTATTTTCTACAAATGTTAGAGACTAAACTTCTACCACGTTCTCCGGCAATGTACCGTGCTGTAGCCTTGAAAGAAGCACAGAGTGATCAAGAATGTCTTGTTTGAGAACAGAGTGGTGGCCTAGGCAGAAACATTTAGATAAACGGAAAATAAAACAAGACCGTAAGAATGGTTATTACAATAATAATAAAAGGAAGTTGAATAAAATATATCTAGGTTAAAGTGCACAGCGGCCTAGTGTGTTAAAATAACATGCATGGAGCTGTAACTAAAATGGCTACACAACACCATCCCCTTGACGGTTGAATGTGGTTCAAAGCCAAAGATATATAAATTTATTGCTAAAAAGCTCAACCTAAGATATGTATAAAACAATGTCAATGATGACAAGTCGAAAGGACACATAAGCATATAACGGGACAATTTAAAACATAAGCATGTGGTATAAAACCAAATTCCAAAAGGCAAGTTAATTTTGAAAAGTTCCAATTGATTCTTGGGCCATAGAGAGCAAGAGATCTTCCACTTCGGCCGATGTTAAAGTCGGGAAGTCATCGCCAAGAAGGATCAAGGAGAAGTTGTGTTCCGTACCCTCAGCCAAGGCAGCATTCCGTAGTGTGCCCAGTGATGAGTCGTAAGCTACAATCTCCAAGAAGGGTAACTCATAAGTAGCTTCTCGTAGCAAACGCAACCTCAAAGCGCATGTACGGTAATGAACCCTCAGCGAGAACATCAACAGGTCAGCGTTCAATGTTGACAAACGCTGCGTCGAAAGACAGACTTCCAGTGCATGTTCGAAGGAGCACCAGAGGCACCAAAACACGGGCTGCACACAATGCAAGACCAGTCTAAATGTCAAAGACCAGCCACACTCCAATTGCTCCAGGAGTGTTGCTCCAAAATACTGCATCATGCATTCACAGCACAGCTGCACTGATGGGAGCGCCTTCATTCCTCCTCGTTGCGGCGAGACAGCCATTGCACATAAAAATTAGCAACAACAAGATGCCAGCTAATAAAGCCAAAGTTATCAGACATCCCCCCTAAAATGCTAGAGAAAATTGAGTGAATTGCTGATGGTATCAAACCGAATACGGAGGAGAAAGTGTGATTGAAACCAGTACCAACAGCTTTGAAAAAATGTGCGGTTCCAGTTGTACTGGACGCATTTGAAGATTCATCCCACGAGTTCACCAAAGTGTCTAGGAAAGTTTGTTTTTAAGAGGAACTGTATTTCTGCTGACGACCTTGCCACCTGAAGTGCGTAGGTCTCGCCTGCAGATGTAAGGGCCACATGCTTTTGAAACAATAAAGCCTTGAGTCTGTTCAACTTGTCAAAATTCACAGTTGAAGTAGCAATGTGAAGCCAAATATCGGCTACCTCTTTAATTTTAGTGGGGGGGAAGTACGTTCCTGCAGCATGTAACGACCTTAGAGACCAAAACAACATCAAGTATCCTGGCTCGCATACCACATCAGTCTTCACTATTGAGAAGGATGTAGCTGCTGTTTGAAAGCACCTGGAATATAGGTCTAATCAAGGGGACTGGAACCCCCTTCAGATAACAATCTAAGTTTGCAGCAGAGGTGTTACATGCCCCGTGCAAGGACAGCTGTTTACAAACCATCGAATGGCTGATTGAAGTCTTGCATTCACTACCCCTAAGAAAGACTTCTTTCATGCCACTGAGGATTTGTACGAGAAGGGAAGCTCCCACACCTCATGGATGCCAAATTTCATTATATACTTCATATAAGAAATGTTTCCTATGGTGTTTTCTGGGGCCCAACAGGAAATCCTGTAAGTCAGTGTTATTAGACAGGAGACTGAGGTGTTCTCTAACCACGTTTGGTGAGGATGATCTTAACTATTGCTGGCACAATTTTCCTACACTATATGTCGTTACTATACCCGCATGTTTGGATGATATATAGCGAAGGTCCGGCCTACTAGTTCTAAAACCCCCAGAGGAGTTGATAAAACAGTGATGACACCCATTGGTATCTATTCGCCACAATAACCACCCGACAGGACATGTCAGTGAAACATTAAATGTACAATGGTGGACCCATTCTTCGAGCTGATCTTCAGTTGCATTTGTATATTTTTGCCATTCATAAAACTTTTCAGGGGCAGGTATACTGGGCATGTTTAATTCCTTAATTTTAGCTAAGCCTAAACAACTTGTATGTTGTACTGTTTCATTTAAGAATATAACTTGTACAGGTATGAGGCATGCCCTAAACAAAGCGTCCTTTCCCCTAATTTGCCAATGTCTTGTTCCCCATACACTTTTCAGATCGATCGACTTCAGCCAATATTCGTAGCCTTCTAAAGACAACCAGGAAACAAATGATTCCAAATGTATACATTTTGTATTTGTCATTAGTATATGTATATCTTTAGTAGGTGGTACCTTAAAATAATAAGACCCCACATTTTTCACATTGTGCCCAGAAAAATATGTAAACTTTTCAGAATATGTTTTAGAACTCCCTTGTGCTGGAGTTCCCATTGTGTATAGTTAAAAACAGTTTTGGGACTGCTCACTCTATGTATGTATGAAATCGTGCCTATAATAATTATAGCAAAACATAGCACCATCATTTTCTTTAAATTGATAAACATCCTTGTTTTCAAAGACAGTATAACACTGTAATTCAGTCATCTTAGAATCAACTGTTTTCACATCCCAATCATCAGAAACAATTCCTGGTAATATAATATAATTCATTGATAGTTTGAACACATATGGTATTTGAATTACTTCCATGGAACCATATATATCGAATATTACTTTGTTCCAAACAATCCCATCAGGAATTGGCACTGCGGAAGTGTTCACAAGTGATAAGTCTCTCCGGACCTTTTGTGATGAAAAATGTGGTTTTAGGACCTGCTTCACCAATTAAACTGTTGATCTCTCAGGAAGAAAGTGACCATTTACTAACAAGAAGAAAGTGATAAAACACCAATCCAAAGTAGGAAAGCTAAGAAAGTCAAAGAGAGCCATAGATAGTTCCATGGAAAAACAAAATATGTTTCTTTAAGCCAGTTTGTTAGCTTACGTGCTCTTGGCAAGTCAGATGTCGAAGAGGCAAATGAGTCTGAGAAGTCATCATTGAAGTCGGCAAAATATTCAGAAGCAGTTTGTGCGAATGGTGGGGCCGTGGTCAGTGGTGGAGTTGGTGTTTCCTTGGTGGCACACTGTAGATAGCACCAGCTGGCTGTGTTGGAGTTGAGTCAACTCATTCAAGTGTTTCTAAATTGTTATGATGTTATTGGAACCAATGCAAGATCATCGTCCACCCTTCCCAAGCTCGGAGAGGTGTTGGTGTTGGTATAAACGAGTTGTAGAGGAACGTCCTGGCCAGTAGTGAGCGGGCGTAGGAAACTACCATCTTGCCTGGCATGTTACCCCATTTTTACTTGTGTGTATGTTTGTTTTTGCCTGTGTCACTGGGATCCTGCTAGCCAGGACCCCAGTGCTCATAGGTTGTGCCCTGTATGTGTTCCCTGTGTGGTGCCTAACTGCATCACTGAGGCTCTGCTAACCAGAACCTCAGTGTTTATGCTCTCTCTGCTTTTAAAATAGTCACTGCAGGCTAGTGACCATTTTCACCAATTCTATTTGGCACACTGGAACACCCCTATAATTCCCTAGTATATGGTACCTAGGTACCCAGGGTATTGGGGTTCCATGAGATCCCTATGGGCTGCAGCATTTCTTTTGACACTCATAGGGAGCTCAGACAAATTCTAACACAAGACTGCCACTGCAACCTGAGTGAAATAACATCCACGTTATTTCACAGCCATTTTACACTGCACTTAAGTACCTTATAAGTCACCTATATGTCTAACCCTCACTTAGTGAAGGTTAGGTGCAAAGTTACTAAGTGTGAGGGCACCCTGGCACTAGCCAAGGTGACCGCACATTGTTCAGGGCAATTTCTCCAGAATTTGTGAGTGCGTGGACACCAGTACACTTGTGAACTACATATAGGTCAATACAATGTGTAGCTTCACAATGGTAACTCCGAACATGGCCATGTAATATGTCTAAGATCATGGAATTGTCCACCCAATACCATTCTGGTATTGGGGTGCCAATCCCATGCATCCCCGGGGCTCCAGCATGGACCCCGGCACTGCCAAACTAGCTCTCTGGGGGTTTCTGTGCAGCTACCGCTGCTGCCAACCCTCAGCCAGGTATCTGCCCCCCTGGGGCCTGGACAGCCCAGTCCCAGGAAGGCAGAACAAAGGATTTCCTCTGAGAGAGGGTGTTACACCCTCTCCCTATGGAAATAGGTGTTAAGGGCCTGAGAGGAGTAGCCTCTCCTGGTCTCTGGAAATACTTTGAAGGGCACAGATGGTGCCCTCCTTTAATAAACCAGTCTACAATGGTTCAGGGATCCCCCAGCCCCTGCTCTGGTGCAAAACTGGACAAAGGAAAGTGGAGTGACCACTCTGCTGTCCATCACCACCCCAGGGCTGGTGCCCAGAGCTCCTCCAGTGTGTCCCAGACCTCTGCCATCTTGAATGCAGAGGTGTGAGGGCACAATGGAGACCTCTGAGTGGCCAGTGCCAGCAGGTGATGCCAGAGACCCCTCCTGATAGGCTCTTACCACGTTGGGTAGCCAATCCTCCTCTGAGGGCTATTTAGGGTCTCTCCTGTGGGTTTCTCATCAGATAATGAATGCAAGAGCTCACCAGAGTTCATCTGCACTTCTCTCTTCGACTTCTGCCTAGGATCGACCGCTGACTGCTCCAGGACACCTGCAAAACCACAACAAAGTAGCAAGAAGACAACCAGCAACATTGTAGCGCCTCATCCTGCCAGTTTTCTCTACGGTTTCCTGGTGGTGCATGCTCTGAGGGCTGTCTGCCTTCACCCTGCGCTGGAAGCCAAGAAGAAATCTCCTGTGGTTAGATGGAATCTTCCCCCTGCCAACGCAGGCACCAAACTTCTGCATCACCGGTCCTCTGGGTTCCCTCTCATCCCCGATAGTCCAGTGGCCCTTCTGTCCAAATTTGGTGGTGGTAAGTCCTTGCCTCCCCACGCCAGACAGTAATCCTGTGTACTGCGTGAACTGCAGCTGCTAAGGCTTCTGTGCACTTTTGCAAGACTTCCTTCGTGCACAGCACAGCCCAGGTCGTCAGCACTCCGTCCTGCATTGCCCAACTCGCTGAGTTGGACTCCGACTTCGTGGGACCCTCTTTTGTTGTGCTGAGACAACCGCCGTGCTCAGATCTTCTGAACACCTATTCAGGTGCTTCTGCAGGTGCTGCTTGCTTCTGCGTAGGCTCTATGTGTGTCGCTGAGCACCCCCTCTGTCTCCTCCTCCAAGAGGCGACCTCCTGGTCCTTCCTGGGCCCTGGCAGCACCCAAAGCATTCAACTGCGACTCTTGCAGCTAGCAAGGCTTGTTTGCGGTCTTTCTGCGTGGAGACAACTCTGCATCCTCCAGCACGCAATGGGACATCTTCTGACCAAAGGAGAAGTTCCTGGCACCTTCCGTTGTTGCAGAATCATCGGCTTCTTCCACTCAAAGGCAGCCCTTTTGCACCTTCATCCGGGGTTTAGTGGGCTCCTGCCCCCCCTTGACACTTGCGTTACTCTTGGACTTAATCCCCTTCCTTTGTAGGTCCTCAGAACCAGGAATCCATCTTCAGTGCTTTGCAATCAGTTGTTGCCTTTGCAGAATCCCCTAGTTCGACTTTACTGTCTTTCTGGGGTAGCAGGGTAACTTTACTCCTACTTTTCACTGTCTTGGGTTGGGGTATTGTGGACACCCTTAGTGTTGTCTTACACTCCCAGCAACCCTCTACACACTACACTAGGCCTGTGGTCCATTTGTGGTTTGCATTCCACTTTTGGAGTACATGGTTTGTGTTGCCCCTAGGCCTTTTGTCTCCTATTGCATTCTATTGTGTTCTACAGTGTTTGCACTACTTTTCTAACTGTTTACTTACCTGATTTTGATTTGTGTGTATATTTTGTGTATATTAATTACCTCCTAAGGGAGTATATCCTCTGAGATACTGTTGGCATATTGTCACTAAAATAAAGTACCTGTATTTTTAGTAACTCTGAGTATTGTGTTATCTTATGATATAATGCTATATGATATAATTGGTATAGTATGAGCTTTGCATGTCTCCTAGTTCAGCCTAAGCTGCTCTGCTATAGCTACCTCTATCAACCTATGCTGCTAGAACACTACTAATCTACTAATAAGGGATAACTGGACCTGGCACAAGGTGTAAGTACCATCAGGTACCCACTACAAGCCAGGCCAGCCTCCTACAGAGGGATTTGGGAGCTACTGGATGTTCCTCTTGGTTGGCTGTGCAGGATCGGCTACATGGTGTAATTTTACATTGTCGATGGAGACAAAACGATTTTCTTTGGCACCTGCTAACGGTGGGAGAACAACAGTTCTGGTACCGTGTATCCCTAGTACTGGGACTGGTGCTCGATAGGAAGGGGGCAAATTCCTTTTTCACAGACACTTTCTCACGTACAAGATCCCCAACTTTGGGAATCCAGCCAGTAGATGTTACAGGCACATCCTGGATTCCTTTGGAGGCAGCACCGATAGAAGAATTATCATCATGGAACTGTTGCAATTCACGTAAGACAGTGACACGTTCATTTATGTCAAAAGGTGTTTCTGCTGCCTCAACGCCAGGACCATCAAGATCCAGAACAAACATTTGAGTTCCAAACAGGCACTCATATGAAGTACGACCCCCCCAGGGACCATCCAGGCAGATTATTAAGTGCTCTCTGGACTCCATATAGATGGTTAAGCCAAATACGACCCGTACCTAAGACTCTGGCTGTTAAGGATTGCTTTAAACCACGATTTAATCGCTCCACGACACTATTTCCCTCGGGATGAAATGGTGACGAGTACTGGAGTTGGACCCCCAATGAAGACATGGCTTTACTGAATGCCTTTGAGGCGAAATCAGGGCCCTGGTCCGAATGAAAAGCCTCAACCGCATATGTACCAATAAAGACTCGCAATTCTTTAATAACAGTCCGAGCGTCAACCAAGCGTTGTGGCCACACCCGTAAAAATCTGGAGCCTGAATCAACAGCGACTAAAATATACTTGTATGCACTATCCAGTGTTAGGGGACCGCAATGATCCAAGTACACACTTTTTAATGGTTTGTTTGAAATCAAGAGGGGTGTCTGCGGCGGGTGTTTGGCAGTGGAAACTTTAATTTGTTGACAGAAGTCACAACAAAGGACATACTGCTTGGTCTCTTTATAGAGACCTGGCCACCAATAAGGGGCCTGCAAAATCGAAATTGTAGCCGCCATACCAGCATCGGCAGATGCCACCCCTTCATGCGCTGCTTTAATCAATTGTGATCCTATATCTCTATTGGGAATGTCTCGTACCCGTACGCCTGGTATCTTAACCTCAGCGTTCAGCATAGCTCCCATTCAGTAGGAATATTTGTCAGGAAATCCTTTAGGATAGGGCGTACCATCAGCTTTAGCTGTCACTGCAGCCCATATGTCTGCGTCCGGTTTTGAACTCAAACGAGTCACTGCAGCTACAGCAGCCATAGCCAGTGCTGACTTTGCGGCTTCATCAGCTAATGTATTTCCAGAAATGTGTATCCCAACACGCTGGTGTCCAGGTGTATGTACAGTATGGACATTTGGAAGTGTCTCTTTCACATCTGCTACTTTCCCCCACAGAAGTCTGTGTTTGATGGTGTTGCCTTTGGAATCTCCCAACCTATTCTAACGCCAATAATGCAGGTATTCATTGAAGGACTGGACACAATAATATGAACCACAAACAATCAGCGTAGGCTGTGCACGATCCGTGTGCTCCAGTGCCATCAGCAGAGCCTTCAGTTCTGCCAACTTTGCTGTGCAATCCCCTAGGGTTTGTGCAAATGTATATAGGGACAAAATGTATTGTCCTCCATGTAGCTTCTTACGACTGAGCAAGCAGCAGAATATTGGTGTTTTGTGCCAATTGCAGGTTGTGCTGAGCCATCGGTGTACATGAATCTATGATATTGTTCAATAGGCAATGCATTTGCTGGAACTGGGTATTCAATTTCATACTGTAAAAATTCTTGACTTTGTAATTTTGGGTCAAAACTGTAGTCTACATCAGTGGCTGTCAAAGAAGCAGCCCATTGTATCCAAAGTGGATGTAATGCTTTTGCGTTCGGAACGCTGGCTTTTGTAACAGTCTCTAGGGCTTGGTGTCGCTTTCACCACATCTGCACCAGCAACTGTGTACTCCATTTATGGTGTAAAATTGTCACACCTCAATAAATCACACAGCCCGGGGGAAGAAGGTTAGGGGCTCAATGAATGGATGAGAAATGGGATTTGCGGAAATGTGTAACAAAGACAAACACTACTCAAAAGAAACCACAACAATATTCATCTTAGTGCTGAGCAGCACACCGTCATCAATCGATGATCGAAACAATGAAGGGATAAGTATGACACAGTTCAGTTAAATGCATTGCAAACCTTCTGCCCCAGAGAGATCCAAGACAGTATATCTCTAATGTTATGTCTTCTAGGTTTGAAAAATGCAAATTATGGATGATTGATGTTAACCCACCCAGTATTAAAAGTTATGATTGCTAAGAGGAAAGTGATACTGTATTGCCCGATTGGGAGGTGCATCTCCATTCTTTTTGGAATATGCAGCACTTTTGGAGATTTGTTCTGTGGCATGAATCAAGTAGGGTGACACAGATGTACTTTTTGGATGACATACTGTCATTTTGCAACTTTACAATACAAGCCAAATGAATGATTAAGCTCTCAACTAAGGCATGTACTTCTGGGTTTACATTCATACTGCAGAGTGCAAACCTTTCAGAACTTATAGTTAATAGTTTGAGGTCGAATGTGTTGGCACCTTCTGAATCGGGGTTTTAACTTCTACTCTGTTACCACCCTGAATAATCCTCAGCTGCTTCCAGGCTTTAAAAGAATGACTGACATGAGAGCAGATTTGTCTGCAGGTGATGACTATATCTATATATTTGGGAAAGTGTTGCACACCAAGGTTGATGCAGTACACCAAACAAAGGACCCTAAAATAGCCAATGTCTGCCATGGCCTTGACCATGTTACTGCCATTGTTCATGGCAACAGGGTTGCAGCTGTATGGGATTTCTCCATAGTGAACATCACTGCTGTTGCACGCCATTGAATGCCCTTAAACGTTTCTTCTGCACTGAGACTTGCAGATATCTGTTGCCAAACCCCAACAGAAGGGATCCAGTGTGCAGCGATACACACGTAATCAGTTGATTGACAACTGGTTCACATGTCTATGTCAGGTGGATACTGTACTGCACTCTGTTGCAAAGCTTTTCCAACCAATTACACATCGTGATGCAGCGCTGGAACACCAACTGAGGCAAAATAGGTCCAACTTGGAACCATCCATTTTGGGCAGATGGCTGGCAAAAACTTTAAGAATTCCACTCCTTCCACAAAAGAAAAAGGGAGGAGGTCCAGCACAAACATTTTTGCCAGCTTCCTATTGTACACACGTACCATAGTGTGGTTTCAGTCAAAGAGCCCTTCCTGCCTAAACATGCCCATAACAGTAGCCTGGGTTTTCTTCTTTTGTGGTGCCACTGACGTAGGCAACTTTTGAGATGTAGGTAATGTAAGACTTAATGTGGGTCATGGTGCAGTCACCGTATGTCGTGTTGTCTCCATCTGACTCTGAATCTTCCTGTCCCATTGTGAGATCTCTGAGGTGGGTGATTCTGGCACACTTTCGGAGATAGGGCTGCTTTGCATGAGGAAGTCACCCTCTTCTTCCTCATCTTCCACCATGATTTGACCAGTTGTAGCTGATGTTTATCAACTCTCCTCACCTTCACTACTGGACCTACATTCAGCAATATTTTTTAGGTGCTCCTCCCACTGGATTGCATGATGTTTTTCCATATGGGTCGTATGGTACAACAGTACCATAATGTGCACCATCGTTACCTCTATGGACATTGTGTGGCAAACGGAGCATATTGCAAAGTTCTCCTCCTAATTTTTACGCATAAAAAGTCCTAAACTGGGGAGAATAAATTTCTTACTGGGCCACTGCCAATGCCTGTAGAAGAATTGGAGGTAGGTAGGTGCGTTGATTGCCTTTCTGCAGTGCATACTTCTATTGAGGTACAGGTTGCTGCAGGTCTCTGCTGGGACCTTACAAATATGGGAGATGGTGGTGCTGCCTGTGCCACATAACTTGGAGCAGGTTGGATAGTATTGTCAGACTCCTCTGTGCCAGCTTCCACATTGACTGGCTGTTCGTCATCATCTGCCTCATCATCCCCTTCAATGATTCTAAGGCTTTCTGCAACTGTTCTTTTCCCTTATCTCTCCTGGTGTTTCCCAGACTCTGCTGGGGTCCACTCCATGTCCCTATCATCATCATCAGAAGTATTGCTTGGAGAAGACCGCGTAGTAGTACCCTTCCTTTTTCTTGCTGGACTTCTTGGAGCCATTGTTCATAAAAGAGGAGGATTTTGCTCAGCAGGAAGCTTGACCTCCTGTTCTGCTCCAATTTTGGGGAGATCTACTATTGCCAGCTGCAGCTGATGCCCACTTTGTTCTGTTTCCTGGAATGATGGGCTACTACTTTGCTAAAGAGACAACTCCAATTCAATGTCACTGCTTTTCTGCATTGCCATGATTGCAATGGCTGCCTCACTGACAGACATGGTCTTGGGCTGATGTTGGGGTGATGCTGTAGATGCAAGAGTGTTGCTCCTAGATTCCTCCCTGGAGGCCCATGTGGCAGGCACATGTCTCCCGAAAAAGGTTGCGGTCGGCATACCACTGGTGGAAAGCTGCTTCTTCTTAATTATCACTTTCTTGGGAGCAACCTTCTTTGGGGTCATCGTAAAGCTCTCAGCCGTGGAACTAAGCTGCACAAGTGAAAGAGATTTGAAGACTTAACTGTACAGGCCTTCTATTGGGCTGTACTGCAGGTAATATGATGTCTCTTCTCTTCTTGTGCACCTAAAAGCAACCAAGCAAATAAATTGTAATTAGTGAAACATTTAATTGTTGCAGGTTGAAATAGTACAGACAAATGCAATGTTAGTGTCGTTGGTTACCATGTAATAAATACAAATTCAATTAAACAGTGTAAAGTCAGACCACACCACCACACAATAAAATGTCATTTCAAACCAGGTAGCTCAACATGCACACATAGCTCATTGCTTTATCTCCATCTCTTTTAAACACGACTCCTGTCTTATTCAGAGGTAGGTGTATGGGTAAATATAATAATCCTTACAAAACATATGGTGGCAAGGTGGTCCAAAGGAAATGGAATAATCATCAAAATAATGAATTATGCTGCAGTGATCTGTCTGAAGTATACCACAGCCAGGCTGTCCATGAGGAAATGGAATTATTGTATACCTAAAGAAACCAAATGCTGTAGTGTGGCTCTGCACCTTTGGTGGATGGATGTATGAAAGAATGGTTATGGATGTGGATGGTTGGATGGATCAAGGCAAAATGCAGAATTAAATAAATTAAATAAAAAATAATAAATTAAAAATGAATCTAAAAACAATTAAAAACTAACATAAAATGAAAA
Source organism: Pleurodeles waltl (assembly GCF_031143425.1). Lineage (NCBI taxonomy): Eukaryota > Metazoa > Chordata > Amphibia > Caudata > Salamandridae > Pleurodeles > Pleurodeles waltl. The sequence goes on from NC_090447.1 coordinate 1,116,905,577, forward strand.
TAAAAAACAAAAAATAAAAAACCTTAAAATAAAAACCAAAATAAAAATGAAAAAATAAATAAAAAAAACAATAGAATAAAAAATAAAAAAATAAAAATTTAATTAGAAATAAAAAATTTAAAATTTAAATAGAAAATTTAAATAAACAAATAATCAATAATGAATGATGTTTGTATGTAAGCTTAGGGCAAAGACACACTGGCTGGTTGCACAAAATGGTTAACAACCACATGGTAAAACTACAACAATGAGCAAGGAGTCATGGCAAACCATGGACACATTCAAGTCTATGGCAAAGGAAGGGACACTGGTTGGAAGGACAAAATGGCCACCAGGTACATGGTCAAGTAACAACAAAAAGGAGCAAGGAGGCATGGCAAACAAAGAACACAAGCAAGTCTATGGCAAAAGGTCACTGGCTGCATGCACAAAATGGCCACCAGCCACATGGTCAAACAACAACAACAAGGAGCAAGGAGGCATGGGAACAAATTACACATGCAAACCTATGGAAAAGGGACACTGGCTGGATGGACAAAATGGCCACCACCCACATGGGCAGACAACAACAAGGAGCAAGGAGGCATGGGGAACAAAGAAAGAACACAGGCAAGCCTATGGCAAAGGGACACTAGCTGAATGCACAAAATAGCTGCCAGCTACACAGTGAAACAACGAGAAGCAAGGAGAACAAAGAAGGACACATATAACCCTGTGACAAAGACGTGCTGGCTAGCTGCAGAAAATGGCCACCAGCCACATGGTAAAGCAACAACTACAAACAAGGAGGCATGGAGAACAAAGAACGCATGCAAGCCTATGAACATAAACTCCACAAAATGGCCCCTAGCCACACAGCATGGAGATCAAAGACAAAAGGTGGACAATAACACAAACACACACACACACTGGCAAGAAACAGGAATGGTAGTAACCCTGAAAAAAACACTAACATTAATTCAGCAATGCAAAACACAAACATTAACTTAGCTATAAAACTTTCTCAACAACAGACACACATCCCTCTATGCAATCAAATATTACCAGAAAACATAGACATGTATTGCAAAAAATGAAATGCAGAAAATAGCCTACATTTTTAATTTAAGCCAATGCCACCCCAACCCTGAATGAAGTTTTAAAAACATATACCACTGAAACATTTATTCTATGCACTGATGACAACAAGTATTGGGACTACTGGCTAGATGGACATTTGGAAATCTATGTCAGAGTAATAGAATATTGCAAATGTTACAAACATGTAGAAAAGGAAAGGTACTGAGCTGTGCAACATTTTTCCTTTGTAAAAGATGAAAAATCAATTAAAAGGAAAATAAATAATTAGGCCCATACTTAAACACCACAGCACCCACCTCTGTAAATACTTAAAATAAAATTAAAGTACAAAGAAATATTGGTGCATGCTTAAGTACACAAACAACAGCCTTATTCAATATTTTTGGACCTTACTTGTATCATTTCACAAAAACTAAGTTGTTAGATCCAAAGGTATATGCAGGAGAAAAAGAGTGATCATTATACCTTGAAATCCAAGTGAAAAGAGACCATGAGATGAACATAGCACAGGGTGGAGCCTGCTGGACAGGAACAGGAAGTTGGAGTCCCTGGGTAATTTCCTTCCTGTTTAAAAAAAAAAAGGCTTTTTGATCTAAAAAACAACTTGAAGGGTCCATTGGAGAAGAACATCCACTCAAAAAAAACTTTTTGGAGAAGATTTTGATGAATCTGGAGTAAAATAATCTACTCCAGATGCAACTGAGCTTGTGATCGGGAATGTTTTGGCTCCCGTCATGGCCGGATGCAACGTGAGTAAACAGGAAGTTTTGCGCGTGCAGCCAGAAACAGCAAGATTGAATGCAAAGTCTTACATGCACTTGCTAGCAACTCAGGAGTATTATGACGCTTCTGAGAGAGCACCAACCCTCAACCTCACTCGCACAAATGAACTCTGCTCCGAGTTGGATTGTGAAATTCAGGAACTCCATGCTACACTGCATAACACAAAGTGTCTGAATTCTGACAACTCAGTCCATGTAGCAGATTTCTACGTCCAGACCTAGAATAAAGTTGTGTGTGCTGGACTGCCTGGCTGAGTGGGTGAGCGACCATCCACCAGGGGAAGTCCATTCGAGGGCATAAAATAGTTGACTAGACCTCTCCAACTCCAAGAGGTGAATCTCCCACTGCGGGTTGTAACTTACATGATGAAACATTACCCTCTGCAGCCCCCATTCTCAACCAAACCACATGTACAAAGGAGAAAAAAACAGTCATGCATTAAATATGCAATTTATTGCCTTTGGGCAGCTTATTTCTCTTAACGCCATTAACTGGACCTTCAAAATCCAGATTTCTGATGAAAGATGGAGACTGATTCACTGAACACAATGGATATTAACAAAATAATGTTGTGAATGCTGTGTTCTTACACGCCCACTAACAGGTCAGATGAAATTGCTTTTACTCTTCTTATCTTTTATGAAAAATCCACATATGATTACCATAATTTGACTGCATGCTAAAATTAATTATTGAAACTAGCATTGCATCTATGCTGTGCTGTTAACTACATTTGTGTGCTTTTAGCAAACCTCTTATGGGTGCAGTGTTATGGGATTCACAGAGTGTCAGCAGATATAAATCAGTAAGCTGTTGATAACCATTATCAGTTAGCGAGGATTTTCATAATTAATCTATACAATTCTTAAAGTCTAGAGGTCTTATTACATTTGGGAGGTTGTATGTTAAACACATTTACAGTGCTGGTCCATGCAAGCAACACTTGCATGTGTTACATGTGTATGTTTGCAGTGCCATTGTTACAATGGTGGCCGGTAATCTTAGGAGGGGGGTGGGAAGCACACTCATTCATTCACACATGCACGCACGCACATCCGTTCACAACACTCCTCAACATTCAAACATACATGATCGCACCAAACATTCATTTAAAAAACACACACACACACAAACTTACATTCAGATCGAAGGTCCCAGGAGGGTTCGGACTGCTGCCTTCCCTCTCTGGCTGACCCTAGGTAGCAGTCCCAACTTCGTCACAGAGTGGGATGGGGTCAGTGAGATTTGTGACCCCTCCCCACTCTGTGACGAGGTGTCACTGATTGACACTCAGCCTGGGCACTTCAGGACTTAAACCTGAAGCGCCCAGGTCGAAATCAATTGGTGACGCTTTGCCTCATCACTGAGGGGAAGGGCCTCGAGGCACCTTTGCTGAGCTGAGGAGGTCACGCCCATAGGAGCTGTGACATTTTCAGCCCAGCAAAGTTCAGCTCAGGCAGACAGGAGTTTGCGCAAATTGTGCATGACTTGCTCCTGGCTGCCTGATCTGAACATAAAGAGTGTCTGTCACGCTGACCTTTGCTCAGCTGGCAGACACTCTTCATGAGAGGCAAAAGGTGGGGGGGTGGCCCCTCCGCCCCAAAGGACGGGCTGCGGTTGCACTGTTATAAAGTTTAGTTGTGCATATACTAGTTCAATCCAGCAGAGGTAGTCAGACTGAGCTTTGCAAGTTGCTGGTTCAGACTACAACCGGTTTTGAAGCCAAGGACTGAAAACATATGGCAAATCTTGGGATGGGCCATGATTAAAGGAGGCAGGCTGAGGGTTGGAGGGAGGGTCACGAAAGTTAATTCAGTGAAGCACAAATGTTTTACTTATAATTTGATTTATTGACCATTTTTGTCAAACATCGGGCATTGAGAGTGAGCACATGTGCATTACAATAAAACAACAGAATTCATATAAAACAATCATAACCAAATGAAATAAATGAACTAAAAACAAAAAAATAAAGGATCGTAATAAATAAGAATGCAGATCTTATCTAGCTTCACCCAGGTTGGTATTAAGTCTGGTGGAGGTCACCCCTTGGCAATGCCCTCATGCCCCCAGGAAAGTCAATCCGCAGACCATCCAATCACTGGAGCTATTTTATTTAGTTGGAAATTCTGGGTGTCAGGAAGGCAACAGAAGTCCTAAGGTGATGGTGATCTGAGGGCACCCAAAACCAGAGAAGAGAATCTGGAAAACAGAGGGGGGAGGGGTTATAGAATACCCAGCTACACAACAAACACATAACAAACCGGAGGAGATCAGAGTGGTATGGGGGCCTTTCTGCTAAGGAGATAAGCTTACAAACAAAGCTATTTGTCCTGAGTTCACCCTTACATGTCCACTTAGATCCTGAGATCGGCAGTGAGCACCCAGGTGCCTCCTCACACATATTTACAATAATGATCAGATGTTTTCCTTAATACTCCATTTTTATTTTAAAAAATTCCAACCAAGATCAATGAAAATACACATTTACACTAAAAATAAAATTTATCATAAAGTACATGCATAGTGCATGGGTTAGTTGGGAGGTCATGATCCTGGAATCCTCCAGCCATGATAAACTGTATCATCAGCACCCAGTTGCTGTGTCCGTACTCATCCCCAGTGGCTGCCTCAGAGTGCAGGTGCTGTGGCTTTGCCTGCTTGCACCTGGGCATGATGCTTCCAGCCACATCAGGAGATGCCACGCAGCAGCAGCACTACCCCAGCTCACAGCCACAAGTTGGACAGTCACCCTCTTCCCCTGGACCGCAAATATTTTGTTGGCCTTTTCAAAGGAGCCATCAGGAAAAGCACAGAGGTGAGGGAAGACAGGAGGAACAGGAAGGGGGTGCACAAGGGAGCCAGCTGAGAAAACAAGCAGGGATGAGGGAGCGCTTCACACAAGCAATTATGTTTTGAGTGGCTACAAGCTTTTATCTTGTAGACTGGGATCAAATGTTAGAGCCTGTTCCTGCCCCTTATTTAGAGTAGTATGACGTGGCATTCTTACATGGTCTGAAGGTCTGGCAGTGGACGGTAGACAGGTGATTGTTGCACCCTCCGTCTCCCTGGATACCTGTATATGTCAAGAAATTAGTTCTGACATTAATCATTGTGTCCACAGCAACATACATGATGCATGTTAAGGATAACATGTGGCAAGATAATTTAGAATGGATGGACATGGCAAGTAGTACACAGCGCAGTTGCCTTGGTTCGCCACATATGTGTACACATCATGGATCTGGACCTAAATCAAACTTGTGCATCACAAATGCCACTTGGAATGTGACTGGATGTCCCAAGTGTAAAAATGGCCTTTGATGTGGGTGGACCATGTCCCACTGTAAATTGCCATGTGTGCCTGGCAACATGCTACAATGGGGTTTGAGTAGTAGGACCAACATGAGAAGACAGGATAAGCAGGTTTTTGTGCCCAAAACAACCTTTTCTGAGGTGTGATGCAGTTTTTAAAGCCCAAACCCACGTTCCAGGCCCCTAAAATGGTGGCTGCCTAACCTACTCCACTGGATATTAGGAAGCACAGGCGACCGTTGATGGAAGTCACCATGATAGTAGGCAGTTGCAACCATGGCAGACACAGCCATGGGCTAACGTTGTTGCCCTTGGCAGTCGCAGGCCAATGGGTGTGTTCACCAGGGGTGATGACCACGTACAATGCAGATGTGACCCTATGTTCTGCAAAATCCCTCACTTGACTCCTGACACTGCTGCCAGCAACACCTCCACTACTAAGATGCTGTGTAATGCCTCTGGGAGCAATCATGCCATGGCTAGCAGGTGATAGAGCCCCAGCCTTCTCATCAGAGGAGTTGGAGAGGCTGGTGACTGTGGTCCTACCCCAGTATGAACAGCTCTATTGTCTACCAGAGGAGCAAGTAAGCGCCCCATGTCCACAGTTTTCTCTGCACTTCACCATCCTTTCCCTCCTCACAGCCTAGATTGTGCCCATGTGTGCCAGGTTGAATACTCATTTGACTGTAGGTGCAGTCTGTGTGGCATCAATGGGAGAATCAATCTGCAGATACTGGTGAACAGTGCCATATGTTGAGTTCATTTGCATTGTTGAGTGTGTGTTTTCTGTGTTCCCTGATCCACCTTGTGTTTGATGCACATGACTAGGTGAGGTGGCATTACAGCCATCCACTGACATCTCTTTCTCATGAATGTTGTAAATGTGAGACAACATGTATATGCATGACAGTATGAGCTAAGTGTGCATGCTGTAGTTGTCAGTAGTGAGTAATGTGACCTATTAATATGTTGTCACAGAGATTTCTTCATACATCTGCCCTTGCTAGACTGTTGTTTGTAAGGCATGTCATCACTCTCTATGCCCTTCAGGTTGGCACGCACACCACATGCCAATTTGCTGTTGGCTACATGATGTACTGTAATGCATGGAAGTGATGGAAATATGGAGTCTTGTATGTTATGTCTTTTCAGCCTGCAGAGACCAGTGCATGCCAGTTGATTCTCCCAGTATAGGTCTTAGTATAGGCTGGGGGGTCACTGTGGCTATGCAACTGTGGCACCATGCCCACTCCCTGTACCCCTGCAGGTCCTGTCATGTAGCTAATATGAGGCTCGGTTGTGATATGCTGCCCAGATGTGATGTTTAAGTTTGCACTCTGGCAGGAGCCTGTAGGGACTGTATGCAGGGAGTTGGTTCGGTTGAAAAACGAGCTTTATTCATCCATAGCCCTAAAATATAGTGCAAGTCAATTAAAATCACAATTCAATCATTACCTAAAACACAATATACTAAAAATATAAAAATACTAGTGCCATCATCTCATGATTCTAATAAAACTTACAGGACAGCATTATACAGTATAGCAGCAATCCTGGCCACACCCAAAGATTTATCTAATTGAATTTCTTGCGGGTGAAAGCCTTCCTTTTTTTTTTTTCTATTAACATTTTTTTATTGAGAATTAAGAAATGATACAGAATAATACAAAATGCGGTACAGGGCAACGCCCATATGGTTTTGACATAGGTTGAGTTCTCAGTTGACCTACCCATTATTTTAACAAAGATAGAGCATGTACATTGGGATATCAAACATAAGCTAGAGAAGGGATAAGAGGGAGGGGGGAAGGGGAGGAGGAATAAAGTTGGGTGTGGGGGGAAGTGGGATGGGAGAGTAAGGAGGTAATAAGGCGAAGGGGGAGAAGGGAGGATGGGAGGGAAAAAGAAAGAGGGAGGGGTTCAGTGAAAGAAAATGGGTCTATGCATCAGGGTGGCACAGACAGTGTGGTAATGTTTTCTGTTGTGGCGTGGACTGTCATGTTGGTTATTATGTAGATGTAGACATATTTGCCTATGATGCAAAAAAATAGGATCTGGAGTAACGAAGAAGGATAATAATTGGAGGATTAGTCGGGCGAAGCCTACATGTGTGTCTTCGAACCGTGTGGGGCTCAGGTTTTCTTGTGGGCTAGTCCTATGAGTCAGTGCTGGTGTATCTGGAGATGAGTTAGATATAAAAGAGGAGGGGGTTGTGGAGGGGGGGAAGTGGCAGGGACTCTGCGATCCAGAGGAAGAAGAGGGTGTTAGGAGGTTGTTGGTTGCAGCTTGGGGTATCACAGAAATGGGGGAGTGTCGTCCGGTGTGTGAGAGTTGGGTATCTGAAAAAGAGGGAGGTGGGAAAAATATCTTAGAGAAAGAAAGGGGAGGAAGATTAGAGCAAGAGGCCAAACTGCATGACGTACTATATATAAAGTATATTTATAGGGAGACAAAGTAGGCGGGAAGGGGGGGAGGGGATGAGGGTGAGGATCATGTTGGCATCCATCAGCTATCCACCCTCCGTTGCCCATGGGTGGGATGGGAGCGAGGGAGGAGGTGGTGTAGGTAGTGGGGACCCCTAAGGGCCCTGACAGAAAAGGGCTCCAGACTTCCATGAATAGAGCCGCTTGATCTTGTAGGTTATAGATTAATCGTTCGTGCATGGCAGTATGTATCATAGCCGTCATCCATTCTGCCGGTGTGGGGGTGACGCTGGATCTCAAATGCCGAAGTATGCAGATTTTGGCTGTGGCTAGTGCAGTGTGCAACAATCTCTGTCGTGGGCGCGGTATGGGAAGGTACGGGCGCATGTCATGGAGGAGGATGAGCGACGATGGGAAAGGGCATGGTATCTGGAGGGTGTCCTTTAGAGCGTGGCCATGGTATCCCACACGGGTTGTATCGAGGGGCAGAGGCATAAGATGTGCAATAGGTCACAGTGAGGGTCTGTACATCTCCAGCAGTTTGCATGCGGTATAAGACCCGCCCCGAACAGCCTCATGGGGGTCCAATACCAGTCTTTGAGGATTTTAAATAGACAGAACTTCAGCCGAGCTTCCCACGTGCCTCTGTCAAGCGCATCCAGAGTATCTGACCAGTCTTCCTCGGTGTATGTGGTTCGCAACCGGTCTTGCCACCTTCGGCGCACGCTGTCAAGAAGGGGTTGCGAATAAAGGTGATTGACTAGTACTCCGTACAAGGCTGCCATTACGTCTTTGTGACGGCCCCACATCTGCAGGTAGGTGACAATTGGTGAGGTTTTGACTTCCCATGAAAGGGTTCCTAGTATTTTGTGTAGGCAATGTTTGAGCTGCAGGTATCGCCATTATTGACTCTTATGTATGTCAAACTCATCTCTTAAAGTGGCAAAGGACCGGGGTTGTTCGCCATCTACGATTTGGGCTATATTGTTGATGCCAGCATTAATCCATTGGGGCCATTTTAGGGTGTTACCCCCAATTTTAATGGTTTTGTTCCCTTCTATAGGGGCTTGTGAGTGTAAGAAGGGGTGTATTCCCAAAAGGCGGTAAGCCCTACGCCACGTCGCATTTGTTGCCGTGAGAACCGGGTTTTGCCGTTGGGGGCGGTTTGCATATACTCCTCCTAATCCATCGCAGTGCCCTCATAGGAGATTCTGTGTGGCTACCCATTGTGGGGGGTCAGTATTTCCGGGGAGTAGGTATGCCAATTGCGACAGTTGTTGGGCCAAAGAGTAGTTCTCCACAGAGGGGAGGCTTAAACCTCCCTGGGATCGCCTTTCCAGTATTTTTGCTGGTATCAACCTCAGACGTATAGTTCTCCACACGAAGGTTCTTATTGAGGCGTCTATCCCACGGAGCAGGGTCAAAGGCACATGTAGAGGGAGCATGCCTAGTATGTACGTGAAGAGTGGGAGGGTGACCATCCTGACCGCCTGTGTCCTGCCCCACATGGAGAGTCCCAGCTGCGACCACTTGGTCAAGTCCTGTTTCATCCAGTATATAAAAGGGTCTAGGTTGTCCTTGATCATATGCTCCAGTCTTCAGTTGACAAGTGTCCCCAGGTATTTGAGGTGTGACGGTGTCCATTTCAATGCTAGCCCATGGATTGCGGCCCTCGTTGTCTTTCGGGAGAGGGGTAATGATTCGCTCTTGTCCCAGTTCACTAGGTATCCTGACAGGGATGCGAAATCCCCTATGCTTGAGAGTAGTGCTGGGAGAGACCTGTCCAAATCTGATAGGGTGAGCAACATATCATCTGCGTAGAGGTAGATTTTGGAGGTCTCTCCTGTTAGGGAGTTTCGTATGGTGGCCGCTAGGGGTTCCAATGCTAGCAAAAACAATAACGGTGACAGAGGACAGCCCTGCCTCGTGCCTCTACCAATGGGGAATGGGTCCGATATGAACCCCCAGCAATTGACTTGTGCTGTGGGGTGGTCGTATAATAGGCGGACTTTGGAAATTAACTGTTCCTGAGGCGGAAGTGTTTCATGGTAACAAAGAGGTAAGGCCATTCGATACGGTTGAAATCCTTCTCTGCGTCAAGGGACAGGGCCAGGGCTTCACCGGCATGTTGAGAGATTCGTGGATAGTATGGCAGAGGGTACGCATATGGTTTCTGGAGGTGCGGCTCGGTACAAATCCAACTTGGGTGTTATGGATCAAGGACGGTATCAGTTTCCGTAAACTGGCTGCCAGAACACTGGTTAAGAGTTTGACGTCCCTGTTTAGGAGAGAGATGGGCCGATAACTACCACATAGAAAGGGGTCCTTGTCTGGTTTAGGTAGGACAACGATAGTGGCCTTATTGGATAGGGCGCCAAGGGAGCCCTCCTTGCATGCCTCCATAAGAGCCTCGTGCACCGCAGTGGTCGCCTCCTCCCCCGCCCATCTGTAGAATTCAGGCGGGAAACCATCCTCGCCTGGAGATTTGCGGTAGGGGAGGTTTTTGATGACTTGTACTATTTCTTTTCTGCTTATATCACCCTCTAAGAGAGCCCGGCCTGCCTCTGAAAGGTAAGGCAGATTGGCCGCAGCGAGGAAGGCCTCGGTTTGCTCTGTGGTGGTTGCTGTTTCGGGGGTATAAAGATGACGGTAAAAGGCAGCAAATTCGTTTACTATGTCTTTCGGTCGGGTTATCACTGTTCCTGATTGGGATGTAATGGCCGGGATGCTGGAGGCAGCCTCTCGCTGCCGAAGTTGTGTCGCCAGAAGTCGGCCTGCCTTCTCGCCCTGCTCATAATGACGGCTGCGCAATCTTTGCAGTGCATATTCTGCCTGCAAGGTATATAGCTCGTTTTGGTTCATGCGGGCTTGTTCGAGAGAGCGGTGTAACGCTATGGATGGTTGAGCGGTCTATTGTCTGGTGAGTCTCCGGATGTCCTCTTCGAGGGATCGTTGGCGCGATTGCCTCTCCTTATTGGCTAATGCTGCGTCGCGCATCATGTTACCTCTTAGGGTTGCTTTTGCCGCAGCCCATAGGACTCATTTGGTCGGCCATGTAGGTGGATGTGTGGGCCCTTAGCTGTTCTTTCCCTTGGGGGGAGCGGTACCTATGTACCGCAAAGCGCCACGGTTTATGGCCGGGCAAGACGAGGCCTATCTGGATCTGGAGTAAGACAGGAGAATGATCAGAGAGTCCCCTTTCAAGTATACTAGAATCGTGAAGCCAGGGGACTATGTTACGCAACACCAAAAAATAGTCCAGATGGGATTGGGTGCCGTGGACTGAAGACAGGAATGTGTATTCTTTATCTTTTGGGTGCAACAATCTCCAGTAGTCCGTCAGGCCTGCATCTGTGATGAGGTCTTTCAGCAACGCTCTGTCATGATTATTGCCTGTGTCAATAGGTCCCGTTCTGTCTAGTATGGTGTCCTGGTCTAGGTTCCAGTCCCCTCCTATGATGTAGCAGGTGGTCCCTATTTCTGTCAGGAGGCGGTTGAGCTGTAGAAAAAAGGAGTGTTTACAGTCAGTCAGGGCATAGAATGAGCCTACTCATAGGGAAGTGTCTCCTACTTTCAGTTTTGCAAAGACATACCTCCCCTCCGGATTGTTCCATGTTTTAATGATTGTAACTGGAAGGGCTTTGCGTATCAGAATCGCTACTCTGCATTTACGAGGGGTGCCTCCTCCGGGCTCTCGTTCTGCTGAACAGCAACTGTAGGAAACCCTTCCCACCCAATCTCGACGGAGCTTGCTGGTTTCCTCGTTGTCCAGATGGGTCTCCTGTATCAGAACTAAGTCCATTCTTTTAGATTGGAGAAAGGACAGCACTTTTTTCCTCTTTATGTAATTTGTCATGCAAGCACATTCCACAAGATGATTCGCAGTGGGGGTGTCGCGGTGGGGGAAGCTCTCGACATATTGGATATGGCTATTAGAGATCACTGATACAGAGAGTAGTGTTGGGGGGATGTTATTTTGTGTTGGGCGGGGGGATGGCTGTATGGTATTGTGGGGGAGGGGAAGGGGACAGCCGGTGGACGCCGGAAAGTCTCTCAGGAAGGGGGGGGGGAGGAGGAGGAATGGAGAGGGCTAAGGGAGCTGTGGGCTTAGAAATATGTTGGGGGAAGAAGAAGGGGGAGAGAGGGGAGGGAAGGAAATATCCCAAGAGAGGAAGGGCAAGGGAAGAGGGGGGTGGGATGAGAGAAAGGGATAGGAAAAGATAGGATTGAAAATATAAATAAGGAGCTAGGGAAGAGGAGGATTGGGGGAAGAATGAAAGAATTCCCCTAGGGAGGTGGATCTGTAGGCTACGGTTCCTTTTCCTGTAGGGGCTCCTGATGCTGTCGGTCGGGCATCTGCCGGGGGGGGGGGAACAGAGGCGCGGTCACAATCATCTTTTATCAGGAGGCTGTCTATCTGGCTCCTGGGGAAGGAAGATGGAGTATGATAAATGTATTGCAGGAGGGTCTTGTGGAGGGATGGCCATACTGGAGTCGTTGCTGTTTTTTGGCAAGGGTGGTGGGTGGTGGGGAGGGGAGGGCAGGAGGGGAGGAGGGGGCAGTGAAGGGGAGGGGGTGTGTGTATTTCTGGTTGTTGTCAGATTAGAGCCTCACGATGTTGGTGGTGAAGGGGGGAGCAGCTAGGTCTGATCTGAGATGGGGTAGTCATTTTGTTGTTGAGGGAAAGCTATTTCTATGTATGTACATTTATATTGACCTAATAGCGTAGTGGAGGACCTTCTTATCCATATGTTGTTACTGTGCAAGGTTCTATGTTGTGGGGGTGGCATGATGGATAAGGAGGGGGGAGAAATAAAGGCAAGAGGGGGAAGGAGGGTGGGAAGGGTCAGGGTGGGGAGAGCAAATCAGACCAGCAGTGGGTCAGGGGAGGGGTTATAGGATATACAAACTTTTACATGTGCACGCATTACATTACATCCCACACTAATAACATTTGGTTTTCGTTTCTTAGTATCATAGCTTTACATGAATGATATTGGGTTGGGTTTTGGGACCTATCCGAGGTCTATAAGTAAATAAATAAACAGTGGGGATATGTCAATTCTGAATCACGATATAGACAATATAAACAATGTAAACAATGTAAACTCCACAATTGGACATAGGTAGATTCTATTATAGTATTGCTTCATACTATGTTGTGGAGAAAAGTAGAAGCTAGCAAGCAATGATTTCTTGGTATCTGCATAGAGTATAAACCGTAAGCCTGTTCTTTATGTGAGCACCGGTTACCTATAAGATCTGGCTTGGGTATTAAAGAAGTGTGTATTCTTTTGAGGCCCGATCGTGCCCATATATCTCATCCTACACAGATAATGTCTCTCTGGGTTAGCCCCATAATAATATCTGGAGAACATTTTAATGTATCTTTTAATGATAGTCCCTAGTCTAAATACAGTCTTTGGGGATAAATATTTTGTAATTTTAATCTAGACAGTGGAGACTCAGCTTAAGGCCATGGGTGACTTCTGCTGTACTGACACTGCATCCTATTTCTTATCAGGGAAGGTATATGCAAACAGATTGACTATGCGTACATCGTTTCAGTGTATGACAAATGCCCAATCTACGTTTGAGCAGCGGGTAGTAGTAGAGTTCAGTCTAATTACTGGTAGTGATTTTGCTGGGTCAAACTGTGGGTGAATACATTTTAAAATTCTAACATTCTAACATTGCCCCATAAGGCCTCCTAGTGCAGTAGAGCAGGCAGGACTTATTAGCAGTATGGTATCATTTATATAAAAAGGCTATGGAGGATATATTGAACAGAAATGCAGGGTCCGAACAAATACTCATCTGTCCACCGGGTAGGTGGCCATCTTGCTCCATGGCTTTCATTGTTGTCCCGGTGAGACCCCTCTATTGCCCCTGGGGCTAAGCGGTAGCTCACGGGGGTGCAAGAGTCAGTTTCAATGGCGAGCGTGATTTGTCTCTTTCTGAGAGCTGGGTGTGTGCTACTACGGCATGCAGGACTTGTCCCCTATCATCATGGGCCCTAGTTAGTCTTTCCAATTCTCTGCCTCTGGGACAGGTATCTGGATCGTGCCGGTCCGTGCTTGATTCTCAAGCCCAGAGGAAGGTATGTGTCCATCGTCTTCCATGGTGTCCTGTGACCAGTTCGGGGTAACAGATTCTTTGATCTGAATTTGGAAGGAGTCCAGAAAAAGTCTTAGGTCCTCAGGGTTGTAGAAGTCTCTGGAGACCCCATTTTTGGCGATCCACATTCTCGCGGGGTCGAAAAGATCGCATTTTATCGCCAAATGACGGAGTCGAGGTCTTGTGGATAAAAAAGCCTTCCTGCGTTCGGTGGTATCCTTGGAGTAGTCGGCCGTTATGCGGACCTCGAATTTATCTATCTGGAAGGGACCGTGGGTTCGTGTTGCTTGAAGAACTTGACGGGTCTGGGAGTGACGTTGCAGACAGGCAATGATCAGCCGGGGTCTTGAGGTCCCGTCATGGCGTTCGGGCCCACTCTGTGTGCTCGCTGAAATTCCCACCGTGGGTCAAAGGACAATGATGTTAGTTTGGGTATAACTGAGCTGAGGAAGGCTTGTACGTCTGTACCCTCTTCATTTTCCGGTATCCCGAGAAGGCAGATATTATCCCTCCTGCTTCTGTCTTCCAGGTCCATCACTTTGCTCCGTAGGTAGGAAAGATCTTGGTCTCTATCCTGGATTGTGGACATGTGGGTTTCCAGAGTCCCCACACGGTGTTCCAGCCCCGTCACCGGTGAGTGGAAGCGTGCCATGTCTGTTCATATGGATTTGGTCTCCAGCGTCAGAGAGGAGATGGAAGAGTCCATCCCCTCTACCCGGAGACTGATGGCGGTAATCTCCTGCAGTATCCATTCCATAGTTGCAGGTTGGTCTCCATCTGCCATCGCGAAAGGTTGGTTTGGCGTTGGGGCTGTGGCCGGTCCTTACGTTGGAGACGTGGTACTTTATGTTGGAGCGCTTCTGAGAATAGTAATTGTCGTGATGGTTTGCCTATGGGTTTGTGGCCTGATTTGCCTCCGGGCATCTCAGTGCTAGTCTGTAGAGGAGGCCTTATGAATTCTGATGCCCTTGTCCTTTCTCTCCTGCCTCTCTGAGGGGTTGGTGGGGTAAAGGAGCGTAGTCTGGTCGTGTTCAATCCCCCCTGTTGACGTTACAGGAGTATGCTCTCCACAGTGGGACTTCGCTTATTTTGGGTTGCTTCTTTGTCCAAATTTGCAGTGCCGCAGAGGGCCGTTCAGCGAGGTCCTCGTCTTGCCTTGCCCTTAGTTAACCGTAAGGGTGATGATTTGTTCACCTCATAATAGCAACAACAATAACAAAAAGGGGGGACTCCGGTTGTGGGGTTAGTGTTCGTGCTCTTGCAGTTGCACGTTAGGTTGAGGTGCTGGGAGGAATGACCAGTGTTGGTCCATTTGGACGTTTCCGTTGCTCCTTTGGGTCTCTGTGAGGGTGGGTGTCCTTCCCCTCTGCTCGCCTGTTATGGTTCACTGATGGTGGGGGGGGATCTCAGGGAGGAGGTAGCTGTGCTGGGGTATGCAGCACTGCTGGGCTATTTACTGATGTTGAAAGAGGGCAATGGTCCTTACTCCTGAAAAGCCAGTTCGTTCAAGCCTCTGGGGTTGTGGCTTTTTGTCCCAGCCCGTTCTCTCAAGGCGCTATGGCTCCTTCTGGCTTGTTTCTGGATCTTCTCTCTTGAGGCCAGGGCTTCAAGGGTTATGGGTAATCAGACTCCTTCTTTTTTTATTTATTTTCCTCCCTTCCTTCAGAATTTTCTGTTTATTTGCTTGTGTGGGGGAGCTCCAGGGGCGTTGCAATGTTGTTTACACTGGCTGCCTTGTGTCCCTCTTCTTCCCTCTGGCTGGAGCCAACTGGTAGGCTCTCGAGGAGTAGTGCTGTGAGGAAGGAGTGATCAGATGGAGAAAAGGGGGAAGCGCGGCGGCTAGGGGGTCGTGCGGTGCAGTGCTGCGAATGCAGTTAGCTGGTTGTGTGCGGGCAAGGGAGGGGCCGCTGTCTCCCTTCCGCCGGGCCATGCTCACAGGCCCCAGGGGACACGTCTCTTCCCTCAGGGCAGGCACCACCCATAAAGGCACGTGGCGGGCCTCCCCGCTGCTTTCCCCGCTCCGTACCTTTCAGGCTGGAGCTTCGGTGGAGCGGGGAGTCCTCCCACCGGGCCGATGCTCGCTGGTCTCGGGGTACGTGACTCCTCCCCCAGTGTAGACCCTGTTTCACCGGGCACGCTGTGGTCTTTCCCGCAGTCGTTTTGGTCCGAATACCAGAGGCATTCAAACCTCTGATGTTTCAGGAAGCCTCCGGTGAGTTGTAGGCATTCTTGGCCACCGCCGCTCGGCCCTGGCTGCCCTTTCGCGCCCAACACGACATGGAGCTCCGGGGTTAAGCGGCCATCTTCATTCCTGATTGGGCCACGCCCCCGGGTGAAAGCCTTCCTAATCCTAAGTACATATTGGATAACACTTGCATATTCCTTACCATATAATCAATAATTAAAAACAGTTTGATACTTGTAAAACTACCTTTGATTAGTTAAACATTGCATACCAGCTCTCTCACCCCTTGCAAGGTTTCAGAAATCCCCATTAAGGAACCCTGTATTTCATTGAAAAATCGGCCTAATTCACATGTCACGTTCAAGAATCTCAAATCTACTAGCAGGATGACAGCTTGATCCTGGTTAATAACATTATATTCCCTTAAAATTGGCTTTAAAAATGTTTTCCGTTCATCTAAGAACCACAAGAAATCCAATTAAATATGTTGGCCGCTACATTTTACTTTGAGTCCACATGTAAATAGGCACAAATCATACCTCATTATGGCTCTTCTTTTCAAATCCATACAGCATGGGTTTAGCCCAACCCTGAATTTTAACACTGCATTCCTTAACTTGGGATTAGGCAAAGCCTCTATAGATAGAAACATATCCTCATTTCTCTACCCACACACCATGAACTGGGTAGATATTTTACTCTCAAAATATCATAAATCCTCTTCTCTGGCACTTTAATTTACCAGGGTGTGCAGCTCCTGCTTAGGGATATGTTCTCTACGCCACTCATTGGCAGCTAAACCCAAAGTAACACAAATCTTCTCTAGCCTTCTTCTCACTTGGGAGGCCCAATTCAGATCACTTATCCTTATTTCCCCTTTTACTTAGGCACCCAATTTTGGGGACACTCTTCAGACAGTCTCAACCAAAATTTCAATACGGCTTACATTCCCAAGTAACTCCACGCCGTCATTTGGCATTCAGCCCTTATAACCTGGATCATATTTGAGGGAGGAAGCATAAGCAGTCACTTCACACATTGACCCTCTTCCACATCCCAATTAGACTTCCCAGCAAGAGTTAAAACTTCCACCTCATATTGAAATTGAGGTCGCACCATGGCATTAAAGGCAGAGAGTACAGGATAAAGAGATGGAGCTCCATACTTCTGACTAAACTGCTTTAATCCCCAAACCGATGTTAATGCAGTGGATTTTAGTGACTCGATATATTCTCGCCATCTTAATTCAGAGTCAAACCATATACTCAGATATTTATATTTATCGACCATTTCTACTGTTTCACCTTCCAAGTACTAGGAAAGTGCCCCCTTCCCTTTTCCCAACACCATTATTTTCATTTTTACTTTCACAGTAGTTATGGAAGACATCTAATGTACATTCCAGTCCCAACTGTGTCATGCCAACAATCACTAGGTCTTCAGCGTATAATAAACAATAGATATGGGTCCCATCCATTTTTGGGCATAAACTCCTAGCCTCATTTAATACGTTTGGCAAATCAGACAAAAATATGGCAAACAATAGGAGGACAAGCACAGCCTTGTCGCAGCCCATTCTTTTTTGGATCTTCTTTAATAAAGACCCACAGGTATATAAAACCACCTGGGCCCAATTTTGCATATGTAGTCCTTGGAGGAGAAAAAGTAGGTCTAAGTCAATTTCGATCCGTCTCAACATATCCCACAACAAAATCCGATCTATCAAATCAAAAGCGGCTTGAAAATCCAGAAAGCAACAAAATAGATTACCTTATATCTCTATTGACATTTTTGCCAG
Source organism: Pleurodeles waltl (assembly GCF_031143425.1). NCBI lineage: Eukaryota > Metazoa > Chordata > Amphibia > Caudata > Salamandridae > Pleurodeles > Pleurodeles waltl. The sequence continues at coordinate 1,116,923,278 of NC_090447.1, forward strand.
TGCTCAAAGACTAAAACAATGGTCTATTGTTGAATGATCTTTCTTGAAGCCACCTTGCTCTACTGGAATCAAATTATTTAACTCTACCCAGGACTTCATTAGATCTAGCAATAGTTTAGCAAATACCTTTTCCCCACGTCCAGCAGGTTAATTAGATGATAATTCTTTGGTTGTGTTGCATCATCCTTCTAATAAATTTGCCTAATTATTGCACCTTTCCAACTCTCACGGAAGCAGTCGGAATAAAACATTTTATGAAAGTTAACATAAGAGTCTTGCCCACCAATCAACATTATTTTTTTATTATTACTGCTTGAATGTTATCTGGGCCAGCTGTTTTAGTTAACTTAAGAGTCACAATTATTTATTTTATCTTTTGGAGAGAAAAATATGCTGCTATATCACCACCTACCTCAACTTTATTCTCCAGATCTAACCTGACATCCTTCACCCCGTATAGATTGCCCAAATGCTTCTTCCAATCATCTTTTCCAAATAGACACCACATATCCCCAGGGACCTTCCCCTCCCTCACCAACTGCCAAAACCTCCTAATATTGTGGGTTCCTCTCACATCTAACATAACTGTCCAATTCACATTTATGTACTCCCCTTTTCTCAGTATATTTTTATAATATTGTTTAGCTATACAAACCTTCTATTCAGTCCCCTTATTGCGCCTTTTACTAAGTTACCTTTCCAACTTCCGCACCTTCAACTTCTGGATCCTACATTCATGATTAAATCAGGTATTTTTATAATCCCTTCTAGCCTGTCCCTGATCTTTATTTGCATGCATCATTTTTAATTTTAGTTTCAGACACTCAACCACTTGTTCAGTTACTCTTTTATATCCCATAAACACATCATTCGGATCTTCAGCCAAGCTGAGACCCCCTATGATTTATCATCAGATCAATGAGTGCTTTTAAGCTATTCTCAGTGATACGGGTGGTTATCCGACACTGGAACTCTACCTGCAGTGCAGCCACTCTTTCTCTTAGATCTTTTTTCCCTGCCCTAAGTGTTAACTATAGGGGCCAGTAATCACTACCATCTGGGTGCAAGGCTTCATATACAATCACCTCCTCAAAATGCCAAACATTTTTGAAGGCATAATCGATTGGGCATGCCTGGTTATCTACGCAGAATGTCTGCTTTTCAGGGAGGTCTGCATTTATTTGTTCATTGACACAAAACAATCCTAGGGAGCCTAAAATTCTTACTAAGGCCATATCACGTGACGTAACCTCTAATCTAGGGAAAATAGCTTGCGGCACATGTGCAGCGGCCAACAACTCTTTATTCGATTTGTCACAAAATGTTGGATCTAATTTATTATTCAAATCTCCAAAGATCAATAACAGCTGCTCTACTTTAGTCATACACATTGCCTCCAGATCTTCCTCTAACAGATTTAGCTGCGTATTATAATCTGCTGTCATCCCTGGCTGAATATATACATTAATTACAGTGAGCTGCCTTGACCCTCTAATATCAGTAGAGAGGTCAATCCAACCAGCTAATATCCAATGACTTTTTGGTTTTATCTTTATAAATCTGTTAGCTATTCTAGTCAAGGTCAAACTGGGTAGGCCACCTGGAGGTCATCCTGGGCCTAGACATGCAGCATCCTTAAAGAGTTTTAGAAAGCCATCTACTGATTCAGGTTCTTTGCACAGCCAAATTTCCTGGAAACACACAATATCATACTTTTCCAAAATTTCTTTAAATGTATGTTGTTTTAACTGTTTCTTATATCCTCCTACATTGAAGAAAAGAACCAAAAGGCTGTGTAAAGCATCTAATCCCTAGTCCAAATCCCTCAACTCCCACCCACTATTATCTTCAAGGGAGTTTGAAAGGGACTCAAAATGGTTCTTCAACATTGGGCCCTTAGAGTCGGCTACTATGGTCACATTTAGCCTGCCCTTGCTTCTTTCCACACACATTCTTGGATTTTGGGCACCTACTAACCTATATTGTACTTGATCTGGGAGCAACCCTGTGTGACAGTTGAGGGCTCTCTGACTTCTCTCTATGGTCTCCAATTCCCTCAACTGTACCAATCTTATACCCTCTTTCGCTAATTTCTTTCCCCCCAATACTAACATATCCCGAGTAGAAAAGTGCTTTTGTCACCTCACTCACTGCAAGATTTGTTGTGAATCCTATTTGCCTTATATCCTCTGACCCAATCCCACATAAACTGGGACAGTTACCCATAACTTCTAATAGGGATGAGTGATTCAAGGGCTTAAGCTTCTTCTGCTGCTTCCTCTCAATCTCCCATCACCAGGGTTCCAAGTATACCCACAGGCTCTCACTTCCATTATGGCCCTCTATCTTCCTGCCATTTCTATGACCCCTAGACAGTGAGGAACCATCCTTTTCCAGTTGTTCTATACTTATTCCTCCCTGTTTTTCACACTAATTGCCTTTCTTTTGATACCAGCAGCTTCTTTACTTTCCTCCATTGCCACCACTTGGGGATACCTACTCTCCTTTACTAACTACATGTCTTCTGTTTCTACTACTCTAGGTCCCTTTTGAGTCACACCCCCATTTTGGAGGTGCCCACTTCATGCCTCTATCATGCGGCTACTCTGAAGATCTTATGCTGATCTATCTTCCCCTCTATTTTCCCACAAATTCTTTGATTGATAAACCCAAAGGCGTTACACCAGGTTCTTCTTTGATACCTGTTGGGACATCCTCATGTGGCAAAATAGGAGACATATTTTCCCCTTCTCGGCTAATACCAATATCTCCTAAAGGTTGGTACTTCTTAGGCTTTTCCTTTTTCCCAGTGATGTCTTTCTGTCCCTTCTTCGGGCCACACCCCCCACGTGTCCATGTTTTGCTCCAGGAATTATATATTTCTGTTTTCCCAGGAGAAGATTGGGCTATAAGAATAAAATAAACTTGCCTCCACCTCTAAATTGCCATTACCACTGCCTCCACATACCACGTTACTTATCCAGGCTAAAAGGCCAGATCGGCTTTTCCACTCCTTGTTTCTAGTTATCCTACTGGCCCTTTATCCCCTTGGTGCCTGTTCTCTACTTATATAATGTATCTTACCACCACCAAAAACTCCATAATACCTCTTGTTTGCACTTTTTTCTTTGACTCTTCTTTGGGCTTCTTCTACTATCCCATAGCCGCTCGGGCTGTAGTATCGCTCAGAAATATGCCCTAACTTCCTCCCCAGGGAAGCAGAGCATGGTAGCGAAGTACACCAAGGAGCTCGGAGCATATGGGATGCAATTTACTCCTATGCGACTTAAGAATATGCCCTGCTTAAACCACAAAAGCTGGATACAGTATATATAGTTCACCTGTTGCGGGGATTCCCCAGGCCAGGCCAGGGATATGCAATATTGATTCACAGGAGGCCATTCAATCTAAGTTGTCCTGGGCGGTCGTACCCACGTAATTGAAGTTCTCTCAGCAAATAACACATCGAAAAGATCCCGATGCCCGTCTACACAGTGTAACACAAGCGAAATAAGGAAAGTAAAACCAATGGGGCTGCATGGACACCATCCACCGCCAGTTAACTCACTAGGTGAAATGGCCATCAGACTCATTCCATGACAAAGAACTCCTAGGCCAAGCTCTAACACTGTGTTTCAATGCGGTTTCAGCACAGTTCCACAACTTCAAATCCTGCTCCTGCTACTCCACAACGTCTATGATTTCCGCTGCACCTGTGACTTCCACTGGGATACAGGAACGTGTAGCCCAGGAGTGTGATGCAGGCCCACAGAGGCTCAAGAGACATGCATGAAGACGTGAACAATGGACACAAGCACAGTAGTGGCAGGCGTGGGGCGTCCACACAATGGTGATCAGCACTCTGTTGACCAGAACGCACTTTCTGTTCTCTTGTAAAGATGCAAAGCCTTTGGGTCAAGTCAGGCTATATAAATATAGCAAAAATAAAACAAAAACAATAAAAAACTATACACATGCAGGTTCAGCTCAATTAGCATTGTCAATGGTTGTGTCCATTTTCCTTTACTCGCCCACTACTGTTGTTATATAGGGTCTGGCTTAGATTTAGGGTTTGGTTTAGGGGATTAAGTGCTTGTTTTTTACGTCATACTCAGCAATGTTGTCAGCAGTGCTAGGGGTGCTGTGGTAAAAATGTCTCTTTTGGAGTCCTGCATTATAAAGTGCCTAAGGGCTGTGAGACAGCCTGGCTTACTCTTGGGCAGCAGCTTTTTGCCTGACTCACTCTTAGGCCGTCTTGCTCTAGACGCCTTTGCCACAGGCAGCTCCAGAAAGGTGAGTGCTGGTAGATCCCAGCTGCAATAGGCACGTTCAAAAGACTGTCACAGGGCCAGGTGAGAGGAGTGACAGCACCGTAGGGAAAAGCAGGGTGCCTCAGGGAACTGGCTTTTGCTTTCCTTAGAGAGCAAAAGCAACAGTACACTTCTTGTTGATGATCATTTGGGATTAGAAGCTGCAAGACCCACGTGGCTAGCATCTATTGTATTGAGATATAGGTACTGCTGGAGGATCACCTCACCCTTTATTTCAAACCTTCATGACTTAGGCTCAACCCCTCTCAAAAGACCTGTAAAATGCTGTTGTGGTGAAAGAATATCTCACAAAATGGCCAATTTCCTGTTAAGGTATGTCTTTTCCTGTTTGTAGTTGTAGGAGAAGATCTCTGCAGGGAGTCATGCTCACAAAGTTTGGATGTGTTGGTCCGTTCATGCCTAAGGAGTCTACCCTTCAGAAGCCATAGAGGTGTGATGTGTCTCATAGTGGCTCACATCTCAGTCAGGTTGCTAGAGCATGTTCCACAAGATGTCAGTAAGCCTGACAAGTCATTGTAAGGACTGAGCAGGGTGGTGGGTTGGTCTGCAGATTGAGATATGTATATTTGAAGTCAAGGCCCTGTACTTAATGGTTTGTATGTGTCACACTTGGGGAGTATTGGCAAATTTGGAAAGTTCAAAAATATATGTGACTCAACCATTTGTGTTGAAACTTGTGATCGTGATCTCTTGGTTTGTCTTTTGCATCCGTGCAGGTCAACACCCATTAAAAGAAAGGGATATGGAGAGCCATCACCAAGAAGTGCCCACTGAAAAAAGAGGTGGGAGTACCTGAGACAGTGGGTCCAGAAGATCATGGAGGCCCTGCTGGGGCTATCCTTCCAATGTGGGCATGGTGCCCATCGGAACCAGACCCCTCTGTTGGCCCACATTCTGGCCGTGGCATATGAATGTTTGAGGGCAGCACAGAAGCCGCAAGGGAGTGAGTACAGGGCATATTCCTGCAAGTAACATTGCCAGGTGATTGAGTGAGGCTCTGACTGCTACCCCTGACAATTAGAGATGAGCCATGTGTCACACAGTAGATGAGAGATTGTTTGTGTTGACATGTTTTATACCGATGTGTCTTGCCTTTTGTACCAGGGACCTAGGACAAAACTGGGTGGAATCTTCAAACCACTTGCTCTGAAAGGACCACATATGGCTGGATTCAGTTATCAATCATATACTGTTTGTGGTTGTATTGCGAGTATTTTCTATGCAACAGACCTCTTCAGTTTTCCAGGCAAAAGGTAAGTACGTGATGGATCACTGTCCTCAGCCATGTGTCTGTGTAAATGTGTATGTTGGCATCTGCCACCCAGAAGTGTGTTTTCTTCAGTGTTGATGCGTGCCGGTGCCTCATTGCAGTCTGTAATGTGAAGGTGTCCAACATGCATGTTCCTTGGATGCAGGTATAGATCACTACTTTCCCTTGGTAAGTGAGGAATGTCGATTAACATGAATTATGTGCTATCAGTGTTGCCAACGTTTCTTGTACCTACATGTCAGGATGTGTCCCTCTCTTTCGAAAACATGTGTAAGCTGCAGTTTCATGCACGGTCTTCCTCTGTAGATTGGTTGATGTCTGTATTCCCTCACTTATATGTGCATGGGACACTGTTTGTGGAATAGTACATTTACAATGGGGTTACATTTCAGGCTGTGCCATATACAGGAGTGTGTCACCATCGTGTATTGGCTGACACATTCCTTCATGAGTCATAGTATGTCTTTTGACATGTCAACTGCAGTAGCAAAGAGAAACATGACAGGTAGGCCTAACGTTTTGAGCCACAATGCGAATTGCCATGACCTTGATGCGACATTACGTGGAAAAACACACTGCACCTTTGAAATGGTTAATGTATGTGCCCTGACTGTTGGCATGCACCTTGGAGTGACTTGCAGTTATGTTTTGGAAACATGAGTTTGGGTGCAGGCAAAGGACTAATGGCTTTTCTAAGACACTCAGAGAAAGTCACTGTGAGAGGAGCCAGACATTAGTGTTTATTATCCTGGGGCTTGCTGATTCATTTTGTTTTGTATTTGAGGGCCATCTCTCCCTGACATATTGGACATGATGTCTACAGTGTCTTCCATGCCACATGTATGACCTATCTAGGTAAAATTAGTAGTTCCTCCTTGACTCTAATGGGACAACTATCACTTGGTAAAGCATACATTGTTGATATTGTTTTAGGTATGTCCATGTACCCTTCTCCAGGCTATTGTACGTATCTCATCTAGTAGACTTATGTTGTCAGTTTGAGCCAGATGTGAAGCCAGCTATTAGTTATCCATCCAGCATACCCCCATTATACAAGTCATGTCAGTGTTGCAATTCCTAGCCACAGGGTCCTTCCAACATACAGTGGCCCAAACTGGGGGTATGTCACAACTGATGTTCAGTCTGGTGTTCATGGATGTCATCTCAGCAATGTTGAAACACATTGACAGCTATATCCAGTTTCCCTGACGTGATGATTTAGCCCATGTGAAGGCAGATGTTTATGGTTTTGCACACATCCCACATGTGGAGGGGGCTATTAATGGCACACAGTTTGACTTGGTCCCACTGCATACCACTGAAGAAGTATACAGGAAGAACTTCCATTCCATCAACATCCAAGTTGTTTGTTTGGCAGACGTATACAATTCACAGGTATGTGCCCATTATCCTGGTTCTGTCCATTACGCCTTCATTATGTGAACAGCACTATCCCCCAGCTGATGTCACAACTGTAACTAAAGAGGATCTGGCTGGTTGGTAAGTAACATCTCTCCTGTTTGTGTGTGTGCAATGTCTGGTGCAACATTTTTGATGAAAAGGGACTCATAGTTGCACATATGTCCCATTCTTTCACAGGAGACTCTGCATCTCCAAACCGTCTTGGGTTGTTGAATGCAACTACGCCAGGGAACGTCTGATTCAATGAGGCCCATGTGAGAACAAGGCAGATCATGGAGTGGGCTTTTGAGTTCCTGAAGGCCAGATTTAGGTTTCTGGGCTGCACTTGTGGGGCCCACCTCTGCTCACACACCTTATGACAGATCATTGTGGCCTGCTGCATAATCAACAAAATTGCCCTGCGGAGGAATAACCCATACATGCTAGAGGAGGGGGAGTCTGAAGTGCAAACCGGTGAGCCTTCTAAAATGCCAAGTGAGGATGACAGTGGTGAAGAGGAAGGAGCTGACTTGCAGGAAGATCTCATCAACAACTACTTTTCTTTAGTGCAAGTATGTCATGTGATGTAATGACAGTTACTGTATGAAGAACTGTACTTGTGGAGTAGAATATTTTGCCAAAACATTGAGGAACTAATGCTCTGCAATACTCGGAAAGGGTGCTTGAAGAGTTAGCCTTTGATATAGCCCCACTTTGACGTAGCTGCTTTTTGTGTCAGTCTCATTGCAGTGTGTGAGAAAGTAGCCTCTTTCTCGCATGGTTACCCCCATTTTTGGCCTGGTTGTAAGTGTTTGTCAGTGTGTTTTTACTGTCTCACCGGGATCCTGCTAGCCAGGACCCAGTGCTCATAGTTTAAAACCTATTTTTCAGTGTGTTTTTACTGTCTCACTGGGATTCTGCTAGCAAGGACCCCAGTGCTCATAGTTTGTGGCCTATATGTGTTGGCAGTATGCTTGACTGGGTCATTGGAGTTCTGCTAACCAGAACTCCAGTGCTTATGCTCTGTCTGTGTACCGAATTTATCACTGTAGTTTAGTGACTCCATATTCCAATTCTGATTGGCACACTGGACCCTCCTATAAGTCCCTAGTATATGGTACTAGGTACCCAGGGCATTGGGGTTTCAGGAGATCCTCATGGGCTTCAGCATTTCTTTTGCCACCCATAAGGAGGAGCTCATACAAACCTTTCTCCAGGACTGCCATTGCAGCCTGAGTGAAATAGTGCACAGCTATTTTTCACTGCACCTGGTAACTTATAAGTCACCTACATGTCTAACCTTCATATACTGATGGCTAGGTGCACAGTTACTATGTGAGATGGCACCCTTGAACTAGCAAAGGTGCCCCCGTGTTGTCCAGGGCCTATTCCCCAGACTTTGTGAGTGCAGAGACGCCATCATAAGCCTGCACTACCTATATGTCAATACATATATGTAGCTTCACAATGGTAACTCCGAATATGGTCATGTGAGGTATCTAAGATTGTGAAATTGAACCCCAATCCTAATCTGGTATTGGGGGGCCAATTCTATGCGCTCTGGGGGCTTCAACATGGACCCCCAGTACTGCCAAACCAGCTCTCTGAGGTTTGCACTACAGCCCCAGCATTTGCCACCTCACAGACAGGTTTCTGCCCTCCTGAGGATTGAGCAGCTCATTCCCAGGAAGGCAGAACAATGCATTTCCTTTAGGAGAGGGGCATTAAACCCTCTCCCATTAAAAATAGGTGTTAAAGGCATGCAAGGGGTATCCTCTCAGAGCCTCTGGAAATGCTTTGAAGGGCACAAACGGTGCCCTCCTTCCATAATTCAGTTTGCACCGGTTCAGGGACCCCCAGTCCCTGCTCTGGCACAAAACTGGACAATCGAAAGGGGAGTGACCACTCTACTGTCCATCCCCACCCCTAGGGTGGTGCCCAGAGCTCCTCCAGAGTGTCCCTGGCTTTAGAAATCTTGGATTCCAAGGTGTGAGGATGCTCTGGGAGCAAACGAGTGGCCAGTGCCAGTAGGTGACATCAGAGATCCCTCCTGATAGGTCCATACCTGGTTAGGTAGCTAATCCCACTGTGCTATTTAGGGTCTCTCCTCTGGGGGTTTCCTCAGACTTCACCAGGATCTGCTGTAGCTGCAACAAAGTTTCCAGGAAGACTCCTATGACCTGAAACTTCAACTCCAGCCAGCAATTGCAAAAGTTTCCAAGGTGTGCATGCTCTGAGGACTGCCTGTCTTCACCCTGCACCAGAAGAACCAAAGAATCTCCTGTGGAGTGATGGAGTCACTTCCCTGCTTCATCAGGCACCTCTCTGTGATGATAACCGGTACTCTAGGAGTCTTCTCCTGTTGATAAGCATGATCCCTAGAACACAGGTAGTGGACCAAAGTGATCATGACTGTCCACAGGTCCAGCTGTCCAAATTTGGTGGAGGTAAGAGCTTGCCTCCAGGTGCAGTGACAGTACCTCTGTGCACCACATCTTCTGCAGCACCTTGGGCTTCTGTGCACTTTTTCCAAGAGTTCTTTGTGCACAGCATAGCCCAGGTCCCCAGTACTCCATCCTGCAATGCACAGCTTTCTGAGTTGTTCTCTGGCGGTGTTCTCTCAAGTGCTGAGAGCCTCCTCTGTCTCCGCAGTCTGAGTTGAGGCTCCCAAGTCCCTCTTGGGCCCAGGTAGCGCCTTTTGCCACAAGCTACTACATTTGCGTGAGCGAAGTCTTGTTGGCGGAATCCAATGACGAAAACCAGCCTGCATCCAATGACTCGAAGTGGGACATCTCTTGCACCAAGCAGGAACCTGTAGCTGTCTTCTTTGGTGCCTTTCTGACTTCTTCATCCGACAGCAGAATCCACTTTGCGCCTTCATCCAGGTTAGCAGGGGCTCCTGTTCTTCCTGGACTCCTCATTGACTTCTGGACTTGGTCTCCTCTCTCCACAGGTCTTCAGGTCCAGTAATCCATCTTTGGTTTCTTGCAGTCTTGCTTGGTTTTTGCATAATCATTTACTACGACTAGTAATGTATTCTGAGGAAACATGCTGTACTTAACTTCCGTGTTCCTGGGCTCTGGAGTGGGGTAATTTACTTACCTTTGGTGTTTTCCTACACTCCCAGCACCCCTCTACACACTACACTTGCCTAGGATGGAAACCGACATTCGTATTCCACTATTTTAGTATATGGTTTGTGTTGCCTCTAGGCCCACTGCAACCTCTTGTGTTTTTCACTATTTGCACTATTCTATGACTGTTTATTTACCTGATTTTGGTTACTAGTGTATATTTTGTATATGATACTTACCTCCAGAAGGAGTATTGCCTCTAAAATATTTTTGGCCTTGTGTCACTAAAATAAAGTACTATTTTTGGTAACCCTGAGTATTGTCTTTCTTGTGCATCAGTACTGAGGGACTATAATGGTATTGCAAGAGCTTTTCATGTCTCCTAGTTCAGCCTTGGCTGCTCTCCTACAGCAACCCCTAGACAGCCTAAGCTGCTAGACACTGCCTACATTTCACTAAAGTGGATCACTGAACCTGGTATAAGGTGGAAGTACCTCTGGTACCCACAACAAGCCAGGCCAGCTTCTCACAGTCCTGCTAAACAGAACTCCAGTTCTTATGCTCTCTCTGATTTCAAATGTGTTATTACATACTGATAACCCAGTATTCCACTCTAAATTGGCATACTGCCACCCCCATAAGTCCCTAGTATATGGTACCTAGGTACCCACGGCATTGGGGTTCCTGGAGATCCTTATGGGCTGCAGCAGTTCTTTTGCCACCCATAAGAAGCTCACACAAACACTTCTTCAGCCATTTTGCCTGCACCAGGTCACTTATAGGTCACCTATATATATATATATATCCCTAACCTTCAGAACCTGAAGGCTAGGTGCATAGTACCTGTGTGTGAGGGCACCCCTGCACTAGCAGAGGTGCCCCACATTGTCCAGGTGCATTTTCCCAGACTTTGTGAGTGCGGGGACCCCATTGTAAGTGTGCACTACATATAGGTCAATACATATATGTAGCTTCACAACGATAACTCTGAATATGGCTATGTGAGGGGTCTAGGAATTGGACATTGTACCCCCCATCTGATTCTGATATTGGGGGCCAATTCCATGCATCCGGGGGGCTCCACCATGGACACCCAGTACTGCCATACCAGTCTTCTGAGGTTTTCACTGCAGCCCCAGCTGCCCTAGTAGAATGTTCTGGTAGCAAACCCCCCCAAAGTCATTTTTCACTACTGTGAAACCCACTCCTCTCATAGGCCAGCATTAGAGATTCCCTACATGCTTTAAGTGGGAATTTCTGATCTGAGAGGAATAGACTAGTCATATTTGGTATGGTAGGAATGGTCGAAAGAAATCCTACTTACTGGTGAATTTAGATTTTACATTACTATTTCAGAAATGTCACTTTTAGAAAGTAGATATTTCCCTGCACTTACTGCCATCTGTGCCTTACTGTCAGGACCGTGATGGCGCGTGGGCGCAGTTGTGGGCGCAGTTCTTCAAATGTGATAGCTAACATTGCCATGAAACAACACATTGTATGTGGTAAAAGACATTCCTGTAACAAATCAGGTCATTGGAGGTACCATTCTGCTTGAACAGTGAAAAGCATTTAGCATCACCGTCATGGAAGAATCAGGAAATCAGCGGAAACTCCAAATCCCAGACTCCTCCTTTGATCTAATTATATTTGGGTGTGGTCAGGCTATAAATACCTGCCACACCCGTTCAACCTACGCTTCCTATTTTGAGCGTCTATTGAACAGCAGTTCCGGTGAGCAGCTGACAGGATTCCTTGGGTATTCTTATTTCGTTATTTGGCTCGCGGCCGGCTCGCGGCGGTAAGGCATTTCCTTTTGGATTCAAGGCAAACAGCTGAAACTAATTGCCAGAGATCTGTTTGTTTACTTAGTGAGCGGACGGCTTGCGGCGGTGAGGAATTTCCTTTTGACACCTTTGCCCTTTGTGAACTCAGTGTTTATTCTTGCTTAAAAATGAAACGCTACGCAAATGTAGCTTTGTAACAGTGTGTCCTTTGAGTATTGATTTCTCTGTGAATTCTAATTAACAAATATTATCTGGAGGCATTTTCTTGAAAAGAAAGCTAAACACTATTAATCGTTTCATTTTTTTTAAAGGAGGTTTATAATGTTAAAAGGATTCTAAAAGTGCTTGTTTCTTCGTGTTATGAAAGTGACATCGTGTTTTGAACAAAAAACTTGTCTGCTGAAAGAAAAAGGCCAACATTTGTGTTTCTCTTGTATGACGATTATTGAAGAATTCTTGGTGCTGAGTTTTAAGGCTATGGAGTAAGTTATCTTGGTGGAACAATTCAGTTAAAAGTTTATTCTTAGATTTTGGTATAAAGTGTGATTCTAATTTCATTTTAAACAAAATACACTTTGAGGAATTAGCGAGATCATTGACAGTTAGTGGAATTTTCTAGTTAATATCATTTTATATATTTCAAATTAACCCATTCCTTTTCAGATCTCCCTCCTTGCAGTTCCTTCCCGATTAACCCTTCCCCCGGCTGGGCCACTCGAAAGTTCAGCGCTATTGTAGCATCTGACTTTGGTGTTGCCTGGAGGTGGGACCCTATTCAGCATCGTGCAGACCCTGAGAACTTGGACCTCCTGACAGAATAGGAAGCCCACGAGTTTTCTCTTCTCTTGATCTGCACGATAGCTGACGAGATGGCTAATTTAGATACAATAATGCAGGCATTAACACAATTACAGAAAGAGTTACAGGAATCTAGGAATGACACTGCAGCCTTAGTTAATAAAGTCACTCAATTACAAGCTAAGGTAGACGGTCCTGGAGGGACACCTTTACCACGTTTACCTCCATCTCCCACCAATGTATCTGTGAATGTCCCTACGCAAATACCGTTGACTGCTCCTGAAAGATTTTCTGGAGATGTTAACAAGGTCCAAATATTCCTTACTCAAGTGGAGCTACATTTCACTTGTCGTCCAGCTGCATTCCCAGATCCACAGTCTAGGATTGCCTTTTTGATTTCATACTTGGCAGGAGATGCAGCTAATTGGACAGTTCCCCTTGTACGACAAGATAGTCCTTTACTGTACAACTGGCGTCGATTTGTGGACGAATTTGAAAAAGTGTTTGATCGGCGAGCAGTTACTATGTCTGCTGATAAGGAACTATTGGAGCTAAAACAAGGAAACAAAGACCTTATTTCCTATCTCTCTCAATTTAATCGTTTGGTGGTTGAAACAGCTTGGCCCGAAGAAAAGAGAGCTGCACTTTATTATCAAGGTCTTAAGGAAGAATTAAAGGATGTGTTAGCTCAAACCGATCCTCAACCTAAAACATGTACAGATTTAATAAATGTAACTTTAAGATTTGATCATAGACTTTCTGAAAGAAAGGGAGATAAAAAAAGACCAGATCGCAGTACTTGGCGTCAAGACAAATATCGTCCTGTTACTTCCTCTATTCCCTCAGATGTTGCTAGTGAACCAATGGAAATTGGAACACTTCGACAACCATTAACGAAAGAAGAAAAAGAACAAAGACGACGTCGAGGTTTGTGTTTATATTGTGGAAAGAAAGGACATTTCGTAAGGGATTGTTTGGCGAAACCTAAAAACAAGACTGATTCCATTGTAAATGTTAAGAGTCAAGTTGCCTCTATAGAAAATATTAAGGAAAACTAAGAAACCCAAGAGATGGAGAAGGGAATCCCTTGGGTATTCTTACAATCCCTTCTGTACATTCTCGTTTAAGTCAACAGAATAGACATTTCCGTATTTCAAAACAGCTTTTGATTATGGATAAATGGCAAGAAACTTTGGCATTAATAGACTCAGGAGCTACTGGAAACTTTGTGGATTTTCAAACTGCAAATCATTTCCTTCTTGCATGTCAAAAGAAGATAATACCTGAAAGTGTACTAGCTGTGGATGGCAGCGAACTTGCTGGAGGTCCAATCACTACTCATACCTCCCCAATTCAAATGAGATGTTGCAATTCCAATGATAAACACCATTTTGAACAAATACAGTTCGATGTCATCAAAGCCCCTCAATATGGTTTTATTTTGGGTATGCCTTGGCTAAGGTTACATAACCCTCTTATAGATTGGAAAAAAAATAATGTGACATTCTCATCATCTCTTTGTTCAAAAGTTTGTATTTCTACTCAACCTTGTATGCAACAGATAGCTACTGCAGCAGAAAAAATAATAGATTTACCATCTCGATATGCCACATTTGCAGATGTTTTTAGTGAACAAGCAGCTGGTACGTTACCACCCCATCGACCGTATGATTGCCAAATTGATTTGGTGCCAGGATCTGCGATCCCTAATTGTAGAATTTACGCTCTTTCTGAAAAAGAAAATCAACATTTACGGGAATACCTTGATCAATGTTTAGCAAATAATTTAATTAGACCCTCACGTTCTCCAGCAGCTTCTCCTCTGTTCTTCGTTCCCAAAGCTAATGGTGATTTAAGACCGTGTATTGATTATAGAGCTTTGAACAAGATTACAATACAAAATAAATATCCTTTGCCCCTAATTCCTGTGCTATTGGACCAAGTCAAGGAAGCTGTCGTATATACGAAACTTGACCTTCGAGGGGCTTATCATTTGGTCCGCATACGAGAAGGAGATGAATGGAAAACAGCATTCAAAACTCGCTATGGCTTATTTGAATATCAAGTTATGCCTTTCGGTCTTTGCAATGCTCCTGCTGCATTTCAATATTTTCTCAATGATGACTTAAGGGAATATCTAGATCTATTTGTCATTGTTTACATAGATGACATTTTAATCTATTCCAGTGTAAAAGAAGATCATGAAGAACATGTGCGGAAGGTGCTACAAACTTTGCGAAAACATCATCTCTACTGTAAACTTAGTAAATGTGAGTTTCATACGGAAGAAGTAGAATTTTTGGGTGTTACCTTAACACCTAAAGGTATGCAAATGACCGACCGAAAGATTCAAGCTGTCATAGATTGGCCCACACCTAAAACTGTCTGAGATGTTCAGTGTTTTCTGGGGTTCGCCAATTTTTATCGGCGTTTTATTGATCATATTTCCCAGAAGGTAGCCCCCATTACTAAATTACTTCGCAAAAATACCTCTTTTCAATAGTCATCACAAACGGAAGAAGCCTTCCAGATGTTAAAACAAGCTTTTACCACGGCCCCTATTCTAGCACATCCACGGAGTTCAGATCCGTTTATAGTGGAAGCAGATGCTTCTGACGTAGCCATTGGAGCCATTCTTTCACAAAGACATCCTACTACAGGACAATTACATCCTGTAGCTTACATGTCTAAAAAACTTAACACAGCGGAACAAAATTATACTATTGCAGAAAAAGAACTATTGGCAAGACGCGCAGCATTCAAAGAATGGAGACATTATCTATCTGGAACAATCCATCGAATCACAGTCTATACCGATCATAGGAATTTACAATTCATGAGTTCAGCTTGAGTATTGACCCCTAGACAATTGCGATGGATGTTATTTTTCGCTGAATTCGACTTTGTTGTTACCTTCAGACCAGGTAGTGATAATAGAAAGGCTGATGCTCTAACCAGACAAGACTCAGCTTTAGTACATGAGAAATCTCAACCAATGTCAATCATCAATCCCTCTAAAGTTATATGTTTAATAGCTGCTGACGAATTTCTAGATTCTATTCGTGCACATTTCAACAGTACGGAATGGTCAATCTGGTTGGGAAAAGGCACTGACTATTCAATACGACAAGGTTTACCATTTTATAAGTCAACAATTTTTTTACCTACTAAAGAGTTACAACATACAGCTTTTCAATGGTTGCATACTCATCCAGTAGCAGGCCATCCAGGACCCAAAAAAACGCTTGAACTTCTGAAAATATATTTTTGGTGGCCCACGTTAATTAAAGATGTTAAACAAATGATAGAATCATGTGATATCTGTGCCCGTTGTAAAAGTTCTCATGTAAAGCCTAAGGGATTATTAATACCTTTGCCAACTCCTAATTCTCCATGGGAGCATATTTCGATGGACTTTATCACAGGTCTCCCCGAAGTCAACCATGTAAACACGGTATTAGTAGTTGTAGACAGCCTGACTAAATATGCACATTTTATCGCATGCAAAGGACTTCCCACATCAAGTGTCCTGGTCAATCTTATTCTACAAAATATTGTGCGGCTCCATGGTCTCCCAAAGGTTATACTATCTGACAGAGACTCGCAGTTTTCGGCTCATTTCTGGCAGAAATGGTGTCATGCTTTACATATTGATTCTAATCTATCTTCAAGTTATCATCCACAAACTGACGGCCAGACTGAAAGATTAAATCAAACATTAAAACAATATCTGCCATGTTACGCAGAAGAAGATCCTTCTTCTTGGCCTTCACTTCTGTGGCTTGCGGAATTAGCATATAATAATTCTTGTCATTCTTCAACAAAAAACACTCCATTCTATGGTCTTTATGGTCAACATCCTCGTATTCTACCAGTTGATTTTCCAAGTTCTACAGAAATGATGCCTGCAGTACAAGGAATGTTATCCCAGTTAAAAAAGACCCAATTACAACTTCAACAACATCTTCAACATGCCAAAATAAAATACAAACAACAATATGACAAGAAACATCAATCCGGTCCCGAATACAAGGTCAAAGATATGGTCTGGTTATCTACAAAGAATTTGAATTTTAAAGACAAGAATGCATTTCATCCAAAATTCATTGGGCCATACGAAATTCTCCAACGTCTTAACCCAGTGACATACAAACTAAAACTACCCCCATCTTTGCGAATCCATCCTGTATTTCACACCTCTTTACTTAAACCTGCCATTACCAAGAATAGAACACGTCCACCTCCAATCCTTGTTCAAGATCAATGGGAATATGAAGTACAAGCCATTCGAGATTCTAGACTTCGAGGTAATTCTTTGTGGTATTTAATATCTTGGAAAGGGTATGGTTCTGAGGAGGACTCTTGGGAACCTGCTTCACAAATTCATGCTCCACGATTAATACGTCAATTTCATCTCTGTTACCCCACTAATCCAGGTCCGCGCCCACAATCGGGGAGGGGGTGTACTGTCAGGACCGCGATGGCGCGTGGGCGCAGTTGTGGGCGCAGTTGTTCAAATGTGATAGCTAACATTGCCATGAAACAACACA